>NC_086322.1:8110775-8771775 GCF_036172605.1 Pelobates fuscus | reverse complement strand
CCGACAGAGGGGGCAGATTCCATACACAAATAACCCCTTATGGGCCTACCGCACAATCGGTATACCCCTAGTGGGTCTGCCGTCTAAAACAGCAGTTGTCTTACCTCCTCGTTCCTGAACCTGAGTTCACACCCATCGACGGGGACACCCCAGCACTTCTTACGTAGAGGCCGATGATCTCCTGGACAACAGACCAGTGGCGCCGAGACGAAGGGAGGTCCACGCAGAAGTTCAGGGGTGCAGCCGTAGAGAACGTGGGCAAAGATAGACTGTCTCACGCCTCTGCCTCTCAGCTACCGTTGAACGATGAGCTTCCCGGCCAATGCACCAAATGATACCGGAGAAACTGACGGAAGCGAAGCACAGAGAGATGGACACAGGTTTCTTCAGGAAGGAAGAGATTCTTTATTGGATCACCGATCGGGACTCAGAGGGACTAACGTCACCAAAATACAGCAAGTTCTGAGCCCCGGACAATAGTGCAGGCTCCTTATATAGGCACATAACTCCTCCCATATTAAGCTCCACCCGCACATTCTCTTGACCAATCAATACAAATAAGAATTAACTTCCTGCTTGACCGCATGGCCTGTCCAGCACAATGGAGGAGGGGAATACTACATCCTGTATTCTTGCACATGCTCCGTACACTACTGATCGTATCTTGCCTCGTGCAACCAACTGATCGATACGTCAGCATATGCACGTACACATGCCACGTGGTAATCTCGGCCTACTAAATTTATTTTTACCGAGATTCCACCACACTATCTTAAAGGGTGTGCTCCTAATCTCAGCTCTTTACCTGTCCACAGAAGCAATCAGTCAGATTCCAAACTCTCCACCATGGCCAAGACCAAAGAGCTGTCCAAGGATGTCAGGGACAATATTGTAAACTTGCATAAGGCTGGAATGGGCTACAAGACCATCGTCAAGCAGCTTGGTGAGTGTAGCGTTACTTACCTTATCCAGGGGCTAGTCGCGGTCCTCTCTTCGAGCCGTGCGCGGTCCTGCTGCACGAGTCGTGCATGGCTTATCCGACGGCTTCACTAGGAAGGCGGGCAGTGACCGCGAGAAGCGGTCACGTGTCCCGCCTGAATCTAAGAGCGCACCGCGGGTCTCGGGCGCGCTCTTAAAGAGACAGTGGGAGCCTAAATTGTCAATAGGCTCCCATTGGCCCCTGCCTTGCCACACTCCCCATACACTTACCTTTTGGGGGTGTGGATATGACAGGAGCCAATCACATTAGTTTAGAAGCTATTTAAACTTACCTCTCCCTTTCCTCCCTGCCCTATAGTGGTTTATGTTTCAGTTCCCTTTAGCGCTTGTTGTGTTCAGTTGTGTTCCTTCATATTGACCTTGGCTTTGTTTCTGACTACGTTATCTCTTTATCCTTTTCTGTTTCGTTTACCGGCTTGCTGTTTACTGTGTACCAGACCCCGGCTAGTCCTAGTTTACGCTGTTTCTCTGTGCCCTTGACCTCGGATCATTCCTGACTCCGTCTCCTCTCATATACGTAGAATCCGGACATTCTAAGGTCCGGTAGACGTATCTCTCCTCTGAATTGTCTTTTGTAGAGTTGAATCCTGCGAGTTGGGGTATATATTCGTTACAGTGAGAAGGTGACAACGGTTATTTGCAAATGGATAAAACACAAAATAATGGTCAATCTCACTTGGTCTAGTGCTCCATGCATGATCTCATCTTGTGGAGTTTCAATGATCATAAGAACAGTGAGGAATCAGCCCAGAACTACACTGGAGGATCTTTTTAATGCTCTCATTCAGTTGGGACCATAGCCACCATGAAAACAATTGGTAACACACTATGCCATGAAGGACTGAAATCCTGCAGTGCCTGCAAGGTCCACCTGCTCAAGAAAGCACATATACAGGCCCATCTGAAAATTGCTAATGAACATCTGAATGATTCAGAGAAAAACTGGGTGAAAGTGTTGTGGTCAAATTAGACCAAAATCAAGCTCTTTGGCATCAACTCAACTTGCCGTGTTTGGAGGAGGAGGAATGCTGCCTATGACCCCAAACAACACCATCCCCACCATCAAACCTTATTGGGGGTTATGCTTTTGTGGTGCACAACTGCACCTCATCAAAGGGACAATGGACGGGGCCATGTACCGTCAAGTCTTGGGTGAGAACCTCCTTTATATATACAGTATCTCACAAAAGTGAGTACACCCCTCACATTTTTGTAAATATTTTAATATATCTTTTTTTTAAATGTATGTTTTATTGAAGGTTTTACATTCATATCCATTGCAGAGTCAAGTTTTGAGTAAAGATACATTGTGTTGCATAGTTATACATGGTAAAAGGAACACAGTAATACTCCTAACAATGACACATACATCCAAAATTATCATTTGGAGTCATACAATTGGATATAGTAATAGTGGAATAAAACCGCAATATTAAAACAGATAACAGGTAACAGGTCAACACCAATGATATATATTCGACATGTAATTGGTGTGTGTGTGTCGCTTGGTCGGGTGGTGTAAAGGTCTGATAGGTAAGAGGGCCGATAAGGCCAATAAGTAGGGCTACTCAGGGGGGATCTCTATTGGCAAACACGAGAGGTGATTTTGCTGCCATCGTCTGCACTTTGTAATAATTGCCATGGAGCCCATGTAATCATACATTTCTTAGTTTTAATCGGTGAGTCCAGTGACATGCGTTCATACACATAAAATTGTTGGAGTTTGTCTTAGAGTTGGGTAAGAGATGGGCATACTGAGGTTTTCCAATGTGCAGCTATTAAATTGCGGGCCGCTAGTATTGCAAGAGCTATTAATTGGTGGTATGAGTTGCGGGTGTCACCGTCAAATAGCAGCAGAAGACAAGTAGTGACAGTCATTGGGAATCTATGTATTCCCATTAGCTCCAGCAGTGATTGGACTCCTGTCCACAGTGGATGGATCTCACTACACATCCACCACACGTGGAGCATATTTCCCTCTTCTCTCATACATCTCCAACATAATGGGGAAGACGTTGGGTATATCTTATTCAATTTGTGAGGTGTTAAATACCAGTGATAGAGAAGTTTCCTGTGTGCTTCTATATGTGTATAGCATCTAGTCCATTTCGATAGGTGGTTGAGCGCTTTCAGCCATTTAGTATCTGTTAGCGTAACTCCACTATCTCTTTCCCAATGAGATCTACAGGACTCTGGTTTTACAGGTTGCAATTCTAGTCCCGCTTTGTAGCAGAGGGACAAAGCCTTCGGTTTAGTAGGTGTTGCTATGCATCTCTGCAATATCAATTGCGGGCTGAGAGAGAGCGGGGAATCGGTTGTTGTAGTAGTATTAGTTTGGATATGTGGCAGTAGAGTGCTGCGCACTTGTAGGTAAAGAAAGGTGTCTCTATCTGTGAGGCCCCATGCCCTCTGCAGATTCTGGAAAGGTGCTATTCTTTGTCCTTTTAGTAGGTGGTGTATGCGCGTAATGTCCAATGCTTTCCAGTTGTCTAATGACCCTATTGGGGACATGTGTTTGATCACCTCTATTGGTGCCTTAGGATGTATCTTATCTTTATAACCAAGCCTGTGTTAAAATTCTTCCCATATGCGTAAGGTTAGTTGTGTAGTAGGGAGTAGATCCCGTTCTGGTGTGCGGAGGGGTTTAGGTGTCCACATATATTCACTTATTGTTTGGTGTTTAAAAAAGGCTCCTTCCAGGTCTACCCACTGTGTCTGACCTTTTGGTGTGTGTAGGGCTACGCCTGCGGACAGTAGGGAGGCTTGGAGATACGACCTGATGTTTGGTAGGCCAACTCCACCTCCAGCTGGTGATTTCTGTAGGAGGGTAAGTGGTAGTCTTGGTCTTTTACCTCCCCATGTGAAGGAACTACAGACCGATTGTAAGGATTTACACCAAGATTGTGGGATCATAACTGGTAACATGCGGAATACATATAACAGGCGTGGGAGGGTTTATTATATCTTTTTATGTGACAACACTGAAGAAATGACACTCTGCTACAATGTAAAGTAGTAAGCGTACAGCCTGTAAATTTTGCGTACAGCCTGTAAATTTTATTATATCTTTTTATGTGACAACACTGAAGAAATAACACTCTGCTACAATGTAAAGTAGTAAGCGTACAGCCTGTAAATTTTATTATATCTTTTTATGTGACAACATTGAAGAAATAACACTCTGCTACAATGTAAAGTAGTAAGCGTACAGCCTGTAAATTTTGCGAACAGCCTGTAAATTGTATTATATCTTTTTATGTGACAACACTGAAGAAATGACACTCTGCTACAATGTAAAGTAGTAAGCGTACAGCCTGTAAATTTTGCGTACAGCCTGTAAATTGTATTATATCTTTTTATGTGACAACACTGAAGAAATGACACTCTGCTACAATGTAAAGTAGTAAGCGTACAGCCTGTAAATTTGCTGGCCCCTCAAAATAACTCAACACAGAGCCATTAATGTCTAAACAAAAGCGAGTACACCCCTAAATGGAAAATATTTTTTTTTAATTTCAAGAGAAGGATTATTTGATTTGCTAAATATTTCAGTGCCACTGCTTGTTCTGTGCAAATTCCGGGCTTCTTTCCTCAGTAATATAAATGGTTACGGATGCTACAAACTTCATGTGTGGAAAAGCTTTGTTCTTCTTGTTTTGCAATTCATATTGTCTCCTGGTGCTGCTGCACCCCGTTTTTATTAATACTGTACAAGATTAATAATGTTAAAACAATAAATCATAATTTCTTTCAAATGTATTTTTTAATACAGATGGACTAATATAATTCTGATAATTCAGTATTGGTGTTTAAAACTGTCATTATATTTCGTAGTCATCAGGCGATGTAATAGTGGAGACATTTTTGCATTGCAGCATACTAATAGTAATATACAGTTTTTTTGGTCACTTTTTATTGAAGGTTACAGGTATACTGTTATAGTAACCAGAGAAACCATCTACCTCATTTTTTTTGTTATTCACATACAAAATCATGTAGCAGTGAGATACTTATCAACTATGAGAAATTATACGAACGTAAGTGAGTTTTAAAGATAAACGCAACAACATTGGATCGTCAGTTTGTTAATGTCAAGAAATGTAAGGGATATTATATGGTGAGAGACTTGCTCCCTTTTCGGAGACCTAATAGTGCGTTAGAGAAACGTGAAGACTCAAGTGGGGGAAGGGTGAATTAAGTGGGGATTATAAACACACCTTTAAACACACCTTGTGGTTGGCATAAAGGCCAGTAAGTTTTAGAAAAATAGTGACAGTCATCGAATTATGATAAACTTGCTAAAAAAAATATATCAACAAAAAACAACAAAGGAACATTGAAATGCTTAGTGATACGTTGATGCACATGTCGCTGCATATCTTGCTCGATCGCTTCTGGCGATAAAGGATGTTGTGCAGTCAGGGTCCCATGTCAAGCAGGAGGTGATGGCAGGCTTAGAGTGGCTTGGGATGGTCTCCGAGCTAGAAGGAAAAGAGTTGCATCCGTCATGGATGTCAGCTGAAGAGGGGAGCCATACTTGATCACTGTGAGATTATATATATATATATATATATATATATATATATATATATATATATATATATATATATATTTAGGTAAGCCTCTGATCTTTTATTGACCAATTTTTACCCACAATTTTCATTTATTTTTTTTTTTTTTGTCAAAGTTATTTAACGGAATATTTTAATGAACAAAATTTGAACAGACCAAACTGCCTCATCGACAAAGATCATACTACCCTATATAAGTTTATTTTCTGGATAATGTAATTTGGCAGAACTTTATTTGTCCTCCATGCACAAGTCTATGAGCAGGGATCACTGTGCTGGAACATGTTCTCTGAATCAGTAAGAAAGTTGTTTCCTTTTGTTTTTTTTTACAATGTTTTTGGGGATCATACTCCATTTGTCTCCTTCTTCATTTTATTTTTAAAAATCCAGTTAACTTTCCCAAGAAACTCAATTATTAGATTTTAATTATTTTTGAGTTCCAAAAAACGTGCAGCGTGAAATGTTAATGCAAACCTTCATTTATTTAAAAAAATAGAATATCTTAAATACTACAGCTTAATTTAACAGAGCCTGGAGTGTGCAAATTTCAGCGTCAGAGAAAAGCTACGTGAAAATGGAATTTACTAGTATCCAAATCTAATCTTTTACTCTGGCAGAGAAAACTCTGAGCAAGTCAGAATAAAATAAAAATATAATATATATATATATATATATATATATATATATATATATATATATATATATATTATATAAATAAATATAACATCAGCAAATTGCCTTTACGAAGCCAAAGGAAACACAATCCTACACCTGTTCTAGGTATGCAAATCACATCGCACATTTTCTAAATAATTGGTGAAGCATGTTTCAGATGGTCATTGAAGATGCTGCGTTTTCATGCATATGCCAATAATTCACCCCAGAATATGTCATCTGAGAATAAAGAAGAAAATCTACCACAACAAAAGGACATAGTCTTAAATTAGAGGGACAAAGGTTTAAACATAATATCCGGAAGTATTACTTGACTGAGAGGAAGTGGTAGAGGTTAACACAGTAAAGGAGTTTAAGCATGCGTGGGATAGGCATAAGGCTATCCTAACTATAAGATAAGGCCAGGGACTAATGAAAGTATTTAGAAAACTGGGCAGACTAGATGGGCCGAATGGTTCTTATCTGCCGTCACATTCTATGTTTCTATGTTTCTAACTCACAAGGCTCTGGTATATCTAGTGATTTTTTTTTTCCAAGTGAAATCTAACGGTGACAATAATTCTCACATTCAAATATGATTGTTTCATGCTGGCAATGAATTTAAACCATAAAACACCCGCTTTAGTCAAGCTTCACTGATTTATAGAAACGTGTATTATTTCATATATTACAGTGAATGGATAATGACCTAGTAATATATGGTGTGTTACTTGATTCTTCAGACAATAACTTACTACAGTGCCCATTGACCTCATTGTAATTATGTAGGATGTGGCGGACTGCCTGGTACTAAACACACTTCCTAGCTATTGCTGGGACACCATAAGCACTTTCAGCCCCCTGTAGCTTGGCTGGGTCTCATTGTCTCTTCCCACCCTGGACCAGGGTCCTGGACCCAGCTCCCAGTGGTCAAAACTCTGTCACAGAGAGTATAGCTGTATAGCAGTAGTTATAGCCATTATAGAATTCCCCCCACACATTAGCCGAGACTAAATGCTGGGAGGAGTTCTGTTTAATGCAAAGCAAGTACTCACAATTGATACACACAGTAAACTCCTACCCTGTACCTGAGAGATAATTGAGTCCGAAACTGTACAAACTCAATTATCTCCAGGTACAGAAAAAAACACAATTTTACAACACCCCAAAAGTACCCCCAAAACCCATGGAAAGCCCTCAAGAGTCACATCCTCAGATAGCCCCGATCTGAGTGACCATCATATCCAAAAATCGCTCAGATCAGTTCAGTGGTTTGGATTTTCCATGGAAGTCAACTTTTGACCGAACGCACACGTGGCTTCTGCCCAAAATAGTTACATGAGAAAAAGTTACGTAAGAAAAGTAGTAGTTGTCAGTCAAATATGGGAGTCTAAAACCAAACAAAATACCAAACCGATCCTTTGGCTCCTAGGTAGCGATTTTTTGTCTAGTTCATGCGAACAATCCTACCGAATGGCACTCTCCTGACATGAATAACAACAAAGCAGGCGTTCGTCAAAGTTCAGTGGTGTTTGCGAGTTAGAGTGTCTAATTTTAGTTTCATGCACTCGAGGACCAAACAACGCTGACTGTGTTTGTGCGAACAAGATGGCCGCCAACTTATTTTCGTACATATGATGTTCGTACATATGAGCGATGGCCACCCAGCCAAGCACTTAAAATCCATAGTGTGAAAATGATGATGGAGGTGTCAGGATAGGTCAATAGGGGTTAACAAGCCCCGAAGTGGTCCACAGTTTGTGGGTTTGTTCGGTTCCCGAACAATACAGGGAAACCACATGAACCAATTATTTTAAAGGTTAGTTACAGGTCCCATAGTCCTTGGGCATGAGGCTAGCCAGCAGGCTCCTCCAGGATCTTGTGACCGAGGCATCTTTGCCACATAGGATATGGTTTATTTGAAAAGAAGGGTTTACATTACTGAAGTGTGGAATGGATAGAAAGCCAACATCTGAAAAAAGTAAGAAAAAAGAGAAACAGACACAAACACAATTTGCTGTTTGAAAAACCTTTTTAACATTGATATATAGTAAATGTTAAAACCAAATAAATCAAACATTTTTTATAGTTTACTTTTTTTTCTATTGCAGTCCGCTTCTTCGGTATTACAGGCATGTTTTAGCTTTTCTATTTGCCATTGATGAAATTAATAGTGACACAAAATATCTTACCCAATGTGACCCTGGGATACCACGTGCTCGATTCCTGTGGAGAAGTGAGCATGGCTATACATAGTGTGATTAAAATATTATCTGGACCATATAACACAGTTCCTAACTACAACTGCAGGAGACGTGATAAACTGGCCGGTGTAATTGGTGATCTATCATCACAATCATCTTTACAAATTGCCAACATTTTGAGACTTTATGGATACACACAGGTGGGTGCCTTTTTATATAACAGTCTATGTATTTTCCAATTCTTTACACTGTTACTGAGAAAAAATAAATAATAAATTACCATGTATAAAAATTAGAAAGAGGCAAAAAAAAAAAAAAAACAACATATTGTAACTGCAAAAGTCTTGATTCAAGCAAATTCTAATTGTGATATGTACAATATACAAGGCCCTGGCGTGAGTGATAGAGTAGTCGTGAAACCGCGTGAAGCGTGCACACATGTATGTGGTGAAATTGTGTGCTTAGTCCAAGATTAGCTCATGGAATGGTGGTATCTTGGATGGTAGGTAGTGGATCGTAGGGAGTACCTGAAAGAAAACCTTAAATTGAGAGCGTGCATAGTGTCAGCAGTTGTGTAGTAGATACCAGGAATAAAAATGTAGACTAGAAAGAACTGAGGGGTTGCTACATGCCAAATCAGCCTGCGAATCAGCCACAGTGGCGGCGAGTATTACCGCCCTTGCTAATGAAATCGCAGGCTGCAGAGTTGTCAGAGCAGCATTTATCTGCCTTGCCGGTCCAAAGATGACCCCATGTGAGGCTGGCCGCCACGTTGGAGTAGATCTCTGACAAAGTAGAAGTCTCTCTAAAGGCCGGCAAGGCATCCCTAACCCGAGGTTGCCTGGTGACAGAGGGACCCCGAGTGTTGTGAAAAGGAGGCTCGATTTGCGTAGTGCAGTGAGAACTCCTTAACGGGAAATGAGGAGTTTTGATGCTGGGAATGGAAGTAGAGTGTGGTGCGGAAGGGGACTATGATCATACGTATAAAAGGGTATTGTGAATGGCTACCTCGATGGGAATGGTACGCCAAGATGAGAAGTGTGAGGACCGGAAAAGAGGCGATTGTGAAACGAGTGTATGATTGCTGTGGACAGAAGGTGGTCCACCGTAAGAGGGTCAATGGATGTAGATAATAGATTGGAGCATATGAGTGTACCTGTGGGAATGGCGATAAGGCCCGTGTGATTGGAACAGAGTGGGCCGGTGAGACGTATGGAGTAGTGATAGTGGTGGGGGACAGGGAGGGAAATGAGGGGTAATTCAGACTGTATGACCGAGATCACCAGGTGAGGGCCTGCCGGGCTTAATGAGACACCTGGTGTGGCTAAAGCCGATTCCACTTATCAGCCTGTTGATCATTTGGAGGCTGGCCGGGATAGCGACCGAGGACTCCTGATTGGAATCTGATTGGAATCCCTTGTGAACTAGAGCCGGGCCTGGGGACGTTGGTCTGAGTCGTTGTGAGCCTGTGTAGTCCTGCCTTACTGGTAGTGTCTGGAGTTGGGGTACCCCTGTGACTGAGCTCTGCTGACATTTTTGGAATGTACCAGTATCCCAGGTAACTGAAGGTAGAAGGGGTGAGGGATTTCTTTTGGAGACCCAGGCCTGACTGGCATGCTGGGTATTTCGTCCAACAGCAGGCCGATTATTGGGATGGATTCTCGTGACATTCTGAAAAAGAAATAATGATTTGGATAAGTAATGTGTCTTAGAGGTGTGGATGAGACCTTCGGAGAACTGGCCTGCTAGCTAGTGCCGAAGCGAAAAAACTTTCTAGAACCAAGTGACAGGTGAGGCCCTGCTAGTGCCAAGTGGCGGAGAGATGCTCTACCTATGATTTGGGCCGAGGGAATTTTGGTGGTGGCAGGGTGTCGGCCTCTCGGTGACTGTAAGAGATTCAAAACGTGTGGCCGTGACTTGGGAAGCGCTAACTGTAGCCCCAAAGAAGGGCGAGCGAGGTAGCTAACTATGATTTGGTCGTGGGGCTGCACCTCCGTGTATGAGGTGGGGGGGTAGACCTTGCGGGACCGTAGTGTTACTTAGGATAGCTAAGGCCAGCGCCTAACCCTCAATGCCAGTTCTTTAGCCTGATGGGGCTTGTCTCTTAGAATGGTGTGATATAACGTATGTAGATACTTAACCTTGAGTGTTTGTCCTCTTTCTTTGGGTAATACACAGGAAAATTACAAAATAATCTTGCTTCTGCAGGGAACGGGCCAGGTCCGGGAAACCTTAGGGGAAAAGATGCTTGTGGGCCTGAGGCGTGCCACTAGTATAATGAGTGTAAAAATGTTGAACATATGGGTAGGTGTGTATCAGAGATACTGTAACGTAAGAACTTGGGTAAGCTGAGGGACCTGAACATAGGTCTGTAAATTAGAGACAAGCCCCTAAGTTCCCACAAACGTGAATATTTTTAAATAAAACTAAGGCGAAGTGAGGCCTTAAGAAACGTAAAAGTAGTGAGTAAGATTACCAATACCTGATACTGTAATGCAGGAAACCAGGTAGCCTATATGTTGTTGATGGCGTAAGACTTGGCGAGCTGCGGTAATGACGCAGGTCTAAGTAATGATATGTAGAACTGAATGACAAAAACATGAACCTCTAAATATGGTAGTAATACGGTAGATTATGGTAATGAGATTGTTGTTGACCTTTGTGAGGAATCTTAGACCAGGTACGTTTTGAAGTTTAGAACCCACTTTGGGAGGTGGGGGGCTGTATGAGACCGTGGAGGCTGAATGAGGCCTTAAGGGAAAACGTAAAATGGTAAACCTTCTTACCTGTTACAGAAATGTGGGATACTAGGAACCTCTTCTTGGAGCTTTGCTTGAAGAAAAGTATAAGTAGAAGCAAGGTGGTGTAGGTTTGTGTGATTGATGAAATAATCGCAGTGAGGAAACACAGATCTGGCACATTTGAAGTTTAGAACCCACTTTGGGAAGTGGGGAGGCTGAATGAGGCCGTGGATTTTGAATGAGGCCTTGAGGGAAAAGAGAACTGGTAAACCTTCTTACCTGACACAGTAAAAACGTGGACGCGCCGGTCTCGTGACCGGAAGCTGGGTAGCAAGTTTCGGAGTCGGGTAGAAGCTGGTGGACGGAGGCAGGAGCTGCTGGCGATGGACTGCTTGCTGGAGACAGCTTGAGACAGGACTTGGTGGGAACGACGAACCGGAAGTGCAGCTAACTATGGAAACGACAAACAGCTTGCACGACAAAGGTAAGTAGGGGGGTAGGGTTTATATAGGATCATAACTCCTACCACAAATTCCAACATATGAAAATGTATTCATACTCACCGTTATTTTCTTTTCCTGGTCATAGGCAATGGGTAGCTCCTCCCTATCTTTAACCAGACAGGAACCTAAATAAAACAGAATGTATAAGTAACCCCTCCTACCCCTCCCACTGTCAGTCTTGTTCCTGTCCTATCCCTAGGGCGGGACCTTTGTGCTGCCATGGCCTATGAGAAGGAAAATAAAATTACGATAAGTAGGAATACATTTTCCTTTTTCCTGGCCATATACATGGCAGAAAACAATGGGTAATACCTAAGCAATAACCAAGGGAGGGAAGAAATACTTTCAAATACTGGAAGACTTTAAAAATATGAATTACAACAGCAAAATTGACACAGACCTCATAAGGACATTGGAAATTAAAAACAGATTACTCACTATTGCCACATAACAAATTCACGACCTCAAATGTCCCCCCAAAAAGTCTGAAAATGATTGGTTGAGGACCAAGCAGCCATTTATCTATAAGTTCCAGGGAAACTTGGCCACTGCCGCTCAAGAGGGAGAAATAGCTCTAGTGGAGAGTAAACAGACCCTCAGTTACTGTAACCCCTTAGGCTTAGTAGCGTATAAAATTGACAAAACTATCCATCTGCTGATGGCTTTTTTTTTTTTTTTTTTAAATACATTACAGGCACTCCCCCTGCTGGCATAGCGCACCTGCCGTCCTTAAGGGGTTAAGGTAAATGCACAAAATATACATGCCAGTTAATTTTTTTATGTTTTCAAGAATATATGTGTGTGTAGTAGATGCAGTGAGAGTATTTGATTAGTTAATGCAATGTGTGTTTGTGTAGTGGATGCAGTGCAGTGTTTGTGGAGTGGATGCAATGTGTGTGTTTGTGTAGTGTGTGTGTAGTGGATGCAGTGTGTGTGTTTGTGTAGTGTGTATATAATGAATGCAGAGTGTGTTTGTGTAGTGTGTATAGTGGATGCAGTGAGTGTTTGTGTAGTGTGTATATAATGAATGCAAGTGTGTGTGTTTGTGTAGTGTGTGTATAGTGAATGGAGTGTGTAGTGTGCGTAAAGTGAATGCAGTGTGTATCTAGTGAATGCAGTGTTTGTGTAGTGTGTGTGTGTGTGTGTATATATAATGAATGCAGTGTGAGTGTGTAGTGTGTGTATATAATGAACGCAGTGTGCTTGCGTAGTGTGTGTATATAATGAATGCAGTGTATGTGTTTGTGTAGTGTGTGTGTATAGTGAATGCAGTGTGTTTGTGTAGTGTGTTTAAATGTAATGTGTGTAAATGGGGGAGGCATTTTTATTTAATTTTTTTTAAAATATTAAGTATATTTCCCCCCCCCCCTCCCTGCTTCTTATTTTGCCAGGGAGGGGGATATGTCATTCCTTGGTGGTCCGGTGGCATGGACTGTGCAGTGGGGGCCCACAGTAAGCTCTTACTTACCATCCCAGCAGCTCCCCTGTCTAACTCTCGGGACTCGCAAAATTTAGACAGGGGAGCTGAAGGGAGCTGCTGGGAAGGTAAGTAAGAGCTTGCTGTGGGCCCCCCCAGGACCGCCAGGCTAGTCATGGGCCCGGCGGTCCTGGTCTGCATTATCGGCAATATCAGAATCGGGGAAGCATTCCACGGGGAGCAATTTTTAACTGAGGGATCATATAAATACAGCCGACAAATATTTAGATACCTCCATATCAAAGCCCTTTCACGAAAAGAGAGAACAGAGAGTGCTGAGTTATGTACCTCTCAGGTGATGTGGCTAATTCCTAGATGACTCATGGATTGAAGAACTTAGAACTTCCTTGGTAACATGCAATGTAATGATCACCTAATTAGAAATAAAACAGGAAAAAAGGCATCCCAACGCTGTAAAGGTAGCCGAGGATACATGTTTTCCATGGCCATCAGAAGGTTATTAATTCCTGCAGTTGAAAAACCCTTACATTTAAGCCCTTCTTAACAATATCCAAAACCTTCAGAATGAGGAAGGTAGCACTGGACCTGACGGAAGAGGGAACAACTCTTTTGGGAGATCCCATTGAGGTACTGAAGAAGCAGAAGTGGCAACCGTGGACTGGCTACCAATATGGAACTGTCAGGATGATTAATATTGGCTCTTGCAACCTATGCAGAAGAGAAGTGTTGGATGTTAAGGGTGTCCCTTTCCTGAACATATTCGATTTTGGAGAAATGTTCCTCAACCCTAGTGGATGGTATTCATAGTTATCACTGTCCAAGGGATTTCTATAGGAAAGTTAACCTCCTCCCTTGTGCCATCTTATCACACCTATGGTGGAGGATCTGGATCAAAACTCTCTCTGCTGAGGTAATATGACAGTAAACATCCTTTACTTACTTGATAATTCTTACTGCACTTTATGAAGAGAGCTGTGCCTTGGACGGTGTTGAATCATGTTCCCAGCTATACCATGAACTGGCAGAGAGCAAGGTGACTTCAGGAGACAAGTGATGTCCCAAACGGTTCGCTGGCGAATAGTTCCTGGCGAACATAGCATGTTCGTGTTCGCCACGGATGGCGAACATATGCGATGTTCGGTACGCCCCCTATTCGTCATCATTGAGTAAACTTTGACCCTGTACCTCAAAGAAAGCAGACACATTCCAGCCAATCAGCAGCAGACCCCCCTTCCCAGACCCGCCCACCTCCTAGACAGCATACAATTTAGATTAATTCTGAAGCTGCATTCATTTTTTTGTGTTTGTGTTTATTATACATTATCCCCCATAGCCAGTAACCTGTGTTTATTATACATTATCCCCGAAACACAGTAACCTGTGTTTATTATACATTATCCCCCCATAGCCAGTAACCTGTGTTTATTATACATTATCCTTCCATAGCCAGTAACCAGTGTTTATTATACATTATCCTCCCATAGCCAGTAACCTGTGTTTATTATACATTATCCCCTCCATAGCCAGTAACCTGTGCTTATTATATATTATCTCCCCCATAGCCAGTAACCTGTGTTTATTATACATTATCCTCCCATAGCCAGTAACCTGTGTTTATTATACATTATCTCCCCCATTGCAGTAACCTGTGCTTATTATACATTATCCCCCACAACCAGTAATCTGTGTTTATTATACATTATCCCCCCACAACCAGTAACCTGTGTTTATTATACATTATCCTCCAATAGCCAGTAACCTGTGTTTATTATACATTATCCCCCCATAGCCAGTAACTTGTGTTTATTATACATTATCCTCCCACAACCAGTAACCTGTGTTTATTATACATTATCCTCCAATAGCCAGTAACCTGTGTTTATTATACATTATCTCCCCCATAGCCAGTAACCTGTGTTTATTATACATTATCTCCCCCATAGCCAGTAACCTGTGTTTATTATACATTATCCTCCCATAGCCAGTAACCTGTGTTTATTATACATTATCCCCTCACAACCAGTAACCTGTGTTTATTATACATTATCCCCCTGTGGCGAAACCAACCTCGCCACTGTACACTGGAGAAGCCTGGTTGCTCGCCTGCTCCCTTTAGACTTTGGCCCTGCAGTTCAAACCTTTATTTTCCCTGCAGAAAGGCTTATTCGTGCCTTTCTGCCGGGGTGTTCGGTAGATTCAATCTACCGAACAAAGTACCGATCTAAGGTTCACCTGGGAACTGGAGTGTGCCATCAATTGACCACCCAGCAGCTGCGGTTAACCGCAGCTTAATTGACGAACACTGGGTGGCCTTTGTTTGTCAAACGAACACGTGGCAGAGGCCATCTTAAACTCCCGAACAGCAGTGTTTTGCCGTCGAGTGTCTGGAACTAAAATCAGACACTCGACTAGGCAAACACCGCTGAGACCTCCAGACTTCCGTGGATTCGTGCCGCAACTACCGAATGAGCCGCCGTTGGGTAGAAAGACTAATGTTCGCATGGGGAGTCTAGCGAACACAAGGAAACCCACAGATGGCAAGCCGTTCGGGACTTTTTAATACGTTAACAGAGACCGACCGCAAGGCCAAACTTCATGGAACTATTTTCGGTTACTTTGCCTGTGCGGTCGGTCAAAACTTTAAACCTCCATAGCTCCCGAACCCCTAGTCTGATCTGGGTGATTTTTGAGTATGTTGCTCACCCAGATCAGGGCTATCAGGGGATCACCTATTTAGGAGTGTACTCTAGGTATTTGGGGTACATCCAGAAAGTGGGGAAATAATGTACATGATTAAGGGGATTATGTGTCATGCTGAGGGGAGGAGATGTGTGGGAGGTAATTCATGTGTGATTGGTGCATCGGGTAATGACTGTAAATCCCTCCCTTGCATGGGAGAATCCTTTATAAGCCAGTTGTGTTAATAAACGTGAGTTCCTGCTTAACCCTCAAAGTGAAGTGTCGTCTCATTCTTTGGGGGGATTTGATTGTATGCCGATTGCCAGGAATGTGAGCTGTTCGTATGGCTTTTCCTGTTCGGCTGCTTCCAGTGTTTGTGTGTTTCTTGTTCGGGAATTAGTGAATTTGTGCAGTTTGCAGCTCGGGAGATTGGTGATTGCAGTAGCTGCTTATCTATCTGGAAGGGGATTATCGCCTAAACGGTTCTTATCCTCTGGTGAGCGAAACGGTCCATTACACCCCCCATAGCCAGTAACCTGTGTTTATGATATATTATCCTCCCCATAGCCAGTAACCTGTGTTTATTATACATTATCCACCCATAGCCAGTAACCTGTGTTTATTATAAAATTATCCCTCCATAGCCAGTAACCTGTGTTTATTATACATTATCCCTCCCATAGCCAGTAACCTGTGTTTATTATACATTATCCCTCCCATAGCCAGTAACCTGTGTTTATTATACATTATCCTCCCCATAGCCAGTAACCTGTGTTTATTATACATTATCCTCCCCATAGCCAGTAACCTGTGTTTATTATGCATTATCCACCCATAGCCAGTAACCTGTGTTTATTATAAAATTATCCCTCCATAGCCAGTAACCTGTGTTTATTATACATTATCCCTCCCATAGCCAGTAACCTGTGTTTATTATACATTATCCACCCATAGCCAGTAACCTGTGTTTATTATAAAATTATCCCTCCATAGCCAGTAACCTGTGTTTATTATACATTATCCCTCCCATAGCCAGTAACCTGTGTTTATTATACATTATCCCTCCCATAGCCAGTAACCTGTGTTTATTATACATTATCCTCCCCATAGCCAGTAACCTGTGTTTATTATACATTATCCTCCCCATAGCCAGTAACCTGTGTTTATTATGCATTATCCCTCCATAGCCAGTAACCTGTGTTTATCATACATTATCCTCCCATAGCCAGTAACCTGTGTTTATTATACATTATCCCCCATAGCCAGTAACCTGTGTTTATTATACATTATCCCTCCATAGCCAGTAACCTGTGTTTATTATGCATTATCCCTCCATAGCCAGTAACCTGTGTTTATTATTCATTATCCCCCCATAGCCAGTAACCTGTGTTTATTATTCATTATACCCACATAGCCAGTAACCTGTGTTTATTATTCATTATACCCCCATAGCCAGTAACCTGTGTTTATTATACACTATCCCTCCATAGCCAGTAACCTGTGTTTATTATACATTATCCCCCACAACCAGTAACCTGTGTTTATTATACATTATCCCCCCATAGCCAGTAACCTGTGTTTATTATACCTTATTTTCCTATAGCCAGTAACCTGTGTTTATTATACATTATCCCTACATAGCCAGTAACCTGTGTTTATTATACATTATCCCCCCATAGCCAGTAACCTGTGTTTATTATACATTATCCCCCATAGCCAGTAACCTGTGTTTATTATACATCATCCCCCCCATAGCCAGTAACCTGTGTTTATTATACATTATCCCCCCATAGCCAGTAACCTGTGTTTATTATACATTATCCCCCATAGCCAGTAACCTGTGTTTATTATACATTACCCTCCCATAGCCAGTAACCTGTGTTTCTTATACATTATCCCCCCCATAGCCAGTAACCTGTGCTTATTATACATTATCTCCCCTATAGCCAGTAACCTGTGTTTATTATACATTATCCTCCCCACAGCCAGTAACCTGTGTTTATTATACATTATCCCCCCATAGCCAGTAACCTGTGTTTATTATACATTATCATCCCATAGCCAGTAACCTGTGTTTATTATACAATATCCCCTCCATAGCCAGTAACCTGTGTTTATTATACATTATCCTCCCATAGCCAGTAACCTGTGTTTATTATACATTATCCCCCCATAGCCAGTAACCTGTGCTTATTATACATTATCTCCCCCATAGCCAGTAACCTGTGTTTATTATACATTATCCTCCCCACAGCCAGTACCCTGTGTTTATTATACATTATCCCTCCATAGCCAGTAACCTGTGTTTATTATACAGTATCATCCCATAGCCAGTAACCTGTGTTTATTATACATTATCCCTCCATAGTCAGTAACCTGCGTTTATTATACATTATCCCCCCATAGCCAGTAACCTGTGTTTATTATACATTATCCTCCCATAGCCAGTAACCTGTGTTTATTATACATTATCCCTCCATAGCCAGTAACCTGTGTTTATTATACATTATCCTCCATTGCCAGTAACCTGTGTTTATTATACATTATCCCCCACATAGTCAGTAACCTGTGTTTATTATACATTATCCTCCCCACAGCCAGTAACCTGTGTTTATTATACATTATCCTCCCATAATAATCATTTGAATGAAATTCCGATCCAAACAAAGTACCGAATTGCATCCTAACACCAATGGAGAAACAGTGCTCATTCTGTTAGGATGCAATTCGGCAGTTTTGCCGGCGTTCTGTCTAAGTGACAGGACGTTTGGCAATACTGACAGGAAGCATTGTGGGAACTGGGAGGAAAGCTAGGGATCATGGGAAAATTGCTCTGACCAGCGGAAATGAAGCACACTTTGCTCCTCCGCTGGTCAGAGCTGGTCAAGCGGAGGAATCCTCCATAAGACAGAGTCCCTACTTTGTCTTATGATTTTAAAGAAAACTAAAGAAGACAGGAAGAAAAGAATAACAGATCCCGAGAGAGGGGGAGAAGAGGAAGAGATTGAGGAAAGGTAAGTTCGGCATGACAGTGCCGCTTTAATGTATCTGGTGATTTAAACAGGAGCATGGTAGAATATGTACTTTAAAATGCAATGTCTACAATTATGGAAGCTAAAATCCAAAAATGTATGACTGGAATTTTATGTCAACTAACACACATTCACTTTTTATACATTTATAGATCAGCTATGGGTCAACTCATCCAGTTCTCACCAATAAGCTTTTTTACCCATCTTTTTTCCAAACACTACAAAATGACAAGGTCCAGTCACACGCCATTGTACAGTTACTCAAGCATTTTGGATGGACCTGGATTGGAGTGATTGCAGCTGAAGATGACATTGGAGATAGTCAGAGTCGGGAACTGGAAAGATTGGCTGATATTAACAGTATCTGCATTGAATTCATCTTGAAGATACATCATGAGGCAAAGTCCAAAAAAAGTCCACAATTAACATACAGGAACAAACAAATACTCAAGAAGTCAACATCTCATATTGTTGTGATTTGTGGTTCAGTTTCCATGATGTCAATGTATGTGGATGAACAGGAAACTTGTGAATTGTTCAATAAGACAATAATAATACCAGCTAGTTGGATAGTTCATCTTTACAGTTATAATGAACATATGGTCCCACGAGCATTGAATGGCAGTCTAGTCTTTACACGTCTTAGAAAAGCCATCCCAAAAATGCAGCACTTTTTTGAAAATAGAAATCTTATAAATTACCCAGATGATATTTTGTTAGAAGATATATGGGCATTCTATTTCCATTGCCAAACTTCAATAGAAATAAAGGATAGGCTTCTTGAAGTTTTTCACAGTTTTCATTTGCACAACTGCAGCAAGGACATGAGAACGCAGGAATTAGCGGGACCATTCTTCAACACTGAAAGTTTTGGAACTCCGTACCATGTATATAAAGCAGTATATGCCTTAGCTCATGCACTGAATGATATGGAACTGTCCTTTTCTAGGAGTCCTAACAACTCTAAAAGGCAAACTTATAAGCATAAGCTACAGGTATATGTCAAAGATTTAACTTACTATAAATATCTAATGGTTTGCACTTCCAGTTGAACTGTGCACAAAATGTATTTGAAGGACATAATAGACGAAGCAGATACTTCGGGCACAAGCCTTTTATCAATCCAAATGTCCTTAAACATATAGTGACACTCACCAGTTTATATACAATGCACAAAGACAGTGAATTAAGAAACCAGGTGCAGCTGTGTCTCAATGTTTGGCATTGCTCAGCCAACTTGGAGCTTGCTTCCGGCAACATCTTTATGATGTTGGACGTCACGCACGCACACTGCATGTGACGTCATGGCACATGATTGCTAGGAAACAAGTACACAAAATAGACTTTTATTACACAAGTAAGGAGCAGATAGAGCTACAGGTATAACATGCTTAAAGAGATATTGCTCAAAAATGAATTTTATCGAGAGCAAGTTATATAAATACAGAGTATAATCACAATAAGACACATAATGAAGTCTGAATAGATAAGTGAAGAAAAGATGAATACAATACCCAGCGTGTAGCAAACATAAAATAAAGCTGCAAATGTATAGTGTATAATATGATATTTGCCAATTATAAAATAAAGAAAGAACCACCCATTAACAATTAGGTACTAGGGTATACAGGGTGCCTAATCCTGTGCATAAATCTAGAGTCATAACACAGGGATTTTAATGCCCTAAAATAAAGTAAGGCATAGGGCATAGAGAGGTTTAGGAAACTAAAGTAAGGCATAGGAAGGTATAACAGGATATTCTATACATAAACCCAGCTCCAGGAAACTCCAGTCTTCCAGCGGGTGTTAGCTAGAGTACCTAGAGAAACCAGTGCCACTCAAGCTTCTCATTAAGACCATGCAGTGACACTGTACCAAGAGGTACATCCAGCAAACTTCTTTCTGTAAAAAGATTCTTTCCCTATTGCCTCCATGGGGAAGTGGTGCTACTCTTTCCAGTACCTGGTAGCGTAGTTGCGAGACGTTGTGTCTTTTCTCTCTGAAGTATCGTGTGACTGGTGCCTCTGAATTGGCACTACATATGGTTGTTTTATGTTGCTTGATAAAAACGTTGCTGTTTTTGACCAATTAACCCCTTAAAGACGGAGGACGGTTCAGGACCGTCATCAGCATTCTTGCGTTGCCGACCGGTGACGGTCCTGAACCGTCCTAACCGTCCAATGTACTTACCCGATCGCCGTCGTTCCCCCGGCGGCGATCGGCGGTGCTCCCGGTGTGGGGAGACTGCCTGCAGCCCAGGCAGTCTCCCCATGGCGGTTTAGGACCCCTGTGGCCATGTGATCGCCCAACAGGGCGACCACATGGTCACAATAGGTGTCCTAGTCACTGCCTGCAGGGGGACTGCCTGTGCTGACAGGCAGTATCCCTGCAACTGTAAAATCAGAAAAATATTTAACCCTTTCAGGACCGCTGACGGTTCAGGACCGTCAGCGGTAAAACGTGCGTTTGGACCGCTGACGGTCCTGAACCGTCATAACGGTCTGGGGCTACTTACCTGATCGCCGTCGGTCCCACGGCGGCGATCAGTGCTCCACCCGGTCCAGGGGGATTGCCTGTCTGCCCGGGCAGTCCCCCCTCGGCAGATCAGGACCCCACGGCCATGTGATCACTCGATCACATGACCGCAATAGGTGTCTGTGTATCTGCCTGCAGGGGGACTGTCTGTGCTGACAGGCAGTCTCCCTGCAAGTGAAAAATCAAAAAAATAAAGTAAAAAAAAAACAGTGTAAAATCAGTGTAAAAAAAATAAAATAATATGTGTATATATATATATATGATATATATACATGTATTATATCTATATATAATATATGTATATGTATCATATATATAATGTCATATTAAGTGTATTTTTTATATTTATATATACGTATATTAATATAAAAATACACTTATATTTAAATTACACACGAATATATACAATATATATAATTGCTATATATATGGTATATATATTATTATAAAATACAAATAATATGTTAATAAAAATAAATAACAAAAAATAAAAATAATTTGTAATAATTATAAAAAAAATATTTATATATGCAATTTTATTCTAACAGTATTTTGATATATATATATATATATATATATATCAAAATATACTTAGAATGTAATGATATATATATATCTATGTATAAATAAATAAATAAAAACAATACGAAATATACATATGTCCATATACATAATTACATAAATAATTTTATAAATATACACGTAGACGTCAAATATATAAATATGTATATATATTAAAATTCTACATGTGTATTTATGTAATATTTTTACCTAATTAAGTAATTTTAATGATTGCAATTTGAGGGACCTGCCTGCCAACCCAGGCCGAAAGTCCAGATAATTTAATTTGCTAGCACTGTGTTTAACCCTGTAACTTTCTATGACACCCTAAAACCTGTACATGGGGGTACTGTTTTACTCGGGAGACTTCGCTGAACACAAATATTAGTGTTTCAAAACAGTAAAACATATCACAGCGATGATATTGTCAGTGAAACTGAAGTTTTTTGCATTTTTCACACACAAACAGCACTTTCACTGAGGATATTATTGCTGCGATACATTTTACTGTTCTGATACACTAATATTTGTGTTCAGCGAAGTCTCCTGAGTATAACAGTACCCCACATGTAGAGGTTTTATAGTGTTTGTGAAAGTTACAGGGTCAAATATAAGGCTTGATTTTACTTTTTTTTTATTGAAATTTGTCGGATTGGTTAGGTTGCCTTTGAGAGCGTATGGTAGCCAAGGAATGAGAATTAGCCCCATGATGGCATACCATTTGCAAAAGAAGACAACCCAAGGCATTGCAAATGGGGTATGTTCAGCCTTTTTTAGTAGCCACTTAGTCACAAACACCGGCCAAAGTTAGCGTTTCTTGCATTTTTAACACACAAACAAATATAAATGCTAACTTTGGCCAGTGTTTGTGACTAAGTGGCTACTAAAAAAAACTGGACATACCCAATTTTGAAGATCCTGGGTTGTCTACTTTAAAAAAATATGTACATGTTAGGTGTGTTTCGGGGATTTATGACAGATAACGGTGTTACAAGGTCACTATTGATACATTTAAAATATATATATATATATTGAAACAGCAATTTCCTACTTGTATTTATAGGCCTATAACTTGCAAAAAAAAGCAATAAAGCATGTAAACACTGGGTGTTTTTAAACTCGGGACAAAATTTTGAATCTATTTAGCAGTTTTTTTCATTAGCTTTTGTAGATAAGTAAAAGATTTTTCAAGTAAAAGTCCAAAAACATGTTTTTTTTTTAAATTTTTCACCATATTTTTTTTTTTTTTTTTAAATACAATATATGACATAATACAAATAATGGTATGTAAAGAAAGCCCCTTTTGTCCTGAAAAAAACAATATATAACTTGTATGGGAACCGTAAATGAGAGAGCGGAAAATTTCAGCTAAACACAAACACCACAAAAGTGTTAAAACTGCTCTGGTCCTTAACGTACAAACATCGCAAAAACAGGCCGGTCCTGAAGGGGTTAAAGTGAAAGTTAATAAAAAAAAAATTATTATTATATATGTGTATATATATGATATATAGACATATATTATACCTATATAATATACGTCTATATATCATATATATAATGTCATGCTAAGTGTATTTTTATATTAATATGTACATATATTAATATAAAAATACACTTATAATTAATTTACACACGTTTATATATATATAATATATAATAACTATATATATTGTATATATATATATTATTATAAAATACGAATAATAAATAATTTTAATTAAATTAAAAAAATTCAAAATAATAATAAAAATTAAAAAAATTATATATCTATACGAAATTTTATTCTAACTGTATTTTGATATTAATATATATATATATTTATATCAAAATACACTTAGAATGAAATTGTATATATATCTATGTATATATAAATAAATAAAAATAATGCGAACTATTCATATGTCCATATACAAAATTACATAAATAATTATATAAATATACACGTAGACTTCAAATATATAAATATGCATATATATTTAAATTCTATGTGCGTATTTATGTAATATTTTTACATAATTAAGTTATTTTATTGATTGCAATTTAAGGGACCTGCCTGCCAACCCAGGCCGAAAGTCCAGAGAATTGAATTTGCTATCACTGTATTTTACCCTGTAACGTTCTACGACACCCTAAAACCTGTACATGGGGGGTACTGTTTTACTCGGGAGACTTCGCTGAACACAAATATTAGTGATTCAAAACAGTAAAACATATCACAGCGATGATATTGTCAGTGAAAGTGACTTTTTTTGCATTTTTCACACACAAACAGCACTTTTACTGATGATATAATTGTTGTGATACATTTTCCAGTTTTGAAACACTAATATTTGTGTTCAGCAAAGTCTCCTGAGTAGAACAGGAACCCCATGTACAGGTTTTATAGCGTTTTTGAAAGTTACAGGGTCAAATATATGGGTCAAATATTTTTACATTGAAAATGGCCAGGTTGGTTACGTTGCCTTTGAGAGCGTATGGTAGCCCAGGAATGAGAATTACCCCCATGATGGCATACCATTTGCAAAAGAAGACAACCCAAGGTATTGCAAATGGGGTATGTCCAGTCTTTTTTAGTAACCACTTAGTCACAAACACTGGGCAAAATTAGCGTTCAATTTAGTTTTTTTACTTTTTTCACACACAAACAAATATGAACGCTAACTTTGGCCAGTGTTTGCGACTAAGTGGCTACTAAAAAAGTCTGGACATACCCCATATTGAATACCCTGGGTTGTCTACTTTTAAAAAAATATGTACATGTGGGGTGTTATTTAGCAATTTATGACAGATAATAGTGTTACAATGTCACTATTGATACATTTTAAAAATGTATGTTTTGAAACCGCAATATCCTACTTGTACTTATAGCCCTATAACATGCA
This sequence comes from Pelobates fuscus, assembly GCF_036172605.1. NCBI lineage: Eukaryota > Metazoa > Chordata > Amphibia > Anura > Pelobatidae > Pelobates > Pelobates fuscus. The sequence goes on along the minus strand of NC_086322.1, from coordinate 8,746,973 downwards.
AAAAAATAGCAAAAAGCATGTAAACACTGGGTATTTTTGAACTCAGGACAACATTTTGAATCTATTTAGCAGTTTTTTTCATTCGCTTTTGTAGATGAGTAAAAGATTTTTCACATAAAATTCAAAAAACGTGTATTTTTTTCTATTTTTCATCATATTTTTTCATTTTTTTAAAATTAAATTACATGAGATTATATAAATAATGGTATGTAAAGAAAGCCCCTTTTGTCCTGAAAAAAACAATATATAATTTGTATGGGAACAGTAAATGAGAGAGCGGAAAATTACAGCTAAACACAAACACCACAAAAGTGTCAAAAAGATGCCTGGTCGCAAATGTACAACATCGCAAAAAAAGGCCGGTCCTTAAGGGGTTAAAGCTGTTATTTTTGTTATTCCGGTGCCTGAACCATTATTTATTCAGCATATCTTGGAAGGGAAGCCTGGACATCCCTGGCTTCAGAGCACCTGGGTTACTTGGTGAGTGCCGTATCCAGTACGTCTCTACTATATGTTTAAGGGCATTTGCATTGAAAACGGACTTGTGCCCGAAATGTCTGCTTTGTCTATGCTTTGTAAGTGCTTCGTAGCACATTTTGTGCACACTTCAATTGGGAGCAGACCTACTTTTTTCTATAGTGAAAACATTTTTCTATGTTTATCTGGTTTTTGCTCCTGAACTACAGTGAGAGGAGCTGCAGCTCAGAAGAAACTGTTTGTATTATTTAACCCTTTAGGTATTGCAATTACCTGTGCCTCTAACTTTTCTCTTTATAAATATCTAATCTATGAATCTATCGATCTCCAGTAAAAATTCATTAAAAAATATATTCAATTCATAAAACTTAAAGGAACACTATAGGGTTAAGAACACAAACATGTACTCATGACCCTTTAGTGTTAAATATGCAGTTACCCTCCTTAAAATTTTTTAAAAACTTACCATTATTTCAGTGTCGCGAGGGTCTGCCGGCACTGGCCCTGCCTTGATTCATCCCATAGGAAAGCATTGGGTTGGCTGAGATTGTCAATATTGATGATCTCAGTTAAGAAGGCTGGGCGGGGATTGGTACAATTTCAACCCTTGCCAATCAGCATCTCCTCATAGAAATGAATTGAATCAATACATCTCTATAGGGAAAGTCTAATATCTGAGAAGGCAGTGTTTAGAACAAAATGTCTTCAGGGTCTTACTATACTAACCAGAACAACTACATTAAGCTGGTGTTGTTCTGGTGACTATAGTGTCCCTTTAATTAAAATAATCTCTTTCCCTTACACCATTAACTCTCTTTCCTTTGCCCTATTCTAATCAAGCCAAGTAGCTATTTGACTTTGGTTAATTTACCTGTTTGTTTATCATGTAGTCAGGTGGTCAAGGCGGGGAACAACTAGAGCAAGATATTTGGTTGCATCTTGAGTGACAAAGGAATGAACATGAGAAATATTTTTAAGGTGCAAGTGAAAGTATTTGGTGATAGATTTTATGTAAGTGGCTAAAGAAAGGTCAGCGTCAAAGAGCACACCAAGACAATGCACCCGTGGGATAGATGTTATGATAACTATGTTGACCTAAAGGGAAACAGGGAATTGCATAGTCTTAGTTGGAGGTCAATCAAGGAGTTGAGAAATTAATAGGTTGAGTTTTACAAATTATGACGTAATCTGCTCCTAAGACAGTCAGTGACACAATCCAACAGAAAGGAAGTAAGCTCAGTGAGAAGATGTAGATCTGGATATCATATCCTAGTCGTGATATTGAAAGCCAAAGGATGTCAGGTAACAAAGTGTGAATTGAGAAAAGAATAGGTCCCAGTACAGAGCTTTGGGGAACTCCAACTGAGATAGGTACAGAAAGGGAGAAGGAAAAGGAGGAGACACTAAATAAGTGGGTATCAAGGTAGGAAGAGACATGACAGAGCATTGCCACTAAGGCCAAGGTTGTAAAGGATGAGGAGGAGAAGCAAATATTCAACAATACCAAATGCAGAAGAAGGAAGAATAAATAAGGAATAATGGCCTTTGGATTTTTTAGTTACATAGTTACATAGTTATATAGCTGAAAAGAGACATGTGTTCATTAAGTTCAGCCTTTCTCACATATGTTTTTGCTGTTGATCCAAAAGAAGGTAAAAAACCCAGTCTGAAGCGCTTCCAATTTTGCAACAAACTAGGAAGAAAAATCTTTCTTCACCCCAAAATGGCAGTCAGGTATCTCCTTGGATGAAGATGCTATTAACCTACTAATTAAAAAATGATATCCCTATATATTATGTTTTTGCAAGTATTAATCCATTTGCTGTTTAAAATGTGTATAGACTATGATAAAACCACTTCTTCTAGCAGATAATTCCACATCGCTATTGTTCTTACTGTTAAAAAAAACTCTTTCCTTGGCCTTAGACCAAATCCCCTTTCTTCCTGTCTAAATGTGTGACCTAATGTCCTATGTATAGCCCTGTTTAAGAATATATTTCCAGATAATGGTTTGTACTGGCCTCGAATATATTTGTATAATGTTATCATGTCCCCTCTGAGGCAACGTTTTTCCAAACTTAAGAGACTTCATAACTAAATTGATTAATTCCTTTTTTTTATTTCTTATTTATTTCATAGCTCGTCTCTGCACTTTTTCTAATGTCATTATATCTTTCTTTAGAACAGGTGGCCAAAATTACACAGTATATTCAATGTGTGGTCTTACCAGTGATTTATAAAGTAGCAAAATTATATTTTTATACTGAGAATTTATGTCCCTATTTATATATGACAATACCTTACTGGCCTTGGCCAACTGCTGATGGACATTGCATATTGTTGCCTAATTTGTTGTCTATAACAATTCCAAAAATCTTCTCCTGTGTGGTTACCCCTAATTACTACCATTTAGGGTGTATGTTGCTTGTGCATTCTTTACCCTGAAGTGCATAACTTTGCTTTTTTCTAAATTAAATTTAATCTTCAATTTCAGTGCCCAGTCCGCCAATCTATCTAAATCCCTTGGCACAACGCAATATCCTGCTCACATTTTATCACTTTACAGAGTTTTGTGTCATCTGCAAACACTAAAACATGGCTTTCAATGCCTATTTCATGATCATTTATAAATATGTTAAATATAAGCTGACCAGAACAGAACCCTAAAGGGCACCTCTTACCTCTTTTGTCCAGCTTGAAAATGTATCATTAATGACAACTCATTGTACTCTAACCTTCGGCTAATGTTCTACCCAAAAACAAGAATATTTATCTAGACCATTTCTTTTTTTTGTTTGAACACTAACCTGTTGTGAGGAACCATATAAAATGCCTTGGAAAATCCAAATAGATCACATCCACTGCAACACACTGGTCTATATGTCTACTTCTTTGTAGAATGCAATACGGTTAGTTTGTCATGAGTAGAGTTAAGCGAACCCGAACTGCAAAGTTCTGGTTCTTACCAAACATTAAGTTTTTTGGACCCCGGACCTGAACACGGACATATCAGTGTATGTTTGGGTTGGAGTTCGGTGTTCGGCGATTTAATGGTGCGTTTTGAAAGGCTGCAGGGCAGCCAATCATCAAGCGTTTGACTTGTTTGCGCTTAGAAGCTGTGATGAGACCAATCTCGCCACATTGTATTGGAGGAGCCTGGTTGCCCGCCTGTTGCCTCTGGACTATGGCCCTGGGAGATTGGGCCCTTTAAAAACAGTATTCGGCCATACCAGAGTGTATGTCACTCATTCTGGCCCTTTAAATACTGTTGGGGAAGATTTGGCAATTTTTATATGGCACTTCGGATGCAGCCGAAGTGCCGAAGTTGTCGAAGTGGCCGCCATTCGACAAAGGAACACGTAGCGGCGGCCATTTTAATTTAGTCGAACGCGGTCAGCGGTGTATGCTAAATAATCTGTGGAACTAAAATCGGCTACGCAAATACACGAACACTGCTGACCCTTACCGTCGCCTTCACTTCGATACTTCGTAAAAGTTGAAGTACGTTCGACATTTCGAACATACTGTTCTAATGTGCTATTTGCACGAACGGACCTGTTCGTGACTTCGAATGGGACTTAGCCATTTTTCTACAGGAAATTGACCGACCGCACAGCCCAAATCTATGGAACTGTTTTGGGCAGGAAAATGTGCTTGCGGTCGGTCATAAAGGACTTCCGGCTATCTTTTTATTTACTGGTGGGGATTTGTATGATTTTTGAGAGTGTTTATGTTTAAAGTATGCTGAGTTTAAATATGTAATTTTTATGGAGATTGGATGTATGGTTTTAAAGTTACAGGATATGTGGAAAAACTGTATTTTTACTGTCTGTGATAATTATGTTAAACCATTGTGTAACATAATCGTATCACGGGCAGAGGGGAGGATTTTGTGTGTAAATGCTGGGAGTGTCTTTTGAAATGTACGTGTATGATTGGTTATATTGTAACACCCTGTGGGTGGTCCTACCTAATGGAAACTGTCATAAAAGAAGGTTCTTTTGGTGCCATTAAACAGACCACTGCTTGACCCTCAACACGGAGCTTTGTCTCGTTCTTGGGGGGATTTACTGTATGCTGTTAGAGACTGATTGCCAGGAGTGCAAGCTGCTTGGGTGCTTTTCCTGTTCAGCTGCTAGCAGCTATTCGTGAGGTTCCAGTTCGGGAGTTTGGAGTGCTACTTGGTATCCTGTTCGGGAGTTTGGGGTTCTGCAGTAGCTGTGCCTGTGTCTCTGGAAGGGGAAGATCTACTAAATGGTGGTTTAACCCTTTATGCCTGGGGGTGCCTACTAATGGCATGGCTGTGATTGGCCAGTGCAGCATGTGACCCAACCTCCACATATAAGCTGGAGTCGCGTAGCGCCGCACGTCACAGCTCTTATTAGTGTAGGGAGAGGATGTTGCTGCTTTCAGGGACAGATTAGGAAAGAATTCTGCAAACTAGTACATTAGTGGGGTGCACTTCATATCTGAGAGTCAAATAGAAGCGTCAAATACTGCGGTTACAACGCACTTTGACAAATTCCCATGTTTTGCTCCTTAGAAGTACATTTGGGGCATGCTCTTCATATCTGAGAGTCAAATAGAAGCGTCAAATACTGCGGTTACAGCGCAATTGTAAACATTCTTATTTTCTGGGTGCTAAACTGCTTAATAGTATGATAGTGGGGTGCTCTTCATATCTGAGAATCAAATAGTGCAGTTACAGCGCAGTTGTAAACATTCTAATTGTTTTGCTGCTAATATGCTAAATAGTACATTTGGTGCCTGCACTTCATATCTGAGAGTAAAATAGAAGCATCAAATAGTGCTGTGACATAGCAGTTTTAAACATTAAATTTTTTTGGCTGCTAAATAGTACATTTGGTGCCTGCGGTGCATTTCTTGCAGTCCAATAAACAAAAACAAAAAAAAACAACTGTTGAATATTGGTGGTTACATAGTCGCCTGACATAAACCATCTGTTAGTTTGGTCGGTGAACGCAAATAATGAGGAGAGCGTCAAATAAGGGACGTGGCCCTGGTCGCGGTGCTGCTGGTGTGGGTGGAGCTCCTGTTGTAAGGAGAGGACGTGGTCGATCTGTGCCAGCTACAGGCACAAGTGACACACCTTCCTCAGGTGCGAGTAGGCGACAGAACCTTCAGCGTTATTTAGAAGGCCCGAATGCTGGTCTGGTAAGGCCAGAACAAGTACAGGCGATAGTAGATTGGATGGCTGACAGTGCCTCCAGTTCCTGCACATTGTCTCCAACCAGGTCCCCTGCTGAAAGCTCAGAGTTGGCACCTGCAGCCCATGACCATCTGTCTTTCACCTCACCCACTTGCAAATCAGCCAAGCAGTCTAAGCCAAAAATCATGCAGCAGTCTCTTATGATTTTGATGACACTGCTAGCGGGGTTTCCGTGGGCCATCCACCTAGCCCTGCCAGTGGTGTATCCTCGTTTTGTGCTGCCCTAGGCAGGAGAAAACTCAGACGCCCCTCCCCCCCACGCACCACCCCCACCCCCACCCAACCCTTTCCCCCTGACCCACCTTCTAAGTACACACACACACACACATTCACTGACAGACACACACATATACACACACACTCACTCGCATTAACACACTCACTTTTTTGTATTTTTATTTAACCCCCCCAGCCCCTTACCTTTTGGAATGCTGGGGGGGGTTCTCCCTCTCCCTGGGGGTCCAGTGGCTGCTGGGCGGTCAGTCGGTCGGGCGGCGCTGACGGATGATACTCATACTCTGGCTCCCGGCATCATTCCAGGCAGGCGGTCGGGCGGGCAGGCGGCGCTGGCGAGGGAGCACTTTCACATGAGTGCTCTGCTCAGCTCCCTTGCCAGCGCCACCTGCCCACCCGACCGCCTGCCTGGACTGTTAGTCGCAAGGTGAACAACACATTTGACCTGGGCATTTGGGGGTGGCTTTTTTTGCCTTGTTTGCCTCGTGGCTAAAATGTCCCTGAGCCCTGCCCCAGAAGTGGAAGAGATTGAGTGCACTGATACCACTTATGTGTCAGGATGCTGACATGCAAGGACCACCGCAACACGTCCCTGATGATGATGAAACACAGGTGCCAACTGCTGTGGCTTTCTGCAGTGTGCAGACCGGCAAGGAGGGCAGGGTTGAGGAGTGGGTGGAAGATGATGTGGAGGATGATGAGGTCCTAGACCCCACATGGATTTAAGGTCATGCGAGTGACGTGTCCAGTTTGGAGGAAGAGGCGGTGGTTGCACAGAGGCACCAGCACAGCATAAGAGGGTGCAGGGTGCAAAAGCAGAGCGGCCGTCCCCTAGACGGTACGCCTGCTTCTGCCCACCGCACCCAGGGACTGAGCACGCCAAAGCCAGCTCCTAGGAGCTCCCTGGCGTGACAGTTCTTCAGACAATGTGCTGACGACAAGACACGAGTGGTTTGCACACTGTGCAATTAGAGCCTGAAGCGAAGTATAAACGTGCTAAACCTGAGCACAAGCTGCATGACCAGGCATCTACATGCAAAGCACGAGCTGCAGTGGAGTAAGCACCTCAAAACCAAGAAAGCTCTCAGGCTCCTCCTGCTTCCTCTTCTGCTGCAGTCTCGACCTCTTCCTCCACCTCTGGAGTCACAGTGGCACCTGCCTCCCTGCAAACAGAGGATGTGGCAGCAATGCCACCACGTCCGCCACCGTCCCCAAGCATCTCCACACTGTCACATGGAAACGTTCAGCTGTCCATCTCCCAAACACTGGAGAGAAAAAAGAGGAAGTACGCTCTTAACCACCCGAGATCCCTGGCCCTGAATGCCAGCATTTCAAAATTCATGGCCTTTCAAATGTTGCCACTCCGTCGAGTGGAGATGGACAGTTTTAAAAACCTGATGGCGGTGGTTGTCCCACAGTACGTGTGTCATGCCTTAACTATGGTATCCTCTTACTTCCTGGTTCCACGGAGCTTGGCCACACCCCTTTATGACACGGTCTCCCTATTTAATCCGACCGCACCAGCTGATCGACGCTGGATTATTGAACTACGTTCCGTACTCACGAACCGGCTACAACATCGTTGTGAAAGCCCTCTGTTACCGGACCGGACTAGAAGACTTCAAGTTCCCTTCACCTCTCCTCTTCCACGACTAAAGCTGAACTCTCTCCTTCCAGGATAACCGCCTCTGAGGAGATCTCGGGAACCAGTGTTCTATGTGCCGGAAGCTAAGTAAAACCTCTGTGATAAGCGTTACCTTTCAAAGCTGTTATTTTCCTGTCTTCAAAGTCCTTCGATAAAACAGAACCGTTACAGCTAACTTCAACTCATACTTTACCTCAGTTAGCTGCATCTGTATCGCTTCAGTTAAAATCTATGGAACAGCTATTGTAACTTCTTATCACCTAATTCATTAATACTACTAAGAGACTCTTTCTGATTCAGTGTCTGCTAATTACTACCGTTTACTACTTAAAGCTACAGTGCCTGTAATTGTGGACTTCAGTTATCATTTACTACTTAAAGCTACAGTGCCTATAATTGTGGACTTCAGTTATCGTTTACTACTTAAAGCTACAGTGCCTGTAATTGTGGACTTCAGTTATCGTTTACTACTTAAAGCTACAGTGCCTGTAATTGTGGACTTCAGCTATCGTTTATTAATTAAAGCTACAGTACCTGTAATTGGACTTAAAGTCAATACCTTTTACTTTTGATAATAAATATTCAAACTATAAGAAATCTGCAGTTGTGTTCCTTCATAACAAATGTTTAGACGTGACAGAATAATCCAGCCATTGTAATGGATCCAGCAGATTTCGATTCTACGATAACTACGCTGAATCAAAGAGTTAATACACTAGCCCAAGGTGTGCAAGACCTGCAAGTTACTAACGAAAGAATTCTCACTCATGTCAGAGACTTAAAAACTCATACTCCTCATACTGTTCTGCACTCAGCTAGCGATCCTGCTGTATGTAACCCTGAAAAATTCTATGGTGATCGTTCCAAATATGAGGAGTTTTTTTATTCCTGCAAATTATTGTTTGCTTTAAAACCTAGATCTTATCCCACAGAAAGATCTAAGGTTTTCTTAGTTATTTCCTTTCTAAGAGGTGAACCTATGTTCTGGGCCCATACCTTCTTGGACAATGATGACCCCATCTTAGGCTCACTGGATGACGTTTTTGAAGCCATGTCTCTTCTCTATGAAGATCCTAACAAACAAGCTACAGCTGATTTAACAATCAGAACACTACAGCAAAGAAATAGACCCGTTGAAGATTACATTGCTGAATTTAAAAGATGGGCTATAGAAACGCAATGGAATGACATCACATTGCGCAACCAGTTTCGAATTGGTTTATCTGAAGCTGTAAAAGATTAACTATCTAGAACAGAACTCCCTACTAATTTGAACGCTCTAATTCGCCTATCAATCAGCATTGACAGAAGATTAAGAGAAAGAAAGGCCGAAAAAGCCCTTTTACATTCTAAAGACCGCAAACCTTTTACTCCCTCAAAAGCTCCAGAAAAGACTTCCTTACCAAGTGAACCTATGGATATAGGGGTAATAAGAAGTCCTCTCACTCCTGAAGAGAAGAACCGAAGACGTCAATTAAACCTATGCATGTATTGTGCCTCTCAAGATCATTTGGTTTCTGATTGTCCCTTATTAAAACGGACAAAGGCCGGTAGGCAAGCCTATACTTCTGCGATCTTCAGTGCACTCCCTTCTACACCAACCACTCAGTTCACTCCTATATCTCTTATACTACAGTGGGACAAGGTGAGAATTGTGACTGAAGCTATCATCGATTCTGGTGCAAATGGAGTATTCATCGATTCAACCTTTGTAACAAAGAATAAAATTCCTTGTGTTCGAAAAACCATTTCTGTTCCTATTAAAGTGATTTACGGCTCCCTTATATCCTCGGGACCGATTCTTCATGAAACCATCCCTCTAAAGGGATCAACTGGTTAAGGAACCACAACCCTCAAATTTCATGGTCTCCTTTCTCTCTCACCTTTAACTCACATTATTGTAAAGAAACATGTTTACAGCAAATTCCTATTCTTCAGATCTCCAAAGAACCAACTATACCTTCTTGTTATTCAGACTTTTCAGACGTATTCAGTAAAAAAGAAGCTGAAACGCTCCCACCTCATCGTTCCTACGATTGTCCTATAGACCTCATACCTGGTGCCCCTATGGATAATTCAAAAGTCGATTGTATCATCAACTGGCCTGTTCCCTCTACAGTAAAAGAATTACAGCGATTTCTAGGGTTCGCCAACTTCTACAAAAAATTTATTAAAAACTACTCTGAGATAGCTCACCCACTCAATCAACTTAACAGTAAAAAACATCCCTTCAATTGGAACGAGAAGGCTCAAACTGCCTTCAATGAATTAAAGAGAAAGTTTACAACAACTCCTGTTCTTCAACTTCCAAATCCTTCATATCTTTATGTCCTTGAAACGGATGCTTCGGAATTTGCAATTGGAGCTGTCCTTTCTCAACACAAAACTCCTCAAGAACCTCTTCATCCTGTCGCCTTCTTCTCACGATCATTATCTCCTGCCGAAAAGAATTATCCTACAGGGGAAAAAGAATTATTAAGTATTAAAGTGGCTTTAGAAACCTGGAGACACCTTCTTGAAGGTGCTCAGAACTCTTTAATCGTATATACTGACCATAAAAATCTCGAATATCTTCACTCCAATAAAACACTGTCTGCTCGACAAGTAAGATGGAATCTCTTTTTTTCCCGGTTCAACTTCCAAATAGTCTTTAGACCTGGGTCTAGAAACAAAAAGGCTGATGCCCTTTTTAGGATCCATAAAGACACTAAAATTGAACCTCCTCCGTCTACAGTCATTGGAATCTTATCTTCTCTTATTGACGATATTAAAGATCTCAGTGAAGATGCTCTTGAACTTCCTAAATCAATTAAATTATCCAAGAAAAACGGTCTCTACTATTTTAAAGAACGGATTTACGTACCTCCCTCTTTCAGAATTAAAGTACTCAAATTTATTCATGATTCTCCTCTGGCAGGTCATCCAGGTATAAAAAAGACCCTTGAATTGTCTAAAAGATACTATTGGTGGCCTCGTCAAGACCAAACTATTGAATCTTATGTCAAATCTTGTTCTGTATGCCAAAGATCCAAACATGTCCATCAACAACCATTCGGTCAATTATTGAATTTACCGATTCCTGAACGACCTTGGCAATCCATTTCTATGGACTTCATGGTGGAATTGGCCTCCTCCAATCAAAAGAAGTTTTTTGATACAAAAAGACAACCTTCACCCTCTTATAAAATCGGTGATCTTGTCTGGCTTTCCTCAAAGAACATCTCTACAAACCGTCCATCAAAGAAGTTAAGTTCCCTTTTTCTTGGTCCTTTTCCAATACTATCGGTTATCAACCGTAATGTTGTTAAATTGAAGCTTCCAACTACTTTAAAGCCACATCCTGTTTTTCATGTGTCCTTGCTAAAGCCTCATCATCCTGACCCTTTCCAAAGAAATGTCACTACTTCTCCTGATCCCATATTGGTCCAGGGCGAAGAAGAATACGAAATTCAAAGTATACTGGATTCAAGGATCCATCGTGGCTCTTTACAATACCTCATCAGATGGAAAGGATATGGAATTGATGAACATACATGGGAAAACTCCTCTGTCGTTCATGCTGACAAATTGATTTCCAATTTCCACAAGCGTTACCCTTCTAAACCACGTCAATAGCACCCAGAGGTTGCTCATTAAGGAGGGGGTACTGTCATGCCTTAACTATGGTATCCTCTTACTTCCTGCTTCCACGGAGCTTGGCCACACCCCTTTATGACACGGTCTCCCTATTTAATCCGACCGCACCAGCTGATCGACGCTGGATTATTGAACTACGTTCCGTACTCACGAACCGGCTACAACATCGTTGTGAAAGCCCTCTGTTACCGGACCGGACTAGAAGACTTCAAGTTCCCTTCACCTCTCCTCTTCCACGACTAAAGCTGAACTCTCTCCTTCCAGGATAACCGCCTCTGAGGAGATCTCGGGAACCAGTGTTCTATGTGCCGGAAGCTAAGTAAAACCTCTGTGATAAGCGTTACCTTTCAAAGCTGTTATTTTCCTGTCTTCAAAGTCCTTCGATAAAACAAAACCGTTACAGCTAACTTCAACTCATACTTTACCTCAGTTAGCTGCATCTGTATCGCTTCAGTTAAAATCTATGGAACAGCTATTGTAACTTCTTATCACCTAATTCATTAATACTACTAAGAGACTCTTTCTGATTCAGTGTCTGCTAATTACTACCGTTTACTACTTAAAGCTACAGTGCCTGTAATTGTGGACTTCAGTTATCGTTTACTACTTAAAGCTACAGTGCCTGTAATTGTGGACTTCAGTTATCGTTTACTACTTAAAGCTACAGTGCCTGTAATTGTGGACTTCAGTTATCGTTTATTAATTAAAGCTACAGTACCTGTAATTGGACTTAAAGTCAATACCTTTTACTTTTGATAATAAATATTCAAACTATAAGAAATCTGCAGTTGTGTTCCTTCATAACAAATGTTTAGACGTGACAGCGTGGTTCCCAGCTGCCACTACTTTTCCAGGTGAGCCATACCTTCCCTGCACAACCAGTTAGCGGACAAAATCAGGTGTGCACTGCGCAACTCCATCCGTGGCAAGGTCCACATAACCACAGATATGTGGACCAGTAAGCACGGGCAGTGACACTATATCTCCCTAACTGCACACTGGGCAAATGTAGAGGCGGCTGGGCCTGAGGCGGATAGCAGTTTGGTGCATGTCCTTTGCGGGAAAAACCCCACACCGCGCAGGAGCTGTGGATGGGCATGGAACAACAGACCGATGAGTGATTGTTGCCACTGAGCCTCATGCCCGGCCTGGTGGTGTGCGGTAATTGGTGAAATCGAAATAGCAGCTCTGGGCCTAGCCGGTTTGACGCACATCCCTTGCCTGGCGCATGTGCTGAATTTAGTGGTGCAGACATTCCTGAAAAACTACCCAGAGACCAGTGAGCCATTTTGCACTGTTTCGAGTACTCCACCAACATGGCCAGTGCCGATGATGCCGTTCTCAGCCTTATTACCCCGCTTCTAGGTCTCCTTGAAAAAACGCTTCAGGCGATGATGGAAGAGGATGTGACTCAGGAGGAAGAGGAGGAGGAAGAGGGGTCATTTCCACGGTTATCAGGCCAGTCATTCACAAGTGGCTTGGAGGGTGGGTTCCTGTACCAGCATAGGCCAGGTACACAATTGTCCAGCCAGGGCACAGTTCTGGAGGATGAGAAGGAGGAGGATGTGGATGAGGAGGAGGAACTGTGTTCACAGCAGGGTGGCACCCAACGCAGCTCGTTGGCATCACTGGAGCGTGGCTGGGGGGGATACAGAGGACACAGACGACACCTCCCACAGAGGATAGCTTGCCCTTGCCTCTGGGCAGCATGGCACACATGAGCGACTACATGCTGCAGTGCCTGCGCAACGACTGCCGAGTTGCCCACATTCTAACTTGTGCTGATTACTGGGTGGCCACCCTGCTGAATCCCCATTACAAGGACAACGTGCCATCCTTAATTACCTCACTGGAGCATGATCGGAAGATGCGCGACTACAAGCACACACTGGTAGACGCGCTGCTGAGGGCATTCCCAACTGACACCGGGGGCTCAGTGGAAGCACAAGGCGAAGGCAGAGGAGGAGGAAGTGGTTGCCAATGCAGCTGGGGCACCACCAGCACCTCAGAAGGCAGGGTTAGCATGGCCGAAATGTGGAAAAGCTTTGTCAGCACGCCACAACAACCCGCACCACCATCTGATATGGAATGTCTTAGCAGGAGGGAGCATTTCAGCAACATGGTGGAACAGTACATTGTTGTATAATCCTTCTCTCACCACCAATACTTCCAATTGGTATCCTTTTGAGAGAAATCCACTCTACGTTGTGTATTAATAGTGAATGTAATATCCCTGTATCACCTCTTCTAAGAACTAACATATATCTTTATCCCCTTGTCCAGATAAATATATGACTAGCCCTACTAAGGTATTCTACCCGATATTACAAATAAACAGCCAACACCATAGTTCTTACCAGAGAGAAATCTTTACTTAGAATCTGCCCAGTTAAATATTACACAAGAAGAATGTTACAGAGCTATAGTTAAAATACATTCATAACACTCATACATTCCATCTATCTAATAATATCTGCTACATTGTGTATGTGCTGTGAGATGTTATGTGCAGCATGTGTGTCTTACCAAACCTAATCTAATGTGATGTCAGTATATTCTATTTTTAAAGGAATTGGTTCCCATGTTGTAAATAGCCAATTCCTCAGCTCAATTGATATGTAAAATGTGATTTACTTTCCCAAGGCCCAAAGTGTTGTCTATCCTGTTATTTTATTTAAGTGTTAACTCTCCCAGTCATCCCTTTGCCTCTAACCTAAGGTGTGTTTTCCTAGATAGAGACTCCTTTGAAGACCAGTTGATATGTAAATGTGATAGGTGCCTTTCAGGTACTGTATCTTTCCAACTATCTAAACAGAAACTCCCTTTGAAGATAATTCCTGATCTCCCATACACACAGACTTAATCAATCACATATTAAACAGATCTATATAATCATAATATTTTACCCAAAATACGTGTGCACATGCCTACACGTACTGACTGATGGGTCTGCCCCATTCAACTTCTGGGTCTCCAAATTGGGCACATGGCCTGAGCTTGCCCTTTATGCCTTGTAGGTGCTGGCCTGCCCTGCAGCCAGTGTATTGTCTGAACGTGTGTTTAGCACGGCAGGGGGCGTTATCACAGACAAGCGCAGCCGCCTGACCACAGCCAACGTGGACAAACTCATGTTTATTAAAATGAACCAGGCATGAATCCCACCAGACTTGTCTGTACCTTGTGCAGAAAATACATTTATACTAGCCTCACCCAGCCACTGTTATACTCAAGTGCACTTATTCTTTGTTTTCTTTTTTTTTTTTTTTATGTCCCAATGTAGACAAATAATTAGCTAACTGGGTTGGATGGCTTGTCCATTTCCCAACATAAACATAAACAACAACCTTACTGTTTCAGGGTTTTCAGCTCTCTGTTTCAAACACAATCCCTCTCCTCCTTTGGCATGGGAGTACTTAATAGCACCTGTAATGGACAATCCTTTTCAGGTGAGTTAAATTAGGATCGAAATTCTGGAACTGAACTTCTCACCTGTAGGTTCCAAGCAACTTCCAAAATGTGGAGTGGAGCACTGGCCCACCCTACTCTCCAAGTGCTCCACACCAGGGCCCAAATATACACATATTTAAAGTGCAATATTCATTTTAACACAACACATTTCCCTGGGGCTAATTACACAAAGTAGGAACCTTGCAAAATCTGGGGAGGTATATAGATTCCCTCCAGCACAATTCCTTGCTTTCGGTCACACATCCTCCCCTCCCAGATCAGACTTATTGGGTCGAGCGACCACGGACATTAGCAAGTGCATCCGCAAAAGACCATCTGCATTTCCCTGTTTACACCCAGCCCTATGCTCTATGGAAAAATTGTAGAGTTGCAAGCTAAGGAACCAGAGGGTTACTCTATTTTTCTCCCTGTTTTGGCTCATCCTAGTAAGGGGTGTATGGTCTGTCACTAGTCTGAATTTTCGTACCAAGAGATAGTATTTAAGTGTGTCTACTGCCCACTTTATAGCCAGACACTCCTTCTCAACAATGGAATAGTTTCTTTCTTGGGGATTAAGCTTCCTGCTTAAATATAATATGGTGTGCTCCTCACCCTGAATTTCCTAAAAGAGAATGGCACCAAGCCCTACATCAGATGAATCTGTTTGTAAAATAAATACACTGGTTAGGCACAAATGGCTTCTTTAAGCTTTCTGAATGCTTGTTCAGGCTCTGGGGACCATTTTACCACTACTGGAGCATTAGCTTTAGTAAGGTCGGTTAATGGGCTTCCAATGATAGCAAAATTGGACATGAATCTCCTGTAATATCCAATGAGGCCAAGACATGTTCTCACCTGTTTCTTAGTCAGTGGTCTTGGCCAGTTTCGTATGGCTTCAATTTTAGCAACTTGGGGTTTCACTAGTCCCCTACCAATAGAGTAGCCCAAATATTTTGCTTCCTCTAGGCCAATCGTACACTTATTGGGGCTAGCGGTTAGGCCTGCATTTTGTAATAGACTCTGGATCTCCTACTGTATGGCACATGTGGCATGCTGCTGCTCCTCTCTGAGCAATTGATGAGCTGCTGCCTGTGCTGCTTCAACTTGCTTGAATAAAGAATCTGTATTTTCCTTTTGAGCCAGTACAAGTTGCTGCAGTATTGAAATGCTCTCTTGCTGTATTGCATTAGTCTCTGCAGTCCTTCTGTTTGTCTCTTGCTGTCCAGCAGTGGACTGGAGCAAAGCTTTTTTCAGGGTTTTCAGCTCTCTGTTTACACTCACAGAAATCAAACACAATCTCCCTCCTTCCTTGGCAGGGGAGTGCCTAATAGCACCTGTAATAGACAATCCATTTCAGGTGAGTTAAATTAGGATCGAAACTCTGGAACTGGACTTCTCACCTGTAGGTTCCAAGCAACTTCCAAAATGTGGAGTGGAGCACTGGCCCACCCTACTCTCCAAGTGCTCCACCCCAGGGCCCAAATATACACATATTTAAAGTGCAATATTCATTTTAACACAACACATTTCCCTGGGGCTAATTACACAAAGTAGGAACCTTGCAAAATCTGGGGAGATATATAGATTCCCTCCAGCACAATTCCTTGCTTTCGGTCACAATACATTTTCTTTAACAGCTGTAGCACCTTGTCTTGAGTCATTCAATCACATGTTATTTGCAAATTTGTAGCAGCAATCATTTGCGCATCTCTTACCATAGGATCCTCGTTAATACATACTTAAGAAAAATAGTTATTTAAAATGCCTGCTTTTCCTGGTCTTCATTAACCAACATACCCATATCTGTTTCCTACACTTTCATTTTTTTGTTTTTTAGGAATTGATGTACTTGAAAAAATGTTTGGTTGGTTTTGCGGTCTATCAATTTCTAATTTTCTAGTTAAGCCACTTGAATTGCCTTTTTGCAAGCATTAATGGCTTCCTTATATCTTATGTATGATGGCTCTGATTTGTCCAATTTAATTGCTTTAACTTCCTTTTCTTATTTTTAATCTCTTGGTTTGCACCTTTCTAATATTTGTTTAAATATATTCCATTATCCTCAGTGATCTTTTCACTAATCTTATTGAAATTGGCTTTTTTTTTAATTATACGCTTTAGTAGAACCTACGTGCTTTTGATTTTTGGAGTTTATTTCAAAAGACACAATATTGTGAGCACTATTTCCCAAATGTCCCAACAGTCTCTATGGAATCACACCCATTTGATGACGTGACGCATACACACCAATGTCATAATGTTCCACGTCATCTGTACCGGCCCAGAATGTTTTGGGGGCGTGGCCTTAAAGCAAACAATGCTCCCTTATAAAAAGGGCACCTTTTGCTTTGTTTTTTGCCCTATTGTGGTCCTTTGTGTTCCCTTTAGTGCTACTTGACATTCTCTTGTTACTGGTTTATTGTGGTTTGACTCGCATGGCTTTTGAGTCTTCTGCTCTCTGGTTTCCTGACTCAGCTGATATCTTGATTTTTCTTCTTTCTTGTATCCTGACCCAGCTATTCTTGTATTGCTCTTCCGATCTCTGGAATTCTGACCGTTGGCTATTCCCTGACTACTCTTTTCTGCATACATTAAACCAGACCATTCTAAGGTTCGGTAATACATTCTTAAGTTTCCTGTGGGTTTACATACTGCGTGTTGGGTATTTACAAAACCATGTGTCAGGATTACTAGTTGATCCAGCATGCAGAACTGTATCACATATAGGACTAAAGTTTTACCGGGCGTTAGAATGGTCGAACTTAACGTACCAGAGAATAGTCAGAATACTTGCAGAGGTCGGGGACACAGAATGAGACACAAAGATGAGGGAAAGCCAAAAGTCAAGGATACCAGAATACAGGAAAGTCAAACAAAGCCAAAGTCAATAACCAGAAATAAACGCTCAGGAACACACTCTCGGACAACCACTAAGGGAAACTTCAACAGGGCAAGGAGGAAAAGGAAAAAGGAGTCTAAATAAGTCTCCATCAGATCCGATTGGCCGTATCCGGTCTTTGACCCCAGAACATACGTGCGCATCCTTTGCATGACATCACACTCACACCAACGTTGTCAATACTGTGGGCGGGCGTGGGGCTGCAAATGGGAATGGATCCGCAGAGGCCGGCATCATTCAACATGCCGCAGGAGTCAGACACTCCGGTACAGGTCTGCTGAGTAGCACCTCCATTAATGCCAGAAAGGCATTTGCCATTACGGATACCACAAGGTGAGGATGAACATTTATCTCCATGATAGAGACCAGGCAAATAGTCAGACAGTTGAAGAGAGTGAGGCAATTTATTTTTTAATGTTGCAGTCTTTTGTATAAAATATGATGAAGCATGAAAATGAAATGACAAAGTAAAATCCAATAGTGTAATATAATAACTACAGGGCAAAGTGCCACCGAAATTAAAATGTATACTCACAAGTGTAGAACTTTGTGGGGTGGAGCTAACGCACATTGAGACAGCTCTGTCTATTACAAAATGCAGGCCTAACCGCTAACCCCAATAAGTGTACGATTGGCCTAGAGGAAGCAAAATATTTGGGCTACTCTATTGGTAGGGGACTAGTGAAACCCCAAGTTGCTAAAATTGAAGCCATACGAAACTGGCCAAGACCACCGACTAAGAAACAGGTGAGAATATGTCTTGGCCTCATTGGATATTACAGGAGATTCATATCCAATTTTGCTATCATTGGAAGCCCATTAACCGTATATTATTGGGGAGAACAGCTGACACTCCAGTAGTGCTAGACAGAGCACACAGAGCCCTGAAACCAACAGGGCCTCAAAGGGACTAACCAAGGGATGTGGTGTGCAGGATTCATTATTACTCTCTTAAGGAGGACATTATTAGAGCCCTACATCAAACCTCACAGCTACTAATGTACCACAATGATCCCATACAAATATTCTCGGATTTATCTTTGCACACTCTGCAGGCACGGCGCACACTGCGACTGATCACGTATATGCAAAAGGGTAGGAACGTACGCTAAATATGGGGCTTCTCTCTGGTACTAATTGCCACACATAATGGCAAACTGGCTTTGGTGCAGGTTGTTTGTACATTCACGCAAGCCATGGACTTGCAGGATGTACACGTTCCCAACTGGCATGACATTAGCCAAGCTGCAACACCCTGCAACACCCTGATGCCTCACCAGGCCCGAACATGCCTAAAAGCACATCCAGGCATCATTAAGTCTCCAAACCCTCCTTGAATGTGATCCCTGCTACCCGTCATCCTTGATCGGCAACTCTAATATTCTTTCCTCACCCAGACTATGTTTTGCCTCAAGGACTGTTGTTTTTAGAGCATCTGGAGTGATTTACTGGGTTGTTACCATAAGGACAGATGCCCTCTTCAGTCACGGACTCATGACTATATTCCCTTGGATCAGAACTCACCCTTCAACCCTGAAATCTGGCCCACAATGGACTAAGTTAAAAGGCCTCCTCACTGAAAATCAAGTGGGCCAGCTCACTTGAACTGTCACCAATCTTGCTTCAGCTCTCATACCTACTTCCCTAACTGGTTACTGAGTTCTAGAGCATGTAAGATAAAAGTGCTGAATGATGTTGTTTATGTTTACCCAATGATACTTTTCTCATACCTAAGATTGTACATTCCACGCCTCACATACCTGAGACGGGATACCTGATTAAAATTATCAGGCACAGCCATACATTGTAACATCCTATGTAACACTTACATGCAAATTGCAATATGGGAGCAAAGGACATAAGACACAAATGAGAAGCAAGTAAGTGTATATGTAACGGTTTTGTACAAGCGATGTTTATCATTACCTTAATTTACTGCAGACGATTTTCATTAACCACAATGCTTTGAGACCTTACCCTGCTGAAGTTTGTTCTGGAGTCTTAATTACAATATTTTATGCACCATACCCTTCCCCCCCTGGTCCCTCCCGTCCCCCAGGTGAGTGGGACTGCTTTAGCATTCAGGGGTCTGGGCAACTACACACATATATCAGCCCACCCGAACACACTGTGTGTTATTATAGAGGTCCCCCCCCTCAAGATGGACCTCCCACTATCTGCAACCTCCATACTTCACTACTAACGGTATTAACCTCCCCCCACTTGTAACACGCCAAACCTTGTGTCAACTGTGTCACCTGATCTGGACACTGAATCCAGACTCGCAGCAACTATATAGATCCCCATTTACACATCCTTAGTACCTGGGGAAATAATCTCTCATTGCCAGTTGTCACTTGCCACTCAGAACATTTACCAAGTGTTATAACCATCTACTACTATTTTGTACATAGTTAATGTTTACTTTCCATTTAATCTGATTATATTTTCAGCCGATTTGTACCTGTCTAAATCTGGGGTAGATATGGCCACCCTTCGAGTGCTTTCCCTGCATACAAGGGGACTCAACCTCCCAGAAAAACGTAAACATGTATCAAAACTTCACATCCTACAGGCGGACATAGCGTTCCTCCAAGAAACCCATTTTAGAGCAGATGCCCCTCCCATGCTGCGAAACACACAATATCCTTTTGGGTATTTAAGCAACTATACAAACTCTAAGGCCCAAGGGGTGGCCATACTGATAGCAGCTAGGGTTCCATTTTTTAATAAAGCACATGAATCTAACAACTCTAGGAGACTACTAATGGTCAAGGTGCAAGTAGTACAACATTTGGTGACCTTGGTCAACGTCTGTCTACCAAATAAGAGACAGGGGAGAGTACTCAAAAAGTATCTCCATTTAGTAGAGCAGTTTACTGAAGGCATTCTCCTCATGGGATGTGACTTCAATATTTCCTTGGATGCACATATGGACACAACGTCTACTGCACCTAAATACCAAGCCATAGCTAGAAGGAGGGTTGCTTCACTACTGGACAAAACACGACTGTTTGACATATGGTGCACCACACACCCTCATCACCGCGACTACTCATACTACTCACATGCAACAAAATCATACAGAATTGATGTGATTTTTACCCAACACAAGTACTTACAACGTATTTGCTCATGTGACTATGGACAAATCACATGGTCTGACCATGCACCCCTGTCTCTTGCCATACAGATACCCAACCTTCCACTCCACTCCTTCCAGTGGAAATGAAATGACTTGTTATAAAATGATGCATGCACATGTGAATCTATACAATTAGCGATTCAGCAGTACTTTGACGAAAATACCCCACATGCAACAATACCCACAGTCTTGTGGGAGGTCCATAAGTGTGTGATAAGGGGTCATCTCATTGCTTTAGCTTCCAAACTCAAGAAACAACATATGGAACAGGCAAACTCCCTTTTAACTGACATCCAAACACTAGAATATATGCATAAGCAGAGCAATACCCTAGAAACGTACAAACAACTGACTAAAAAGAGTTCTGAACTACAACAACTTATAAAAGCCCAAATAAAATTCCCAATGTTATTCACTGAACATTCCTATTATTCCAAAGGTGACAAATGTGGACGTCTCCAGGTTAACGCACTTAAAGACGCTAGACAGACTACATTTATCTCGAAGATAAAAACACAATCAGGGGACATATCCCATAAAACCACCCAGTTTCACAAATTAATACAGACCTCCAAATTTTTACAAAAATCCTTGCTACCAGACTACCTCTCATGCAGTGACTACTTCACCCTGACCAGGCCAAAAACAACACCAGCAAACTATTGAATTTAATACATTTGGCACAACAATCTCAAACTCAGAGCCTACTATTATCAATAGACGCAGTAAAAGTGTTTGATGGGGTGAACTAGTCCCTACTATTCATGACCCTCAAGGCCCTGGGTGTTGGCCTGAATTGGTCACACTGGCTACATTTCATTTTATCTAAGCCACGAGCATGAATTAGGATTAATGGCCAATTGTCCGAACCCCTCCCTATCTTCAATAGAAACATAAAATGTGACGGCAGATAAGAACCATTTGGCCCATCTAGTCTGCTCAATTTTCTAAATACTTGCATTAGTCCCTGGCCTTATCTTATAGTTAGGATAGCCTTATGCCTATCCCATGCATGCTTAAACTCCTTTACTGTGTTAACCTCTACCACTTCAGCTGGAAGGCTATTCCATGCATCCACTACCCTCTCAGTAAAGTAATACTTCCTGATATTATTTTGAAACCTTTGCCCATCTAATTTATTGTTGTGGTAGTTTTTCTTCTTTTAAATATGGGCTCCTCCTTTACTGTGTTGATTCCCTTTATGTATTTAAATGTTTCTATCATATCTCCCCTGTCTCGTCTTTCCTCCAAGCTATACATGCTAAGATCTTTTAACCTTTCCTGGTAAGTTTTATCCTGAAATCCATGAACCAGTTTAGTAGTCCTTCTCTGAACTCTCTGTAAAGTATCAATATCCTTCAAAAGATACGGTCTCCAGTACTGTGCACAATACCCCAAGTGAGGTCTCACCAATGTTCTGTACAATGGCATGAGCACTTCCCTCTTTCTACTGCCAATACCTCTCCCTATACAACCAAGCATTCTGCTAGCATTTCCTGCTGCCCTATTACATTGTCTGCCTACCTTTAAGTCATCAGAAATAATCACCCCTAAATCCCTTTCCTCAGATGTTGAGGTTAGGACAAATATTCTGTACTCTGCCCTCGGGTTTTTACCTCCAATATGCATTATCTTGCACTTATCCACATTAAATGTCAGTTGCCACAACTCTGACCATTTTTTTTTACCTAAGTCATTTGCCATTTGACTTATCCCTCCTAGAACATCAACCCTGTTACATATCTTATTATCATCAGGAAAAAGACATACCTTACCATCAAGACCTTCTGCAATATCACTAATAAAAATATTAAAGAAAATGGGTCCAAGTACAGACCCCTGAGGTACCCCACTGGTGACAAGCCCAAGCCTGGAATACACTTCATTGACTACAACCCTCTGTTGCCTGTCACTCAGCCACTGCCTTACCCATTCAACAATATTGGAATCCAAACTTAAAGATTGCAATTTATTGATAAGCCTTCTATGTGCAACAATGTCAAAAGCCTTACTGAAATCTAGGTAAGCAATGTCTACTGCACCACCCTGATCTATTATTTTAGTTACCCAATCAATGGCACTAGACAGGGGTGCTGATTGTTCTGATTATGGAGCTTTTCCTCCAAGGCATCAGAGACAACTCAATTATCCATGGCAGTACACTGCAGGATAACGAAAACAAGGTGTCAGCTTTCGCTGATGACCTTTTATTTACACTTACACAACCAACCATCTCCATGCCGCAGATTCTGGAAGAAATCTTCCTCTACCACAAATTCTCCAACTTTAAAGTAAATTTTACAATAAGTGAAATACTTCCACTGGTAATCTCAAACTCAACCAGTGAAACCCTACAGAACTCCTTTCCTTTTCTATGGTCGCCCATGGCCATCAAATACTTGGGGACACACTTACCTACAAATCCTTCCAAACTCTATGATTTAAACTTCCTACCTCTCCTTCACACAATTTCACAGGACCTAACTAAATGGCATAAACCCCACTTCAGCTGATTATGCTGAATAACCATTATAAAGGTGAGAGTACTTCCCAAAATGTTGTACTTACTACAAGCCATTCCTTTAGCCTTACCAAACACGTATTTCGTTGAAATTTTAAAAACTGTTCACCCATTTTATTTGGTCGCACAGCCATCCCAGACTACCTTTCAAAGTACTTAAAACACATAAACACCAAGGGGGCCTGGACCTGCCAGACATTGAAATGTACTATGGAGCGATTATGCTCACTAGAATATATGAATGGTCACTCCCTACCAATCGCAAACACTGGGTCCTTTTGGAGAAAGCCACATTCCTACACCTGCTATTTACCATTCCATGGCAAACAAGTGGGAAAATGTCTCTCAAACCAAGATATGCCCAACATTCCACAATCATACCAACACTTAAGATATGGACAAAAATTAGACATTCACTGAGTATAGCCCCACACTCATCCCATTTGTACCAAATCACACAGCCGTCAGCATTACAATAATACCGACAATCTTAGCGTACACATTTTCTTTCATCCACACCCGACCTACTCAAAGGAAATAGACGGCCTTCCACATTTGAAAATCTGGTAACAAATATCAAACTGCTTTTCTTCCATTGCCCAAACCAGATCCCCAAACTAACGAAACCGTTGATCACACATTTGCTGACTACAGCAAACATGCTTATCCCAACGCTCTGGAAACAAACAAGAGCCCATACAGTTAGGGAATGGATTCACAAAGTCGAATCCATCCACTTAATGGAAGTAACCCATTGTTCTTTGACATGCACTTATGGACTATATTACAAAACATGGGGTCCATGGACCCAATTTCTGAATATAGACAAACAGATGGGCACAAGACCGACACAACCACAATTGGTATAGGTACCAATCCATATATATATTGCTAGTTTTCAGTTATCCTTTGATTTGTTTTATTGTTTCAAAATGGGTGTCATGTTATTTTGACAGGGGTTGCAACTCCCCATAAATTTGTTACTGCAAAAGTATTATGGGAGTCCTTTGTATACTGAACAAACCGATAACTTAATTAGCCTGACCTGCACAATGTTAATTGAAACTTTGTGACCAATGATACACTGTAATGTAATGATGATATACTTGTAACTCTTGTTGAAATTCAATAGAACATTTTTTGAAAACTTAAAAAAAAAGTGTAGAACTTTGTATTAAGGCTGAAAATGTCAGGTATAAGGAGGTCTAATCCCCCCTTTCTGGGTAATAGTTGATATACTTGTCCTCCAGCGGTGTTCACTTATATAAGAAAAAGGAGACATAATATTTTGTTCTCTGAGTAATATGATATGTGTATCATTTATAATATTACACAGAGAACACTAGTCCATATTATTTTTCTTATATGCGTGAACACTTCTGGGGGACAAGTATATCAACTATAACCCTGGTTTGGGGGGCAGGTGGTTTATACCACCTTATACCTGAAAATGTGTACCTTAATACTAAGTTCTAGACTTCTGAGTGTAGAATTTATATTCTTTGACACTTTATGTACCCTGTAGTTATAATATTGCACTATTGGATTTTACTCTGTCATTTCATGTTCTACAGGGATTTACACGACTGACTTTGCCTACACCTATATCCAATAGTGAAGATAATACTGCTACATGCTGATATTACTGGAGCTTGTACATAAGCTCCATAAAATGTGAGTGGGCATTTAAACACTTTCTTGTTTGTCATTAACCAAGTATACTAAATATTACACTATCAGTATTCCCCTCTCTCCTCTATCCACACTAGATGGCACGAACACTGCTGGAACTTCCACCTCCCTCTATGTTCGGCTAAATATGCATGAACAGAGCACCGTTCAGTAGAAATAATCTACCGAACATACTTTAACACTGACATTGTGCATGAACGGTCCCGTTCGACTATTTGAAGTGTACTTTAATCATTGGAATAATTACAGCTGGTCAAAAAGAGACTTCCATGAAACTGTTGAACCCCTGCTCTGATCTTATTTTTGGATATGTTGTTTACCCAGATCAGGGCTATCAGGGGATGAGACTTTTATGGGGGTATGTTGTACTTTGGAGTACTTATCAGACTTGTAAAATATGTGTTTGTAAAATATGCTTGGGGATAATTACGTTAATACATTATCTACCTTAATTGTATCACAGGTAGAGGGGAGGGATTGTGTGCTGTGTGTGGGAGTGTCAGGCATTGTTACATTGTTTCTATTGGTATGTACAATTTGTGTCCTGTGCCCCTTTCAGGTCCAGTGGGTGTTCCACTGGCCTGAAAAGTTATAAAATCCAACCTGTACCATTAAACTCTCAGATCATCTTGCACCTTCATGAAGTCTTGGCTCATGTTTGGGGGATTGGAGAACTACACTCTGGGGATTGCTATAATCACTATACTCCCCTGAGTATAATCACTAAGCTCTTGTAAGAGCTGTTCCTGCTACGGTCTCGGGACTAAGAGAGGCCTACCCACTGGAAGCTGGATCCTGGTCTTGGGTCCAGGGTGGGTGGAGGATGGCGATACCCCAACCAAGCTGCAGCAGTTCATGGGGTTTACGGTTGTTATGGTGCTCCAGTGCAGTGCTTATGGTACTCGCCAGTACTAGGAAGCAGCAATTGACGGAGATACCCGGTCGGGGTTCCAGGAGGTTACAATTAAAATCATGTTACATGTAACTTCTACTAAAAGGTAATAATCATCATTAGAAGGAGTACCAACCTGTCCACTGTGGTAACTTAATTATCTCCAGGTACAGGAAATATCCCTAAGTCAAAAACTGTTACAAAAACCACATAAAAATACATAACTCTTATAATACAATGTTTAACCTATATGTCCAACATACCCCAGCTTGGATCTGAGCGCTCAATATGTCCAAAAAGCGCTCAGATCTCACAAATACAGTTGGATCGCCATGGGGTTAAACAATAGCAAGGGCTGATGGGAGATTGAGGAGGGACAATGCAGCCAGTTTCAACTGGTCTGGCAGTGTCCCTGGGACAACGCCCTGCTGGAGAACAATAGGACAGGAAAAAGGGGGAGGGGAAAAGGCACATTTTCCCATGGAAGTCATTTTTTTTAGCCTGTCTTTTTGCAGGGCCCATAATCCTGGGGCAAAAGGCTTGCCATTAGTACTCTCCAAAACCCAGTGGCGAGGTTATTTTCGCCACAGTCCTTATCCGCTTTGGCTATTGGGCTTATTTCTAGGAGTTGTTCATTACTAGAATGTCAGGCTTCTGTATCCCGTTTAGTATGACTCCTGTCTAGAAGTCCCTGTTGTACCCATGCCTGTGCACCCATGTATCCCATTTATTTGTGGGCTTTCCTCCCTGTCCATCACAGGGAAGGTCTCATGCCCGATAAGCCCTTCATTGGTTGGGGGCCTCTAGGTAGTTGTGTGTATGATGCCTATGTCTCTTAGGATACGTTGGGGCGTAGCTGAATGGTAGTCTTAGGTAGGACTATTTGTGCCCCTTAAACATTCCCCCCATTTCCCTGTGTGTGTTTGTTTCATAAAGCAGATCCAAGGGTTCTAGCAGTCAGTGTTCAGTAAGTATGTACGGGTAAGTGAGAGATGGATTTATTCCATCAGTCTCAGGTTTTCTACCTTTAGTATCCACTCTCGGATAGAGGGGGTGATTGGTGATTTCCAATGTGTGGGGATTAGCATGTTGGCCACTGTCAGAAGGTGTCAGATCAGAATTCCCTTACATTTGGGTATTGAGGTTGGAAAGAGGAGGAATAGTGAGATCT
The DNA here is from genome assembly GCF_036172605.1 of Pelobates fuscus. Taxonomy (NCBI): domain Eukaryota; kingdom Metazoa; phylum Chordata; class Amphibia; order Anura; family Pelobatidae; genus Pelobates; species Pelobates fuscus. The sequence continues at coordinate 8,719,984 of NC_086322.1, read as the reverse complement.
TTGGGGATATGGGGAGGTCAACCCCCAGATTGTCTGAATCATCTGTGTTACACTTTCCAGAAGGTTTGTATTTCTGGGCAGAGCCACCATATGTGTCCCAGTGTACCTCTATGTGCTTGGCATCGCCAACATTGGTCGATACACATTGGAAACAAGCGGTGTATGTGTGACAGAGTATAGTGCCATCTCAAGATTCTTTTATAATTGTGTTCGTATGTGGCATTACTAATGGAGGTGTGGAACACATTTCTGAACAATCTCTTTTGTTCATTTGCGGTTATCAATATTTGGAATTCCTCTTCCCAGTGTGTTCCTAGTTCCCTCTGTTTGGTAGTTTGTTCGTTTGCAAACTACTGAACTAGACCGTGTTTTTTCTGCCTGGAGATAATTAAGTTAATGCATTATCTGCCTCAATTATCTTCCAGGCAGAGGGGAGCGATTGTGTATACTGTATGGGAGTGTCTCACTGTATAATGCTGTTTTTATTGGTTTGTTAACATGTGTACCTGTGCCCAACAAGGTCCATGAGGGTGTCATCCTTGTTGGGAAACTTGTATAAAAGGCCTGTGTGGCTCCATTAAATATGAGCTCCTGCTTACCCTCAACATAGAGTATCATCTCATGTGTGGGGGAAAAGGCTGTATCTACCTTGGTTAGATACAAAAAGATATGGAAGGGCTGCGCCAAATAAGGGTAGATAGTCCAGTAAAGTATTGCTAGGGTGTCAATAGATGGTCTAGGATACTTGATAGAGTTCCTATTCAAGAGAGCTATGGCCAGCTCTGGTGTGGATTACGTACAGCGGTATAATCCCCGCTTATGGGATATGTAGGGAGGGGGTCTCCGTCAACACCGTCTGGTAGTCCAGAACTCGGAAAAGAAAGACAGAAAGCGACAATAGTGCTCTCAATTTTGATGTGGTTCAGTGTGCAGATAAGAAGAGGTAAAAAAACTCACATTTGAGGGAGCTATGGCCAGCTCTGGTGTGGATAGCGTACAGCGGTATAATCCCCGCTTATAGGATTTGTAGCGGCGATACGTCCGTCAGCACCGCCTGGTGATCCAAGGCTCCAATATAGAAAAATAAAAAGCAGCAATAGTGCTCTCAATTGTGATAGGTTAAGAGAGTAGTAGAGGAAATAAAATAATACTCACAAAGATAGAGCAGAGGTACTGCTCTATGGATAGGCGCTGGTGGTATGATCCCCACCTAGGATTTCTTGGAGTACTGGAACTTTAAAATTGCCAGTGGAAGTAAAAGTAACCAGGAAAGGTTAAAATGCCAGGAATAGGTAAAACAAAGTTTAAAGTGCATAGAGAGTGCAATAAAAAGAGGATTGGTATAATAAAGTAGCCAAAAAACTTTTATTGATCTAAAATACACAACGCGTTTCACCATAAGTGGCTTCTTCAGAATGGGATAAAAATTTTATGTTATGTGTCCTTAAGGGGTTAATGTTGAAACATGCAAATTTATGCACTTTGGGGTAAAGAATGCACAAACAACTTACACCCTAAATAATAGTCGATTATGAGTAACCACACAGGAGAAGGATTTGGGAATTGTTATAGACAACAAATTAGGCAGCAATATGCAATGTCAATCTGCAGTTGCTAAGGCCAGTGAGGTATTATCATGTATAAATAGGGGCATTAATTCTCAGAATGAAAATATAATTTTGCCTCTTTATAAATCGCTGGTAAGACCACACCTTGAATATGCTGTGCAATTTTGGGCACCTGTTCTAAAGAAAGATATCATGGCACTAGAAAAAGTGAAGAGACGAGTTACAAAATTGATAAAAGGAATGGAACATTTTAGTTATGAAGAAAAGTCAAAAAATTTAAATCTCTTCAGTTTGGAAAAACAGCGCCTGAGAGGGGATATGATAACTTTATACAAATATTTTCGAGGCCAGTACAAACTATTATCTGGAAATCTATTCATAAACAGGGCTATACATAGGACACAAGGTCACGCATTTAGGCTGGAAGAAAGGAGATTGTATCTAAGGCAAAGAAAAGATTGTTTTACAGTAATAACAATAAGGATGTGGAATTCTCTGCCTGAAGAGGTGGTTTTATAAGAGTCTATACAAATGTTTAAACAGCAATTGGATAAATACTTGCAAAAACATAATATTCAGGGATATACTTGTTAATTGGTGGGCAATAGCTTCTTGATCCAAGGAGACATCTGACTTCCATTCTGGAGGTCAATAATTATTTTTTTCCTAATTTGTTGCAAAATTGAAAGTGCTTCAAACTGGGTTTTATGCCAGGATCAACCATAAAAACAAATGTGAGAAAGGCTGAACTTGATGGACACATGTCTCTTTTCAGCGGTGTAACTATGTCACTATACTTTGTAAGGCAAGATTATTATTAATTTCATTTTTATATCACTATGTGCATTTTCATTATGTGCCATCATTGTTTTGTAAGACTTTTGTACAAGAGCAGTCTTTGTACATTTTAGTAATAGCTATATAACCAATGCAAACTCTCAAAATATATTATTTTCTTCAGTATTATCTACAAGGTGCTCAGTTCAAGGATCCCACTGGAGAATCAATCCATTTCAATGAAAATGGAGAAATACCCCACATATATCTCATCAGGAGTTATTTGTCATTAGGCAATATGACCTTCTTGGACACACCTGTTGGTTCCTTCAATCCATCAGCTTCCGAAGGAAAGCAGTTGATCGTCAGTAATAATATAATGTGGAAATACAACACAAATGAGGTCAGAAAAAGATCTTTAATTGGCATAGTTAAAAATGCCTATTCCGTTATATATAATATATATTTAATAATTTAACCAAATGAAAAAAAGATACATACAAGGGAGACTAACTCACAGTGATGTATAATATGATAATTGTAATTACAAAACAAAAACTTAGAGACATGGACTACTACAAAGACACATTATTTGTATACAATAATTGTTATACAATAATATATAGATATTATTTATAGAGAGAAGATATATAATTGTGCACAATTTGTTTTGATCCAAAATGTATTTTGCAAAAATCTATCTGATTTCTTTGTTAAGCTAAACAAACTAGAAATGAACGAAATCTGAATGAATCAACACAAATGATTAATTTGGGTCCATTTGTTTTCATAAGACAAAATTTGATGGTAAATTAAGACTTAATTGTAAAGCAACTGAAAGAGCAAAATCAAGAAAGGGGTCTTTTTTCATAATATTTATTAAAGTTTTTTTTTCTTTTTTTAAACATTAAATATACATATAAATATACAACATTCATAAACATATTATTCTTTTTCATTTCCCTCCCTTTTCTTTTAGCATTTACACAACAAAAGTTTTTTTTAAATTTTGCTCTTGCAGTTGTTTTCTTGATTGCTGCGAAATTTGGTATCCATATGTAGGCATTGGCCATAATTAAGGGCACTGAATTAGATAAGTATCGACTAAGCAACTAAAAGAGACAAATTAAGAAAATGACTTTTCATAATTTGGATGTTTCAGCTGTTAAGTTGTTTGCTTTGCAATTTGTCAATAATGTTTATGTCTCACAGAATATATATATATATATATATATATATATATATATGGTGCATGTATGTATTGCATGTGCTGTATGTTTATAGAATGTGTGTGATATGCACAGTATGTATGTAGAATGTATGTTAAATACACAGTATACAAATTAGGGTCCTATCTTCTAAATAACTATAGGATCAAAATGTTGGTCTCTCAACTATTTAGTAGATAGCTTCCTAATGTGATGCCCATATGTGTGTGTTAAGACACCTTTTGTCTTAGTAAGTAAGTCACTGTTTAGTCTACCTTCCCCTCTCACTGTATCAAGTCCTTGTTCGTATTCTGCACAATCCACGAACCATAACCAGGGGAAGGAGTAATCTCTCGAGTAACGATATCCACCAAACGGCATAAGTTCCCAATAATAGTCCTTGAGCGTAAAATAAGAATCCCCCCAATAACGAGACTGAAGCTCCGTGTTGAGGGTCAAAACAAGATCTGAGGACTGGAACATCCAGCCTGCTTTTTATTAGAAAAAGGCACACACAGGGCACTCCCAGGGGGAGGATGAAAATAACCAATTATACACAGGGTAACTCCCCCACCTCTCCTCCCCTCAGATAATCACATAACACAATTAAACTGTACAATAATTCACCCCAGTTATGGATGTACCCCAAAACCAGGGGGTACACCCTTGAGTCCAGCACCGCTTGAAAGATCTTGGTTAGGGGAACACTCTGTCCAAATCTCAGCCCATTCGGTTAAGGGGTTCGGGAGTTATAGACGATTGAAGTTTTGACCGACTGCACGGATCTTCTAGCCGAAAAGAGTTCCACAAGTTTCGGCCCTGCAGTCGGTCTCCGTTCGCCGGTTAAAATCACCCGAAATCTTTATCATCCACAACTGTCTCCGAGTTCGTTGGATTCCCCGTAGTTGATTATACGTAACTACCGAATGGCTCGTCGTTCGGTTGTTCCAACACGAACTTCTGGGTGTATGGAGGTCTCAGCGGTGTTCGCCTGTTTGGGTATCCGTTTTTAGTTCCACGCGTTCACAGGCAAACACCGCTGTTCGTACACAAGATGGCCGCGAACACGTGCAACAGTCCCGAAATGGCCACCCATATGTTAGACAGAGAGTTCGTACGGAACGAGGCGAACGGCTGGAAACAGGCTGGAACGGTAAAACATACTTTATAACATCCCAAATCAGTCCTTTATACGGATGGCCCAACATAGCCGAATCCACAAGAGTACTGGACAGACGGATGGTTCCGTCACACGGCTCCCCCCTTGTGGAACACTCCGGCAGACCCGGCTTGACCCTGTGGCGGGTCAACTTGGGGATGTCCGGACTTACGAGGTGGTGGGTATGTCGGTCTGTCGTGATAAGCCATCCGCATTTCCGTTCAGCTTACCGGGTCTGTAGCTAATAGTGAAATTGTACGGTTGTAATGCCAAGCTCCATCTCAGCAGTCTCCCATTGTCGCCTGAGACCCGGTTAAGCCAAACGAGGGGGTTATGGTCTGTTACAAGGGAAAATTCTTGCCCATACAAGTAGGGACTTAACTTTTTCAATGCCCAGACTAGGGCTAAACATTCTTTTTCGACTGCCGCATAACTCACTTCTCGAGGTAGTAATTTTCGGCTGAGGTATGCGACAGGATGCTCTCCTCCATCTTCCCCAACTTGGCTTAACACAGCCCCCAGTCCATACATGGAAGCATCTGTGTGAACGAGAAAGCGTTTGTTAGGGACTGGGGCAGCCAAGATAGGGGCATTCACGAGAGCTTGCTTCAGTGCCTGGAACGCAGCTTCACAAGCCGGGGACCACAGGACCTGCTTAGGCAAATTCTTTTTCGTCAGATCTGTCAGGGGCTTAGCAATAGAGCTGTAGTCAGGAACGAAACGTCGGTAGTACCCCGCTGTCCCTAAGAAGGCCAATACCTGGGTCTTAGTAGTGGGTGTGGGCCAGTTAGCCACTGCTTCTACTTTGGCGGGCTCCGGTCTCTGGTTCCCACATCCCACTCGGTGACCCAGGTACTGTACCTCTGCCATACCTACATGGCACTTTTCTGGCTTCAATGTCAGGCCAGCGGCCCGGATCTTATCCAGCACTACCCCTATGTGTACCAGGTGTTCCTCCCAGGACCCACTATAGATCGCGATGTCATCCAAGTATGCACATGCAAATTCTTGGAAGCCATCCAGGAGTCTATCCACCATCCGTTGGAACGTAGCCGGAGCATTCTTCATCCCAAACGGCATGACCCTAAATTGGTACAGGCCGAATGGGGTGACGAAGGCCGACTTGGGGATAGCATCCTCGGCCAGGGGAATCTGCCAGTAGCCCTTACATAGGTCTATGGTGGTCAGATAACGTCCCCTGGCAATACGATCCAATAATTCGTCTACCCGGGGCATCGGGTAGGCGTCAGTGGTAGTCCGCTCGTTGAGTCGCCTGTAGTCCACACAGAACCGGGTGGTCCCATCTTTCTTCGGTACTAGGACTACAGGCGAAGCCCAAGGGCTGTCCGAGGGTTCGATGACCCCAAGCTGGGTCATTTCCTGTATCTCCTTCCGCATTCCATCTCGGACTGCTTCAGGGAAACGGTAGGGCGGCTGTCGTAAGGGGGTCTGTCCGGGGGTCTCTACCTTGTGTATAGCGAGGTGGGTGTAACCTGGCTCCTGGGAAAAAGTTGCTTGTTTTTCCCATAACAACTGTTTTGCTTGGATCTTTTCTGCGGGGTTTAACCTGTCTCCTAACTGTACGAGGGAGGTGAGATCAGTCTGGGGGTCCCTTTCTAATAGATCAGGGAGAGACAAATTCTCCGGGTCATCTGCAGCTGGGGCACATACCGCTGCAATGTTCTCAGGTCGTTCTTGATATTCTTTCAGCATGTTCACATGAAAGGATCTCTGGACCCTTTCGTCGGAACAGCTGGCTATCAAATAGGTAGTATCGCAGATCTGCGCCACTATCCTGTACGGGCCTTGCCAAGAGGCTTGCATTTTGTTGGCCTTCACAGGTTTGAGCACTAATACTTTTTGCCCCACCTGGAAGGCTCGCTGTCGGGCACCCTGATCGTACCACCTCTTCTGTTTCCCCTGGGCCGCCTGGAGATTCTCCCTTACCATCAGGGACAGTTTCTCCATGCGGTCCCGAAGTTCCAGAACGTATGGCACTATGGGGGTCCCTTCTTGCTCGGTCTCCCCTTCCCAGTGTCCCCGGATGAGATCTAGGGGTCCGCGGACCCGTCTCCCATACAGTAACTCAAAAGGGGAGAACCCAGTAGATTCCTGGGGCACCTCCCGGTATGAAAACAGAAGGTGCGGCAAGAATCTCTCCCAGTCCCTGCAAGTGTCCGTAAAGGTCCTCAGCATCTGCTTGAGGGTACCGTTAAAACGCTCGCAGAGACCGTTAGTCTGTGGATGGTAAGGCGAGCTAAGCAAGGGTTTAATGCCACATACTTTCCACAGCTGCTGGGTGAGCACCGCAGTAAATTGGGTTCCCTGGTCGGAGAGGATCTCTTTAGGGAACCCAACCCGGGTAAAAACCCTCACCAGGGCATCAGCAACTGTCTCTGCCTCTATGTTCGACAGCGCTACTGCCTCTGGATAGCGAGTGGCATAGTCCACTACAGTAAGGATATACTTCTTGCCTGATGGACTAGCCCTGGCCAGTGGTCCCACAATGTCAACAGCTATGCGGGAAAAAGGCTCCCCTATAATAGGCATCGCTGATAGTTTAGCCTTAGGGTGGTCCCCCCGTTTTCCTACCCGTTGACATGTGTCACAAGTACTGCAATATATCCGTACAGCCTGGTTGAAGTTGGGCCAAAAGAAATTCTGGGAGATCCTATAGGCTGTGCGACGTGACCCTAGATGTCCTGCTAAAGGGACGTCGTGCCCTATCCGCAGAAGCTCCTGCCGGTATTTCGCGGGTACTACCAGCTGTCCCCCACCCACTTATACCGCTCTCCGTCTATCCCTTCTTCCCCAGCGTCTGCTCGGTCCCTGTACTTTTGTAAGGTAGGGTCTGCCCGGGTTTCCCTCCCAAACTCCTCTGGGGAATCCCAACGTAAGGGGGTCTGAGCTAAGGTGTCAGTCGGGGAAAAGGGTCTTACCTGGGTCTCCTCGGCAGGTGGGCTGGTTCCAGAGGCACGGGTCTGAGAGCGAGTAGTCACTGGGTTAACGTCCAAGGGACCCATTGGAGCATAGGCCGAAACCAAGGGGGCCAAATCATTACCAAGAAGCACATCAGCGGGCAAGTCTTTCATAACCCCAACATCCACGTGTCTAGCGCCCACTCCCCAGTCCAGATGCACACGGGCAACAGGTAACCGGAATACGGCTCCCCCTGCTACCCTCACGGCTACTGTGTCTCCGGTGTGCTGGTGTTCGGAGACCAAGTTCTTTTGGAGCAGTGTCATGGTGGCCCCTGTGTCTCTAAGTCCATTTACCACTCGGCCATTTAGTTTCACAGTCTGCCGGTGTTGCTGGCGATTGTCCTGATGGGCGGCTTGCACCGGGTCGGCTTCGTGCAAGATACCCCAGAATTCCTCCTGTTCTACACAGTGAGCAGCAGGCTGTGGTGGTCGCTGATTCGGGTTGGCTGCTCTCCTCCAGGACTGAGCTTGGTTAGCTTGGTTCAGCGGACACTCCGGGCGTTTGTGTCCCAACTGTTTGCACAGAAAGCACCGGATGGGTTGGGAATAATCCCGGGCATTAAATTTAGATGGCTGTACATAATTATTGGACGGTGGTACTACTGGGCTGCGATGCACTGGGGGTTGGTAGGTTGTTGAAATCGGAGGGGCTGCTGGTCGGTATTCCACTCTGGTCGGAACTTTGACCACGGTACTGTCCAGTTTGCGAGCATCAGTATATTCGTCGGCCAACCGGGCTGGCTCGTCGTTCGGTTGTTCCAACGCGAACTTCTGGGTGTATGGAGGTCTCAGCGGTGTTCGCCTGTTTGGGTATCCGTTTTTAGTTCCACGCGTTCACAGGCAAACACCGCTGTTCGTACACAAGATGGCCGCGAACACGTGCAACAGTCCCGAAATGGCGGCCACCCATATGTTAGACAGAGAGTTCGTACGGAACGAGGCGAACGGCTGGAAACAGGCTGGAACGGTAAAACATACTTTATAACATCCCAAATCAGTCCTTTATACGGATGGCCCAACATAGCCGAATCCACAAGAGTACTGGACAGACGGATGGTTCCGTCACAGTGTGATATGCTAAACACAACAGCTCTATAATGTAGGATTGCCATATTTAAGGATTCAGAGTTATGGCACTGTTTAGTAGATAACACAATAATTTGACACATAAGGATAGCAAATTAGATAGCTATCAATTAAACTAATGACAGATCAAAATTAAGAAACAAAATACCTCTCATTAAAGTTGATCTTGCAGCTGTGTTTAGTAGATAGCTCCCTAATTTGTCTCCCTTATGTCAAATTCCAATTTTTAAGGATCTGCTGAATAGTGTCACAGATTGGTGTCCCTTTGAATAATGAAATGTATAGTGTCCAAATTTTCAAAGTTAACATTTCTTTTAACAAGTGTTGTTTCCTGGCGGCATGCAGTTGCAGGATAACTAGTTGTGAATTTCTATATTTAATGTTATTTTTCACATCTTAACTGTTAAATATAGGGATAAGTAAGTATAATATTAAAAATCTTGGATAGTGAAAGTCCACCCTTACCTTTAACTTCTTCCCGAAAATGTTCCTTAAGGACCTCTGGCCTCCAAACAGTTCCCCCTTGCCAAATTGGGAACCCGCAGGCCATACTAAGTGCATTTTTATATTAATATATACATATATTAATATAAAAATACACTCTGTAGAATTACACACACATATATATATATATATATATATATATATATAACATATTAAGTAACTATATATAGTAATATTATAATAAAAAATAATAATTAAAAAATAAAATGTAAAAATAATTAAAAAATATATAAATGTAATTTTATTCTAACTGTATTTTGATATTATATATATATAATGAAATTAAATATATATCTATGTATATATATATATATATATATATATATATAAATAAATAAAAATAATACAAAATATACATATGTCTATATACATAATTACATAAATAATTTCATGTTACAAATCGCTATTTGTAACTGGCCCTTTAAATGAGAAATTGCCCTGCTTCCCTGGATTGTGGAGAAGCATGTTTGCCAGCCTCCTGCCTCATGACTATGGCCCCTGGAAGATTGTGCCCCTGAAAACTTATTAACATTTATTGGGTGTGTATGGCCCTTTAAGAACCGTCTGGGGACATATTGTGACTTTGCTGAACAATGCCCCTTTAAGACTATGTCCCCAGACCTGTAAAATAACTTGCCCCTGGCTTTCCCCCACTTGGTTCAGTAAATAGGGCTTACTGAACCAAGTACCACACAGGCAGACCACCCAGAAGCTAAAGTGTGCAGGCAATTTACCTCCCAGGCTGTGAGGTTACTGCCGGTCAATTGCACGTGGCGGCGGCCATCTTGGTTTCCTCGAATGCGGTCAGCGGTGTATGCTAAAGATTCTGTGGAACTGAAATCGGCTACACATTTTGCCGAACACCGCTGACCCTTACCTTCTCCCATACGGAACTTGCAGCTCCAGAGACTAAGTCCCGTTCGAAATGGGACTTAGTCGTTTTTTCGCATGAAATTGACCGACCGCACAGCCCAAATCTATGGAACTGTTTTGGGCAGGAAATTGTGCTTGCGGTCGGTCATAAAGGACTTCCAGCTAACTTTTGATCCACTGGAGGGATTTGGCTGATTTTTGGAAGGGTTTATGTTTGATGTATGCTGAGTCTGAATATGCAACTTTTATTGAAATTGAATGTATGGTTTTAAAGTTACAGTGTGTGTGTAAAAACTGTATTTTTATTGTATGTAATAATTGGTTTAACTGTTTATCTGAGGGGAGGGAACCTGTGGGCTGTACTATGCTGTTATTGGTTAATTTCATCCTCCCCCTGGGAGTGTCCTGTGTGTACCTTATCCTAATAAAAAGCAGGCTGGGTGTTCCAGTCCTGAGACCTCTTCTGACCCTCAATACGTAGCCTTGTCTCGTTATTGGAGGGAACTGCTATATCACACTGGGGATTGCTATGCGCTGCATATTCCCCTGAGCTCTTAATCACTTAGCTCTTTTAAGAGCTTGTTCCTGTTACGCTCTCCTGGAGGAGAGGTCTTCCCCACACGGTCCTGGAGGACAGAAGCCGATCCAGGGTGGACGGAAGACGGCGCGGCTCCAGTTAAGCTACGGCGGTTGTGGAGCCTGCGGTGGTTGTGGTGTCGTCTGCAGTGCTTGGAGTCCTCTGAGAGCGCTAGGAGCATCCATCAACGGAGGGTACTCGGTCGGAGTACACGGAGCTCCGTTACATTGGTGGCAGCGGTGGGATGGCGTCCTAGTGCGAGGAGAAGCAGCTCAGAGACACTGGTAACGTTTGGAGTTACAATTGAGGGCAACGCTAGCCATTGGGCAGCGCCCCTGGCTACAACAGGATGGAATCAGCTGGTTTGCGGACAGCGTTCCATGATGAGGAGGAGAAGGAGGCCGCAGATTACAGGGATGCAGCCAGAAGGGAACTCTGGTATGATGCCCTGGAAGATGCCCAGTGGCGGCGAGGTGAGGGCCTCCCCAGTGATGAGCAGCGGCTACAGAAGCGTGTGGCAATGCGAATATGTCTATTGGGGGAGCAGCCCCTAGATGAGTGGGTGGCAAGACTGGAGACCCTGGTATGGCGAGAGATCGGGCTAGACAACGCATACCAGGCCCTCTGGTGGCATACCATTCGACTTACTCTCTGGACGGCCGAGCACGACCTACCGGAGGGGGATGATTATGATGGTCCTGGTCTACTTCAGGATGCCATGGAGGAGGATCTTGATTTCGGCAGCACGGAGGAGTCTAGGTTTTGGGACATCTACGACTACCGGATGGGCATGTATGTCTGGGCTGACGAACGCGAGGTGAGAGAAGACATGACCCACCTGGTAACAAGGGAGTGGGAGCTGGAGCAAGACTACCTACACCTGCTCAGCTCCGTGCAGCCCCAACCTACCCGACAAGCAGAACCAGGTCTAGAGCCCTTCAGCTGGAAGGATATCGTAGAGGTTTACTGGGAAGATCCCCAACCCCAGAGTGAGTGTCAGGGAGCCGAAGGTGCCGTCCTTCCCCCCCAGCAGCAGTGTGTCCTACAGAGAGCAGAGACAGTTGGTCCCTCTCTACAGCAACAGGACAATGGTAAGGGAGTGGAGACAGGCGGTCTCCCTCTCCAGCGGCAGTGTGTACCCCAGGGGGCCGAAGGTGCCGTCCTTTCCCCCCAGCAGCAGTGTGTCCTACAGAGAGCAGAGACAGTTGGTCCCTCTCTACAGCAACAGGACAATGGTAAGGGAGTGGAGACAGGCGGTCTCCCTCTCCAGCGGCAGTGTGTACCCCAGGGGGCCGAAGGTGCCGACCTTCCCCCCCAGCAGCAGTGTGTCCTACAGAGAGCAGAGACAGTTGGTCCCTCTCTACAGCAACAGGACAATGTTACGGGAGTGGAGACAGGCGGTCTCCCTCTCCAGCGGCAGCCTGTGTTTCCGGGAAAGGAGCACAGCACCCCCTCTCCCCAGCGGCAGCTTACCCTAACAAGGGGAGACACCAATCCCCCAGACGGCGCAGATGGGACCGTGGTCTCTGTGCCTGACCTACAGGGATGCTGGACATCCTTTCCAGATCCCCAACTACCCTCACCGGGACACCCAGAGGAGGGGGTAAGTACAAATTCCCCTCCCCAGGTAACTCCTAGCGTGGCACCAGAGTTAACAGAGGCAATGTTAACCCCTACTGACGTCCATGTTCCCTTGGCTACTGAGCCGGACTATGTCCCAAGCATCCCAGCAGACGAGCTGGCAGCTGGGCAGAGTGCAGTCGGCCTCTGCCCTACCTTTGTCCCTGGTCCAGAGCCGGATGTCCCGCAGGCTACCCCAGCCGAAGAGCTGGCAGCTGGGCAGAGTGCAGTCGGCCTCTGCCCTACCTTTGTCCCTGGTCCAGAGCCTGATGTCCTGCAGGCTACCCCAGCAGAAGAGCTGGCAGCTGGGCAGAGTGCAGTCGGCCTCTGCCCTACCTTTTTCCCTGGTCCAGAGCCTGATGTCCTGCAGGCTACCCCAGCAGAAGAGCTGGCAGCTGGGCAGAGTGCAGTCGGCCTCTGCCCTACCTTTGTCCCTGGTCCAGAGCCTGATGTCCTGCAGGCTACCCCAGCAGAAGAGCTGGCATCTGGGCAGAGTGCAGTTGGCCTCTGCCCTTCAAGTACCCTCGGCATGTGGCCTCATTACCACAGCCAAATACCCAGGTGCAGTGACTGTGTGTTGTGGGTGGGCTGTTCCTGTACTTTGATGTTGTGGGGGGGCTACTCGGACATCTGTTTATTGTGGGTTGGTGGATCGACTAACGGAGGCACTGACCGACAGAAGGTCAGGTGCCTGGTTAGTCTTCCCCCCAAAGGGGAGATGTGTTACAAATCGCTATTTGTAACTGGCCCTTTAAATGAGAAATTGCCCTGCTTCCCTGGATTGTGGAGAAGCATGTTTGCCAGCCTCCTGCCTCATGACTATGGCCCCTGGAAGATTGTGCCCCTGAAAACTTATTAACATTTATTGGGTGTGTATGGCCCTTTAAGAACCGTCTGGGGACATATTGTGACTTTGCTGAACAATGCCCCTTTAAGACTATGTCCCCAGACCTGTAAAATAACTTGTTCCTGGCTTTCCCCCACTTGGTTCAGTAAATAGGGCTTACTGAACCAAGTACCACACAGGCAGACCACCCAGAAGCTAAAGTGTGCAGGCAATTTACCTCCCAGGCTGTGAGGTTACTGCCGGTCAATTGCACGTGGCGGCGGCCATCTTGGTTTCCTCGAATGCGGTCAGCGGTGTATGCTAAAGATTCTGTGGAACTGAAATCGGCTACACATTTTGCCGAACACCGCTGACCCTTACCTTCTCCCATACGGAACTTGCAGCTCCAGAGACTAAGTCCCGTTCGAAATGGGACTTAGTCGTTTTTTCGCATGAAATTGACCGACCGCACAGCCCAAATCTATGGAACTGTTTTGGGCAGGAAATTGTGCTTGCGGTCGGTCATAAAGGACTTCCAGCTAACTTTTGATCCACTGGAGGGATTTGGCTGATTTTTGGAAGGGTTTATGTTTGATGTATGCTGAGTCTGAATATGCAACTTTTATTGAAATTGAATGTATGGTTTTAAAGTTACAGTGTGTGTGTAAAAACTGTATTTTTATTGTATGTAATAATTGGTTTAACTGTTTATCTGAGGGGAGGGAACCTGTGGGCTGTACTATGCTGTTATTGGTTAATTTCATCCTCCCCCTGGGAGTGTCCTGTGTGTACCTTATCCTAATAAAAAGCAGGCTGGGTGTTCCAGTCCTGAGACCTCTTCTGACCCTCAATACGTAGCCTTGTCTCGTTATTGGAGGGAACTGCTATATCACACTGGGGATTGCTATGCGCTGCATATTCCCCTGAGCTCTTAATCACTTAGCTCTTTTAAGAGCTTGTTCCTGTTACGCTCTCCTGGAGGAGAGGTCTTCCCCACACGGTCCTGGAGGACAGAAGCCGATCCAGGGTGGACGGAAGACGGCGCGGCTCCAGTTAAGCTACGGCGGTTGTGGAGCCTGCGGTGGTTGTGGTGTCGTCTGCAGTGCTTGGAGTCCTCTGAGAGCGCTAGGAGCATCCATCAACGGAGGGTACTCGGTCGGAGTACACGGAGCTCCGTTACATTTCATAAATATACACGCAGACAGAAAGGCCAGATAATTTAATTTGCTAGCACTATATTTAACCTTGTAACTTTCCAAGACACCCTAAAGCCTACACATGGGGGAGGGGGGGAGGGACTTCGCTGAACACAAATATTAGTGTTTTAAAACAGTAAAACATATCACAGCGATGATAGTAAGTGAAAGTGACGTTTTTTTGCATTTTTCACTCACAAACAGCACTTTCACTTATGATATCATTGTAGTGATACGCTTTGCTGTTTTGAAACACAAATATTTGTGTGGCAAAACCGACCTCGCCACGTGTCCTTGGAGGGGGCTGCTTGCCCACCTCTTGCCTTTGGACTATGGACCAGAACTTACGTGAAGGTGATACCCCAGATAGCTATACCATGGAGCCTATTCATATAATGAAAGACTATGGGAAAGACTTTAGCTCCATGGCAATTGTACTGTGTGAATAGGATCTGCGCGCTATTCGGTAGTTTTGTGCGCTCAGATCCCAGCTATCTGGGGATATGTGAAATATCTGTGTGTTATGGATAAAAAGTGACTTTATGTATTTTAAAGTATTTTATGTCTTTTACTGTCTTTTTGTCTGCCATGTGGGTAATGGAGTTTTGCCTCAGTCCTTGGAGATAATTAGATTCCTTCCTCAATTATCTCCAGGCCAGAGGGGAGGGATTGTGAGGCATTGTGGGAGGTAACCGGTCTGAGCTGGAAAGTCATGCTGACAGGGGTTTTAAAAGATACTATTACTAACTTTTGAACCCCTGGTCTGATTCATGCCATTTTTTAATATGTTGTTCCCCTGAATGGATTGATTGTGGATTTGTATTTTTATGTGAATGTGATGTATGGTTTTAGAGTTATGAAAGTTGGGTAGAAAGTATGTTTTAACTGTATGTGTAATTGGGTTAAGTGTTAATCTAAGGGGAGGAGATGTGTGGGAGGTAACATCTATGCTATTGGATATGTTATGCCTCCCCCTGGGTGTGGCCTGTATGTGTGAGATTGAAATAAAAGCCAGGCTGGATGAGCCAGTCCAGAGTTCCTGTTTTACCCTCAAAGTGAAGTGTCGTCTCATTATTGGGGGAAGGATTTATTGCATGCTGTTCCAGTTGACTGCTAGGAGTGTAAGCCTATTCGCATGGTTTTTCCTATTCAGATGTATACAGCATTCATATGCTTGAGGAGATTCGTATGCTGAATCGGTTCGGTGATTGTGGTGTCTGCCAGAGTGCTTGGAGTCCTCAGGAAACGCTAGGAGCATCCATTAACGGAGGTACCAAGTCAGGGTGCCAGGTGATCCGTTACAATTTGTGTTCAGCAAAGTCTCCCAAGTATAACAGTACCCCCATGTACAGGTTTTATAGTGTTTTTGAAAGTTACAGGGACAAATATAAGGCTTGATTTTCTGTTTTTTTCACATTGAAATTTGCCAGATTGGTTATGTTGCCTTTAAGAGCGTATGGTAGCCCAGGAATGAGAATTACCCCCTTGATGGTATACCATTTGCAAAAGAAGACAACCAAAGTTATTGCAAATGGGGTATCTTCAGTCTTTTTTAGGAGCAACATAGTCACAAACACTGGACAAAGTTAGCGTTCATAATAGTTTTTTGCACTTTTAACACACAAATAAATATCAATGCTAATTTGGGCAGTGTTTGTGACAAAGTGGCTACTAATAAAGTACTGGACGTACCCCATATTGAATACCCTGGGTTGTTTACTTTAACCCCTTAACGCCGTTATGGCGTTCTATGCCGTCCCCATTTAAATGGGCTTTAAAGCCGTTGCGGCGGCATAGAACTCTGTAACAGCTGAAGCCCCTGGAGCGCCCGGGATACTCACCTTCCCGGCGCTCAGCTTCGGGAGGACTGCCTGATAGCCCAGGCAGCCCTCTCACAGCAAAATAAGGTCCTGGGGGCCATGTGATCGCTCTCAAAGAGTGATCACATGGCCCCCTATAGCTGGCTGTGGATCTGCCAGCAAGGGGACTGTCTGAAATGTCAGACAGTCCCCCTGCTGGTGGGAGCTGTAAAAAAAATCTTAAACTTGTGTAAAATTAAAATAGAAATGTATGTATATATATATATATATATATATATATATATATAATATATGTATATATATATCATATGTATAATATATATACATATTATATACATGCAACATCAAACATAGTGTATTTTAATGTTAATATAAGTACATATATTAGTATTAAAATACACTTAGAATGACGTTACATATATATAATATATATATATATATATTATAGATATGTATATATTATATATATATATATATATATATGTATATATATTATATATATATATATATATATATATATATATATATACGTATAATAACAATAATAAATAAGTAAAATAATAATATAAATAAATAAAATATTGAAACAAAATTTAATATAAATTATATATTCATATGTCATTTCATTCTAACTGTATTTTGTTATTAATATATATATATATATATTGGAAACAGAATACACTTAGAATGACATTCTATATATATCTATCTATATATAAAATACAAATAACCGCAAATATATATATATATATATATATAGATAAATACATATAATTACATAAAAGATTACATTAGTATACACGTAGAATTTAAATACCTATAAATGCAAAAATATTAAAATTTTACATGTATATTTAAGTAATCTTTTAACATAAAAAAGGAAACAGAGGGTATAGGGAGTTGGGAGAAACCAACTCTCCAGGCTCTGTAGAGGTTACAAGAGGTATTGGGGGCTTAACCCCGACATAAAATATAGGAAAAAGAGGAAAATGGTCTGGGAGACCACCAAAATTAAAGGGTGGACTACCAGCTCAATCTCAGATCTATACCTCTCAAAGTAAATATACTTACATCATAGAAAAAAGAGGGAAGAAGATTAAAGAGATTGCCAGACACAAATATTACTGTTACAAACCTAACAGTATTATGACATTCACAGCTAAAATGTCAGACGGAAATACAAATTAAAAACAAAATCTTATTTTCTCACATTTCTTTAAATTTTATTCATAATAAATCATGTTCCATATATGAATAGTTAATGATAAATTAAAGCCCTGTTTCTCCTGAACAAAATTATATATATATATATGCGGGCACTTAATGTGACAGCGGTGAATTACGGTTGAACAGACATATAGCTCAAATTCCAGTTTTTGTTTATGTTTTGTTTTGATCAGAACGTGCACTATTGACTCTGTCCTGAAGGGGACTGTTTGTACGTTAAGGACCAGAGCTATTTTAACACTTTTGTTGTGTTTGTGTTTAGCTGTAATTTTCCGCTCTCTCATTTACTGTTCCGATACAAATTATATTTTGGTTTTTTTCAGGACAAAAAGGGCTTTCTTTACATCCTATTATTTTTATCATGTCATATAATGTAATTTAAAAAAATAATAATATATGGTGAAAAAGTTACGTTTTTTGACATCTACTAAAATTTTTTTACTGATCTACAAAATCGAATGATACAAACTGCTAAATAGATTAAAAATTTTGTCCTGAGTTTAAAAACACCCAATGTTTAGGTGTTTGTTTGCTTTTATTTGCAAGTTATAGGGCTATAAGTACAAATAGGAAAATGCTGTTTCAAAATGTACATTTTTCAAATGTATCAATAGAAACATTGTATATTTCCTGGCCATATCCATGGCAGCACAACATTGGGTAGCTCCTCCCTATCCCCATTGGACAGGAATAATAATTAAGCCGTATAAGTACCACCTCCTACCCCTCCTTCCCCAGTCTTTTTTTCCTGTCCTTTCCCTAGGACATGTCTGTCTTTTTAAAGACTATAGAGATTTTCTTTTATGGCTTACCTGAGGATTAGTTCCTGTGGCCCCTGGGGAGTTCACCCTCTCTCCCCTGGGAAGTCTCCAGTATACGGCCCTGCGCAAAGGTGTCCCCCTGGAGAAAACCCCTTTAGTGACCAGGGTTTTTTCCTTTCTATAATCTTGCAATGACCCCAGGGGTAGCAAGTGAAGGATCATGGAATTAAGCTGGTTTTCTGATTGGATTTCTGCCCACCAGTAACAAGGTAATGGCTCAAGTGGATTTATACTTACCACCAGGATCATTTTGCCAGTAAGTGGCCTGTTTTTCCCACTCTAAGGAACCTCCTTGCGCCTATGGTGTATGCTGTGCGGCGTTCTGTGGTTCCTGTGCGCCTGCGTGGCGTTCGGGAGTTTCCTGTGCACCTGCGCGGCGTTCGGGAGTCTCCGGTGCACCTGTGCGGCGTTCGTGAGCTCCGGGACGCATGCGCGGTGTTCGGTAGTTTTTAGCGTTCGCGCGGCTTTTCATTCGGATAAGCGCGCAAACGCGATTAAGTGCGCAAGCACGAATGAGCGCGTTTGCGCGACAAAGCCGTTCGTATATCTCCAATGTCGGCCGTTTGCGTGTTTTTTCGATCGTTTGCGCATGCGCGATGATGTCAGGCGCCCTTCTTAAAGCGCCAGACCTCTTTTTAGGGCAGGCTGAATTTTCATCCTCCTGAAAAGTTTTTCGGCACCATAAGATTCCCGTGACTGTTGGTTCTTCACCTTTCCAGGTTCCTTTTTCTTCCAGAACGTAAAGTACGTTTTTTTCCTATTATTATTTATTTTTTCTTATATTTTCTTCTTCTTGGTTTAAGTTTCGCAGTTCCATCTATTATTTATAGATGGATTCTCGTTCAAGATCCAGGGAATCGGATTCTTCTCACAATCTAAGCAATATAGGTAAGCCATCTTTTCATAAAAAAAAAAGTGGTAATGTACTAATAAGCATGTTTGGTGTATTGCAGTGCTAAAAGTACAAAGACTTCAGGATCGTCCAAAGGGAAGTCGCCCAAAAGGACGCTGTGCATATCCTGTGATAACAGAGCCATAGGAGGAAAACGTCTCTGTTCGGATTGTCTCTCAGCAACTGCAGGACCTTCTCATTCAACACCGGACATTATGCAACTTATTAAGCATGCAGTTGCCCAGGGCATCAGAGAGGTTGGAAAGACCCACAAGCGACCTAGATATTCTGAGCCCTCAGATTTGTCTCCAGGAAACTCGGAAGATGAGTTTATGGATTCGGCTTCGCTGAGAGACCTAGCTTTTTCCTCGGAGGAGGATGCTATGCCAGATCCTGACTTCCTGGTACCTGCGGAAGTGGATCATTTAATTGCATGGGTCAGAGAAACCCTCACCTTAAAGGAACCCTCGGAAGAGGAACCCTCTATGCCTAACCGCTATTTCTCTGATCTTAGAAGGAAAAGAGCAGCCTTCCATGTGCATGCCACAATTAGTGATCATGCCACAATTAGTGATCTTAGTGATTATAAAGAAGAATGGTCCAGATCTGATTGGAGATCATCTGCAAAAGGGAAGTTCTCCAGATTATATCCATTTGATTCCAAAGATGCAGAAACATGGGATCTTCCACCTAAAGTTGATGCTGCAGTTGTCAGACTAGCCAAGCACACTACCCTACCTGTGGACGATGCAGGTTCCTTCAGGAATCCAATGGATCGTAAGATGGAATACTACCTTTCCAAATCCTATGTATTCTCAGGCACGAGTCTCCACCCTGCTGTTGCTCTCACGTCAGTTACAAGAGCTATGAAGGTTTGGCTACAGGAGCTGGAGGAGGACATCAGGAGTGGCAGAAGCCGTTCCTCCATTGTGGATGGCCTAAGAGATATGCGTCTAGCCATTGATTTCTCATCAGAGGCAGCAGTGAATCTAGTCAGGAATCTTGCTAGAAATATGTCCTTCTCGATTTCCTCCAGACGTGCGCTTTGGCTCAGATCTTGGGCAGTCGATGCTTCCTCCAAGAATAGTTTGTGTTCCTTGCCATTCCACGGGAGTATGTTGTTTGATAAGAATTTGGATGAATTCATTAAGAGGGCGGCTGAAAGAAATAAAGCCTTTCTACCTCGAAATATAAAGGATCCTTTCGTGCCCGGAAAGAGTACCATTCCTTTCGAGACAGTAGGTCATTCAAGCCGGGTAGAGAATATTCCAGATTTCAACCTGGTAAAGGAGCCCCATCTGGAAGCAGAGGAGGCAAGTCACGCAGTTCTTCTTCCTCCAAAAATCCGACTAATTTATGACTACATAATTCCCAAATCTGAAGGTGTTGGGGCTTGTCTACCGATATGGGACAAATCCACAAGCGACGGTTGGGTGCTGGATATTATTCGGAGAGGATACCTTCTAGAATTCTTCGAACATCCTCCCAACAGGTCCTTTCACCTCACAAAGTGGCCAGGGGACAAAGAAAAGTGCATGGCCCTACGAAACATCATCCTTTCCTTGCAGAAGGAGAAGGTCATCATCAAAGTACCAGCAGACGAAAGAACTCAAGGGTTTTATTCCCACATTTTCTTAACGAGGAAATCCTCATGGGGATGGAGACCCATTCTGGATCTACACAGGCTAAACAAGCATCTGCACATTCGCAGATTCAAAATGGAATCCCTGCAGTCTATAATAAAAGTAGTGTCACCCAACCAATGGTTGCTGTCTATAGATCTGTTAGACGCATATTTTCACATACCCATTGCCCAAACCCATCAAAGGTTTCTGAGGTTTGCTGTGGAAGAAGGTCATTTCCAGTTCAGAGCCCTCCCCTTTGGACTGAGCACAGCCCCGAGAACGTTTACAAAGGTACTGATTGTTCTAATTGCAGAACTCCGAAAGCAGAACATTGCTATTTACCATTATTTGGACGACATCTTGATCATAGGAAACAACGAAGATTCTCTGACATCCCATGCTGTTACCAGCATTCAGTTCCTGCAAGCCCACGGCTGGAAGATCAACACCAAGAAGAGCCACCTCCACCCAACGCAATCTATGATTTACTTAGGTGCTCACTTCGACACTCTGAAGGGCACTGTCCAACTTTCATCAACAAGAATACTGAAACTCAGGATACTGTTGAGGAGGATGTCGAAATCCAGGGATGCCCCTGCAAAGGCTGTCATGAGCCTCCTAGGTTCTATGTCCTCCACAATAGGACTGACCAGATGGGCACAGTGGAGAATGAGACCATTCCAAGCCAATTTCCTGAGGCAATTCTCCTCCAGGAACCTGCTCCAACCCATCAAGTTACCCCTGACTGTGCGCCATTCTCTGATGTGGTGGCTGAACAGAGAACACCTTTCCAAGGGTTTTCCACTAGGAGACATCGCTCGGATAACAGTGACAACGGATGCCAGCCAGTGGGGATGGGGCGCTCATTGTCTCCACGACTTTGCGCAGGAAGAATGGAGTTTCAGGGCAAACAATGTTCATTCCAATTTGCTAGAGATTCTGGCTGTCCTCAAAGCATTGAAACACTTCTCGATTCATCTCAAGGGTCAATGGGTGAAGATAAGAACGGACAACTCCACCGTGGTATCCTATGTCAATTACCAAGGAGGTACCAGGAGCTGCAAGATGATGGAAATCATGAATCACCTGATGTGGTGGGTTCAGAGAAACCTGGCAGGCCTTACAGCCATCCATCTACCAGGGAAACGGAATCAACTGGCGGATTTCATCAGCAGATCCAGGATAGATTCAGGGGAATGGTGCTTATCGGACAGAGTATTCCGCATGATTGTGGACAAATGGGGTCTCCCTCAAGTAGACCTGCTAACCACTCGGGCCAACAGAAAACTAGAACATTTCTTCACGAAAGAAGAAGACCATCTAGAACTGGGAAGGGATGCTTTATCAAGCCCCTGGAGATTCAGGATGGGATATGCGTTTCCCCCATTTCCACTGATTCTCCCACTCCTGAGGAAGATGAGAACAGAGCAAGTGTCTCTCATCCTGATTGCGCCTTATTGACATCGAAGACCTTGGTTTCCCCTGCTTCAAAGTCTTTCGGTGGAACCTCCTCTCCCACTCCCCAGAGCTCCGGATCTTCTGTTCCAGGGTCCAGTGTTGCATCCAAATCCTGTTTCACTCAATCTCATGGCTTGGAGATTGAAAGGAACCGGCTTTTGAACAAAGGATTCTCTCAGGCCATAATAGACACTATGCTGAAGGCGCGTAAGAATTCCACTTCGGCCACCTATTATAGGGTGTGGGAAGTTTTTTCCGACTGGGCCCATCCCAGAAGCATTGATATTCAAGACCCCTCTTCCTCTGATATTTTGGAGTTCCTGCAGTCTGGGCTTGCTAAAGGTCTGAGTTACAACACTCTTAAAGTACATGTCTCAGCTTTGTCCACTCTAACCAATCATAGATGGGCATTGGATTCAGATGTCATCAGATTCATCAAAGGAGTCCTTAAGATTAAGCCTCCAATTAAGCCATTTGTTCCATCCTGGAATCTCCCTTTGGTCCTGAATGCCTTGAAATTGGAGACCTTTGAGCCGTTTGAAACTATTTCTCTGCATGTTCTCTCTATTAAGACTGCTTTGCTGATCGCCCTTCTTCCGGCAGAAGAGTTTCTGAGCTCCACGCTCTATCCATTAAGGAGCCTTTTACGGTCTTTCACAAAGACAGAGTTATCCTCCGTTCGGTTCCTGGATTTCGACCTAAAGTCACCTCCTCCTTTCACATCAACGAGGATATTGTTCTTCCATCTCTGAGGTCTGAATCCCAAGAAAGTGGGAACTCTACTGACCTGTCTTCTCTGGATCTAGTGAGATGCCTCCAGATATATATTGAAAGGACTTCTGCTTGGCACTCTTCTCACAGTCTTTTCGTCCTTCATAGCGGCTGTAAAAAAGGCTCACAAGCTCCCAAATCTACCATTAGCAGGTGGATAGTAGCAGCTATTATTCTGGCTTATCAATCTGCTGGATATCCGGTCACTGTGGGTCTTAAAGCCCATTCCACTAGGGCTCTCTCATCTTCCTGGGCAGCCGCAGCTAATGTCTCTCCTGAACTCATTTGTAAAGCAGCCACATGGTCTTCCACTAACACTTTCATTAAGAGCTACCAAATTGATGTCAGAGCAGGTCTATCTGATCAATTTGCTAAATTGGTTCTGTCTGTATCCAATGCCTGATTTCTATGTTTGTCACTTGTTGTGGTGTTAATGCACTTTGCATTCAAAATTTTGGAGTCTGTGTCTCTTTTCCTCCCTGGTTTATTGCTTGGGTATTACCCAATGTTGTGCTGCCATGGATATGGCCAGGAAAATTGAAAATGTATTCATACTTATCGTAATTTTCTTTTCCTGGTCATATGCCATGGCAGCACAAGGGTCCCACCCGGGGCTATTGCTGAAAAACGTGACTGGGGAAGGAGGGGTAGGAGGTGGTACTTATACGGCTTAATTATTATTCCTGTCCAATGGGGATAGGGAGGAGCTACCCAATGTTGTGCTGCCATGGCATATGACCAGGAAAAGAAAATTACGGTAAGTATGAATAAATTTTCCATTATTTTTCTTAAACTAGATAACCCAGGGTATTCATCTAAGAATATTTTGATACTTTCTATGCAGCCATTTTACCACAAATCTTTGCCAAACTTTGCATAGGTAGTTTATTTTTCTTATTTTTTTCACAGATTCTGTTAGGTGTCACTGCCAAACAACACCCCACTATTTGTTCAGCAACATCTCCCGAGTACAGGGATACCCCCATGTATAGGTGTATAGGTGTGTCGAGGTGTGTCGGGTTGTTGGGGGGCTAAAAGACCACATTTGGCAGGTGCGCATGTCAGTTTCCCAGCTTGGAATTTTGACATGTAGTCAACCTGCATGCATGTCCTATTTGGGACATTTTTGAAGCCGGCCAATGTATTTTAACATGTATCAAACCATCTACTTTTTGAAAAGTAGACACCCTAGGGTATTTCCCATGGTGGTATTTTAACACTTTCTATGCACTAATTCTACCACCAGGCTTTGTCAAACATTGAGGTAGTAATTTTCTTTCTGTTTGTTTCACACACATTGTACTTTAGGCATTAATTAACAGATCCTGTTATGTGTCACTGCCAAACAACACCCCAATATGTTCAGCAACATCTCCCGAGTACAGTGTTACCCCCCATGAATAGGGTTGCTGGGTTGTTTGGGGGCCAAAAGGCAACAATCAGAACTTGTACCTGTCAGTTTTTCAACTTGATATATAGGTATGCTTGGTCTATCTTCAGTTTGAAAAATGTTTGCACCCCCCAGTTAATGTTACCATCATGAAAGTATATATAGTATATATTTTTAGAAAGTAGACATCAAAGGTTATAGAAGATGGGGTGTTTTGAGATCTTTCTCGCAACCATTTCCCCCCCCCCCAAAAAAAAAAAAACAAAGAAAGTGTAGTGGTAATTTTTTAATTCTGTTTTTTATGCACACATCATCTGGTTTTGGCCAGCTGGTTATGTGTTACTGCCAGAAAACTTGTTAGACCAAATGTGCAGGTAGCAAATGTACATTTAGCAGCAATCTTTAAACTGACTCCTGCAAATAGAATCTAACTGGAGATTTGGGGGAAGGAAACTGACTAACAAAAAATGGCTGCTTTCCAAAGAAACAAAAAATAAAATAAAAATTCAGGAACACTTCTTACAACTGTTCTGTGTGGTACAGCTTGAAACATGTTCATACACACAGTCCTGGTTTCGAAGGGCAATCAGGACAGTGAAAAGGGGTGTCTGTCCTTTTCCCGTTTTTAAAACAGACCCAACAACGTTTCGGGGGGGGGGGGGGTTTCTAGCAGTTGGCGGTAACTTAAAAATAAAATGCCTGGACTCAGCTTGCACCGTTGTTGGAACTTGTCCATCTCCATAAATTGATAAAGAAATTATTTTCAACTGAAATTGGAGAAAGATGGTTTTCCCTGGATTATTTAAAAAAAAAAAAAGCAAAACTGAGTTGTGGGTTGCTATTTGCATCAGATAGATAGACACCTTTTTATACCATGCTTTGGGTTTTTTCATAAAATAAGATATGGCTGCATCAGCTGATCAGCCAAATCAACACCCCCCATGTACGCCCTGATGCAAACCGGTTTGGACTCTACTCTGCCCCAGACAGAGACGTCTGACATGCATTCGTCATGGATGGTGGTTAGCATGTTGACATCTTTCCTGTCCCTAAATTTTAGTGCAAGCACTTCAGCTTTGCAAAGTGCTTTACAATCGCCTTTTTTTTTATTTTGCCTCTATGAGAGATCGTGGAAAGTCTTTGGAATTTTTTTTGGCAGTGCGGCAGGCCAGTGTCTGTAAACCATAAAGTGTTTTAAACAGACAGACACTACTATAAAAATTATCCACATAAAGGTGGTAACCTTTATTAAACAAGGGGTTTAGTAGGTCCCATACAAGTTTCCCACTTGTCCCCAGGGAGTAAGGACAGCCAGGAGGGTCCAGTTGACCATCTTTTCCCCTCATTTACACGAGAGGCAAACGTGTATCCACTTTTGCTCTTGCACAGTTTGAACAGTTTTATGCCATACCTAGAGAGCTTTGAGGGGATGTATTGTCTGAACCCTAATTTCCCTTTGTATTTCATTAGCGATTCATCTATGGATACATTTTGTTGGGGGGTATAAACATCCGAAAATTTGTCCTGAAAATGGTCTAGCAGTGGGCGTATTTTATGAAGCCTATCGTATTGTGGGTGATCTCTAGGGTGACAGAGGGTATTGTCACTGAAATGTAAAAATCTCAGCAGTAACTCGTATCTGGCTCTAGGCATGGTTTGGGAGAATACTGGACTAGACATTATTGGGTCCAAACACACATGTTACCGATGACGGTCCTGAACCATCAGCGGTCCTAAAGGGGTTAAGGACTGAGCCAAATGTACACATTGTGATCAAAACAAAACGTAAACAAAAACTTGAATTTGTGCTATATGTCTGTTCAGGCGTAATTTGCCTCTTTCATATTATGTGCACCCACACTTATTATATATAATTTTATTCAGGGGAAACAGGGCTTTCATTTAACATCAAATATTTAGGTATGAAACATAATTTAATATGAATAAAATATAAAAAACTGGATAAAATTAATTTTAAAACTTTTTTTAGTTCTACGTGACATTTTAACTGTGAATGTCATAATACTGTTTGCTTTTACTGCAATAAAATACACATATTTGTATTCAGTGATGTCTCACGTGTAAAACAGTAACCACTATGTACAGGCTTTATGGTGTTTTTAGAAGTTATAGAATCAAATATAGCATGTTACGTTTTTCGTTTTTTTCACATTGAAATTTGCCAGATTGGTTACGTTGCCTTTGAGACCGTATGGTAGCCCTGGAATGAAAATTACCCCCATGATGGCATGTTTGTGACTGAGTGGTTACTAAAAAAGACTGGAAAAACCCCATTTGCAATACCTTGGGTTGTCTACTATTGCAAATGGTAGGCCATCATGGGAGTAATTTTCATTCCTGGGCTACCATACGGTCTCAAAGGCAACGTAACCAATATGGCAAATTTCAATGTGAAAAAACTGAAATGCGAGGGGTCATTTTATTAATTACAATTTGCGGGACCTGCCTGACAACCCATAAAGTCCAGGGAATTTAATTTTCTAGCACTATATTTAACCCTGTAACTTTCCAAGACACATAAAACCTGTATATGGGGGGTACTGTTATACTCAGGAGACTTCGCTGAACACAAAAATTAGTGTTTGAAAACAGTAAAACGTATCACATAAAGTTAATCGTCCGTGTAAGTGCCATTTGTGTGTGAAAAATGCAAAAAAATTCAGTTTCACTGACGATGCCATTGTTGTAATACATCACAATTATTTCACATAGGAAAGCATTGGGTTGGCTGAGACTGTCAAGGAGGGAGATCGGAAACAGAGACAGCACAGGCCTGGTTAATGAGCATCTCCTCATAGAGATACATGGAATCAATGCATCTCAATGAGGAAAGTTCAGTGTCTGCATGCAGAGGGTGGAGACTGTAACGGAGCTTCCTGTACCCTGGTTGGGTACCTCCGCTGAAGGATGCTCCTAGTGCTCACCGAGGACTCCAAGCACTCCACCAGACACTATCAGCACTGCAGTCCCCACGTCCAGTGTTACAGCTTGGCTGGGAACTCGCCGTCCTCCACCCACCCTGGACACAAGACCAGGATCCAGCTTCCAGGGGGTGAACCTCTCCTACTCCAGAGAGCCTAGCAGGAACATCTCTTAAAAGAGTTTAGTGACTATAGCCCAGGGGAGTATACAGAGTAAAGCAATCCCCAGTGTAGATACAGCCTTTCCCCCACACATGAGACGAGGTTCTATGTTGAGTGTAAAACAGGAACT
This sequence comes from Pelobates fuscus, assembly GCF_036172605.1. Lineage (NCBI taxonomy): Eukaryota > Metazoa > Chordata > Amphibia > Anura > Pelobatidae > Pelobates > Pelobates fuscus. The sequence goes on along the minus strand of NC_086322.1, from coordinate 8,692,371 downwards.
CTTTAATGCAAAGCAAACACTTTTATACACACATTTAAACCCCCAACAGCCTCATTTACATACAATAGGTTACAGCGAGCACTATTGTACAAGGAAGGGTGGGGTCAGACAATAGCAAGGGCTGGTGGGAGATTGAGGAGGGACAAGCAGCTAGTTTAAACTGGTCTGGCAGTGTCCCTGGAACAATGCCCTGCTGGGGAAAAAATAGGATTGGAAAAAGGGGGAGGGGAAGAGGCACATTTTCCCATGGAAGTCACTTTTTAACATGTCTTTTTGCAGGGCCCATAGACTTTGGGCAGGAGGCTGGCAAACAGGCCCCTCCAAAAACCAGTGGCGAGGTCATTTTCGCCACATATCTCCCTCCCTAAGGGGAGACTAACCAGGTACCTGACCTCCTGTCGGTCGGTACCTGAGTTAGTTGAGTGTCAGTCATACTGTGCAGCACTGCCCCAGGAAGCACCTACAGCAGTCATCTGAGGAGTCGTCGGTGAAGGTATCCCTAGACTGTAATTTTTTTCTCTGAAAAGACAGTGTTTACAGCAAAAAGCCTGAAGGGACTGAATACACTCACCAGAACAAATACAATATGCTGTGGTTGATCTGGTGACTATAGTGTCCCTTTAATTCAATATACATTCTAAAGGGCACAAGTGTTAATTCTTATCATTACATGCATTACTGACTTATTATAAAATAACTACTAATGTTATCTTTGGGAGATTTTAGACTCCCATTTCCAGGTGTTCTGAAGATTGTGTTCCTGGTCACAGAAGAGTTTTACAGAGAGGAAAATTTACCTGCTGCTTCGATTGTGTTCAGTGCTCAGAAGGAGAAATTTCCAATCAAGAAGGTGCATCATCTTCTTTACCGGTAGTCCTGTTACCAATAAATGTGTATTAGTTTTTATTGATGTAATAACACATTATTATCTCTACATGCCTTTGATTCTCTCTCTATCTTCCTTTGTGTCATAAACTCATATTTTAAAAGCAAATTACTTCATACACTTTGCAGTAAGTTGAAATACTTTAATATTTAAAATAAGCAGAAAGGACATTCTAAGCACCATAACCACTACAGCTCATTATGGTAGTGAAAGTGCTCAGAGTCTATGGGTGAAATGCCTTCAGCCTTTACTAAACATATTTTAAGCGGGTTAACAAAACCTTTGGGATTCCCTTGTGCTCACCTGTCTATATTGCATTGCATGTATTGTATTGAATTGGAGTATTGTACGCAGTACTGGAGACCGTATCTCCAGAAGGATATCGATACTTTAGAGAGAGTTCAGAGAAGGGCTACTAAACTGGTTCATGGATTGCAGGATAAAACGTACAAGGAAAGGTTAAAGGATCTTAACATGTATAGCTTGGAGGAAAGACGAGTCAGAGGGGATATGATAGAAACATTTAAATACATAAAGGGAATCAACACAGTAAAGGAGAAGACTATATTTAAAAGAAAAAAAAACTACCACAACAAGAGGACATAGTCTTAAATTAGAGGGACAAAGGTTTAAAAATAATATCAGGAAGTATTACTTTACTGAGAGGGTAGTGGATGCATGGAATAGCCTTCCAGCTGAAGTGGTAGAGGTTAACACAGTAAAGGAGTTTAAGCATGCATGGGATAGGCATAAGGCTATCCTAACTATAAGATAAGGCCAGGGACTAATGAAAGTATTTAGAAAACTGGGCAGACTAGATGGGCCGAATGGTTCTTATCTGCCGTCACATTCTATGTTTCTATGTTTCTATGTTTCTATGCTTCTATGTTCCTTATGTTTCACAATACATTTTATACAATTTTACATTGTTTTATATTTACTATTTTTATGTTTTCGTTTAACTTTTAGATAGAAAATCGTGTGTAAAATGTCCACAATATCAGTGGCCAAATGAGAAAAAAGAAAAATGTATTCAGAAATCCACTGAATATTTATCCTATGAAACTGATCTTATAGCCTTCATTCTTTCTACTCTCTCTATATTGTTATCTATTGTAACATCCATTATCTTGGGAATCTTTATTTCATTCCGGGACACTCCCATCGTTAAAGCAAATAACCGGAATCTCAGTTTCATCCTTCTGGTTTCCATCATGCTGAGCTTTCTCTGTGTGTTTCTGTTCCTTGGTCGCCCGGTGGATATAACCTGCATGCTGCGTCACACCTCTTCTGGAATAATCTTCTCTGTAGCCGTGTCTGCAGTTCTGGCCAAGACGATCATGGTTTGCATCGCTTTCAAAGCTACTAAGCCCAGTAGCAATTGGAGAAAATTTGTTGGGGTCAAAACACCCAACTGTGTGGTGTTTTTTGGTTCATTTACTATGCTTATAATATCTATCAGCTGGCTCTGTATCGCACCTCCCTTCCAGGAGATGAACACTCACTCTTACCCTGGAAAGATCATCATTCAGTGCAATGAAGGTTCAGTCATTGCCTTTTACACTGTCCTGGGTTACATGGGGTTCCTTGCAGCTGTGAGTTTCATTGTCGCTTTCCTGGTCAGGAAATTGCCGGATAGTTTTAATGAAGCCAAGTACATCACCTTCAGCATGTTGGTTTTCTGCAATGTGTGGATCACGTTTATCCCGGCTTATATGAGTGTTATGGGGAAAAACACTGTGATTGTTGAGATTTTTGCTATAATAGCTTCTAGTGCTGGAATTCTAGTCTGTATATTCTTCCCAAAGTGTTTCTTTATTCTGCTAAGGCCTAGTATCAATACAAAGAAACATGTATTAAAACATGTGGTTTTGGTATAAATCATCTCTCATTTGCAATGAGTATATCTCTGTGTCCATTCTTCTCTACCAAGGGCATTCAATGTCCACTTTTCGCACATACACCTCCAGCTTTATTTAACTAGCCCTGATATAACAATCTCTTCTAAACGTTATTTAAGTCATCCTAAAAATCATGTATTATGAATTGTTATCTACTTACCATTAGTTCCCTTTCTCTATGCCTTTTTACCACTGCCTTGCTTCACTGAGATTGTATCTGCAAAGTCTGAGTCACCAGATCTCACCTGCCTAATACACAACTATCCCACATAATCTGAAACTCTTCCACAATTATTTAGCAGAATAAGGGCTATACAGGTGGTATTATGTCTTCATATTTATCACAATTCCCCTTGCCTCAATGGAAGGTACTTATTCCCTACTTTGTTCAAATTCAAAGCTCACCTGAGAAAGGACTTTAGCATCTCATTTACTGTCCACCCATTTACTTTATTTGTTTGAACTTTCATTGATTTGATAACAATAAACTGCAAAAACACAACAGATCTACACTGATCATGTGTCCTATCCATTTAATAAAACTAATTTGATTTATCTCATATGGCGTGACAGTGATAATATATTACGATTCTCGATATTTTCCACTCCAGGGTAGATTTTTCCACTAAATTCCATTATATATTGACTCTGTGGCTCCCATGTTATGTCACAGCTCTATCCTGTCATATATGTAAAGTTAACAATTAGGAGAATTTTGCTCGGCTTTCCAGTCATTGTATTAAAATTAAACTAGATTAAAAAATTGGATTATTTGATTGACTTGTATGTATGTGTCTAAATGTAGTTCTGAACACTGTTTTTTAAAAGATGAATTAGGGTAGGTGACAAAAAATGATTACAAGGTTTTAGACTATTAATTTGACAGAATCCCAATACTCAAAAATACAAGTATAAATATTTTTGTTCACAAGGTATAAAAAATATACACATAATTCAAGTAACTGCAACTCCAACATAGCAATCAGATGTCTCATTGAATCAACAAACAGTAACACCAGAAATATATTTTATTCTTGAATAATCTTTAATTTTATGTTTTTTTCAAAATTCTACATTTGTATTTTTCCTACTACAAAGAATATTTTCGTATGCTTCACTAGGTGGAACACACTGCACACACTGGACTGACCACACTAAAAAAAAAAATATATATAAAATAAATAGATAGATTTTCCATCTACAAAAATTTACTCAAAGATCTAGAAAACAAAAATGGTGGTATGTGCTAGTAAGGGGAATAAAGCATAACAACATATAATATATATATATATATATATATATATATATATATATATATATATATATATATATATAAATAACAGTAGTTAATTAACACTTTATATAATAAAAGTAATAAATACTAACAATTTAATTTGAAAAATTACATTCGATTAAAATAAATTATCTACTCATATTAAGTATAGCACATCTTTTCAGTCTCTTTTCCTTTACTTGCATTGATTGAACATGTAGCTGACTGTATAGCTCCAGCCAAACAGGCTGGAGCCGTGTAAGTAATCTATTATAACAGCTAGCAACTGTTATAGCCTTTGTAAGTAATGTTGTAGTTTTGTATTGTGTAATTATTGTAGTAAATTGACATTCTGCTGGCATTTAATTGTTATTATAATTATATTAAATATACATTTAATACTACAATGTTTTGTGTATTTCCTATTATATATTCGACCATAATACCGAACTCTAAAAAATATTAATGTTGTTATTTGTTGCTTAATTAATATATATTAGTTATTAAATTAATATTCATATTTAAGTCACGACTTTAACACGGACACTTCAAAAGGTCCGGTATTAATAAGGGTAAGTATTATCCCATTGGTCCATTGACATTTTATACGGGCCAATGAAAAGCTTTCTTGGTGTAAATGGGTTGGTGTGTTAAAGTTGGATGGGATTAACCCTTTCATGGTAAAGAATGTTTTATTTTTGTGACAGTGTTTATCATGTCCACAGCTCTTTATAATTTAAAGGTCAAATAATGTTTGTGACTCATAATTATTCTACCAATGCCTCCCTTGGTAAACACATTAGCGCCTTTGGCTTCCAATATCATTTCTATGCGGATGACATGCAAATCTATCTGTCCTGAAATCTCCTGATCTCTCCCCGTCCCTCTTGACTAATGTCTATTACTGAGAAATAAGAAATAGAAAAAAAAGGGGACAGTGCTAAGAACACCTGCTAGTTAAAATAATATTAATGAGAGGCAGCTAACCCCAGAAGTGGGGATCCCTCTTCCCCATTTGGGTGACAGTAAAAAAGTAAAAACAACAGAAGGGGTAGCGCCACAGAGTAATATAACCTAAGGTGCAGAGAAAACAACTTAAATAGGGAAAATATGATAGTATATACAGAAGTGTCCAGATTTTAAAGTCCAGAGGTTGGATAAGCCCAAAACTAGTATTCAAATATGGATGCAAGTTAGCCAGCGGTGGTATCCAGAGGTTCAAGCAGGATTCTTCTATGGGCATGTCAGAGATGATAAGCAGTGGATCCGTATGTGGAAGAAGAAAGGAGGTGATGGTGCAGTGTATTCTAACAGGGAGAGTATAAAATGAATAAGATATGGTCCTACTCACATTTTATGGAGCTAGAACTTGCTCCAGTATGGATAGCGTGCAGTGGTACAATCCCCACTTTAAAGGATACGTGAATATAGCTTCTCAGTTGTGTGAGGACCATAAAATATAAAAAGAAATGACAAATAGTGCTCATAGTTTAAAATACCAGGAATATAGATAGCGAATATTGTACTCACTTGTTGCAGAGCAGGTAAACTGCTCTATGGATAGGGTGTCGGTGAAAATATTCCCCACCAAGGATATAACTTGGAATTGATGTTCACTGGCAATAAAATCAGGTGCCAGGCAGTGCAAGGTAAAATACAATAAAATAGTAAAACAAAATTAAAATGTAGAATAAAAAAGAGTAAAGAGGCACAGGAAGTAACTAACATACTTTTATTCATACATAATAAAATATCCAAATAAAAACCACAATGTGTTTCACCTTAAAAGGCTTTTTCAAGTGGAGGTAAGGAAAAAACTGACCTGGCTAGTTCAGGTTTATATAGGGAGTGATGGTAAATACAGATTTGGCACAAAAATTACATCAAATAAGGGTAAAAAAAAAAAAAAAAACAGACATAATGTAAGTGTTGTTGAAATTGCTTAAAATAAAAAAAGAACTTTAAGTTTAACCCCTTAAGGACCAAACTTCTGGAATAAAAGGGAATCATGACATGTCACACATGTCATGTGTCCTTAAGGGGTTAAGTATGTGACATAGAAAATGGTATCTATTGTGAAGATAGTTTAAATATAGCTTCTATGTGTTATACTTACTGATCAGTACAGCTGACATTTCCGTTTAGTTAACCCATGCAATTCCTAGCTCAGATACCTAAGTTTAAACTATATCTAACTATTTATATGCACTATTACGCAAGATTTCATTGCTTTTGATTCCTAACTGAGGTTTTAGATAGGAATTCACCAGAAATTTGGTCTTATCAAAATGACACATTTAGGTGATATTTCCCCTTTTCTTTCACTTTGCTCTATAGGATACATTTACCTTCTCTAAATTGTAACAGACATATATACTTGTAGCTAGTTACTTGTTTCCAGTTATAGACCCTATTGGAAAGGAACTATTCTTATGATCTCTAGTTTATACCATTTAACAATTTAAGGTTACATTTGGAGAATGTGTCCGTTTATTATACTCCTTTCTGAAAGAATATTAGATAGTTAATTTCTCTTATATCATTTTATAAGATGTATGATCAATATTGCTGACTGAAGGGATATGAAACAGTTAAACTACTTTTTGCTTTGTATGCTAAATTTAACGTACGTCATAGATATGCTGACTGTGGCAAGACTTGGACAATAACATTTTTCCTTATAGGATGTATGACAAGGTGATAATATGCTTAGTATACAATTCTATAGGATGTTCTAATATGTTGACTGTGACAGACTTACAATTCTATAGGATGTAAGACAATGCTAAATACTCAGGATGTCTTGCCCAGGATCCAGACATATTCAAGAAAGTCTTATCTTTACATTGCCAGAATAACATGTGATATTTAAGGAAGTAATCAATCTTATATTCTGAATGGCATATCTCATGACACATGTAAATAAAATTGTATAAATGCCCGATTCACAGTAATACAGATTGAGAACTTGTCAAGCACCTTTCGTGTCTGTCTGTTATTTGCTAAACAAGTTTCTCCCGTCAATTGATGTGGTGACCGAGAGATACAGAATTGAGGGAATTGAGTCCAGGACAGCATTAACTCTTTCACTTTCCACCTCCTGAGTCAAGGTACTCATTATTTAGAGCAATATCGTTTGTATTGTATAAATATATATATGTTTTTTTCCTACCCCTTGTATCCCCGTGTTCTAAGGTTATTCTTCATTTTTAATAATAATTATTCATTGTTATATTTTATGTGTCAAGTTTACTAAAGATAGTATTAAATTAGGACAGATTATGTTCCTTTGTTCTCTCTATTCATCACCCTTAACACTTGAAACAAAATGATAACAATTGTTGTACAATGTTGTACAGTCAACAGCATGGGTAAAGGATTAACCTTAGCCTGTGGGTCTTAAAATTACAGCTGAATCCTAGATATTCTCTCAACATTCTTCTAATTCGAATCCTGGACACTAAAACTGTTGTGGACAATTCCCTAAATGTAGAAATTTAGAAAGTAATCCAGGCACTCCAAAGTATCCCAAAAAAAGGCAACTTTTATTGGACCCACGAACCAAAAAACAATGTTTCAAACATTGTTTTTTGGTTTGATAGTAAAAACACAATAGGAAACCTGTTGAGTTATCTGTAGTATAAACCTATTGTGCTCTAATCATGGTAGTAGCATTACAAAGTCAATATTTTGAATGTGCAGTGATGTTGCACAATATTTTGAAGTCAGTATTAGACTTATTAGATTTATTTTGTACCGAACTGCTATTCGGCTGAATTTGGATCAATTAGATTTTTTTTTAATTAAAGAAACTGATTGTGACATTATTAAAAGACCTTAGGGGTCCCCTGATATTATTGACTAGATAACAGCATTATATTAATACCGTAAGAGTTCCTTGCAACAACATTGTCATTAGTATGTGTTACTTTTTGATACTTTTATGCTTTCAAATTTAGTGTTTAAAATCTGGCAGCCATACAATTACACATTGCCCATAAGTCAGATTGTTTTGCAATGTGCACTGTTGATTTATGCCATAGAATAAATAAATCATTTAAAAAAAATAACTTTTTTCTACGAAGTGTTAAAAAAAGATAAGCTATACTCAGTGTAGACATGGTTTACTTATACTTCTCTTTGCTGCCTGCTCTTTCTTGTTCTCCGTCCCCCCTCAGTAAAAAAGATTTAAAGTATCTTTGCAGATGTTACTTCATACTAACAATAGTGAGATGACTCTCCACTTGCCCCTACCCACTTCTTGGCCTCATAATGTGGAAGTATGCCTTCTTAAAGGCACTCATAGTGATCCCAAATTGTGTTTAGTTGGTGCAATAAAATACCCTCAAATCTTTGCCATGCATCTGTTAAAGATGCAGGTAAATTTGCTTTGGTGTAGTGGTAGACTGTGCGCTACCAAGTGATGTTAACTAGCACTTGGTTGATTAAAGCTATAAATAGTTATGGTGCTGGTACTGATGATGTTGATGATTGTCATATTGGTGTAAGTGGTAGTAATGGTGCTGGTGATACTAAGATTGATAGAGTGAGCAACTGTTGCCAATGGTAGGAGCTGCAACTGATGACTAAACTTTATCCAATGGATTAGATGATTCTACAGAAGATACAGAAGGACCTTTAGAAGGTGGACAAGATACAGGAGGCAAGTGTACTCTGTCTGCCAGAGAAAATGTCTGTCTCTCCTCTCTACACTCTCCTTTTCTAATTCCCTGACTCATCATACTCACATGCATTGGAAGATTGTCCATAGGGGCACTTGGAGCATCACCCAACCAGTTTTTATGTGGGGAAAATAGTAGTTTAAAAACACTAAGATTCTTTTGCTGGAGAGGAAGTTGGTAAGCCAAAGCAAATTCTGCAAATAGATCCCTTTAAATATTTGATAGGTTTCAGTTCTGCAGGGCTCCTCATTGGTATCTGTTTAGAAAAGCTTTCTTGAGAGCATCTAGGCAAGTAAAAGAAATGGGTCTGATTTGAAATCTGCCCTATTTTAGCAGGTTTTGCACATACCTAGTCTTCTTTAAGAAGGAATTTCCAGAATTTGCATTGAGCTGCCATTCAGGCAGCAGAGGCAACTGCCCATGAGAGAAGGCATGTCATTTGTCTATCTATTCAGGGTCCCTTATTGGCTGATAGCACCAATGTGTGAGATAGAAGTAAGAAGCTATCATGAAAGCAACACAGAAAGAGCACAGAAGCAGCAACTTGAATAATATTATCCTTTTCTCTCGCTCAATAGCTTTAGTGTTGATTTCTATATTAAATATAATCCATCAACATTTCAGTTCCCAACTGGAACTTTCCTCAGGACAACATCAGAATATAAATATATATAGTAGTTTAAACATCTCCATGGCCAAGGAATAGTATATGTATATGCAGTGGCTAGGTGAAAATTGAGATAGCTTCAAACTGCCAGACTGGGGCTGTGACTCTGAAGACTGATCTGATTCTGATTTCAATCTGTTTTAACCTGTAATGATTGTTGCTTCTATTAACCATGTCAGCTTCTTTGTGGCTTCATTAGTGTTGTCGCGAACCCGAAATTTTCGGTTCGCGAACGGCGAACGCGAACTTCCGCAAATGTTCGCGAACCGGCGAACCGCGCGAACCGCCATTGACTTCAATGGGCAGGCGAATTTTAAAACCAACAGGGACTCTTTCTGGCCACAAAAGTGATGGAAAAGTTGTTTCAAGGGGACTAACACCTGGACTGTGGCATGCCGGAGGGGGATCCATGGCAAAACTCCCATGGAAAATTACACAGTTGATGCAGAGTCTGCTTTTAATCCATAAAGGGCAGAAATCACCTAACATTGACACCTGTCCTCAAAGCCCCTGATACACACTGACACAGAGCAGAATAGAGACTGTTCCCCGTCCTCAGAGACCATGATACACGCTGACACAGAGCAGAATAGAGACTGTTACCCCTACATAGGGTCACTTGGCAGATATGGCGGGGTCGTGGGAGGGGGAGGATGACTTTCACCTCTTCCCCTGTTAGATTCCCGTTGTACTGTGACATCACCCTTATACGCTGTGTAAAGCATACTATTTAATTTGATCAGCATGGCCACTTGAGTTTTTATAGTTTTCACGCTGCTTGTAGTTTATATATGGTTCACAAAAATCAAACAAACGATAAAGTAAACATGTAAGGATTCAGAATATTCTTTCAAACCCTTACACATTGTGAGTACGTATTTTTTGTCTTAAGTTTGTGGCTTTAAAGAGGTTCACGTTGTTTCTATGATGTGCATAACATGTTCTTGTAAATGTTTGCTAAATTTTTCCTGGAATTGTAATTTTTGAATCTGAATAGAGATAGTCAAATCCCTGATACACACTGACACAGAGCAGAATAGGGACTGTTCCCCCTACATAGGGTCACTTGGCAGATATGGATTGACACCTATCCTAATGATCCCTGATACACACTGACACAGAGCAGAATAGAGACTGTTCCCCCTACATAGGGTCACTTGGCAGATATGGATTGACACCTGTCCTCAAAACCCCTGATACACACTGACACAGAGCAGAATAGGGACTGTTCCCCCTACATAGGGTCACTTGGCAGATATGGATTGACACCTGTCCTCAAAACCCCTGATACACACTGACACAGAGCAGAATAGGGACTATTCCCCCTACATATGGTCACTTGGCAGATATGGATTGACACCTATCCTAATGATCCCTGATACACACTGACACAGAGCAGAATAGAGACTGTTCCCCCTACATAGGGTCACTTGGCAGATATGGATTGACACCTGTCCTCAAAACCCCTGATACACACTGACACAGAGCAGAATAGGGACTGTTCCCCCTACATAGGGTCACTTGGCAGATATGGATTGACACCTGTCCTCAAAACCCCTGATACACACTGACACAGAGCAGAATAGGGACTGTTCCTCCTACATAGGGTCACTTGGCAGATATGGATTGACACCTATCCTAATGATCACTGATACACACTGACACAGAGCAGAATAGAGACTGTTCCCCCTACATAGGGTCACTTGGCAGATATGGATTGACACCTGTCCTCAAAACCCCTGATACACACTGACACAGAGCAGAATAGGGACTGTTCCCCCTACATAGGGTCACTTGGCAGATATGGATTGACACCTGTCCTCAAAACCCCTGATACACACTGACACAGAGCAGAATAGGGACTGTTCCTCCTACATAGGGTCACTTGGCAGATATGGATTGACACCTGTCCTCAAAACCCCTGATACACACTGACACAGAGCAGAATAGGGACTGTTCCCCCTACATAGGGTCACTTGGCAGATATGGATTGACACCTATCCTAATGATCACTGATACACACTGACACAGAGCAGAATAGAGACTGTTCCCCCTACATAGGGTCACTTGGCAGATATGGATTGACACCTGTCCTCAAAACCCCTGATACACACTGACACAGAGCAGAATAGGGACTGTTCCCCCTACATAGGGTCACTTGGCAGATATGGATTGACACCTGTCCTCAAAACCCCTGATACACACTGACACAGAGCAGAATAGGGACTGTTCCCCCTACATAGGGTCACTTGGCAGATATGGATTGACACCTATCCTAATGAACCCTGATACACACTGACACAGAGCAGAATAGAGACTGTTCCCCCTACATAGGGTCACTTGGCAGATATGGATTGACACCTGTCCTCAAAACCCCTGATACACACTGACACAGAGCAGAATAGGGACTGTTCCTCCTACATAGGGTCACTTGGCAGATATGGATTGACACCTGTCCTCAAAACCCCTGATACACACTGACACAGAGCAGAATAGGGACTGTTCCCCCTACATAGGGTCACTTGGCAGATATGGATTGCCACCTGTCCTCAAAACCCCTGATACACACTGAAGCAGAGCAGAATAGAGACTGTTCCCCGTCCACAGAGACCATGATACACACTGACACAGAGCAGAATAGAGACTGCCCCCCCTACATAGGGTCACTTGGCAGGTATGGATTGACACCTGTCCTCAAAGCCCCTGATACACACTGACACAGAGCAGAATAGCGACTGTTCCCTGTCCACAGAGACCATGATACACACTGACACAGAGCAGAATAGAGACTGTTCACCGTCCACAGAGACCATGATACACACTGGCACAGAGCAGAATAGAGACTGTTCCCCGTCCACAGAGACCATGATACACACTGACACAGAGCAGAATAGGGACTGTTCCCCCTACATAGGGTCACTTGGCAGGTATGGATTGACACCTGTCCTCAAAGCCCCTGATACACACTGACACAGAGCAGAATAGAGACTGTTCCCTGTCCACAGAGTCCATGATACACACTGACACAGAGCAGAATAGAGACTGTTCCCCGTCCACAGAGACCATGATACACACTGACACAGAGCAGAATAGAGACTGTTCCCTGTCCACAGAGTCCATGATACACACTGACACAGAGCAGAATAGAGACTGTTCCCCGTCCACAGAGACCATGATACACACTGACACAGAGCAGAATAGGGACTGTTCCCCCTACATAGGGTCACTTGGCAGATATGGATTGACACCTGTCCTCAAAACCCCTGATACACACTGACACAGAGCAGAATAGGGACTGTTCCTCCTACATAGGGTCACTTGGCAGATATGGATTGACACCTGTCCTCAAAACCCCTGATACACACTGACACAGAGCAGAATAGGGACTGTTCCCCCTACATAGGGTCACTTGGCAGATATGGATTGACACCTGTCCTCAAAACCCCTGATACACACTGACACAGAGCAGAATAGAGACTGTTCCCCGTCCACAGAGACCATGATACACACTGACACAGAGCAGAATAGAGACTGCCCCCCCTACATAGGGTCACTTGGCAGGTATGGATTGACACCTGTCCTCAAAGCCCCTGATACACACTGACACAGAGCAGAATAGAGACTGTTCCCTGTCCACAGAGACCATGATACACACTGACACAGAGCAGAATAGAGACTGTTCACCGTCCACAGAGACCATGATACACACTGGCACAGAGCAGAATAGAGACTGTTCCCCGTCCACAGAGACCATGATACACACTGACACAGAGCAGAATAGGGACTGTTCCCCCTACATAGGGTCACTTGGCAGGTATGGATTGACACCTGTCCTCAAAGCCCCTGATACACACTGACACAGAGCAGAATAGAGACTGTTCCCTGTCCACAGAGTCCATGATACACACTGACACAGAGCAGAATAGAGACTGTTCCCCGTCCACAGAGACCATGATACACACTGACACAGAGCAGAATAGAGACTGTTCCCTGTCCACAGAGTCCATGATACACACTGACACAGAGCAGAATAGAGACTGTTCCCCGTCCACAGAGACCATGATACACACTGACACAGAGCAGAATAGGGACTGTTACCCCTACATAGGGTCACTTGGCAGGTATGGATTGACACCTGTCCTCAAAGCCCATGATACACACTGGGGGGAGCTACTGTCCTCCCCAACCCCTGCGCGGTGGGTGGTGGCCATAAATCACAATGGGGGACCTACTGTCCTCCCCCCCTCGGCCCCCACCCCTGCGCGGTGGGTGGGGGCCATAAATCACAGTGGGGGGGCCTACTTTCCTCCCCCCCGGCCCCCATCCCTGCGCGGTGGGTGGGGGGCATAAATCACAATGGGACGGACCTACTGATAGGAGTGGAGTATTGTTCATATCAGTTTAATACCTTCCGCGTCTCCTATCAGTGGACGTGTATATGGCAGCCATTTTAGGAACCACACACCTGGGACCCGAGCAAGGTTGCTCTGGTTCCTTGATGAGCCAGCTGCCCGTGAGTTAACATGTCCCGTGGAGAAGCACTCTGTCCTGTAAAGCCTCACCACAAAAAAATTAAATAAATAACAGCACTCGGAGTGGTGAGTTTAGTAAATGTTCATATCAGTTTAATACCTTCCGCGTCTCCTATCATATGGCAGCCATTTTAGGAACCGCACACCTGGGACCGAGCAAGGTCACCTCTTTCAACAGGCGACATGATTTGGCCCTGTAAAACTATCCTGGATATTCTCTACAATTTCTATGGATATGGCATTGATTTATGTAACAGGGAGATGGAAGAAGATGCTTGGTCAGTCCTCTTACTTGAAATTTGGGGCACTGCGCGGGCAAGCTAATGTGCCACCAGATAGGAGTGGTGAGTTTAGTATTGTTCATATCAGTTTAATACCTTCCGCGTCTCCTATCAGAGGACATGTATATGGCAGCCATTTTAGGAACCGCACACCTGGGACCCGAGCAAGGTCACCTCTTTCAACAGGCGACATGATTTGGCCCTGTAAAACTATCCTTGATATTCTCTACAATTTCTATGGATATGGCATTGATTTATGTAACAGGGAGATGGAAGAAGATGCTTGGTCGGTCCTCTTACTTGAAATTTGGGGCACTGCGCGGGCAAGCTAATGTGCCACCAGATAGGAGTGGTGAGTTTAGTATTGTTCATATCAGTTTAATACCTTCCGCGTCTCCTATCAGTGGACGTGTAAATGGCAGATATTTTTAATTGTTGAATCACCTCCCCTTTTTAGGCCAAGGTGGGAAGATGCTTAGACCACTGGTATATTGGTGCCATCTTGGAGGATTTTTTTTTGGTTTGGTGTTTGAAGCCACAGTGCTGCACCAGTGGGCCTAAAAATTAAGCATGTACACATGCCTGAAAAATGTGGTATTGTTGCAGCCGCTGCTGTAGCAGCGGCCAGAAAAATTTATGTTTCACAGGCAGAAAGTGCCCTAAAACATGGCGGCTTGAACCCTAGTTGGTGGCGGATAAGTCACGCAAGTCAAACGTCATTCAGAGCTAAAATACAGCAGGGTGTGGAACATTTTTAGCCCAAGGCAGCTCATCTCATCAGGCCTTTTTTAATCGAATGTATCGCCCAGTGTCAGTCCCTTCGGGATCCATCCCTCATTCATCTTAATAAAGGTGAGGTAATCTAGACTTTTTTGACCTAGGCAACTTCTCTTCTCAGTGACAATACCTCCTGCTGCACTGAACGTCCTTTCTGACAGGACACTTGAAGCGGGGCAGGCCAGAAGTTCTATCGCAAATTGGGATAGCTCAGGACACAGGTCAAGCCTGCACACCCAGTAGTCAAGGGGTTCATCGCTCCTCAGAGTGTCGATATCTGCAGTTAAGGCGAGGTAGTCTGCTACCTGTTGGTCGAGTATCTCTCTGAGGGTGGATCCCGAAGGGCTG
Source organism: Pelobates fuscus (assembly GCF_036172605.1). NCBI lineage: Eukaryota > Metazoa > Chordata > Amphibia > Anura > Pelobatidae > Pelobates > Pelobates fuscus. The sequence goes on along the minus strand of NC_086322.1, from coordinate 8,677,024 downwards.
TGGCGATGCATAGGACTTAAAAAGGTCCGCATGTCCTCCATCAACAACACGTTTTTAAAGCGTCCTGTCCTTGCCGGCGTGGTCGTGGGAGGAGGAGGAGGAGGATGACTTCCACCTCTCCCCCTGTTAGATTCCTGTTGTGCTGTGACATCACCCTTATACGCTGTGTAAAGCATACTTTTTAATTTATTTTGCAAATGCTGCATCCTTTTCGACTTGTTGTAATTCGGTAACTTTTCCGCCACTTTCTGCTTATACCGGGGGTCTAGTAGCGTGGACACCCAGTACAGGTCGTTCTCCTTCAGCCTTTTTATACGAGGGTCCCTCAACAGGCAGGACAGCATGAAAGACCCCATTTGCACAAGGTTGGATGCCGAGCTACTCATTTCCCGTTCCTCCTCCTCACTGATGTCATTGAAGGTATGTTCTTCCCCCAGCCACGTACAACACCACGGGTACCAGATAGGTGACAACGAGCACCCTGGGATGCCTGTTGTGTTTGGTCTTGCTTCTCCTCCTCCTCCTCAAAGCTACAATCCTCCTCTGACTCCTCTTCCTCACAATCCTCTTCCAGCGTTGCCGCAGGTCCAGCAAGCGATGCTGATAAGGCTGTTTCTGGTGGTGATGGTGACCACAACTCTTCCTCTTCCTCTTCACGCTCATCTACAGCCTGATCCAGCACTCTTCGCAGGGCACGCTCCAGGAAGAAAACAAATGGTATGATGTCGCTGATGGTGCCTTCGTTGCGACTGACTAGGTTTGTCACCTCCTCAAAAGGACGCATGAGCCTACAGGCATTGCGCATGAGCGTCCAGTAACATGGCAAAAAAATTCCCAGCTCCCCAGAGGCTGTCCTAGCACCCCGGTCATACAAATATTCATTAACAGCTTTTTCTTGTTGGAGCAGGCGGTCGAACATTAGGAGTGTTGAATTCCAACGTGTAGGGCTGTCGCATATCAAGCGCCTCACTGGCATGTTGTTTCGCCGCTGGATATCGGCAAAGTGAGCCATGGCCGTGTAGGAACGCCTGAAATGGCCACACACCTTCCTGGCCTGCTTCAGGACGTCCTGTAAGCCTGTGTACTTATGCACAAAGCGTTGTACGATCAGATTACACACATGTGCCATGCACGGCACATGTGTCAACTTGCCCAACTTCAATGCCGCTATCAAATATTTTCTGTTGTCACACACCACTTTGCCGATATCCAGTTGCTGCGGAGTCGGACACTTTTCCACCTGTGCGTTCAGGGCGGACAGGAGTGCTTGTCCGGTGTGACTCTCTGCTTTCAAGCAAGTCAAACCCAAGACGGCGTGACACTGCCGTATCCGGGATGTGGAATAGTACCTGGGGAGCTGGGGTGGTGCCGTTGATGTGGAGCAGGACGCAGCAGCACAAGAGCACTCAGCCGAGGAGTTTATGGAAGAGGATGGAGTAGGAGGAGTAGAGGAGGTGGCAGCAGGACTGCCTGCAATTCGTGGCGGTGTCACCAACTCCTCTGCAATGCCACGCATTCCTTGCTTGTCAGCCGTCAGCAGGTTTACCCAATGCGCAGTGTAGGTGATATACCTGCCCTGACCATGCTTTGCAGACCAGGTATCAGTGGTTAGATGGACCCTTGCCCCAACACTGTGTGCCAGACATGCCATGACTTCCTTTTGCACAATCGAGTACAAGTTGGGGATTGCCTTTTGTGAAAAGAAATTCCGGCCGGGTACCTTCCACTGCGGTGTCCCAATAGCTACAAATTTTTTGAAAGCCTCAGACTCAACCAGATTGTATGGTAAAAGCTGGCGGGCTAATAGTTCGGACAAGCCAGCTGTCAGACGCTGGGCAAGGGGGTGACTTGGTGACATTGGCTTCTTACGCTCAAACATAGAAACATAGAAACATAGAAACATAGAATGTGACGGCAGATAAGAACCATTCGGCCCATCTAGTCTGCCCAGTTTTCTAAATACTTTCATTAGTCCCTGGCATTATCTTATAGTTAGGATAGCCTTATGCCTATCCCACGCATGCTTAAACTCCTTTACTGTGTTAACCTCTACCACTTCAGCTGGAAGACATGTTAAGATCCTTTAACCTTTCCTGGTAAGTTTTATCCTGCAATCCATGAACCAGTTTAGTAGCCCTTCTTTGAACTCTCTCTAAGGTATCAATATCCTTCTGAAGATATGGTCTCCAGTACTGTGTACAGTACTCCAAGTGAGGTCTCACCAGTGTTCTGTACAATGGCATGAGCACTTCCCTCTTTCTACTGCTAATACCTCTCCCTATACAACCAAGCATTCTGCTAGCATTTCCTGCTGCTCTATTACATTGTCTGCCTACCTTTAAGTCCTCAGAAATAATCACCCCTAAATCCCTTTCCTCAGATGTTGAGGTTAGGACTCTATCAAATATTCTGTACTCTGCCCTTGGGTTTTTACGTCCAAGATGCATTATCTTGCACTTATCCACATTAAATGTCAGTTGCCACAACTCTGACCATTTTTCTAGTTTACCTAAATCATTTGCCATTTGGCTTATCCCTCCTGGAACATCAACCCTGTTACATATCTTAGTATCATCCGCAAAAAGACACACCTTACCATCAAGACCTTCTGCAATATCACTAATAAAAATATTAAAGAGAATGGGTCCAAGTACAGATCCCTGAGGTACCCCACTGGTGACAAGCCCAAGCTTCGAATATACTCCATTGACTACAACCCTCTGTTGCCTGTCACTCAGCCACTGCCTTACCCATTCAACAATATTGGAATCCAAACTCAAAGATTGCAGTTTATTGATAAGCCTTCTATGTGCAACAGTGTCAAAAGCCTTACTGAAATCTAGGTAAGCAATGTCTACTGCACCACCCTGATCTATAATTTTAGTTACCCAATCAAAAAAATCAATAAGATTAGTTTGGCATGATCTCCCTGAAGTAAACCCATGTTGTCTCTGATCTTGAAATCCATGTGTTTTTAAATGTTCAACAATCCTATCCTTTAACATGGTTTCCATCACTTTCCCCACTACTGAAGTAAGGCTTACTGGCCTATAGTTGCCCGACTCCTCCTTATTACCTTTCTTGTGAATGGGCACAACATTCGCTAACTTCCAATCTTCTGGGACTACTCCTGTTAACAATGATTGGTTAAATAAATCTGTTAATGGTTTTGCTAGTACACCACTAAGCTCTTTTAATAGCTTTGGGTGTATTCCATCAGGTCCCATTGACTTATTTGTCTTTACTTTTGACAGTTGAAATAGAACCTCTTCCTCTGTAAACTCACATGTAATAAATGACTCATTTATCCTTTTTTTTAACAGAGGTCCCTTTCCTTCATTTTCAGCTGTAAATACCGAACAAAAATATTCATTGAGGCAGTCAGCTAGACCTTTATCCTCATCGACATACCTTCCTTCTTTTGTTTTTAATCTAACTAATCCTTGTTTTACTTTTCTTTTCTCATTTATGTATCTAAAAAAAGTTTTGTCCCCCTTTTTTACTGACTGTGCTATTTTCTCTTCTGTGTGTGATTTGGAAGCTCTTATAACTTGCTTAGCCTCTTTCTGCCTAATCTTATAGGTCATTCTGTCTTCCTCACTCTGTTTTTTTTTTATAATTACTAAATGCTAACTTTTAGTTTTTTACTATTTTGGCCACATCTGCGGAGTACCACAGTGGTTTCTTGAATTTTTTGCTTTTACTGACAAGCCTAATGCAATTTTCTGTTGCCTTCAGTAGTGCAGCTTTTAAATAATCCCATTTATTTTGGACTCCATTTAAGTTGCTCCAGTCTGATAATGACTCCTTTACACATATTCTAATTTTAGAAAAGTCTGATTGTGTGGTGTGACTCAGTCACTGTTCTTATATTAAACCACACTGACTGATGATCACTGGATCCTAAACTTTCACCTACAGTAATATCTGATACCAAATCTCCATTTGTTAACACTAAATCTAGTATGGCCTCTTTACGAGTTGGCTCCTCAACGACTTGTTTTAGAGACAATCCCAGTAGGGAGTTTAGAATATGTGTGCTTCTGGCACAAGTAGCTATTTTTGTTTTCCAATTCACATCAGGAAGATTAAAGTCACCCATGGTGATAACTTCCCCCTTCATTGTCATTTTAGCTATTTCTTCAACTAGTAGATTATCTAACTCTTCAATTTGTCCTGGGGGCCTATAAATCACACCTACACAAACTACTGTGTGATTACCAAATTCTAACGTAACCCAAATGGACTCTATGTTCGTCTCACTAACCTTTATTAGGCTAGATTTTATGCTATCCTTCACATACAGGGCCACCCCTCCCCCTTTCTTGCATTCCCTGTCTTTTCTATATAAAGAGTACCCTGGTATTGCTATGTCCCAGTCATTTTTTTCATTATACCATGTCTCAGTAACAGCGACTAAATCTACACTATCAGTTGCCATTATTGCCACAAGTTCATGGATCTTATTCCCTAAACTGCGAGCATTTGTAGACATGACTCTAAGCTTATCATTTTTTAACACACTTGCTACAGGCACCTTCTGTCCTTGTTTTGGGGGACAATTGGATTGATGTTTTATCACCCTTTTGCCCCCCCCTCCTAGTTTAAATACATCTTAGCAAAACCTCTGAACTGCTCACTGAGAACATTTGTTCCCTTTTGAGAAAGATGCAAACCATCTTTTTTGTACAGTTTATTTCCATTCCAAACAGAGGTACCATGAGCAATAAAGCCAAATCCTTGCTCCCGACACCATTCACCAAGCAACAATTTAAAGTCCCTAATACGCATCCGCCCGTCATTCTGAGTGTTATGCACAGGCAGAACTTCAAAAAATGACAGTGTGGAAGCAACCTGCCGTATATCATTGGCAAAAACACAAAAAACTTCCTTAACCTCTGAAACCTCATTGCAAGCCAAGTCATTTGTCCCTAAATGGACAAGTACATCCAATTCCCCTTCCTGCTTTGCTTGCTTAACAATATTACAGATACGTCTCCTGTCTCTGTGAGCAGTAGCTCCGGCAAGACACCATGTCCTTGACAGACACATGACTGTGGGCAGATGAGCGGGAACTGCTCAAGGCGGGAGACGGAGTGGCGGATGGTTGAGAGGGGGCAAGAAGGACAGCAGTGGTTGACGTGGCTGAAGATGCTAGACCAGGAGGAGGATGGCGGCTTAGAGTAGGCGTGCTGCTTGTACTCATGTGTTGATCCCATAGGCGTTTGTGATGTGAGATCATGTGCCTACGCAAAGCAGTTGTACCTAGGTGGGTGTTGGACCCCCACAACTCAGTTTCCTTTGGCACAGGTTGCAAATGGCATCGCTGTTGTCCGAGGCAGACACACAAAAAAAATGCCACGCTGCTGAGCTCTGCAATGACGGCATTCTGGTGGTGGACACAGCATGCGTTGATTGGCGTGCTGTCGGGCTGACCCCGGGTGCCAATGCATGCTGTCTGACTGTGCCACTAGCTCCTTGTGACGACCCCCCCTCTGCTTCCAACTCGTCTCCTCCTCCTCTCTGTCTCCCCATCTGAACTTTCGCCCTGTTCTTCTTCTTGCCGAGCGGGCACCCACGTGACATCCATGGACGCGTCGTCATCATCAACCGCTTCGCTTGTATCTGACAACTCAGAAAAGGAAGCAGCAGCGGGTACAACATCATCATCATCACACCGTACCTCCATGTGTTTAATGCTGCCTGCCTTAGACATATCACCTGTTATCTACATCCTCTAGCAATAATGGTTGCGCATCACTCATTTCTTCAAACGGGTGTGTGAATAACTCCTCTGACATACCAAGTAAAGCGGCTGTGGTGCTAGTTTTGGTGGTGGCGGCAGGCGGGTGAGTGGTATCTTGAGAGGTGCCTGAAGCTAAGCTGGAGGAGGATGGTGCGTCAAGGTTCCGAGCGGAGGCTGTACAAGATTGGGTGTCCTGTGTTAGCCAGTCAACTATGTCCTCAGAACTTTTCAAGTTCAGGGTACGTGGCTTCTGAAAACTGGGCATTATTCTAGGGCAAAAGGGAATCACAGCACCACGACCACGACGGCCCCTGCGGGGTGGCCTGCCTCTGCCTGTCAATTTTTGGGGGATTAGTGGTACTATGCGTGCAAGCTACTGAGAGACCAGATATGATTGGCAATGTAAACTGTAACAGTTCTGCAGAGCACACACTGTAGGCCTGATACACCCGCTTGAAGACAAGTAACTGCTATTCAATCTATAACAGTGAAAAAAAAAATTTGTTTTTAAAAGCACGCTATAGAGACACCAGATATGATTGGCAATGTGCACTGGAACAGTTCTGGAGAGCACATGCTGAAGGAAGGACAGACAGAGCCGCTTGAAGGACACTGACTGGCTGCTATTAGCTTACACTAGAAACCTTTTTTCTTTGTAAAAGCACGCTATAGAGACACCAGATATGATTGGCAATGTGCACTGGAACAGTTCTGCAAAGCACACACTGTAGGCCTGACACACCCGCTTGAAGACAAGTAACTGCTATTCAATCTATAACAGTGAAAAAAAAAATTGTTTTTAAAAGCACGCTATAGAGACACCAGATATGATTGGCAATGTGCACTGGAACAGTTCTGGAGAGCACACGCTGAAGGAAGGACTGACAGAGCCGCTTGAAGGACACTGACTGGCTGTTATTAGCTTACACTAGAAACCTTTTTTCTTTGTAAAAGCACGCTATAGAGACACCAGATATGATTGGCAATGTGCACTGGAACAGTTCTGCAGAGCACACACTGTAGGCCTGACACACCCGCTTGAAGACAAGTAACTGCTATTCAATCTATAACAGTGAAAAAAAAAATTTGTTTTTAAAAGCACGCTATAGAGACACCAGATATGATTGGCAATGTGCACTGGAACAGTTCTGCAGAGCACACACTGTAGGCCTGACACACCCGCTTGAAGACAAGTAACTGCTATTCAATCTATAACAGTGAAAAAAAAAATTTGTTTTTAAAAGCACGCTATAGAGACACCAGATATGATTGGCAATGTGCACTGGAACAGTTCTGGAGAGCACACGCTGAAGGAAGGACTGACAGAGCCGCTTGAAGGACACTGACTGACTGCTATTAGCTTACACTAGAAACCTTTTTTCTTTGTAAAAGCACGCTATAGAGACACCAGATATGATTGGCAATGTGCACTTGAACAGTTCTGCAGAGCACACACTGTAGGCCTGACACACCCGCTTGAAGACAAGTAACTGCTATTCAATCTATAACAGTGAAAAAAAAATTTGATTTTAAAAGCACGCTATAGAGACACCAGATATGATTGGCAATGTGCACTGGAACAGTTCTGCAGAGCACACACTGTAGGCCTGACACACCCGCTTGAAGACAAGTAACTGCTATTCAATCTATAACAGTGAAAAAAAAAAATTGTTTTTAAAAGCACGCTATAGAGACACCAGATATGATTGGCAATGTGCACTGGAACAGTTCTGGAGAGCACACGCTGAAGGAAGGACTGACAGAGCCGCTTGAAGGACACTGACTGGCTGTTATTAGCTTACACTAGAAACCTTTTTTCTTTGTAAAAGCACGCTATAGAGACACCAGATATGATTGGCAATGTGCACTGGAACAGTTCTGCAGAGCACACACTGTAGGCCTGACACACCCGCTTGAAGACAAGTAACTGCTATTCAATCTATAACAGTGAAAAAAAAAATTTGTTTTTAAAAGCACGCTATAGAGACACCAGATATGATTGGCAATGTGCACTGGAACAGTTCTGGAGAGCACACGCTGAAGGAAGGACTGACAGAGCCGCTTGAAGGACACTGACTGACTGCTATTAGCTTACACTAGAAACCTTTTTTCTTTGTAAAAGCACGCTATAGAGACACCAGATATGATTGGCAATGTGCACTTGAACAGTTCTGCAGAGCACACACTGTAGGCCTGACACACCCGCTTGAAGACAAGTAACTGCTATTCAATCTATAACAGTGAAAAAAAAATTTGATTTTAAAAGCACGCTATAGAGACACCAGATATGATTGGCAATGTGCACTGGAACAGTTCTGCAGAGCACACACTGTAGGCCTGACACACACGCTTGAAGACAAGTAAGTGCTATTCAATCTATAACAGTGAAAAAAAAATTGTTTTTAAAAGCACGCTATAGAGACACCAGATATGATTGGCAATGTTCACTGGAACAGTTCTGCAGAGCACACGCTGAAGGAAGGACTGACAGAGCCGCTTGAAGGACACTGACTGGCTGCTATTAGCTTACACTAGAAACCTTTTTTCTTTGTAAAAGCACGCTATAGAGACACCAGATATGATTGGAAATGTGCACTGGAACAGTTCTGCAGAGCACACACTGTAGGCCTGAAACACCCGCTTGAAGACAAGTAACTGCTATTCAATCTATAACAGTGAAAAAAAAAAAATGTTTTTAAAAGCACGCTATAGAGACACCAGATATGATTGGCAATGTGCACTGGAACAGTTCTGGAGAGCACACGCTGAAGGAAGGACTGACAGAGCCGCTTGAAGGACACTGACTGGCTGCTATTAGCTTACACTAGAAACCTTTTTTCTTTGTAAAAGCACGCTATAGAGACACCAGATATGATTGGCAATGTGCACTTGAACAGTTCTGCAGAGCACACACTGTAGGCCTGACACACCCGCTTGAAGACAAGTAACTGCTATTCAATCTATAACAGTGAAAAAAAAATTTTGTTTTTAAAAGCACGCTATAGAGACACCAGATATGATTGGCAATATGCACTGGAACAGTTCTGCAGAGCACACACTGTAGGCCTGACACACCCGCTTGAAGACAAGTAACTGCTATTCAATCTATAACAGTGAAAAAAAAAATTGTTTTTAAAAGCACACTATAGAGACACCAGATATGATTGGCAATGTGCACTGGAACAGTTCTGCAGAGCACACACTGTAGGCCTGACACACCCGCTTGAAGACAAGTAACTGCTATTCAATCTATAACAGTGAAAAAAAAAATTGTTTTTAAAAGCACGCTATAGAGACACCAGATATGATTGGCAATGTGCACTGGAACAGTTCTGGAGAGCACACGCTGAAGGAAGGACTGACAGAGCCGCTTGAAGAACACTGACTGGCTGCTATTAGCTTACACTAGAAACCTTTTTTCTTTGTAAAAGCACGCTATAGAGACACCAGATATGATTGGCAATGTGCACTGGAACAGTTCTGCAGAGAACACGCTGAAGGAAGGCCTGACACACCCGCTTGAAGACAAGTAACTGCTATTCAATCTATAACAGTGAAAAAAAAAAATTAGTTTTTTAAAGCACGCTATAGAGACACCAGATATGATTGGCAATGTGCACTGGAACAGTTCTGCAGAGCACACACTGTAGGCCTGACACACCCGCTTGAAGACAAGTAACTGCTATTCAATCTATAACAGTGAAAAAAAAATTGTTTTTAAAAGCACGCTATAGAGACACCAGATATGATTGGCAATGTGCACTGGAACAGTTCTGGAGAGCACACGCTGAAGGAAGGACTGACAGAGCCGCTTGAAGGACACTGACTGGCTGCTATTAGCTTACACTAGAAACCTTTTTTCTTTGTAAAAGCACGCTATAAAGACACCAGATATGATTGGCAATGTGCACTTGAACAGTTCTGCAGAGCACACACTGTAGGCCTGACACACCCGCTTGAATACAAGTAACTGCTATTCAATCTATAACAGTGAAAAAAAAATGTGTTTTTAAAAGCACGCTATAGAGACACCAGATATGATTGGCAATGTGCACTGGAACAGTTATGGAGAGCACACGCTGAAGGAAGGACTGACAGAGCCGCTTGAAGGACACTGACTGGCTGCTATTAGCTTACACTAGAAACCTTTTTTCTTTGTAAAAGCACGCTATAGAGACACCAGATATGATTGGCAATGTGCACTTGAACAGTTCTGCAGAGCACACACTGTAGGCCTGACACACCCGCTTGAAGACAAGTAACTGCTATTCAATCTATAACAGTGAAAAAAAAAATTGTTTTTAAAAGCACGCTATAGAGACACCAGATATGATTGGCAATGTGCACTGGAACAGTTCTGCAGAGCACACACTGTAGGCCTGACACACCCGCTTGAAGACAAGTAACTGCTATTCAATCTATAACAGTGAAAAAAAAATTTGTTTTTAAAAGCACGCTATAGAGACACCAGATATGATTGGCAATGTGCACTGGAACAGTTCTGGAGAGCACACGCTGAAGGAAGGACTGACAGAGCCGCTTGAAGGACACTGACTGGCTGCTATTAGCTTACACTAGAAACCTTTTTTCTTTGTAAAAGCACGCTATAGAGACACCAGATATGATTGGCAATGTGCACTTGAACAGTTCTGCAGAGCACACACTGTAGGCCTGACACACCCGCTTGAAGACAAGTAACTGCTATTCAATCTATAACAGTGAAAAAAAATTTGATTTTAAAAGCACGCTATAGAGACACCAGATATGATTGGCAATGTGCACTGGAACAGTTCTGCAGAGCACACGCTGAAGGAAGGACTGACAGAGCCGCTTGAAGGACACTGACTGGCTGCTATTAGCTTACACTAGAAACCTTTTTTCTTTGTAAAAGCACGCTAAAGAGACACCAGATATGATTGGCAATGTGCACTTGAACAGTTCTGCAGAGCACACACTGTAGGCCTGACACACCCGCTTGAAGACAAGTAACTGCTATTCAATCTATAACAGTGAAAAAAAAAATTGTTTTTAAAAGCACGCTATAGAGACACCAGATATGATTGGCAATGTGCACTGGAACAGTTCTGCAGAGCACACGCTGAAGGAAGGACTGACAGAGCCGCTTGAAGGACAATGACTGGCTGCTATTAGCTTACACTAGAAACCTTTTTTCTTTGTAAAAGCACGCTATAGAGATACCAGATATGATTGGCAATGTGCACTTGAACAGTTCTGCAGAGCACACACTGTAGGCCTGACACACCCGCTTGAAGACAAGTAACTGCTATTCAATCTATAACAGTGAAAAAAAAAATTGTTTTTAAAAGCACGCTATAGAGACACCAGATATGATTGGCAATGTGCACTGGAACAGTTCTGGAGAGCACACGCTGAAGGAAGGACTGACAGAGCCGCTTGAAGGACACTGACTGGCTGCTATTAGCTTACACTAGAAACCTTTTTTCTTTGTAAAAGCACGCTATAGAGACACCAGATATGATTGGCAATGTGCACTTGAACAGTTCTGCAGAGCACACACTGTAGGCCTGACACACCCGCTTGAAGACAAGTAACTGCTATTCAATCTATAACAGTGAAAAAAAACATTTTGTTTTTAAAAGCACGCTATAGAGACTCCAGATATGATTGGCAATGTGCACTGGAACAGTTTTGGAGAGCACACGCTGAAGGAAGGACTGACAGAGCCGCTTGAAGGACACTGACTGGCTGCTATTAGCTTACACTAGAAACCTTTTTTCTTTGTAAAAGCACGCTATAGAGACACCAGATATGATTGGCAATGTGCACTGGAACAGTTCTGCAGAGAACACGCTGAAGGAAGGACTGACAGAGCCGCTTGAAGGACACTGACTGGCTGCTATTAGCTTACACTAGAAACCTTTTTTCTTTGTAAAAGCACGCTAAAGAGACACCAGATATGATTGGCAACTGTCAAAGCACGCTGGCACAGGTCTGCAGAGCACACGCTGAAGTAGGCCTGACACCCAGACGCTTGCAGACAACTAACTGCTCTTCTATTACAGTGAAAAAAAATTATTTCTTTTAAATCTAAAGCTTAACCTATTGTAAAAACAGATATGAGTGGTGGCACTGACTGTGCAAATGGGCAAGGCATCCAACCTGACACAGAAGCTGGCAGGCAGGCAACTGCTCTTCTATTACAGTGAAAAAAAAATTATTTATTTTAAATCTAAAGCTTAACCTATTGTTAAAACAGATATGAGTGGTGGCACTGACTGTGCAAATGGGCAAGGCATCCAACCTGACACAGAAGCTGGCAGGCAGGCAACTGCTCTTCTATTACAGTGAAAAAAAAAATATTTATTTTAAATCTAAAGCTTAACCTATTGTTAAAACAGATATGAGTGGTGGCACTGACTGTGCAAATGGGCAAGGCATCCAACCTGACACAGAAGCTGGCAGGCAGGCAACTGCTCTTCTATTACAGTGAAAACAAATTATTTATTTTAAATCTAAAGCTTAACCTATTGTTAAAACAGATATGAGTGGTGGCACTGACTGTGCAAATGGGCAAGGCATCCAACCTGACACAGAAGCTGGCAGGCAGGCAACTGCTCTTCTATTACAGTGAAAACAAATTATTTCTTTTAAATCTAAAGCTTAACCTATTGTAAAAACAGATATGAGTGGTGGCACTGGGCAAGTAGGCACAGTATCCAATGTGAACCTCACACAGAAGCTGGCAGGCAGGCACCTGCAATTACATTACACAGGAAAAAAAAAAAAAAAGCAGCCTGATGTTATAGCCCTAAAAAGGGCTTTTTGGGGTGCTGTCCTTACAGCAGAGATCAGATGAGTCCTTCAGGATTGTAGTGGACACTGAATACCCTAGCCTAGCTATCAATTTCCCTATCTAATCAGCAGCTGCTAAACTTTCCCTCCTCTCACTAAGCATGCAGCTTCAGAATGAATCGAAAATGGATGCTGGGAGGGAGGTTGGAGGGTGTGGAAGGGAGGGAGTGCTGCTGATTGGCTGGAATGTGTCTGCTGACCGAGAGGCACAGGGTCAAAGTTTGCCCAATGATGACGAATAGGGGGCGGATCGAACTGCGCATGTGTCCGCCCGCCGCGGCGAACGCGAATACGCTAAGTTCGCCGGGAACTGTTCGCCGGCGGACAGTTCGGTACATCACTAGGCTTCATATTACCACTGCAAATTAATTATATCATCAATTGCAAAGGCAACATAGAGTATATCAATATCCTGCTGCTTTAACTCTTTGTACGATGTTTGTAATATGACGTCTATCAATATACTGCTGTTATAACCCTTTCACACTATTTGTAATAAAGAGTTTATCTGTACCCTGCACTTTAAGGATATTGTGGAAGACCGCCTGGCACCCCAACTGGGTGCCTCCTCCAATCGCTGCTTCCTTGTAACACTGAGTACTTCTAAGCACTCCACCAGACACCATAACCCCCGTAAACCCCACAATGAGCATTACAGCTTGTTTGGGATCTCACTATCCTCCACCCACCCTGGACCCTAGACCAGGATCCAACTACCAGTGGGTAGACCTCTCCTAGTCTAGAGAGTACAAGGGCAGTACAAGGGCAAGTGATTATAACCCAGGGGAGTATAGTGATATAGCAATCCCCAGAGTAGATACAGCTGTTCCCCCACACACATGAGATGAGACTCTATGTTGAGGGTAAGCAGGAACACGTTTAATGGCAGCCACAACTGGCCTTATATGCAGTTCCCCATACAAGGGGTTTCCTAATACATATAACAGGGGCATTCCCCACTGGACCTGAGAGTAGACTACAGTAGGAACATATACATGATTACATTGGCTCTCAGGTCCAGGACACTCACATACAAAACAAGGTAATCACTCCCCTGTGCCTGAGAGATAATTGAGTCAGGAACTGTACTAAACTCAATTATCTCCAGGCACAGAAAAAAACACATTTTGACAACCTCCCGAAAGTACCCCAAAAACACATGGAAACCCCACAAAAGTCACATCCTCTGATAGCCCCGATCTGGGGAACTAACATATCCAAAAATCACCCAGATCGGTTCAGGGATTCGGGATTTCCATGGAGGTCATAATTTGACCGACCGTACACGAGGCTCCTGCCCAAAAGAGTTCCATAAAATCAGGCTATGCAGTCGATCTCTTTCAATGGTTCACAATACAACAGAATATGAATGCAACCAGTTTGTATGTACACTTAGTCTGTGTCTTTTGTTCGGGAGTGTGTCTCTTGTTCTGGAGTGTGTCTTGGTGGTGGCAGCATTAAAATAGTAATATTTATAGTATGGGTCATTATTTCCGGTCTTGTGCAGGCAAATAGTAAACTTTAACCCTTTCACCACCACAACTGCTTCACACACACTCTTCAAGTAGGGTGCATTCATGACAGTTAGCACTGCCTGTTGTGTGTGTATCTCTTCAGTCTACCTAGCTATTTGTATTGCATATGGATCTTTGTGCCCAGCCCTGTGTATTATATAGATCTGTTTATTTTTTTCTCTGCTTGATTTATTGTATGAACATCTCTGTATGATGCTCAGCTCTCAATATTGTATGAGTATCTCTGTACTGAATAGGGAGGAGTAACATTCGGAGGGAGGAGTCCGGTGTCCCACCATATTAAAACTTCAACAGCCATCACTGCTCCAGGTGAGTAGCTCCGGGACTAAAGGTTAGAGTTCTATATTTACAGTGATGGGGCAACCATAATTATTCTCATTACTTTGGTACATTGCTAAGTCCTCAATAAAGAGTGGCTAAATACCAAACACTAAACACAAGAGTGACAATACCCACAAAGTAGACTCGGTTGTGCTCTCCCTTATTTGCTTCTTACTAGCTGTGGTACAAAGAACTGCAGTGCATGTTACCTACATTTTTTTATTTTTTAGGAAGGGATTGGATGAATAAAAGACTTGCCTCATGGCTCTTGATGGCCTATACTTCTGAGTGATGAAGGTAGAAGACCTGTGCATAAGAGACAAGGCAATTAGGTAGATTGTCTGTGCCTGTTTGCTTTTAACTACCAAAAGGAATGGTTCTTACATTCCTTGGAGGTATGGCAGACAAGCAGATGTGGAACATTGTACTGTGAAAGCAATTCTTTGGCTGTTGGGGAAAAAATCAGCTATGCACGGGACAAAGACCCTCGGGTGGATGGATGTAGACCAACCCCCTCCCTCTCGGAATTCCGGTAATTGTTAAGGAGACAGAGACGTTGTTTTCCAAACCAATTCAAGTTTCTTTATTGGACACAAGTTATATTTATACATATCTTTAATGGTGTGGGTATGAGTGTATGGGCATAACAGTTGCATAACAGTTGTTATTTATCACAAGCAGCTGTTTCTCATTACATCTTATGTTGAGTTACACAAATATATTGATTAAAACCACATGTTACAAATACCAAAGAAAAGGAACCTTTGGACAATAATAAGAACATATGATGTAAGCAGTAAGGTTTTCCGAGAAATTAAATATCAAACAGCTATTCCAAGTTTCAAAATAACTTTAATATGACCAGCTAGAATAGATAGTTAAATGGATATTCTATCCTTCTCAAATGGATATTCTATCAAAAAAGGAATGGTTCTTACATTCCTTGGAGGTGTGGCAGACAAGCAGATGTGGAACATTGTACTGTGAAAGCAATGTTTTGGCAAGCCTAATAAAAATGATAATGAATTGAGTGCATACTAGGAATCAAGAGGTGTCCCAAAGTGGTAAGCATATGATTCATTGTAATTCATTAAATATTTAAAGGACCACTATAGTGCCAGGAAAACAAACTTGTTTTCCTGGCACTATAGGGTCATTAGGTCCCCCCACCCTCAGGGCCCCCCTCCCACTGTGCTGAAGGGGTTAAAACCCCTTCAGCCTCTTACCTTTCTCCAGCACCGGGCTCCCTCGGCGCTGGTGACCTCTCCTCCCCCTGCCGACGTCAAATCCGAATGCACATGCGTGGCAAAAGTCGCGCGCACATTCAAACCGCCCATAGGAAAGCATTACTCAATGCTTTCCTATGGACGTCCAGCATCTTCTCACTGTGATTTTCACAGTGAGAATTGCAGAAGCGCCTCTAGCAACTGTCATTGAGACAGCCACTAGAGGCTGGATTTCTCTGAAACTGCTATATTTTCAGCTGCAGGGTTAAAACTAGAGGGACCTGGCACCCAGACCACTTAATTTAGCTGAAGTGGTCTGGATGCCTATAGTGGTCCTTTAATGCATGCAAATCACAGGTGATTTTTTAATACCTAATATCTAGTATATCTAAAAATGATCAAAAATCCTGAGGAAGGTCCCTGCGTGGACCGAAACGTTGATTTCTTGACACATGGAATAAAGCCGATTTCTCAATTTTGATACCATAAGTCCATGAGTGCAGCCTCTATTTCTCTTCTATTTTGTATATATATATATATATATATATATATATATACGAAAAAGCAATTGGGAATGCAGTAAATAATTTTGCACTATAATCAAGACCTAGTGTGCTCCCTTTATTGCTTTTTCGTATATATAACACGGGATTGCACCTAGGCTTATTTATGTTTGAGAGTTTTTTCAATAAGGAGGAGTGCCTGGCTCTGGATTTTGTTTATATATATATATATATATATATATATATATATATATATATATATATATTAAACAGAAATACATCTGTTTCCTTG
Organism: Pelobates fuscus; assembly: GCF_036172605.1. Taxonomy (NCBI): domain Eukaryota; kingdom Metazoa; phylum Chordata; class Amphibia; order Anura; family Pelobatidae; genus Pelobates; species Pelobates fuscus. The sequence continues at coordinate 8,660,567 of NC_086322.1, read as the reverse complement.
TACAATTAAATGTGTTTTTGTATTTAATTCAGGTCTCCATAAAATAATGTAACATTTTGGAAAAAATATGCATCCTAAAAGTCCAGCACTTGACATCAATATTGCAAATATCTCTACAGCCACCATGTATTTCCCTTTGGTGCTAAGATAGGCTGGGATCATTGCAATCCAAACACTGTAGAACACCAGCATGCTGAAGGTGATGTACTTGGCCTCATTAAAACTGTCCGGTAATGTCCTCACCATGAAAGCCAGAACAAAACTCATAGCAGCCAAAAACCCCATGTAACTTAATACACAATAGAAAGCAGTGACCAGTCCTTCATTGCATTGAATTATAATCTTTTCCTGGTAAGAATGCCTATCTACCTCCTGATGGGGTGGAGATATACCCAGCCATATAATACATAATATAACTTGAAAAGATGAGCACAACAAGACTACAGAATTCTGCAGTTTGGGTCCAAACCATTTTCTCCATATACTGCCAGGTTTTGTGGCTTTGAAAGCGAGGCACACCATGATTGTCTTGGCCAATATAGAAGACATGGCTATTGAATAGATGACTCCGACACAGGTCTGACGGAGCATGCAGATTACATCAGAAGGATGACCAAAGAACAGAAAAACACAGAGGAAGCTCATCATGATGGAGACCAGGAGAATGTAGCTGAGATTTTGGTTATTTGCTCTAACAATAGCTGTATTTTGATAGGCTATAAATATTCTAAATATGATAGCAGTTATAATACAGAATAGGACTGACAATGCCACCAACACCATAGCGATCCAGTCACTGGTAATAGACAGGAATTCAATCTGCTTAGGAATGCATTTATCTCTTCTCTTACTGGACCATTCAGTGTCTGGGCATTTTAAGCAACTTTTACTATCTGCAAAAAATAAATAAACAAGTGGCAAAATAGAAAAATGTTATCAAATAATAATACAGAAACACTCAATAGATAAGTAAATAGAAAATGAAACAAATCAAGTGTGAACCAAACTCCACGGTGTGGAAGTAAAAGGGAGTTATCATTCATTTTTAATTGAAGCCTTGTTGCAAAATGAAATGTTATTATGAAAGCATATTACACTTATCTGGAGTTTTATTGTTGGAGTCTCATTAACCCCTTAAGGACGGAGCCAATTGTACACATTTTGATCAAAACAAAATGTAAAAAAAACCTGGAATTTGTTCTAACAGGTTGTCCAACCATAATTCATCTCTTTCATATTAAGTGCACCCACACTTATTTTATATCAATTTGTTCAGGAGAAATAGGGCTTTCATTGTGTATCACATATTTATATATGAAACATAATTTTATGTGAATAAAATCTAAAAAAGTATGAGAAATTAAGAAATGTTATTTTTCAAGTTCTGCATGGTATTTTAACTGTGAATGTCATAATACTGTCACACATATTTATATTCAGCGATGTCACACAATTACAACAGTACCCCCCATGTACATGTTTTATGAGATTTTGGAAACTTACAGCAGTAAAATGTAGGGCTTTCCCCTTTTCCATTTTTGCAAATTGAAATCTGAGAGATTGGTTTGCTGGGCCTATGTTGCCTTTGAGACGGTATGGTAGCCCAGGAATGAAAATGAACCCCATCTTGGCTTACCATTTTTAAAATCAGACAACCCAGGGTATTCAAAATGGGATATGTCCAGTCTTTTTTAGTAGCCAATTAGTCACAAACACTGGCTAAAGTTAGTGTTCTTATTTGTTTTTTGCTTTTTTTTTTACACAAAAACTGTGTAAACTGGAGAGTTTACTGGAGATATCATCATCATGATAATTTGTTTGTGCAAAATATGCGGAAAATAAATAGGAACGCTAACTTTGGCCAGTGTTTGTGACTACTAAAGGTGGCTACTGAAGGTGGCTACTAAAACAGAGTGGACATACTCCATTTGCAATAACCTGGGTCGTCTATTTTTGAAAATGGTTTCCCATGATGGGTATAATATTCATTCCTGGGCTGATGCACGATGAAAGCCCTGTTTCTCCTGAACAAAAACACTATGATATGAAAACTATATACAAATATATACAGGGTCAGTACAAACCACTATGTGCTAACCTGTTAATTAGTAAGAATATGCAACAAACAAGAGGTCATCATTGAGATGTCACCCATTTTTGCTTACCGTCTTTATAGTAAGAACAATAATGTGGAATTCTCTACATAAAAAGGTTGTCTCATGAAATTTTGTAGATATTTTTACAAGCTGTGTTTCATCAGTTTTTTTTTGTGCAAAATTTGAAAATGAAAGGATATAATTGATATGTATGTGAAAAGGTTGTTAATTCAAGGAGAAATATAGGCTTGTCAAAGTCAAGAAGGATTTTTTCCTCTTTTTGTGGCATAATAGGGAATGGCTACACTTTTTTTGTTTGTTTATTTATGGCTTCTTTAGGATCGACAGCAAGAATGGATTACAAGGTTGAACTTGATAGACTTTTTTCAACCTGGACTACTATGGTTTTTGTGCAGTCCTTTCTGGAATTTCATCTACTTCAGTTAAAAATTATATTAAAGAAAAGGTTGATTGTATAAAAATAAAAAATAAAAAATATGTAAAATTTGAAAATCTCTAATAGCAAAGCATTTACATTTAATTCAGACAAAATAAAATATGGGGAATTGTGGGTTTACAATTGGCCTCCTACATTAAACGACCAAATGAGGAGAAGACGCACAAGGCCTGTAAAGGCCATCTTAAAGCGGCACTGTAATGCCAAACATACCTTTCCCCAATCGATTCCTCTTTTTATCCTCTCTCAGGATCTGTTCTTAATTTCTTCCTATCAGCTCTAGTTTTCTTTAAAACATAAGACAAAGTAGGGACTATTTTTTCTTATGGAGGTTTCCTATGCTTGACCATCTCTGACCAGCGGAGGAGCAAAGTGTGCTCCGTTTCCTGTGGTCAGAGAAATGTTCTCACAATTCTCACCTTTCCTCCGTGATCTCGTGATGCTTCCTGCCAGTATTCACGAACATCCTGTCACTTAGACAGAATGCTGGCGAAACTACCGAATTTTGTTCTAACAGAATGAGAACAGTTTCTCCATTCGGCTTAGGATGCAATTCAGGACTTTATTCAGATTGGAATTTCATTGAAATGATCCGATTTGTGCCGCGGCCGCATCTTGCAGCCGCTTAGTAGATAACTCCCTAATTCCCACAGTATCAGTAATCTATCTACCAAAAGGCTGAAAGACCTAAATTAATCTTTTTGACAAATTTACTAATACTAAGTAAAGATTACTTAGTATTAGTAAATTCAGCCCCTCCTCGCTATATTGAGAGTAAAAAAAAATGAAAAAAAGCAAACCCTAGAGTTCCCCCACCGGAGCCCTCACCCATGCCACGTGAGTGGGGGCTATTAAACTGAATGGGGGACCTAGTGTGGGGGTGGGGGTCCTAAATGAAAATGTGGAGGAACCTATTGCCCTCCCTCCTTGCTCCCACCAATGAGCAGCAGGTGGGGACCCTAAATTACAATAAGGGGGTGTCCTATTGTCCTCCCTCCTGACCCCCACCCATGAGAAGCAGATGGGGGCCCAAAATTACAATAAGGGGGAGGGACCTATTGTCCTCCCTCCCTGGCGCCCACCCAAGGGCTAAATGTAACCCCGCCAGGTGACTAGAGGTCCCCAAGCCCCTAGTCACACCCCCAACCAAAAAATATTTTAATACATTCCTACCTACCCCTCTCATTCTAAAAATAGTGAGGGGGGAACAATAAAACTAAATACCTGTAAATAAAACAAACTTACCATTCGATATCTTCTTTTTTCTAAAAACCTTCTTTTATCAGGCCCAGAAAAGGGCAAATAAAAATCCACAAAACCAATCGAGCTTTGAAAATAAAATAAAAAACCAGAGCGCAAAAAATACCTTGGAAAAAAAAATCATGATGGTAAAAAAGGGGCAGAGGCAGCAAATGCCAAACACAACCCTGGCCATTCAGCATCTCCTCATAGAGGGAATGATTATACTCACCTGAACAAATACAATAAGCTGTAGTTGTTCTGGTGACTATATTGCCCCTTTAAGTAACTGTTATACTTTAGAACCACATTTAAACCTGTATATTTTGTTTGTTCTGCAGCCAAATAAAATATATGGTAGATCATGCAAACGTTTGCTATAATTATGATGATATACTTCTTCTGTAGCTCAGATATTTGCATAGCTAAATATCATAAATAAATGTAGCTTAACTTATAGACAGACAAGGATGAATTATTGGATAAAAAGAAAGGAGGTTTTGCGCACACATTGGACGTATAGTAAATTCTGAAAGATAAACAACTATCATAGGGCAATATATAAAATCCCAATAATAATAAAAGGAGTAATATGAAGCACTCACACTTTAAAGAGCCATATAAGTCGGCTCTCTACTTTGAAGACACATAAAGTATTCCCAGTAAAGTGCTCTTGTGCAGATTGGTCCCACCATCAGATATCGTCTGGATACAATCAGGAACCAGGATAAGTTGAAAGTAAAATACTTTATTCACAATAAAAGATAAAAAAACGATTAGCACAACGCGTTTCGACCACTCTCTTGGTCTTCCTCAGGTGCAATGGTGGTATATCAGACAATTTCTGTTTATATACTACATACTTCGTTAGAAAATTAATTAATTAGTAAAACACATACACATAATCACAAAAACCCCACCCTCCATGTCCATATATGGTAATTCCGGTGCACATGCCCTCCAAAAATGGTGTATTTTTGTCCTCAACGCTGTGAGGAACGACCTCCTCATCATGGCCGTGCGTTCCAAATACTTACGTGCGCTCACGTGACTTCCGTTTTTTCTGCCGATACGTCATTTCCGTCTGCTGCTTTCAGCATTGAGATTTTCCTGTCCTTTAGTATACAGCGTTTTCAGAATGATGCGCATCTGACGTCACTTCCGTTTCGTTCGGAATCATAGGGGAGTGGGGAGGATCAAATAACAGTCTCTTTTACAAGTCCAAAATCTATAGAAATCCAGGTTTTAGCTCAATAAAAATTTGAGATAGTGGGAGAGAGATGTTATAGAAGAGAGGACAAGATAAGAATATTTTAGTAAGAGATAATACCTTATAAAACCATAAATGATATTAAGAAATTATATTAAAAAATTATGTCTATAAAAAATAGCAATAAAATAGTTATAAAAAGTTATAAAAGGTTTGTACAGCAGCTTCATAAAATAGGACCGATATCAAAATCTAAATTTAAACCCCTAGGATATAAAGTTTGCATGTCAAAGATCCAGGAGCTTTCCTTTTTACTAAGGTTTAAAGCACTATTCCCTCCTCTCCAGTTATTTGAAACTTTTTGAATAGCCATAAATTCTAAATCTTTTGGATTTGACTGATGGACTTCTAGAAAATGCTTAGACACACTGTGGTTGAGGAAACCTTTTTTTATATTTCTAATATGTTCACTCAAACGGATTTTTAACAACCTTGACGTTTTTCCTACATATTGTAAACCACAGGGACATTGTAATAAATAAATAACATTTTTTGATTCACAGGAAATAAAAGAACATACAGAATACTGTTTCTTAGTTATAGACGATAAAAAAGTTTCTTTTTTTCTTTTACTGACTTTGGTGCTTTTACAAGCGTTACAGTTTCCGCAATGAAAGAAGCCTTTCTGTTTCTTAGACCAATCTTCTATAAATGTATGTTTTTCTTCAGCATTAATAAAACTTGAAGTTAAAATTTGTTTTAAATTCCTGGCTCCTCTAAAAACGAATTTTGTTTTTTCCCCTAAAAATTCTTTAATACCATGTTCTTGGTTAAGAATGTGCCAGTTTTTGCTGATGGTTTTTTTTTAAAACACCAATATTGCTTGCATAGTTAAAGATGAACGAAATTTGATTTGATTTTAGACTTTCTTTTTTTCACTTATATTTAAGCAAATCAGACCTTTCTATAATGTCTACATTTTTAAAATCTCTCTCAAGTGCATCCTCATTATAACCCTTTCGTAAAAATTGTTGTTTTAAAAATTCAGATTGTTCCTTAAAACCCTTTCGTTCTGTACAATTATGTTTTAGACGTAAAAATTGTCCTTTTGGTATATTCTGCAACCAGGGGTCATGGTGACAACTTTTAATATCAATAAAACTATTAATACCAACTTGTTTAAAAAAAGTTTTGTTTTTAACCTGATTATTACTGATAAAAATGTTAAGATCTAAAAAGTCTATAGAAACCGGGTTAATATTTTTAGTCAATTTGATCCCCCAATTATTTGAATTCAAATAATTAAAAAAATTAGTAAAATCTTCTCCGTTTCCTTCCATATAATAAATATATCATCTATATATCTTTTGTAGAGGACCAAGTTTGCCCCAAATTCATGTCCCTGGTACACAAACGTGTTCTCCCAGAAGGACATGAAAAGATTGGCATAACTTGGGGCAAACTTGGTCCCCATAGCTGTACCGCGTATTTGAAGAAAAAAAAAAAACGTTTTGAAACCAGAAGTAGTTGTTAGTTAAGATCATAAAAATACCTTGAGTTAAAAACGTAACTTGTGCTTCTGTGAATTGTTTGGATTGCTTAAGATAAAATTCTACCGCTTCCAATCCCTTTTGGTGTTCAATAATAGTATATAGACTTGTTACGTCACACGTAACTAAAAAATATCCCTCTTCCTATTTAAAATCGTCCAGAATATTTAAAAGGCTCATAGAGTCCTTTAGATAAGCTAGACATTATTTTACTAGAGGTTGTAAAAAATAATCTATATATTGGGATAAAAAAAAAGAAACTTTTTTATCGTCTATAACTAAGAAACAGTATTCTGTATGTTCTTTTATTTCCTGTGAATCAAAAAATGTTATTTATTTATTACAATGTCCCTGTGGTTTACAATATGTAGGAAAAACGTCAAGGTTGTTAAAAATCCGTGTGAGTGAACATATTAGAAATATAAAAAAAGGTTTCCTCAACCACAGTGTGTCTAAGCATTTTCTAGAAGTCCATCAGTCAAATCCAAAAGATTTAGAATTTATGGCTATTCAAAAAGTTTCAAATAACTGGAGAGGAGGGAATAGTGCTTTAAACCTTAGTAAAAAGGAAAGCTCCTGGATCTTTGACATGCAAACTTTATATCCTAGGGGTTTAAATTTAGATTTTGATATCGGTCCTATTTTATGAAGCTGCTGTACAAACCTTTTATAACTTTTTATAACTATTTTATTGCTATTTTTTATAGACATAATTTTTTAATATAATTTCTTAATATCATTTATGGTTTTATAAGGTATTATCTCTTACTAAAATATTCTTATCTTGTCCTCTCTTCTATAACATCTCTCTCCCACTATCTCAAATTTTTATTGAGCTAAAACCTGGATTTCTATAGATTTTGGACTTGTAAAAGAGACTGTTATTTGATCCTCCCCACTCCCCTATGATTCCGAACGAAACGGAAGTGACGTCAGATGCGCATCATTCTGAAAACGCTGTATACTAAAGGACAGGAAAATCTCAATGCTGAAAGCAGCAGACGGAAATGACGTATCGGCAGAAAAAACGGAAGTCACGTGAGCGCACGGAAGTATTTGGAATGCACGGCCATGATGAGGAGGTCGTTCCTCACAGCATGGAGGACAAAAATACACAATTTTTGGAGGGCATGTGCACCGGAATTACCATATATGGACATGGAGGGTGGGGTTTTTGTGATTATGTGTATGTGTTTTACTAATTAATCAATTTTCTAACGAAGTATGTAGTATATAAACAGAAATTGTCTGATATACCACCATTGCACCTGAGGAAGACCAAGAGAGTGGTCGAAACGCGTTGTGCTAGTCGTTTTTTTATCTTTTATTGTGAATAAAGTATTTTACTTTCAACTTTTCCTGGTTCCTGATTGTATCCAGACGATATCTGATGGTGGGACCAATCTGCACAAGAGCACTTTACTGGGAATACTTTATGTGTCTTCAAAGTAGAGAGCCGACTTATATGGCTCTCTAAAGTGTGAGTGCTTCATATTACTCCTTTTATTATTATTGGGATTTTATATATTGCCCTATGATAGTTGTTTATCTTTCAGAATTTACTATACATCCAATGTGTGCGCAAAACCTCCTTTCTTTTTATCCAATTCTGTACATGTAAGTGTTTTTTGGTGACAAAAACACGGGTTGGTTTGTTTGACGCACTGGGATTTTATGTACATATTTGTATAGCGCCATTTCACCTATTCTCTGTGTTTGTAAGGATGAATTATTGCTGAGTGGGCAGTGGAGGTATCACTAGGCTGTAATGTAACTACAGCATTTTTTTCTGAAAAGACAGTGATTACTGCAAAAGGGAATGATTATACTCACCAGAACAAATACGATAAGCTGCACCTTTTAACCTAACTGATTTATTTGCTGTATTGCCATTTTCCATTATGTTTACGTGCGTTTATGTCACAATAAAAATACAATCATTTGTAAACTGTCCTGATATTTACTGTAGAAACATAAATTACCTTTGAACAATGATTTTCAGAGTCTGGGGTGAAAAGGTAGGCACTCCTTGTTTAAATATATATGTAATTCTAATTGGGGAATATTCTCATTGTTATTACAGCAGCACAATATCATTTTGTTTTGGTATTCTAAAATTATTATATATACTAATATATTATTAAACTTTGAATACTTTTCATAAATTATTATTTTAATACTTTGACCCTCTAGTTAACCCTACAATAAATACATAATATATATATATTTATTGAGTACACTGATCGGAGCATTTTACCACAATTTGTGTTGACAAATCAAGAGTGAAAAAATAACCACTAGAGGGAAAAAGATTGGAAGCAGTTAACAAAATTATATATATATTTTTTTCTTTTTATATTGCTTACTTTTTTATATGATTTTTACTGAACAATTTAAAAATATATATTATTAACAATTTACAAAATTATCACATGGTTTGTTAATAATTATAATAATTTAGAATCAATTTTTTACAAAGTGAACATGATCAGAGGTATTTTCCTGTTGTTGTAATGTGCTCAGTATTGGCTTGGTTTCAGGATCAGGGCTTCAATTCAGGGGGAGGCTGCAATATTTTGTCTTGGGACCAAGACAGCACAATATGTTTGGTTAGCCAAGATACTGCTGATTTATTTGTGTTGTAAATACAAGTATCAAGAGAGGTGAGAACGGACAACATCTCAATTAGCCTGCCCTTCGGTTGGTCCCCGCTCAGATCTCAAGTTTGTTTTAGCTCAACTTGCGCCATTACAGAGAGAACTTAACTGAAGCATATAAGACTGGTCCCACCAGTCTTGTGCCTTGTTTTTTGCTCTCCATAAGTTTAAAGGAAAATCCAGATGTGGACCCCTTGCTCTCAGAGAGATATCACCTATGCCACACGGATGATGCCTAACAAGGTTAAAACGATCGTCTGGGGTTGCTGTGTCTCACGTTCAGAGGGAAATTGCTGGCGTTTTGTATCGTGACCACCCGTATGGGTGAGACCAGTCTGAAATGCTTCAGAGATGTTCTCTTTGTAATGGCATAAGATGAGATAAAACCAGCTTGAGATCTGAGGTAAGGCTATTTCCGCTGCTGTCTGTTCTCAGTACACTCTGTTTTTGGCTCTCCATTTGTGTTGTAAATTACAGTGTCAGTTTGCCACTGTAGCTATTCTCCTATTATATAAACAGATAGTCCTTACCAGATATATTGGAGATCTCTCCCTCTGCACATTGAACACATTTATAACAGCAGCTGTGTATTTGTGAAATCAGGACCTTTCTGCTTCCACTCTGGCAGGTTTCAGAGCATCGAGATATTGGAACCTAAAGAGAAAAAAAAAATTGTGACAGTTTTCTTGTCCCAACAGTTGTGTAAATTAGGACTTCTGGAAAATTAAAAGAACACTTTAATGTTACAAATGCAAACCTATATTTCTAATGCAGAAGTCCAATCTCCACAACCTCCACCCCCTCCACACACATATGGCAACTAAAGAATAAAGTGTTTTTACTTACCTATATCCCTTGTTGTGCCAGTCTCCCTGGCTAAGATGATTGCTACTGATGTGCATATGCACCAATTACAATGGTGTGCCAATCAGCATCTCCTTGTAAAGATGTATCAGATTAATGAATATTTTAATTTCTGTCTCTGATTAATGAATGAACCAAAAATCAGAGTAAGCATTCAGAAAGTTGAGACAGAAAAATTATGCAACACTGGTGTCTCACGCTAATAACGGCTTAAAATGGACACTCAAATCCAAAGAGGGGAACACACACTTCTTCTAAATAAAACAGACTCAGGTGGAACTAGACAGGGGTAGTGTCTCCCCAGTGCAATATACCAATGTAAAAATGACAGAAATAAAAACTAATAAACTTATTAGATCAATTAAATGAGAGGGGGGAAATCCTCAATAGGGAAGACTAACCTGAAATTCAAGATGAATTAGTACCAAGGGATTTATATTGGCAATGTTTATAAAAGATCAAAGATTGGGGAATAACACTAAAAATAAATATCTGCAACCTGCAACCTGGAAGTAATCATAAAATGGCAACCGCAGATGACATGTTGTTGAGAAAGGTGCAGTAACTTCTTGCACACCACATAATACGCTTTCTCTCTCAGCCTCAGATGAGCCACATCAGTTTTAGGCACAACCTGCTGAGCCTACTGAGCCTACCTTGTGCTGTGGGAGATTAGATACCAAAGAGCATTTGATGAGATGCAGTCAGGTCCATAAATATTGGGACATCAATACAATTCTAATCTTTTTGGCTCTATACACCACCACAATGGATTTGAAATGAAATGAACAAGATGTGCTTTAACTGCAGACTTTCAGCTTTAATTTGAGGGTATTTACATCCAAATCAGGTGAACGGTGTAAGAATTACAACAGTTTGTACATGTGCCTCCCACTTTTCAAGGAACCAAAAGTAATGGGACAATTGACTGCTCAGCTGTTCCATGGCCAGGTGTGTGTTATTCCCTCATTATCCCATTTAAAAGGAGCAGATAAAAGGTCCAGAGTTAATTTCAAGTGTGCTATTTGCATTTGGAATCTGTTTAAGTCAACTCTCAATATGAGACCCAAAGAGCTGTCACTATCAGTGAAGCAAGCCATTATTAGGCTGAAAAAACAAAACAAACCCATCAGAGAGATAGCAAAAACATTAGTGTGTGGCCAAATCAACTGCTTGGAACATCCTTAAAAAGAAAGAACGCACCGGTGAGCTCAGCAACATCAAAAGACCCGGAAGACCACGTAAAACAACTGTGGTGGAGGACCGAAGAATTCTTTCCCTGGTGAAGAAAACACCCTTCACAACAGTTGGCCAGATCAAGAACACTCTCCAGGAGGTAGGTGTATGGGTGTCAAAGTCAACAATCAAGAGAAGACTTCACCAGAGTGAATACAGAGGGTTCACCACGAGATGTAAACCATTGGTGAGCCTCAAACACAGGAAGGCCAGCTCAGAGTTTGCCAAACAACATCTAAAAAAGCCTTCACAGTTCTGGAACAACATCCTATGGACATATGAGACCAAGATTAACTTGTACCAGAGTGATGGAAAGAGAAGAGTATGGAGAAGGAAAGGAACTGCTCATGATCCAAAGCATACCTCATCAGTGAAGCATATTGGTGGTAGTGTCATGGCGTGGGCTGGTTCAATGGAACTGGTTCTCTTGTATTTATTGATGATGTGACTGCATACAAAAGCAGCAGGATGAATTCTGAAGTGTTTCAGGCAATATTACCTGCTTATATTCAGCCAAATGCTTCAGAACTCATTGGACGGCGTTTCCTAGTGCAGATGGACTATGACCCGAAGCATACTGCAAAAGCAACCAAAGAGTTTTTTAAGGGAAAGAAGTGGAATGTTATGCAATGGCCAAGTCAATCACCTGACCTGAATCTGATTGAGCATGCATTTCACTTGCTTAAGACAAAACCGAAGGGAAAATTCCCCAAGAACAAGCAGGAACTGAAGACAGTTGCAGTAGAGGCCAGGCAGAGCATCACCAGGGATGAAACCCAGCGTCTGGTGATGTCTATGCGTTCCAGACTTCAGGCTGTAATTGACTGCAAAGGATTTGCAACCATGTATTAAAAAGTGAAAGTTTGATTTATGACTGTTAATCTGTCCCATTACTTTTGGTCCCTTAAAAAGTGGGAGGCACATATACAAACTGTTGTAATTCCTACACTGTTCACCTGATTTGGATGTACATACCCTCAAATTAAAGCTGAAAGTCTGCAGTTAAAGCACATCTTGTTTGTTTCATTTCAAACCCATTGTGTTTATGTATAGAGCCAAAAAGATTAGAATTGTGTTGATGTCCCAATATTTATGGACCTGACTGTATGTGCGACCTTTTGGGCCCAAAAGGGCCCTGACATATTTTTGAAGCTTAAGACGTGCAGAAATTTCTAGGTGTGGAGGGGTGGGGGGGTGAAAAGGAATACAGAAGTTTTTCCAGAGTCACTCTTGAAGGGTGTTTGTGTACATATGAAGAATCCTCAGAGTCAGTGGTAGTGAAGTCACAATGTGTTTCTGAGGATTTGGGCAAGGAATCAGCCAGGGCTGACCAGATCACTGTTTGAAACTCTTAGGTATGACACTGTCGTCTACAGCCATAATAGATAGAGTCTATGGTGGAAGAGAATAGACAATCATTATGTTAGTAGGTGCAGTAGAAAAATAAGAAAAAACAAACCTAATGGGTGGGGGTTCACCCCATGTAAGACCCTAGCCATATCCAAACGGTCACAATAGTGGAAGAATAGCATGGGTCACAGCCAATCCCACCCCTGAATAGGTGGATCACATCTTTGAGACAGAGCATAGAGAAATAGGAGCTGACTAACCTCTAAACTACCCCTAATAATAGTTAAAGTAGGGAGGGGGTGAGAGTGGGAATAGTAACCCACAGGAATTAAATTATTGAGAGGTGGGTAGCACACCCTTCAGAACCACCTGCAATAAGCGTAGTAAAGTTAAGAGGCAAAAGATAGCACCCAAGCGCTGTCAATAGTACTGTGGAGTAGCCCCAAAAGCTTTCAAATATGTTTAAAACAATTGTAGCTGAAAGTCTACTAATCATAAAATGGGTGTCATGCATGTGGCACTTAATAAAATCATAACATAGATATATACTGTAAGCATTTCTTCATAAGTCATAGACATGTATCGTAGGCCTCAGTGAGGCACAGTTAAAGGGATTCTATAGTTTTAGGAATACAAATCTGTAATCCTCATGCTATAGAACCATTTGGCCCCACTGTCCCTTACCCTACCCCGTTCAGCAGCTAATGGGTGAAAAAAAAACCTTTATGCACTGACCTGATTCCAGCACCAATGTCTCTTGGCACTGGGTCAGCACTTCGCCTCCTCCGACCTCATCCAACATGGGGGCTAATGTGAATGCACAGCATTCACAGCAAATGCGTCGGGCCTTGCTCATAAGAAATCATTGCTTCAATGCTTTCCTATGGGGATTTTACTGATGCTGAGGACATCCAGCGTCAGTTAGGTGACCAAAAGCCCATTAGCAAACAGGAAGTGCCTATATTGGCTGTCTGATTGACACCCAATAGAGGCAGTCTTAGTCCTGCAATGTAATTATTGCAGCTTTTTTAAAAAACTGCACTGATTTACATTGCAGGACAAAGTGGGACTGGGACTCTGCACCCATACCCATGAGTGAAGTGGTCTTGGGGTGACTATAGTGTATAAATAGTAGGAGTATAGAGGCAGACTCACTTGAAAAGAGCTGTCCTGATGAAAATGGAAGTACTGGAAAAACAACACTGGCAGCAGTGGAACTGCCATGTGGAGAAACCAAGCTGGAGGAGAATTCCAACTACGTGGTGAGGGAAAGGCCACAAGTGTGCAAGGGAAGATATTGCTAAGGAAGTCTTGTGATCAAGGAAATTTATCAATGACTGCATCACGGCCAATAATAAATCAAATGCATCTTGCAGGATACACGTTCACAAATTATTTATTTTTCACTTGCTTTTTGCAAGTCTACTGGTTATTTAACCCCTTAAGGACCAAACTTCTGGAATAAAAGGGAATCATGACATGTCACACATGTTATGTGTCCTTAAGGTATTAAATAACTATTTGCCTGCTGTCAGAGTAAGCAGACAGTGGGCAAAGAGTTAAAAACCCTTGGTGATGCAAAGGTTAATTATGTGGCATCTGCTATCCAGTCACCACATAGAATAGTGCTGCTTTAAATTTATTGTCCCCTCTCTGGCCCTAATATTAACAATAATGGAGGGACCAATTGTCCCTTCCTCCGGCCTCCACTCATGATGGTGGGTGCCCTAGTTAATTATAAAATGGGGTGGACACTCAAATAATAGCAAGCCACCTCCTCAATTCCAAAATTCCCTAGTTACCCCGTAAAATAAACTCTACCTACACCAACTCACCATAATATTTGTAAGGAGGAGGCCAAAAATACATGTTGAAAAAAAATATATACTTACCAAGACAAGTCTCTTTTCTTCTAAATCTTCTGTTCTTCAGCCCCCAAAAAGCCTAATAAAAATCCATAATTGCCAACACCAAAAAGGACAGATGACAAAAACCCACCAGGAAAATAAAAACTGCACTGCAATAAAATATAATACATTTTTACCCATTGAGGACTCACCACAGGATGAGCTTTGATAGTGGGGAAAGCCCTTTAAAATGCTTTCCCATGCTATGTCAGCTCTCGCAAAGAGTGGGAAATTTCCCACGCTTTGCAATATCATCAAGAGCACTCTGATTTGTTGGCTAGTTAGCTAGTTAGCCAACCAATCAGAGTGATGTGATACCTATGTCTGTTATTTCTTACTTCCCAACAACATGGGATGGGATCTTTTCTAGTAACAAGCTGTCAGCAGGCAAACACTTTTGCTTTTTTAGTCCAGGATTGGAGTTGAATTTTCCATATCTGAATTTGCTGCATTCAGCCTGGAATTTAACCATCTGGGGGCATTCAATTTGGCTGACATCTGGACCAAAGTCAGACACGTTTGGTTCATGTTTTATACAATTTTGACATTGATGAATACCATCAGCATTGTCTGGATTTTGTACTGTGAATAACCTCGAATGTAACCCGATGGTTTTACCTTATTTGGTACGGAGCCATTCAGGCTTTAGTGACTAAGTGGTAGAAATGGTGTGTTACTGTGACTAATGACTTCTTACTCTGACTTGAGAAGTACCAATCAGTGAGTACGTAGAATTAGAGTTGTAAGAGAAAAATGCTGTGACTCTGAAATCTACCTCAGATAATTGGCTTGTTCCAGCCCTTTGGAGGGGGGTTACGTTTTCAGTATAAAATACCCGCTTGTGCACTATAAATAATGTCGCTCCCCTCTGTTTGCAGAGTAGCCTGCAAAAAAAGATAGTTCACTTTCCTGGAATCCACTGTCAAGCACAGCTCCTGGCTCAGTTTCCACACCTCTGTCTAATGTCACGTGGGCATTGCATGGTCCAATAACTGGCTTCCCATAGAGAAGCCTGTGATTGGACCATTTTGCCAGCTCAGAGCAAATGAGCAAGCTAAAAGCCAGTGAGGGACACTATAAATAATGTCCCTCCCCTCTGTTTTCAGTTTAGCCTGCAAAAAAGGATAGTTTACTTTCCTGGAATCCACTGCCAAGTGCAGCTCCTAGCTCAGCTTCCACACCTCTGTCTAATGTCACGTGCACATTGCATGGTCCAATCATAGGCTTCCCATAGAGCCTGTGCTCAGAGCAAATGAGCAAGCTCTAGACCAGTGAGGGAGGGAGCACATAGTGAGGAAGTGGGCAAGGTTATCTTTCCCTTGAGGTGCACAAAACATAAAATCTGCACAGAATTCACATTAGAAGCTTGGAGTTCTGGACTGCCTAAGTCACATGTGCTGGAGTGCAATTAGTCCCAGCGTATAATTAACAATAACTTAGTATGTGCACTGAAGTGATCATGGTGGTTGGAGTAACCCTTTAATATTATTTTCAAATGGACACTGTACAGTCTCACCTGATGTATGGTTTTTTTCTGCATTAGTTACCTGTATAACATAGCTGCCAATATTTAATTCTCACCTGATCATTCTTCCATGTTATTAGATTTGTTTCCATTGAAAGCTGCTGATCACTAGGCGCCCATGGGTCAAAGGATCCAACTTTCTCTATCCTGGTGGAACCATTTGTGAAACCTTTCCAATTCATAATGCGATACCCAGAGACAGTTTCTCCTTTGTTGTTAAACAATCGGTGTAAACCAGTTTTATCCATAACATCTAATTGTCTTAAATAGTGATGTAGCTTTACAATTAAAAAAATATTATGTTAACTATAAGTATATATTTGTACAATATGTTCAAGATTTTAACAACAACAAAAATTACATTTTACATAATTAAATCACATGACATTGTATATAATCAATTTGTGATGGTCACTGTTCTCTGCAGCTTTCCTTTAATCATGGATCTTTCCATTTGTTGGCGCTATATAAATAATAAAATAATAATAATAATAATAATAATAATTTGTAGAGGCTTTTACCTCAGCAAGTCCTTACCAGGTAGGATATCTGGCAATAGCTTCACTGCATTAGCCTGAGGTATCTAATGGCTATGGCACCATGCATACACTCTACAACACGGCAACATTGGTGCTTAATGATAGTCATGGTACATGCCAGGAACAATATATACTATGGTATTTATGATGTCTCATGCATGATGCATCTAACATTAGAACTTGAACTGATACATTAGAACACTGTGAGTGTGATAAAGTGGTTATTTAATACAAAATAAAAAACATGTTTATTTACTTCAGCAAACTAATCTCTCCAACAATTACCTAGTAATATAAAACTCATATTGTTCGAGCTTCTATAGAAAGGGTTCCCAACCCATGGTACATGTGCCCCCATAGATAGAATTAGGGTGCCCCAGGGGGTACGCGTGCAAAAAACGGTAATGGCGGCAGTGCAACTGAACCACATAGGCTGGGGACGGTAAGGTGAGCGGGTCAATTGGATGGCCCATGCTCTCAAGGCTACCCAAAGGACAAATACCGAGAAGAGTCTGTTTGTGCACTGCAGCACTTTATTAGCGGGCCCCTTCTAACTTGCACTTAGTGCTGGGAGGAAGTGAGAGTGAGACAGTCACTTCCTCCCATCTGTAATATACCAATTCGAGTGGGAGAAGGCTGTGAAGGGGGGCGGGACATATCAGGAGAAGAGATAGCCCTCAACTAACATTACCAAAAGCCAGCAGAAGCCACCCAAAAGGTATGTGTATGTATTTTCTGGGTGTCAATATGTATATAGTAGAAAAAAGGAAGAAAAAAACCCAAAAAGGGATGTCTTATATAAAGACCGCCCAGAGGGTAAATACCCAGTCCAATCTCAACAGTAGTATAGTTGCCAAAAAAATAAAAAAGCCTTTATTGAAATCTATTAAAAACCTGGGTTATCAGTGATGGACAGAATAATATAGGGAGAAATATGTATGGTAGGAACAGGGCTAGTCAGGAGCCTAATAGCCAAAAGGAACCCTCACAAAAAACGGAGAGGGGATAGAAGGCAATATGTACCCCCATACATAACTCAGGTAACAAAGCAGTAGGAGAGAACAGGGAAAGGGAGAAACACACACTCCCAACCAAACAGTAGTGCTATGCTAATACCCTATCTCCTATAAAACACCTTCGTGGGTGTTCTAATCTAAATGCTGTCATAACATCTGAATCCCCAGGTTACACACACATGCTAGAAAAACATAAATGAAAAAGGTGCTCAGAGCAAAGTGCTCAAAGAGTATTAAAAACACAGAAGAACCCGACGTACGTTTCGGCGTGACCACACGCCGTCCTCAGGGGTATCAGCAGTGAGCAGAAACTGTCCGGGTGGTAAATTTATACCTTAAGCTCATAAGCTTTATTGTAATCACCTGTGATTGTGTCTAAGCTGCTCTGGTCCTCCTGCGAATGGGGCTGTAGGGGTGTGGTGTAACACACCATAGTGTCAGCCCACATTTCTATGTCAGAGGTGGCCAGAACAGAAAGCTGAACATAATCAGGTGGAAGGGAATTAACCCTTTGAGTGCCCCGCCCGGAACAGATATACATGGATACTTACTATGTCTAAAGTGCAGTATCCATAGCTTAACAATTAACCCTTGGAATGTCCAAATTGTGTCATATAGGTCAAGTATGTGGATTGATTCTTATGGCTGTATTGTGTAGCTATTAGTACAATTAAAGAAACAACTTATAACCGTTGTAAACCAGTAAGGGATAAGTACAATGGCAATATGGGCAATCATACACAGAAGCCGACAATTATTTTTGTTTTTGCCACTGTAAATAGTAACCCATTAGTTTTGCAAACACAAAACAGACCCCTAAACTCTTAGACCTATAATACAAGTAAAGTGAATGGACATATGAACACCAAATATTAATAGAAATAAATAAAGAATATATACATATAGACAGGCAAAACTTAAGATACCATTTATTATCAGAATTATTGCAGTACTTTAAATAAACGGGGAATATGAAAACCCTTCATTTAACCCCAGGGGAGATAGCGTTTTGAGATGGTAAATCCAAAACGCCTCTCTTTGTCTTAGTTTTAGGTCCCAGTTTCCTTTCCTAGGAGGCTGTGGTACATGTTCAAGACCCATGAACCGGATGCCTGCCGAGGAGTGATTGTGATGTAGATGTAAATGCCTTGAGACGGGTGTTTCCAAACGTCTCTTGACAGAATTTACATGTTCACGTATCCTTAGCCTAAAGTGGCGAAAAGTCTTGCCTACATATTTTAGGCCACAGGAGCAAGACAGTAGGTAAACTACTCCTGTTGTGTTACAATTAAAGAAGGAACGTGGTTTGAAATTCATTAAGCCCTTGCTGTCAGAGGCCCTCTTGGTAATAAACGGGCATGCACTGCAGTGACCACATTGGAAAGAACCCATTGGTAGGTATTTTTGAAAATAACCTGACGGGGACGTAGTTGAGAGGTGACTAGGTGCTAGGATATCTCTCAAGTTTTTGCCCCTCCGTGCTGTAATTGAAGGGAGTGATGGCAGAATTTCCTTCAGATGCTTATCTGATTGGAGGATAGGCCAAAATTTTTGAAAGACATTCAGCATAGTGTCCCATCCTGCATCATATGTACCGATGCAGCGTATTTTATTTTCCTCAGTCTTACGACCCCCATCTGTAATTAGGGTTTCCCGTTCAGTGTGGATTGCCCTCAGATAGGCTCTTTTCAGAACCCTATTTGGGTAACCTTTGGCCTTAAACATGTGACGCAGCTCATTTGCTTTTAATTTGAACTCCTCCATCGTGGAGCAGTTTCGTCGAAGTCTCAAATATTGGCCTATTGGGATACCGGATTTGAGTGATATGGGGTGATGACTAGACCAGCATAGCAGGTTATTTGAGGCTGTCTTCTTTCTGTACAAGGTTGTTTCAATTTTGCCTTCTTTAGATACCTGTAGTGCTAGATCTAGAAAGCAAAGGTTTTGACCCCCTACTTCACTAGTGAATCGTAAGTTAAAATCGTTGCTGTTCAGCAGACATACAAATTCTTTGAATCTCTCTGATGTATCAAGCCAAATCAAAAACACATCATCGATGTATCTTTTCCAATAGAAGATCTGATTAGTGTATGATTTCAGCTTGGGATCTGCCCTAATACACCTCTCCCACCAGCCTAGATGGAGATTGGCATATGAGGGCGCACAAGACGTCCCCATAGCTGTACCAGTGGTCTGGTGGAAGATTTTGCCATTGAACAGAAAGATATTACGAGTCAAAATGAATTCAAGTAATTCCATCACAAAATTCACATAATGTTCAGGTAGGTCAGTTTCAAGATTTAATAGTTCACGGGTATGTTTAATACCTAGGTTATGAGGAATTGAGCTGTAAAGGGCCTCCACGTCAAGGCTGCACAGGATAGCGTTTGGGGGTAAAATAAGGTTGGTCAATAAATGCAACATTTGTTTAGTATCTCTAAGGAAAGATGGTAGCTTCTGTACTACTGGGGACAGAATTTTATCCACATAAATGCTTACATTCTGAGTTAGGTTAGCACAACCAGAAACTATCGGCCTACCAGTCGGATCGGTTAGGGATTTGTGCACTTTAGGCAAACAATAAAAAGTAGATAGACATGGTTGTTTGGTGCACATAAATTCAAACTCATCCTGATTAATGAGTTG
Source organism: Pelobates fuscus (assembly GCF_036172605.1). Lineage (NCBI taxonomy): Eukaryota > Metazoa > Chordata > Amphibia > Anura > Pelobatidae > Pelobates > Pelobates fuscus. Next base: position 8,640,275 of record NC_086322.1, on the reverse strand, counting down.
ATGATTCACAGCCTTAGTAAGCATAGTTTTTAACTCAGCTTGGAACGCTTTTGTAGGATCTTTTGCTAGTATACGGTAAGTATTTTTATCAGATAGAAGTCTTTCAGCTATACGAATGTAGTGGTCTCTGTCAAGTATCACCACATTGCCCCCTTTATCAGAGGGTTTGAAAATCAAATTTTTATAGCTCTGTAGTTTTTTCAGTGCTATTAGTTCCTGAGTATTAAGGTTGCCATTAGGGGATAGATCAAAGTCATCCATTTTTATCTTATCTATTTCCCTGGTAACCATTTCCAAAAATACCTCCACATTTTTATAATCCTGAAAATGAGGGGTAAACTTACTCTTGGGTTTCAAATTAGTATGTGGTATATCAGATTGTATAGTACCATCCCCAGAGTTAAGTAATTCCACCAGAGTGTCTAAGCACTCCAAGTCGTTTGGTGATAGACCCAAGCTTTGGGCCTTAGTTTCTTTACGTACTGCATGGTATTTATGCAAGGCAAGCTTTCTCACAAAAAGGTTTACATCCTTAGTCCAGTTGAACTTGCTGAATGTTGGAATGGGTACGAATGAAAGACCCTTCTCCAATACGCTAAGTTCGGTCTGACCAAGGATGGTATCAGAGAGATTAATGATACGCAGAGAGGATGCTCTCATTCCCTGCGTCGTCTCTGACTTCTGCCCCTGTATCTGGTGTGCGGACCCTGAGTTAGATCCGCTTGTCTTAATCCTAAAAAATCCACCCCCTTTTTAAGAATACTTTTAGTTGGATTCTTAGGAGTAGGGGTTTGAGGTTTTTCAGTTTCAGTATCGGTTGATTCGTATTCAGATGTGCTGAATTGGTCAGAGTCTACTTTGGACCTCTTTTTAAAAGAACGGTAAATTCTACCTTGTTCAAAGTCCTTTGTATCTCTCATATACTTCTGGTGTTTCCTCACTTTTATAATGTGAGAGAATTTGTCCAGATTGGATTTGAGTTTTATCTCTAGTGATTCAAATTGTGGTTCTACTTTAAAACCCTGGACCACCTCAATCTCTTTATCCAGTTCTAGTTGGACATTGGATAGTTTAATAGACTCATATTTACAAATAATACTCATGAACGTATTTGAGCATTTAGTAGCTGCCTCATCCCATTCTTTATAGAAATCTTCCATCTCGACTTGTCTTGATGGAGAGGTCTGAACTCTTAACCCTCTAGGGATGATATTTTTAGAGATGTATTTCTCGAGAGTGGAGACTTCCCAGCTTATCTTAATTTGTTGTTTAAAGAGTTTAGTAAGCTTATTAAAGCTGGTGTGAATATTAGGGGGAGACAGTGTATCTAGTGTACTTTCAGTACTGAACACAGAATCACCGTCCGCACACCACGTACTTGCGCTGGGCTTATTAGACAGAAAGCCTGCCATTGTGGTTTGGAAAACGGTTATAAAAACTGATAATAGTAATGGTGGTGACCACACGGTGAATAACACCAATTTAATTAAATAACAAGAAAAAGGAAACTCAAAAGGCTGGAAAGTGGGGGGGGGGAGGAAAAGACACTCCCGTATCCCACTGCCGAGCCTCCAGAGTATAGAGGTCACCTGGACTGGTTAAAAGGGGGTAACCCTGGAAATTGTAGAAAAAAGGAAGAAAAAAACCCAAAAAGGGATGTCTTATATAAAGACCGCCCAGAGGGTAAATACCCAGTCCAATCTCAACAGTAGTATAGTTGCCAAAAAAATAAAAAAGCCTTTATTGAAATCTATTAAAAACCTGGGTTATCAGTGATGGACAGAATAATATAGGGAGAAATATGTATGGTAGGAACAGGGCTAGTCAGGAGCCCAATAGCCAAAAGGAACCCTCACAAAAAACGGAGAGGGGATAGAAGGCAATATGTACCCCCATACATAACTCAGGTAACAAAGCAGTAGGAGAGAACAGGGAAAGGGAGAAACACACACTCCCAACCAAACAGTAGTGCTATGCTAATACCCTATCTCCTATAAAACACCTATGTGGGTGTTCTAATCTAAATGCTGTCATAACATCTGAATCCCCAGGTTACACACACATGCTAGAAAAACATAAATGAAAAAGGTGCTCAGAGCAAAGTGCTCAAAGAGTATTAAAAACACAGAAGAACCCGACGTACGTTTCGGCGTGACCACACGCCGTCCTCAGGGGTATCAGCAGTGAGCAGAAACTGTCCGGGTGGTAAATTTATACCTTAAGCTCATAAGCTTTATTGTAATCACCTGTGATTGTGTCTAAGCTGCTCTGGTCCTCCTGCGAATGGGGCTGTGGGGGTGTGGTGTAACACACCATAGTGTCAGCCCACATTTCTATGTCAGAGGTGGCCAGAACAGAAAGCTGAACATAATCAGGTGGAAGGGAATTAACCCTTTGAGTGCCCCGCCCGGAACAGATATACATGGATACTTACTATGTCTAAAGTGCAGTATCCATAGCTTAACAATTAACCCTTGGAATGTCCAAATTGTGTCATATAGGTCAAGTATGTGGATTGATTCTTATGGCTGTATTGTGTAGCTAATACCATTTATGGTATTCATGGGTCTTGAACATGTACCACAGCCTCCTAGGAAAGGAAACTGGGACCTAAAACTAAGACAAAGAGAGGCGTTTTGGATTTACCATCTCAAAACGCTATCTCCCCTGGGGTTAAATGAAGGGTTTTCATATTCCCCGTTTATTTAAAGTACTGCAATAATTCTGATAATAAATTATATAAATCGCATATAGTGTATTACAGAACCAAAATGTTATAACACGCAAAGTGATTGTAGTAACTCACAAGATTGTAATGTAAAACAGGCCCATCATCCTCAGTCAGGCAGGATCTTCAGTATATGAAGTAAACAGATTCTTCTATAAACTTGGAATAAAAGAGACCAAATGATAGTGCAGACAGAAATGATATAGAATAGATTTAATATACAAATGCACTTACAAAAGGATCCAAGTAAAACAGCATAAAAACCACACTCAGGTGGTATCAACAGCATCAAAGTAAGTCCCCAAGTGGTGTCAAGGATTGCCAAGGATTACACCACTTGGGGACTTACTTTGATGCTGTTGGTCACGCCGAAACGTACGTCGGGTTCTTCTGTGTTTTTAATACTCTTTGAGCACTTTGCTCTGAGCACCTTTTTCATTTATGTTTTTCTAGCATGTGTGTGTAACCTGGGGATTCAGATGTTATGACAGCATTTAGATTAGAACACCCACGAAGGTGTTTTATAGGAGATAGGGTATTAGCATAGCACTACTGTTTGGTTGGGAGTGTGTGTTTCTCCCTTTCCCTGTTCTCTCCTACTGCTTTGTTACCTGAGTTATGTATGGGGGTACATATTGCCTTCTATCCCCTCTCCGTTTTTTGTGAGGGTTCCTTTTGGCTATTAGGCTCCTGACTAGCCCTGTTCCTACCATACATATTTCTCCCTATATTATTCTGTCCATCACTGATAACCCAGGTTTTTAATAGATTTCAATAAAGGCTTTTTTATTTTTTTGGCAACTATACTACTGTTGAGATTGGACTGGGTATTTACCCTCTGGGCGGTCTTTATATAAGACATCCCTTTTTGGGTTTTTTTCTTCCTTTTTTCTACAATTTCCAGGGTTACCCCCTTTTAACCAGTCCAGGTGACCTCTATACTCTGGAGGCTCGGCAGTGGGATACGGGAGTGTCTTTTCCTCCCCCCCCCCACTTTCCAGCCTTTTGAGTTTCCTTTTTCTTGTTATTTAATATGTATATAGTGTTTGCATATGTGTGTGTGTGTCAGTGTATCTGTATGTCTGTGTATCCGTGTGTATGTAAGTATGTATCTGTATGTCTGTATCTGTGTGTCTGTATCTGTGTGTGTATCTGTATGTCTGTGTATCTGTGTGTGTCAATGTGTGCACCTGTTTTTCTATGTGTGTCAGTGTATGTATTTGTTTATCTGCATGTGTGGCAGTGTTTGTATCTATGTGTCTGTTCATCTGTATGTGTGTATCTGTATGCTTGTGCTTCTGGATCAGTTTGTCTGTGTATTTGTCAGGGCCAGCCCATCCATAGGTCCCAGTGGGACCATGACTCAAGTCGGTACTTTGACAGGGGCAGCATTTTGCCACCCCTGTCAAAGTGTTGGGAAAGTTGCTGTAGGCTGGCTACCAGGAGTAGCAGAAGTCCCCTTTGTGTCTGGCTATGCTTTAATGGCCACATAGCCAGCACAGGCGGCGGGGCATGCAGGTTTCTGACAGAGCCAGCAATGGTGAAGACAAGAGGAGTAGAGCCACAAGGAGTCAGTTCTGACTCCTCTTCAGCTAGGATCCACTGCACAGTGGATAGTGAAATTAGCTTAAATGCACACAGTGTGCTGCACATAGGAATTCCAATCCCAGCACACACAGACACACTACATCCCCAGCATACACAGACACACACTACATCCCTAGCACACACACACAGACACACTACATCAACACCACACACTACATCTTCAGCACACACACAGGCACACTACATCCCCAGCACACACACCACATCCCTAGCAAACACACAGATGCACTGCATCACAAGCACACACTACGTCCCCAGCACACACAGACACACAATCCCCAGCCCACACAGAGACACACTACATCCCCAGAACTTACAGGCACACTACACCCCTAGCAGACACAGACACACTACATCCCCAGCACACACACAGACACGCTAAATCCCAGCATACACAGACACGCTAAATCCCCAGAACACACAGACACGCTAAATCCCCAGAACTCACAGACACACTACATCCCTAGCACACACAGACACACTACATCCCCAGAACACACACAGACACATGGCAGATACACAATATCCTGTGTGAATTTTTATGGGGTATTACATATTAAAAATAATATTTTATCAAAATTATCAAAGATTAATTAATACGTTTTATTAATATAAAAAAAATCTATATGTTGGCGCTGTTTGCCCTTGATTGGTTTAAAGCTAATAGTTACTCACTATTTAACTCTTACAGAGCCTGGAGCACGTTTGCTTTGAGATTTATATATTATACATTAATCACAACCAATTCTAAAAATATAATTTATTGAGACAAATAATCAATAATACTATGTAACATGCATGGCAATAATCATTGAATAATAGGCATACAATATGATACAAAATTATGGCACAGTGACCATAACAAAGATAATTTCTAGATCACTTGTCTTAGGGTGATGTGTCCATTCAGAAAGTATTTACCGTTAGGAGTCAGTAAACTTAGCAAATATTAGTATAATTTTCAATACACATGAATAATAAATAGGCTATTAGTAACAATATTCCATCACATATAAATTAATTTCTAAAATAATTATACTGCTGTATATCTCCTCTAGAATTTAACTGACACGTTATCAATATAGCTCAGACAATATCACACAGAATGCTAAGGGAATTCAGTATCAGACCGTCATACAGAACGTAGAACACAGCAATTAATTGATGCTGGCAGCTAGTTAAGATAAGATCAACAAATTTGTTAATAGCTGGCTAACTCTCACAGGATTAACATTTTAAGCATTGCAAACAAAGTATACAATGTTTCTTCTCATGCAAATTCTTAAAATTAACTATACTTAACCATCCAAGAATCATAAAAGAATCCTAAGCCGTAAAATTGCTTTACTGCAGTTAATTCTAATGTATCCCTGAATTATTAAGGTGTGTCTAATATCTCTGGATAATAGCTTGATATGCTAAACTTTGCATATTGCCAGCGAATATATATAATTCACTAATTTCAGCTGCAGTCAGAAATCCGGAATTATATTTTATTTCCTCAGATAATTATGATTCCAAACGTTTTTAAATATGATCAGCATTATCCAGGTATATTTCTGATTTAAGTGAAAATTTGATAAAACCAGCATATTTACCAAATTGGCAGAGATATTCTTTGTTGAAATTCTGTGGCTGGAGATAATACAATGAATGTACAAGTCTGAGGTAAGAGTGTTTAAAGATGAAAATTTAGTATGAAAATGGCAAAGTTAGAGCAGTTCTGCAAAAATGTCCAGAGCTGCTCTGGCTCACAACATTTTTTTTAGAGTCCCAAGAACTCCAGAGGGAAAATAGGTGTGTCAGAGTGTAGTATTCCCCAGCGTCTTTCTTCATGGCTAAGAGTGTACTTATCTCTGTTTCTTCTGTGTTCTTATGTTTAAGGAATTATCTTATCTTTATTTTTCACATCATCTTTTTGAATTTACCAATGGGATCAGATGAGTGTCCACTATTATAATGAATGCTGGCCTCATCCTAGTGGTCCATTTTATAGATTATTACCAGAAGATGGCATAGTTGCATCAAGAATATTTTTATCGTTAATTCTAATTATCATTCTGCCCTGATAGGTTAATTGAATTCCATGATGAAAATGAAATGGAAAGTCCAAAATCCTAATATCTTTTACTTTCTGCTACTAGCAGGCAAGATGATGGAGTCACATCTGCTACAGTATCATTTAATTTTAGTTATCGACAAGATGTCTTAAAATCCCCAGCACACACACTAGATCCCCAGCACACACATAGACATACTCTACATCCCTAGCACACACACAATCTTAATCCACATCATTCACACACTGCATCCCCAGCACACACACTACATCCTTAACACACACATACACATTACAGTCCCAGCACACACATACACACACACACACAGTCACACTACATCCCCAACACACACTACATCCCCAGACTAATGACATACATCCCAAATGACAAATAAACTTACTCTTTTTTGGGGTTGTTATTGTTAGCGATTGACATATTGTACTTAGCTAATGTTTCAATACCACTGCAGAAGCATATATGTTGCAATGTTTAATATAGTATGCATTGATACATATGTTATATATGATTGATAAATATGTTACTGGAATGTAATTATCTAATCATGTTAAATTAAATTTTAGTTTTAATTATCATAATACAACATAATGAATGTGAGCTTGTTTTGGTGGCGTGGTTGGGGGAAAGGGGTGAAGGGGCGTAGCATTTCATCCTTGGACCCAGGCAGCAAAATGTCTTGAGCTGGATCTGGTGTGTTATTGTATCTGAATGTGTGTGACTGTGTGTATCTATGTGCCCGTATCTGTGTGTGTGTCAGTGTATATGTGTGTGTCTGTATGTCTATTTGTATATCTGAATATTTGTGTTTTTGTGTAAGCATGTGTATTTGTATATTTGTGTATTTGTGCGTGTCAGTTTATCTGCATGTGTGTCAGTATGTGTATCTGTATTTGTATATGTGTGTCAGTGATTGTATCTGTGTGTCTATTTATCTGTAAGTGTGTGTATGTATGTTTGTATCTGTGTGTCAGTGCATGTGCATATCAGTCTGTCTGTGCAACTATGTGTGTTAGCGTTTGTATCTATATGTCTGTATATCTGTATGTGTATCAGTGTTTGTATCTGAGTCTTTGTGTCTGTATCTGTATGTATGCCAGTGTTTTCATCTGTGTGTCTTTATCTGTATTTGTATTAGAGTTTTCTATCTGTATTATGTATCTGTATGAGTGTGTCATTTGTATCTGTGTGTCTGTACAGTCTTTGTATATGTGTGTCTATGCATTTTCATGTGTATCAGTGTTTGTGTCAGTGTTTTTGTTTGATTTTTTTGTGTCTGTATCTGTATGTATGTCAGTATTTTAATTTGTGTGTCTGTATCTGTATGTGTGTCAGAGTTTGTATCTGTGTTTCTGCATGTGTGTCAGTCTGTATCTGCACGCGTGTCAGTCTGTGTATCTGTGTATCCAAATATGTGTATCTGCACTGTGGGGGGGCAGAGGGAAAGCAGAGTAGCCTGGGCAGAGGAGAAGCAGTGAGAGCCCATGGCAGAGGAGAAGCCGCAGAGCCTGGAACTGAGAAAAAGGGGAGATGGGGCAGAGAAAAACATATACATTTAAAATAACAGCAACTATAATAATTACAAAAATGTTGTAATGTGCCAATCTTAATGCAGTTATTCACCTGTTTCCTTTCTTCTGGCATCGTGCTTGCTTCCATTAAGCATGCTACTGTTGTACCTATCCTAAAAAGTCATCTCTTGACCCGTCTTACCCTTTTAACTAATATCCATAGCTCTTCTTTCTTTTGCCTCAAAGCTTCTAGCACAACTAGTCTTTACATGTCTGACATGCTTTTTAACTTCAATTCTCTCCATGACCCACTTCAATCGGGCTTCTTAATAAAGTAACTAATTGTCTAATCATGGCTAAACCAGGTCACTACTCTATACTAATTCTTCTAGGTCTCTTTATAGACCTCAGTGTTGATCATGCTCTCTCCCCAAATTGTTCACTCCCTAGGTCTCTGTGGTTTGTCATGATGTCTATTCCAAAATGCATTCAGTGTCTCCTTTCATAATAACACCTCCACCCCATATCATGTCTCAGTTGCAGTCCCAAAAGCCTCTGTTCTAAGTTTGTTTTCTCTTTATACTGCTGCCTCTGGCCCGCTGTCCTAGATTGATTGGTTGTTCATTGATTGCCTCACTTCCATCTCTGGTTGTCCTTCCATTTTCTAAAGCTCAATCTCTCTGAAACTGATCTTCTAATTGCTCCTCCTCATATTACTTATCTGACTCTTTTCTTCTTCATGCTAGTTGATGATATATGCATCATTCTGTCTTTGAATGTTCCCCATGTTGTTGTTATCTTTGATTCTGCCCTTACCTTTATGTCTCACACCCATCCTATTGCTAAATCCTGCAAATTCCACTTTAAAAACATTACCTGCATCCACCACTTTCTTATGAAAGTTTGTTCTAAAAAACTCCTTAATTCTTTTGTAATTTCTAAAATGTTATTCTAATTGGTCAACCCAGAAACCATGCTGCCTCACTAGCGTATGTAATCAATGATGGCACCATTACTAACAGCCAGAATGGTCATGAAATGTTGGAAGACCAAGATCACAGCAAGATTGAAGGAAAATGTAAGGGATTTCAGTGGCAGCCTGTAATGATGCTTCAAATTGGTTCTACCACCATAGGGGCTAAGAACTTTTTATTGCCTTACACTTGCCCAATTGTCTTACTCTATACAGTATGTACTCTATTGTAAATCACTATAAGACTTTAGTTGAAGCATGGGTGTATAGTAAAAGTTATTCAGAACAGGTTGATCTAAAATATTTAACCCAATCCAAGTTTACCTTTAATTTTCATAAAGTCTCATTCAAATATTTAAGATTATGTATTATTTAGGCAAAACATAGAATGTGACGGCAGATGAGAACCATCCGGCCCATCTAGTCTGTTCAATTTTCTAAATACTTTCATTAGTCTCTGGCCTTATCTTATAGTTAGGATAGCCTTATGCCTATCCCACGCATGCTTAAACTCCTTTACTGTGTTAACCTCTACCACTTCAGCTGGAAGGCTATTCCATGCTACCACTACCCTCTCAGTAAAGTAATACTTCCTGATATTATTTTTAAACCTTTGTCCCTCTAATTTAAGACAATGTCCTCTTGTTGTGGTAGTTTTTCTTCTTTTAAATATAGTCTCCCCCTTTAATGTGTTGATTCCCTTTATGTTATCCAATTATCTCTCAAAAACAGAGGCTCTTGGAAGAGAAAACCGTGTATTGAAAACCCTGTGTATTGGAAACCACATGATAGGGGCATAAAAGCTGTGTGTGGCAGAAGAAACTTAAATTGTACTCCCAGAACTGTATTGTGCAGTTGCTGGGGAGGAGGTGGACTATTTACTTGGTATTTTCATGTTTCTGATTCTACTCTTGGTGATCCAGCAGAGGAAAGTCCCTGCCAGGACTAGGGCTCCACTACAGTAAATAATCATTTTCTGATACTGATTTAATAATAGTATCACTACTAAGTCGATGATATCTATTGAATAATGTAACAAATCTGCCTACCATGTTCATTTACATATTATACACCAAAAATATATATGTTCTTCATCTTAAAATTACTATTATATATGTCTGTTTGATTTAAACATACAGCTACTGTTCAAATTACAGCATTTTATAGCTGTATTACTAGTGATGGTAATTCCTAAATTGTTACCAGTTGGTTACTAGAAGGATTCTAGGCTACTGCTTTCCAAAACCTCTTTCCCCCTATGTACTTAGTGTGACGAGCGTAACCTCGTCACTGGTTCTTGGAGGGGCCTGTTTGCCAGCCTTTACCCTGTGACTATGGCCCCTGTAGTAGACTTGGTTTAAAAACACTATTTGTACCTGTTGGAACTGGTAACAGGAACCATTCAAACTTTCAAAATTGCACTTCGAACTCCCGAACTCCTGAACTCCCGAATTCATTCGAAGTGCCATTTGACCACGTGGTGGCGGCCATCCTGTTCTCATGGACCAAAACCGCAAATAGACTTCAGGGGGACTTAGCCGCAAATGCACTGGAAATATTTTCGGCATGAAATCCTTGTGGTTTCCAGTCTGTCCTCCAGAGGCACTTAGCTGCAATTCTATGGAACTATTTTCGGCTATGGAACCATACCTACTGTCGGTAGAAAATATGACTTCCATAAAATGTTTAAATCCCTGAACTGATCTGGGTGAGTTTTGGATATGTTGGTTACCCAGATCAGAGATATAAGGGGATGTAAGATTTGTGGGGATACTGTGTGTTTTGGGGTAGTTTTGGGATTTTTTAGAAATGTGTGTTTTTTTGTGTTTGGAGATCATTGCGTTTAGTATAGTGCTTGCCTCAATTATCTCCTAAGTAGTTGTATTGTATGTGGGAGTGTCATGCATTTAATCACTGTTCTTATTGGTTTGTCAGTTTGTGTCCCTGTCCCCAACAAGGTCCAAGTGGGTGTCACCCTTGCATGGGGACTTGTATAAAAGGCCAGTGTGGCACCATTAAAATTGAGTTCCTGCTTACCCTCAACATAGAGTCTCATGTGTGGGGGAAATGGCTGTATCTACCCTGGGGATTGCTATATCACTATACTCCCCTGGCATTATAATAACAAGTTCTTTTAAGAGCTGTTCCTGCTATGCTCTCTGGAGTAGGAGAGGTTTACCCACTGGAAGCTGGATCCTGGTTTTGGGTCCAGGGTGGATGGAGGACGGCGAGACCCCAACCAAGTTGCGGCAATTCATGGGGTCTACAGTGCTTATGGTTTCTGGTGGAATGCTCTGAGTCCTCAGTAAGCACTAGGAGCATCGACTGACAGAGGCACCAGGCCGGGGTGCCATGCGGTCCGTCACACTTAGCAGACCCGTCTGTAAACCAAACATGCTTTCTTTCGTCTTCTGTTAATTGAGCAAAAGGCTTTCCCCATTTTACAGGGGATTTAAACATACTACCACTGTGTATCTACCACAAGAAGATTGGCTGAGTGCAGCCTCACACATGCAAAGTGTTTCCCATTGTGCTTCCCACAGGGTGGCCAGGAGGAAGGTGCTATTCTGCTGGTACATAGTTCTAGCACGACTGGAGTACATGTTTCCTGGCATTTCTGACACTTGTTGGAGACGCTATCCTACACATATTTTGGAGCTGTCCCATCCTAAAATCCTTTTGGTCATTTGTTCAATCCTTCATCTCACCGGTCATCGGCCACTGACATTCCCACATAAAAAACAATGCCTCCTCCTAGCCATATTTCCACCATCCATTCATTGACCCACCAAGCACCTAGTCCTGCATGTTCTTACTGCTGTGAAGACTAGTATTGCCAAGCATTTGAAGCCTGTGCCACCATCTGTAAAGCTAATTACCTTGCTCGCAAATACATGAAACTTTTAGGAAATCACTCACAAACTGCATGGCACACATTCCCAGTTTCAACAAGTTTGCCACCATGGGATACTTACAACAAGCAAACACCTCCACCGGCAACCACACTATCTGTGGACTTCAACACCGCCCTCTCCCATAGACTTCCCCAGTTTATTCTGTAGACTTATTTAAAGAACCCTTTTCTTAGCCTTAGACTTATTCTCCTTTGTTCCAGTCTAAATGGGTGGTCTCTTGTCCTATGTATAGTCCTGTTTATGAATAGATTTCTAGACAATGTTTGTATTGACCCCAAATATATTTGTATAATGTTATATCCCCTCTGATGCACCATTTTTCTAACGAAGAGAGATTTGAATTTATTAAACTTACTTCCCAGCTCTGGACTTTTTCTATTGCTAAAATATCCTTCTTTAGAATTGTGATAAAGATAGGACCCCATATAAATTATAAAACGACATATAGTAGAAATGAAACTTGTTAGCAGTACCATCCATTTCACCTCTGACACTTTGTGTAATCTTGTGCATGAGGCATTGATCTTGCTTCTTCTGGAGCATTTTAGCTAAACATGTGCCACATTTGTTGGAGTGCTTGCAGAAATAGAAATTAGAATTGCAGAGAGCAAGCTGGTAGATCTTGGAGAGAGTTCAGGTCCCAGTAAACAATCAATAGTTTTGTATAGGTCTCATCGGCAAGGGAGGATTTATGGGACTGTTCGAGTTCAGTGATCTTTAAAACTAGCTCTGCAATATGGTGTGCTTATACACAAATCTGAATAAGTTGACTTCTATCAGTTATTTGGTTTGACTCCCACAGTGTGAGCCTGGAGGTCTCCCTTCAGCTATTACCTAGAAAAAAACTGAGTGAGTGGGGAGGTAATCTCCAGGTCGGACAATAATGACTTATTGAATTTCCAGTGAAGATTAGAAAAGGTCACCATTGTCAATGAGAAATGGTCTGACCACACCACTGTATTATTTAAAGGAGGTGATCAGATGAGAAAGAAGCACCTGGTCAAACAAAATATAAACAGTTCTGGAATAGCAATTATGCACCACCGAGAAATATGAATAATCTCAAACATCTGGATTAGTCACTCTCCAGTAGTCAACCTCTATTCTGTAGTTAAAAAAAACATATAAAATATGGCGTATACTGCGCCCAAGGGTAATACGTACATACACCTCTGAGGGGAAGGTTGGTAAAATACCTCAAAATAAAAACAAAGGAAAATAATAGTGCAATACAATTTGTAACAGTGCAAGTATTAGTGCTGGGTAACTTTAGGAAAATCACTCACATATGGTAGAGCTATAAAAGAGCTCTACTTTATTCAGCGTGGGCGGTATAATCCCCGTCTAAGGATACAAGCTGGTACAGATGATTTTGATCCTCCAGATGAGAATATATAAAAAACAAGAGGGAGAGACACTCTGATAGTGTAGTAAGTACTGTAAATCCGGGATAGTTGAATAAAGGTATTGTACTTACAATTTGTAGAGCAAGACCTGCTCTAGTGATAACAGCATGGGTGGTACTATCCCCACCTAAGGATATGATGGAACCAGGTAGTCAGCAGGATATCGAAATGCAGGTAAAATAATAAAGGATAAGTGGCTCAATGCAATATAAAATACACTATTTTATTATATAAAATATAAAGCATATATAAGTATAAGTATGAGTCCAATAGTCCAATAGTCCAAAAGGAAAGGGGGTCCCACTTGACGCGTTTTGCCTCTCCAGAGGCTTTATCAAAAGTGTCTTGCTCTACAAATTGTAAGTACAATACCTTTATTCAACTATCCCGGATTTACAGTACTTACTACACTATCAGAGTGTCTCTCCCTCTTGTTTTTTATATATTCTCATCTGGAGGATCAAAATCATCTGTACCAGCTTGTATCCTTAGACGGGGATTATACCGTCCACGCTGAATAAAGTAGAGCTCTTTTATAGCTCTACCATATGTGAGTGATTTTCCTAAAGTTACCCAGCACTAATACTTGCACTGTTACAAATTGTATTGCACTATTATTTTCCTTTGTTTTTATTTTGAGGTTTTTTACCAACCTTCCCCTCAGAGGTGTATGTACGTATTACCCTTGGGCGCAGTATACGCCATATTTTATATGTTTTTTTTGTCTCACTAATATACAAGGTTTTTGGGAATACTTGTATTGTATACAGCAGCCCTCACTGATTCACCACGTTATAGTGAGCGCCTATACACTCTGTTTTTTTCTATTCTGTAGTTATCTGCCATTTTGGTTAATGTGGGAACCAGAGACTAAGCTGTGTGTAGAAGAGTCCAGTGCAAGGCATAGGGAAACCTTACAATATGAAATGGTTTTCTCAGAAAACTTCTAATAGGCGCAAGGTACCCCTTAACATTGATGTACATTGGGAACATAAAATGTGGTGAAGGTGCAGGTCTGAGAGGAGAGTGTATGCAATGTTAAACATTGCAGTTTCAGAGAATCCTCTAGTGATTGGCAACCAGATAGCCACTAGAGGGCTTCCTGGATTGAAGCCGACCTTTATCTGGTATCTGATGCTGAACGTCCTCGTGCTCTGCATGAGGACCTTCAGCGTCAGATTTTTCCCATAGGATTCAATGCTTTCCTATGGGGAGGTCTAATGATCCGATAAGGTAAGTAAATAAAGGGTTTTTAATCCTTTATTTACTGGGGAGTGGGGCAAGCAAGGGAAGGAGGGGGAAGGGGGGTGTGATAGTGCCAGAAATACAGCTTTGTATTCCTGGCACTATTGTATCCCTTTAACAAACAAGTACTGACCAGCTTTAGTGTCAAGGAGAACAAAGGAGACATGGCACAAGATAAGGATCACCATGTAGGCTGACATTGCTTGCACATTGTGTACACAATAACCTAGGGGGCAGTGTGAGCTATGCATTGTGGGTGCGCAACAATTTCCCCCTAAAATGTGTCTATTGCAGGAAAACTATAGCTGCTTTGGAATGTTTAATGTCACATAATAATTAGATTTGTTCTCCATAGGGTTTAAACCATGAACATTATGGTACACAAAGCACAATGGAGAAGGAATGTAGTTAGATGGTGAAGACACAAAAAGTGAGGTGAAACAGAGGAGAATGAAAATAAAATAAAAAAAGAAATGGAAAGGAAAGGAAACGAAAGGAAAAAATAACAGTGGGAAGAGAATAAGAGAAAAAAGCAGTGGATAGAAAAAGAAAAAAGGGGCAGGAGGCAGTCCATGGAAAAAAAACAGGTGTGTGGTGGGTAGGATGGGGTAGATCCAGGAATAATAGTGGGCTGTCATCAAGCCCAGCCTGGAGATTGAAAGACGCCCAACCTACTAGTAGAACATAGAAAACAAAAGGAATAGCCTGAGACAAATAGAAATTCACTGTGCCACCTAAACCAGACACAGGGGAATAGATCACCTTGAATGGACTTAACCAACTCACAGACTTGGAACGGCAGCGTCAGACATTTTGTGGTTAAAATCAATCTTATATAACAATTCATAGTTTAGCAATTGTGAATCTTATTTGCTGACAGAATGTAAAAGACACAGATGCATTTTTTACTCTATTGGTTCAAGGAAAAGCGATAAGGCTCGTGTCTATCTTATTCATGGACCAGATTAAAAAATATTGCATGTAGTTTACGTAAACACTTACACTGCTGATACTTGGATCTAATGTGAGATAAGGTATCTCATTACAGGATATCTTTGTTCCACTAGAATCCTAATGTGTTAGAAAGGAAAGAGAGATTAGACTAGCCCATGTTAAGACGATATAATTACATGCTTAATATATTATATTACTCCTCTTTAAAAAAAAAATATATATATATATATATATATATATTTATGGAAATCATCTATTTTTTTATTCTAAACTATATATTAATATGTTAATGACATAATTAATAATACACATACACTTATATTCTAAAACAATATATAGTCACAGTGTAACTAAACCCAATTGGCCAAACCGAAAATGTTAACGATTAGGATGAGGTCAATACTCATTATCATAGTCTACACTCATCCAGTTCCATTGGTCATTTACAAAGTTTGGGTGTGAATGTAAGAGATAAGAATTTTTTTTAAAAATAGCAACAGCAGATTCTCAAACACACTTTTTCTAGACACACTCTTGGAAATACATCTCTGGAATTCTTGACACACCCTGTTAAATTTCTTTGTTTGCCAGACTAATTTTGGACTTAGAATTTTAATGGTAGATAATTGATTGTGTTGACTACTAAATTGTAAGTAAACTATTAAATTAATAAGGGGAACAAAGCAATCATATACATTTTTGATATTAATAAAGTTGACTAATTTTTGATAATGTTTATCAAAATATTATTTTTAATAGTTTATTACTCCAATATATGCTCACAGCAGAAAACAGTGAAAACATTAGGCATCACTGAGGCATACCTTGATGGCTTATACATTGCATCTCATAGGACAGGGGCATTAACAGCAAAGTGGTTAAATTAGACTTATGTACTGGATTTTGTTCTCAGTTAACCCCCAGTTCTTATAGGCCCAAGAAGCAGCTAAGTTGGAACACAATTATGAGTCAGTATTTACAAGAGGAGAGTCCAAAAATGACAGGCAGCAGTCCAGTAATTTCTCCAACTAGAATGTATGATCTCGATCTGCTTTTGAATCACTCCATTCAGTGGAGACAGTTGTAACATTGTCTGATAGTACTGCTATATGTAGCTCACCCACTGTTATTATTACCATCTCCACTAACTCATTTTCCCGGCATTTATTGCTCTACTAATCCTAATACTATTGTTGAGGCTAGTGTTTTGACAACTTCCAATGCCACCGATGATGATTCACCCACATCTTTAGCAGCCACAAGGTGAATGATTGAGGTAATGCATTTACCTGAGGCAACATAAGGTGCTACTTGGAATACGTCCAAAAAGGGCAATTTGCAAACTGTGCATCAAGGAGTATTGGAAGAGGGATGGGTCATCTCACTAATGCCAGTATTAGGGCATGCAGCAAGCCCACTGATACTGTATTTGATAGAAGTCATGTCAAGAACAGCAGCATTATTCGTCAGTCACAAGTTGGAAAGAGACAATCAGACTCCTCATCATCCCAGGAATGTGTCCACAAGCCCACTCTTAAACATTCTGTTGGATTTCCAGGTCAATGTCCAAATAGTAGGCTAACAGAATCACCCAGCTGATTGCTCTAGGGAAGATTATTTTCCAGAATAGAGGGGTAGACCTTAAGCAGTTGAAACAGGCCATTGCTCCACAATATGCAATTTCTATTTGAACCACTTTCAGACAGAACAGTTATATCACTGTACCAATTTCTGTATGGTAGCATTAACTTCACCACAGAATTATGCAGTGCTTCTAGTTGCCTTCTTTTCTCACAACTCATGGAGGAATTTCAGTTCAATCCAAACAGGTTTTTCAGACGAATCGATGTGGACAAACCAATTTTCTTTTTCTTTTTTTTGGAGTGCACAAATCAAACACAAACTCTATATTTTAGGTAGAGAATTTTACATTTAATTCTTGATTTTCTATTCCTTATATATCAAGATTTAAGTTTTAATTAACATGGTACAGTGGGTTCCTCGATAATTTATGCCAGTGGTTGCATTTGTTGAATAAATAAAGAAAATAAAAAAGATGTTCCAATATCTTATGTAATGTGAAGGAGTCAGAACATCCTCCAGAACTGAGACACCTGACTGGGGACTGTCAGTATGTTGTGAACAGAGCAATACAAATATTATACCTTGCTCAACTTCCAGCAAAGTCTCTGATAACAACATGCCCAGATTCTCAATGTGGCATTATTTACTAACTTTAAAACTTTGATAGATAGATTGATCAATAGATAAATAGACAGACATACTGAATTAAAATATTATTTTATCATTTTTCTCATTCCCACAGAGTGTAGCATCAGAGAAGCTGTAAGTAGAATTGGACTTTGTGACACTAAGGTAAGTGTCTCATTCAATTCTAAAAACATGAACATAAGTGGTACTATCGCCATCTTTTTTTGCTGATAGAATTGTCATTGCGTTCTATATATGTATTCATATTTTTACATTAATCAAATCTCTTTGTTTACCTGATACTTGTATTTGTAGATTTGAGTATTATTTTCACTAGAGTGGATATTCAGGGACAAGTGCATATTATGTAAAGCTTTGATCATGGCTTGTACTGCCCTATTCATATGAGGAGTGTGTCCATCATAGTGAACATTAGGAATATCCGAGATACGAATCGTCTGAGTACAGTTATGAAGTTTAAAGTCAAAATTAAAAGTATAAAAAAAAGTCTTTTTGGGGTTAAGTGAGTAACAATTAAAATAATACATCCAAATATAATCAAGTAACACGTCCTTTGGGTATTTTGAAGGATAAATATTCTCAATGACCTCTTGAAGTTTTGGAACATTTTCCTCAAAAAATTCAAGAGCTAAGCTGCCATTAAATATAGAACGATCAACATAAAAAAAATGATTTAAGGCCCAATTGGGGCCGAGAATAAGTGTCTTATATTCAAGGATTAGATGTTTTATTACATCTCTAAAGGAAAAAATTCTAGCCAAAGACAGTGATCCAGTAATAACAATAACCTGGGTTCCAGAGCTTTTAATAGTATCATATTGTCTTATATCAATACCACGAGCACTAGCTAATTTTACTTTTATTGTAAAGGGCACACAGATCCCATCAGTTATCAAATTATTTTTTAAAACCTGTGTTTCTTCCTCACCCATGTCATCATCAGAAGCAAAGATTCCAACCCAGGTCCATCCAAAGTATTTCAGTAGCTTGGATAACACATGATAGTTAGCTTGATTATTTTGCAGAGTCCGGAAAAATGTTGGGTACATTTTTCTGTCACTTAGAATCAAACTGGTTGCACCATAGCTTATCTGGGAATAAGAAAAAGCATGAAGAGCTGAAACAAATTACATTCCAAAATGATAAATAACAATAATTAATATTGATAAAGTACAAGTATTTTTATGAACTGCCCTGGCTCAAAAGTCTTTCTGATAGATTTAGAACGCATTGCAAAAATCACAGGTTGCTAAAAAAAAAGTCCCGGAAGCACTTTTTGCTCAAAAATGAAATGTATGTTTTGTCAGGGTTTTTTTTTTTTAAGCATAATATCTGTGAAAAATGCAACCACATTTACCTTGTATTTCCCTAACAAAAGCAGCAGATTATTCTCAAATAACATGGATGGCCTTCAAAAACTGTCCCAAGTACAAAAAGCATGCAAACGTAGATCAGAACTATAGTAAAGGTTACAGACTGTGAAATCAATATAGAGGACAATAAATCTCTGTTCCTGATCTAATCCTCAACTGAGAGAGTGCAGCCAAAACATGCAAAAACTATGTTCCCTTTTAAAGAATGGGGATTAGTTCAGAGCATCAGCTGACCACTTTAATCCAATCACTGGGACCCCTGCCCAGTGGCAGGCCTTGATTCCTGGATCAAGAATATAGAGAAAGTGGATATAGACAAACTTAGGGGTTAAAAAGTTTGTGAACAGTTAACACCCAAAGATAAGGAAGTTCCAGGGTCTCCTGGCACCATAACAACTTCACGTCGGAGTGTTCATTTAAAGCGATGTTGCTACAATATCCTAATCAAGTGTTTCCAGTTGCTACTTCTTTACAGTTCCTATAAGTTCTGTTAGTGTGTAACAACTTTATACTGAATTAAAAATGTCACCAGTAGTGACAAAGCTACTGACTAACACAACGTAAATCCCCCTTCTAAGTTGCTGTTAATGTTTTCCACTATTCTGTTTGGGAGCTGCTAACTATGTATTATCGACTGGTTGCTCACCCTGTCGCTAACCCTCAAAATTCAACTCCAGCCTCTGGTTCAAAGAAAGTTACAACTACTTATCTTTAAATCCAATTGGAAGATGTGTTTGTTTTATTGAATTACAGGTATATGGAAATTGGAAAACACAAATCAAATCATATTATACTATATCAAAAAGCTATAAAATGTAAGGGACACTATAATCACCAGAACAACTACAGCTTAATGCCTACTGTCTGTCCTTGCAGGTGTTTTAATGTATATAGTGCATTAAAAAGGAAGTGTTTCAAAGTTCTATAGATATATCAGGCATAGAATGTATTGTACACACTGTGATTGCTTAATCACAAAATTGCAATCACAGGATAAACCCTTTTCCATTGTCAAGGTCTGGATATTATCATGACAATTGTATGTGCTTCTGTATTTTACAAGCGAGTAGTTCAGCTGGTAGTGGTCAGTACCTATTGCAGCAGACATTATTGGGAGGTCCTCAAAACTAATCAATAAATTCAGGTGGTTTATTTAGCTATCAAAGTAAAAGGGCAACATTTCAAAAACCATTACTGGTGATCAGTAGGTGAAAAAACCCACAAGCTTGGAAACAGGTGAGTGAGTAGAAAGTGTCACTAACTACCAGATGTTGTTAAATCTAATTGCTGGTGGTAGCTATTTGGTGATAAGGTTGGGAAAAAAAAACATGTTAGGTTTTTTGCAAACCTCTGGTAAGATGTGAGCGCACCGTACTACATCAAGAGGGGTGAAATAAGTTAACTAGATTGCAACACTGCTGGATGTTTGTTGGCATCACAGTACCATCAGAAATACTTACATCCTGGAGTAAATACATTTGTATAGCAGGGCAGTGTCATGCAAGTTATGTCGCAGAGGGTTTTAACTATTTGCACACTGACTGCTAGTGCTGCCCGTGGGCAAATACTCCTTCAAACTATTGTCTGCTTGCATAAAAGCAAAGGAACGATAATTTGCGAATGTACATCCTGCCGAAGGCATCTGTTACCGAATTTTAGTTAAATCAGCTCTTTGTGAACCTTCAAAAACCTATACTTTGTATATGGTTCAGACTGATTTTAAACTAGATACAAATGCATCTGGATGATTGGTGCAGGTTTGCTGACTGAATTCCAACTGGAATTGGTTTTAGTAAATACGATCATTTTCTCTGTGACTGGAATTTGGTTCGTTTCCCTGGATTTTGTCCATCTAAACTATTTGCAGAGTTCAGTGAATGACCCTGCTAGTTTATTTTCATGCTGTATCTAACTGCTACTGCCAGGAGTACTAGAAAACATTTTAAATAGTATATAAGGAGATTAATTTATGACCTTGAAATGACTCCTTCATAATATAAAATAGGAAAAGTAAAAGGATTACAGTTGGTGATTTTAAAATTTAATTCTCTCACTTGCTATTTTTTTTGTTTTTTTCTTTTGAATTCAGAAATAAAATAATCTGATTTTGTCAACTCAGAATTGTCGTTGCGAAAATGACTAACATTGCATAGCCATTATGCCAGGCAATAATGTAGCCATTTTTTCACAGTCCTTTCCTTTTTGTTCCTGCTCTTCTTGCATTCTGAATGCCTTTCTCAAATAACTAACCGAATGATGAACTAAACTTCGTTGACCCCCTCCCCAAAAAATGGTGCAGTGTTTCAGGAAAACCAATATTGTTCATAAGCAACCTTATTTCCCTCTAAATGTGTGTTTTCCTGTTTCATTACTTCCATATATAATAACTTAGATCTGAACTGTTTTACTCACTTGTGAGTATCCATAAAGCCCCAGTATTTGGGCTATTGGTATAGTTGTAATAGAATTCTGATCTCCAATAACCCCAGCAAGCTTCCCTCCTTCAGTGCAGGAGTAATTAGGAACAGGCTTTCCTGGTCCAGATAAGATCTGTAGGACACTCTTCACAGCCTTCATTTCATTGGAGCATGAATCATACACATGATATCCCAGAGTGATATTAGGGAGAATATGTGGATCGAAGTTAATTTCTTCAATTGCAAGAAGGAAGGTCAAGAGGTTTTTATACTTAAGAGCAACTGGTCTATGAATATAAGATAATATGAATAATAGTTTTATTTCTCCTCTCTATTATAAGGTAGCATCCACATATGAAATGAACATATCACCATATAAAACCATAATATTAAAGTCTTCTGCAATGCTTGTTTCTAACACCAGAGAAAAAAATCAAGTTATTTTTAAGCCTATTTTTTTTTTCATTTCTCAAAGTTCTTTCATGAAAAGCAAAAACAAAGATTTAGCATAGAAGTCTTCAGATTTAGAGTGGGCAAATGCTATAAACTTGAGAGAGGGAACAATACTGATGGCATCTTGCACCTCTCAAAAGGGAACTATGTAAGTCTGATAAAGTATACGTTTGATTATTAATGTTTTATCTCAGTCGAATCCATTAAACCATGTTAAGATTAATGCTAAGTTACCACTGTGAACGGACCACCTGGCACCCCCGACTGGGTACCTCCGTCAATCGCTGCTTCCTAGTAATCCATGAGTACCATAAGCACTGCACCAGACACCATAACCACTGTATTAAACTCAATTATCTCCAGGCACAGAAAACATAAATTTTTACTAAACCCCAAAAATACCTTTAAACACACAAAATTCACAACAGTTACATCCCTTGATAGCCATGATCTGGGTGACCAACATATCCAAAAATCACCCAGATTGGCTCAGGGGTTCAGGAATTTCCTGGAAGTCATAATTTTGACCGATCGTGCACATGGTCCTATGCCCAAAACAGTTCCAGGGAATCAGGGCTAATGGTCGTCTCTCTTTCAGGAGTGCAAAAGTACATAAATTACATTAACAGAACCTTTCAAAGTGCATTGGGCAAGGTATATTGCAAGGTATATAGTCCTGAGGCAGGAGGTTGGCAAGCAGGCTTCTCCAGGAGCTTGTGGCAAATGACCAGACCACAGGATGTTTGTCACAACCTCATAAGAATAAACCATGATAAAAGGCTCCCCTGGCATTAATGCTGAAAATTTAGCAATAATTCAGTAAAACTTTTTTCAATAATCTTTATTGTTTTTTAAAACATAATTATAACAAGGACATACACAAAGACAATATTCAGTATGTTATTAGCTTACCAGCTTACTATTACACTTATACAAAAAAAAATATGATTATCATTGTTTCTAGCTTGGAGACCCTGTACTAGTTTTATTGGATTATAACAGGATCCAAACTTTTTTCTAGGTTGAGTTTAGTAACTAAATTTAAATTATCAAATACTAATAACCATAAGGGTTTAATTAATTCACACTCCCACCAAATGTGCAAACGAGAGCCTTCCTTGATTCCACACCTCCAGCATCCATTAGAGTAATGAGGGTAAATGGTGGCAAGTTTGGAAGGAACTAGATGAATTCAACTTCTATGATATTCATGCAGTGTCAGATTATTAGTTAATCTGATAGATCTCAATCAATGTAAATCTGTAAATCTTGGGATCAACGTATGATTACAAGACTTGGTGTTTCTTGAATTTCTGAAGTAAGCAGTATAAAGCATTGTGTGAATATTTTGCGAGTGGATTGTATCTTAAATATCTCATATTTTTTTCATTTTATCACAATTATTGATCTGTAGGTGTGAATCTATAGGGAGGTGCACCTGGTCTAGGAAGTGTTCTATCGCTGTGCTAGATGGTTGGTGTGTCTCTGGGTCATTCTGCAGCTGGTATAGGGATGCGTAGTATCTCGACAGTTTATCTACGGTGTTCTGAGGGGTTGTACAATTTGTTCCCCTATGTGGAAGTTATATAGGGAATTTTAGATTGCAGGTACTTCTGTTTTAGTCTCCTGGCCAGAAGCTTACCTGCTTTATTGATGGTTGTGTAGTGGGATTGTTTTAGATAGCACAGATGTTTTTCAGTCATTTGCAGTTGTAGTGGAGTTCTGTTTTGAGTTTCATCATGTGTTTGTGCATTTTTTGGAAGGATTTGTTTTATTTTTGGTCTCTAGGGTAGAAATCTCCTGGAAAAGCCGCGCTTGAGCTGTGCCCAGTTGTACCAGGTTACCCCTCATCACTACTTGTGTGCTATCCATTGTATAGTCAATGAGGTGATACAGTGTTCATGTGTGGTAAAGAAGTTGAGGATGTGCTTTTTAATTGTGGTAAGTTGTTCTGGATTATCTAATAGGGCTTTGCTTAAATGCCATGTGCCGCGAACACAGGCTGGGTAAGGGACTTTCATAGTTATTATTAATGGTGCATGGTCCAACCACGTGATAGGGCCTAGTTGCATGTCAGATGCGTGCATTAGAGTACGTTTATCAAATAAGCATAGGTCTATTCTAGAATAGGTCATGTGTACTAGCGAGTAAAAAGAGTAATCCCTCGTTTGAGAGAATAGGTTGCGCCATACATCGTAGAAGTCACGTGTGTGTAGCAACGTAGCTAAGTGTTTACTGAGAGATACTGATTGGCTTTTAGGAAATTTATAGTGGGCTCTTTGTATATCTAGATGCGGATCCGAGGTGTAGTTAAAATCTCTGCAGATTATGGTGTGAATGACGTTCTATCTTGCAAAAGGCTTAGGAAGGACTTTTGCATGTCGTTTGGAGTCTACAGGGATACTACAGTTATTTGGAGGCTGTTCAGAGAGCCCACTAAGGTTAACAGTCTTCCATCATGACTGGAATATTGTTTGTCTGGGGAGAAACCCCAGTCACTCTGCAAATATATGAAAAGCTTTGGCGTAATGTTTGATAGCAAATTTAAGAGGGTTGCAATTACAAAAATGGGTCTCCTGCAAGCATACAATTGCAACTTTAGATTTGTAAAGTTCTCGCAAAGTTAGTCTATGCTTGTGGGGGCTGTTAAGGCCTTTGACATTCAGGGGGAGTATCTTTAAGGAGTCAGCCATTGTCCCAAACCAGGTGCGTGCTTATCTGCGCCAAGAATTACCATGTAAGGAGGCAGATATGGCTGTGAGACTAAGGTTATTCAACTTTAAATCCGGCTGAAAAATACAAATAAATATCAGTGTTATAAATATAGTGTTTCCTTTTATTCTGTTTTAGGTATTTTTTATTATTACCTTGGTATCTACATCTCGTGAAGGGTCGTATATTTTATATTGTTTGCATGTTTTTTTATTACTGGGAATTCTGTATGTACTGATATTTATTTGTATTTCTTTTCTATGTTTAGTGTCAGGATCCCGCGGGCGGCTGCGAGGGGAGGCTTCAGTCCGCTCGCGGCACTCACCCTCCAGCCGTCCGCGGGTCCTTTCCCGGCATACGCTCACTGGGCGTCCTCCTCCCAGCCTCGGATGCCGCCCGCGTCCTCCTCTCCGTCCCCCAGCGGCAGCATGCATGACGCTGAACGCTGGGGGACCGCCCACTCTTATACACGCCGCGGTCAGCCACCTGACCCGACGTTAAAGACACAGTACGACAATCACAGTGGGAGACATAGATATCTCCCATGTGTGATTGTTAATTCTGATTGGAAGTTATCCAATCAGAATTAAGATAAGGATATATATATACTTACCTTTCCTGTCTCTCAGTGCCCTGTTGTGGTCTTTGCTTGCTAGTATTGATACTGAACTTGTGTTTTCTGGTTACGTACTCTCTGGCTTGTTAATCTGACTTTGTGACTTTCTCCTACCCTTTGACCTCGACTTGTTTCTCGTTATTCTGTCTTCTGGTTCCCCTTACTCGGCTTGTCTCCTGACTATTCTGTGTGTGCTTAGCCTGGCCACTCTAAGGTCCGGTACTGCACCTTTTCTGTGTGTGTGTGTGTGTGTGTGTTAGCATGTTAGGTTCCCCAAATCGTGACATTTAGAGTATTGAGGAAGCACTTTTATATCAGTCACATAGTTTATTTGGTTACTATCTGTTGATTTTTGTTTTTATTTTTTGCTTTTACTTACAAATCTTTTCTTTTTCTATTTAAAATAGACAGTTTATTTTAATCTTTGTTTTCCATGAAAAACACTAAGTTCAAAGATAATGTTTTCATAAACAATGTAATTGCATGTTTTAAATATCAAGTCTTGCTTCATTTGCCTACAGTTCATGGCCATATAAAATATATGACCAGTAATTAATTCATTTGGTTGCAGAACATACAAAGTTTTCATTTTCTTCTCTGTTCTACTGGTCACAAATTTCTTGTATTTGTATCATTTTTCTGTATGAAATGACTACTGGTGAATCCGGAACATTGGTCAAAAAAGGCTTTCCCATATCACAGGTCCTTCCAATTGCTTCATCCAAAGGAATACTACTTAGCAGAGGAATAACAAGATCATTACACATCTTCTCTGATCCTCCCGTTGTTTGTGGGAAAATCTGTGATTTGTTCTTGCATTTTGGGAAATTGAATCCACTCATGTTTTCCACATTGCCAATAATTAGCACATTCACTTTTGAGGCAGAAACTGATTTCTTTGCAAACTTTCTGAAGGGACACTTCCTGAGGAGTTGTAATAATAATAGCTCTATCTATGCATGTTTTGCTCAGATACTGCACCACAGAAAGATGTTCATCAGATGTATCAAATAATCCACTTCACCCCAGTCAACATCTAGTAAGAACTGCTTGATCATTCCATTCTTTTTGGGGCCTCGCCATATGATTGCATCATAAGGGCTGTTAATCAAAAAGTCGATTGACATCACAGTCAAAATATCTTCTACATATACAGGAGACCAACCAGAGCCACTATGATGTAATTGTATATACTCGAGTATAAGACGAGTTTTTCAGCACATTTTTTGTGCTGAAAAACACTCACTCGTCTTATACTCGAGTCAGTTGTCTGTATTATGGCAATTTTCATTGCCATAATACAGACAAGGACCAGGGGCTGTCAGGAAGCTGTAACTTACCTTCACCGCAGCTCCTGTCAGCTCCCTTCTCTCTCCTCCACCCGTGCAGCTCCCAGGTCAGCTTCCTCTGCAACTCTCGCGAGAGCCACGGGGTCAGAGCATTGCCACGGGTTACCGTGGCAACGCTCCGCGCGGCCAGCGAGAGTTGCAGAGGAAGCTGACCTGGGAGCTGCACGGACGGAGGAGAGAGAAGGGAGCTGACAGGAGCTGCGGTGAAGGTAAGTTACAGCTTCCTGACAGCCCCCCTCCTACAGCCCATCCACTGGACCACCAGGGAGTGAGAGCCCCCCTCCCTGGCCAGCTAACAAGCAGGGAGGGGGGACGAAAAAATAAATAAAAATAATAAAAAAAAATAATAACAACATTAAAAAAAATATATCACAATAATAATTAAATAATAATAATTAATAAAATGCCCACCCCCACCAATGCTCTGCACTCACACACACACACACTGCACTCACACACACTGCATTCATACACACACTCACACACACACTGCACTGCATTCATTATATACACACACTGCATTCATACACACACTCATACACACACTGCACTGCATTCATTATATACACACACTGCATTCATACACACACTGCATACACACTGCATTCATACATACACACATACACACACTGCATTCACACTGCACTCATACACACTGCACTGCATTCATTATATACACACACTGCATACACACTGCATTCATACACACTGCATACACACTGCATTCATACATACACACATACACACACTGCATTCACACTGCACTCATACACACACTGCACTGCATTCATTATATACACACTGCACTCATATACACACACTGCACTGCATTCATTATATACACACTGCATACACACTGCACTCATACATACACACTGCATTCATGATATACACACTGCACTCACACACTGCACTGCATTCATTATTTACACACTGCATACACACTGCACTCATACACACACTGCACTGCATTCATTATACACACACTGCACTCATACACACACTGCACTCATATACACACACTGCACTCATATACACGCACTGCACTCCATTCATTATATACACACTGCATACACACACAGCATTCATATACACACTGCATTCATACACACACACACTGCATTCATTATATACACACACTGTAAATAAATATTAAATTAATATAACTTTTTTAGGATCTAATTTTATTTAGAAATTCACCAGTAGCTGCTGCATTTTCCACCCTAGTCTTATACTCGAGTCAATAAGTTTTCCCAGTTTTTTGGGGTAAAATTAGGGGCCTCGGCTTATACTCGAGTATATACGGTAATTTTTTAGGCCCATCTGAAAGTCCATAAAGTAAAGTCAAGATACCTGTTTGTCATCGCCCTAGACGTCTTTGTCCTAGGCCAAGCCATATGCCAGTTAAGCACTAAAAGTGTTATTTTCAATACCGCGTTTTCCTGATAGAACAAATAACTTCTGTTTCAGAGTAGATCATTTTCTTTTACTTCTTCTATTGCTGGATCCAGTGCAGAATTTGCCCCCGATACACATATGTCATGTCATGTCTTTTCCAGCTTCACTGCTACTAGTTCCCGAGCAGTTTGGAGGCACGTCTGCTGGAACATCAGTCATGTCACCACATGAAATGCATTTTTGTGAAGCGTCTAGCACACTGATCTGTTTTTTTTATTTAAATCCGTCTGACTGTCAGGCTCTAAATTATTGATTACTGGCTCGAAGAAATGGGCCCAGCCCCTAATGGGTTCTGATAACCTCCTATCCCTGGCAACTATTGCTGCCATGGCCCCCTATCTCCAGGTTTCATAGAGACACATGAAATCAAAACAAGGGCAAACAAAAATAACCAATAATAGTGCAGGTAATCTGACACCACTAGGCCACAATTGCACAGATATTTGCAATGCTACAAGACACATTCGCCATTGCTATAATGCATTTCATAACACCAGCACACCTGAGAAACTGCCTTATATAACGCAATGGGAAACAGAGCTTAACATACAAGTATTGCTTCCTGATTGGCTACAAAGTGTAAGTCTAACAAAATCAGCATCAATCAGTCTTTATTACTGGTAGTCCTACTGCAAAAATGTAATGAGATGGTATATGGTACCTCAAAAACTCACTAAAATCTATAGCAATAATTCCCCTTTATGTTGGAGATGTGAAGCGGGAATGGGCTCCTTTGCCCACATTTTCTGGGAATGCCACATACTGGCACAAAGTGGAGGACATGATTAAAGACATTACTAGGGCAAAAATACCCTTTCAACCATAATGTTAGTTGCTCTATATAATCCCATAGCTGGACTCCATCCCCGATAGGATAGTGCTTATTAAAGTTCTACTTACAGCAAAGATAAGTATTGCATGCCACACCTCCCTTCCTACCTTACTAGAATTACAGATAGAGTAGTGACCATTAGTTACCTCGAAAAGATGGCCTTAAGAATAGCAGGAAAAGGAAAGGAAAAAACCTACCATAAACTGTGGGATTGCTGGTTGAGTGTGCAACCAAATGTTCCATAAAGCCATTACCTACTGTAAATGCCATTTAAGCAACTGAGAATCAGTACTATGTCTCTACACAATACCTCATACCTTAATTAGCACCCACAAATGAAGGTCCATGATGACGTATCCTTATACCACCTCACAATGCTTATATATGTGTATATCATTGTTATATTTGCTAGAACATTTGAACCCTTGGAAAGCATTGAGATTGGCAAGACAACTATACGTACATCGAAACACGTTCAAGTTATTATGGCATACACAAACTTACTTCCCTATTGTTTACAACTTTATGGTTCTAATTCTGCTTCTTCCTTCCTTTTTTGCTTTATTTTTTGCTTTTGTGTGTGTCCTTTAACTCACATTACATTGTTTACTGCACCCAGACAGATTATATATTCAACTGGGTTTCAGATTTATTCATAATACAAATGAGTGATAAGATGAGAACCCTGTCATCGTATTTCTTCCTACTTGGGCTATAAACGCGATTGCTTTTATCCATGTACAAGTTATATGTGACTGTATAACTTCACACTGTGTTTAAAGTGGATTTTATAAGCTGTACTCTTAATTGGATGTGGATACTATATGCATTGCACCTGGACATTTGTATTGACATGTGTTCATTTTTTTCTAAACTTTCTAAAAAAAAAAAAAGGGATATTGAAAAAAAACCATTATAGGGATTACTCTTCTTTTTTTTTTTTTTTACATTTTATATGTTTAGTCAAAATTATTAAATCATTTGGAAAGCTTATCCAACAATATTATATTGATGCCTACTTGAAAAAATGTATATAATCAAATAAAGAAACACGCCAAAATATATATATTTTTTTTTTTCAATATACACAAATGGTGTTACTTAACATCATCCAACCAATAAACTATGTGACAATATTAAACATGTATATCTATTACAACAAAGAAAGACAATTATATGAATGAGCTCATTAAAAGTGACATTATGAATGTTACACCTGCTTGAAGACCCCTGATGAGACCATTAACCCCTTAAGGACACATGACATGTCTGACACGTCATAATTCCCTTTTATTCCAGAAGTTTGGTCCTTAAGGGGTTAAAGGAACACGTTAAGCTAATACAGCCCACTGTATTGACTATGGTGCAAGGAGTGCCCAGGTGCCCAAACCATATTAAATAATCAAACTATTTTAGAACAGTTTTAGCGCTTACTTCTGGCAGCTTCTTCTCCTGGTCTCCAGTTAGCTCTAAATCTATGCAGGCTATCCAGCACCCTGATCCTGGATTGGCAGTGTTTTATTCTATCAATACATCCAGCTTCTTCTCCTGGTCTCCAGTTAGCTCTAAATCTATGCAGGGCTATCCAGCACCCTGATCCTGGATTGGCAGTGTTTGTTTCTATCAATACATCCAGCTTCTTCTCCTGGTCTCCAGTTAGCTCTAAATCTATGCAGGGCTATCCAGCACCCTGATCCTGGATTGGCAGTGTTTTATTCTATCAATACATCCAGCTTCTCCTGCCGAAGAAAACTCGATGTGATGTGGGCACCGAGTGGGCTTAAACGGAATCACTACATACAGTGGGATGGTAAAAGGGTGCTTCGGGCATTATGACCACTCTAGTCCACTGTAGTGGTAATAGTACTCGGGGTATTAAGATGAAGAATTTTGAAGTACTGCTACAACACTTTAAAATAATATTTACTTTCAAAACATTTTATTCAGGATAAATAAATCCCAAATTGCGCAGTATTCAAAAATGCCAGAAACCATGTGTGCTTGTTAGCTTAGCCAATAGGCAATCTCCATATCATTGTTCAAATGATGATAGAGCCTCTGTGTGCGGAGAAATGTGGAGAAATATATATTTTAGTAAATTTGCTTGTTTCATTTTAAACAAGTATTTGATGTTTATCCCACTTATAAGCTTGCATTTCTACTCTTTGTTTTATCATTGGTAGATAATATATCACCTATACTAATTCCAGTTCTCTGCTCTGAAATTTGTAAGCAGCCCATCTATTTTTAACCTATTTTCATACACGTCTAAACATTTTTTTAAACTTATTTTGCATCCATATATTCTACTCCTGAGAATAATATTCACTTTATCGAAGGTGATTGTTGCACTTGTAATGCAATAAGGAGGTTCATTTAAATGATTTTATATATATATTTTCTATAGTTGAATGTTCTGTACATACTTCACCATCAAGTATCTACTAATGTTTCTTTACATGAACCTCTAGGACATTGTATCTCTTAAATAATGTGCTAAACCCACACTCATTCATAACCGAGGATTGCATCATCAAGCCATTATTATAGAGTTAGGTGTGGCTCTATTAAGTGTGAGCTCAGATTGATATGAATTCTTTATACCAAAGTATACTTATGGGGTATTTTTCCCTATTTTCATTTCACATTGAAAGATCTACTAACAAGGTATTGCTTCAAATTTTCAGTTTTTGGAGCATCTCCCTTCCTTTATTGGATCTTTGTATATGTTTTGCTAATGTAGAGGGTTTCACAGCTGGTTTTATTACTTAATAATACCTGACAGTTCTTGGATAATAGCATGACCTATACTGTCTATACTGTTTTTAGTTACAGAGTAAATTGCATATCACCTGTCATGAAATAAGTAACTAAAATAAGAGCATAGAGATAGATAGCATATATTATATAATAATAAAAGAATAAAGTATGAAAAGAATGAAGCACTTACTTAGCACACAGCATACGATCAGCTATATAAGGCATTATAAAATTATAAGAAAGATAAACATTCACACTTAACACTCCTCCAATAACAATGTCTCCATCCTGGAAATATTGAAAGTCCTCCAACCAGGGTGTCATATTTAAGTCGCACGTCATCACTGAGCTCTGCATTGCAGAAATTACACATCGGAACAGCATAAACCATAGCACTTTAACCACATCTGATCCAGATATATGAATGAGCATTATTACTTTAGACATAGTAATGTATCAAAAACAAACACCGTATCACAGATCCAGGATTCAGTGATGGTCAGGATAATGCCACTTGCAGTTTGAATCTCCTATTGTAATGAATCGAAATGATCTCCCTCCTTTTATACAGTGTAGTGGAATGCATTTCAATGGGTGCTGGATATAGCTATGGACCTGTGTGCTTTGGGATATTTGGGTTGTCTACATTTCTAAAACATATCAATATCTAGCTTCTAAATTTACTAAGCATGGTGCTTCTATTTCCAATTCCCTTCACTCTGATTTTATAGATTTCTGTTTCCTTCTTCCAAGTTTAAACTAACACTTTACATTTTGTATGCTTATTCATTATCACCAGAAATATTAAGTTTGTTTTATAAAAATCACTTTAAAGGGTGCAATCAATATATAGGTCTATAGTAGGGTCCTGCCTTGGATGAGCCTCACTGACCACCAATTAGTTAATTAAGGCTTATTCTATTTTTTTTTTTTTTATAATTTTGAATAATCTAATTTAATCAGTTTTATGGCAAGTAGAGAGGGACTCATTCTGGCTCAGATAAAATGGACGTTGGCTATATGGCAGGTTCGTTAAAGGCTCAACAAGCAAAGGCAGATTGTGCCACCAAGGGATATTGTTAACCCAAACCATTTTCAGTTGGTGGCTTTGAAAGATAAACACAGTCTATGAGACCCTTATTTAACACTAAAAACTCCTGAGAAGCTGATTATAAATAAGGTCTACTATAGGATGTTGGTTATACTCACTGAATGACCGTAGAGCACAAATACACAGACAAAGCTGATATTTTTAGGTCTAGCTTTGACAATGAGTTTGAAGAATAGAAAGATACAAAATATAATGGATGCAGCTAAAGAAAATAAAACAAAAAAAAATGAAAGCACTAAAACTTCTTAAAAGACAAATACTGCACCTTAGTTGGATAGCTTTTTACCCAGGCTGTTTACACTATCCACTACCCACATGCCACCCTGAGAGTCTGAGGCACACTATTCAACAGAAAAAAAAACAGATACCCTTGTCAATTCATAGGGTATATTAAAAAAGTATTATATCTAGTTGATATTACTTGCAGGTAATGCTTAAGGAATTAATACCATCCTGTATATGAATAGTAACATTAAAATGTCCAGGTCAAACACAAATCAAATTACAAAACAATAAGAATAATTATAATATAAGAATAAATAGCATTGTAGAATGCCTTAGCAGGCAGAAAATGTTGTGTTGATATACCAAGTCCAAATGTCCCTGAACAGTTAAAGGGATCCTATAATGAAAGGAAAACAAAGCTGTTTTCCTGGCATTGTAGAATCCTACAGTGCCCCTCTCCATCGTTCCCCTCCTCCCGCGGCTCATCCTTTCAGTCACTTACCTGATGTCCCTCGGCTCTGACTCAGGCTCCACTCACATTCCTCCCCCTCTGATGTCAGCCAGCGGAGGAGACCGAAAGAGCATGTGCAGCAATGACTGAGCTCGCATAAGGATTTCCTCATAGGAAAGCATTAATTAATGCTTTCCTATGAGGACAAAATCTGATGCTGGAGGTCCTCATGCAGAGCGGGAGGACGTCCAACATCAGATAACGGACTAAAGGTCTGTTTTGATTCTGGAAGCCTTCTAGGGGCTGTCTGGTAGACAGTCACTGAGGGTAACTTAGAGATGCAATGTAAACATTGCAGTTCTCTGGAATAATGGAATAATTGCAAAAGGGACACAGCACCCAGACTACTTCAATTAGCTCAATTGGTCTGGGTGCCTACAGTGTCCCTTTAAACAATCTCACCAACATGGCCAAATCTCTTCTCATGGACCTCACTTGAACCGTACCATCCCTACCCTCCATGCCTTCTCTCCAGCTACTAAACAGGCGGTGACTGCACTTCTCCTTTCCTCTCGTCCCACCACATGTCCGCTTGATCCTATCCCATCTCACCTTTTTATATCTATCACCCCTTGTCCTGTGCTGTCCTTAACGCACATCTGTTCCTGCTTCCCTAAAGCATACTATTGTTGTACTCGTCTTAAAAAAAATCCATCTCTTGTCCCTGACAAGAGCTTACCCTTCGAACTATCGACAAGAGCTCAGCTTCATCAAAACTTCTGGAAAGACTTGTCTTTATACGTCTGACTTGCTTCCTCAATTCCAACTCTCCCCTCAACCCTTTTTGGTCTGGATTCTGACCCCTCCACTCCACAGAGACCACTCTGATTAAAGTTACAAATTATCTAATTGCGGCTAAATCCAAGGGCCACTACACCATACTAATTCATCTGGATCTTGCCTTTTACACTGGTGATCATGGCCTCCTTCTCCAAATTTTTCAGTCTGTTGGTCTCTGTGACATAGCCCTCTCATGGTTCTCCTCCTATCTCTCCCAACATTCATTCAATGTCTTCTTTTCCAATGAGAACCTCCTGCTATCATCCTGCCTCAGTCGGAGTACCTCAAGGTTCGGTTCTTGGTCCCCTTATGTTCTCTCTCTATATTGCCTCTCTTGGCAAACTCATTAAATCATTTGGATTTCACTACCATCTATATGCTGATGACACCTAGATATCTCTCTTCTCCATTGACCTCTTCCCTGCTGTCCTACAATGTGTCACCAATTACCTTCTTCCATCTCTGACTGGATGTCCTCCCATTTTCTGAAACTCAATCTTTAAAACTGAGCTCCTTGTCTTTCCCCTCCTCCTAATACTGCTCCTCCTCTTTTGATCTCCCTTTAAGTTAGTGGCACCCACATCAGCCTATCCTTGAAAGCATGCTGTCTGCAGTATACTTGACTCTGGCCTCACTCTTGAGTCTGATATCCAGTTTGTCATCAAATCCTGCCAATTCCACCTTAGAAAACATATCCCGCAAAGACCCCTTTCTTACGCACGATACTACTGAGGAGCTTGTCCATGCTCTAGTAATCTCTTGCATCAATTATTGTAACTCTCTCCTAATTGGTCTTTCCAGAAACCATATCGCCCTGCTACACTGTGTATTGAAAGCTGCCATAAGACTGATTTTCCTCTTCAGTCTCTCCTCTCACATCTCACCCTTCTGTCAGTCCTTACATTGGCTCCCTGTATCCTCTAGGAGGCAATTCAAAGTACTAATCCAAACATATAAAGCACTGTTTTCCTGGCATTGTAGAATCCTACATCAATAAGTATGCCCCTTCTTGTTATCTCCGCTCTGCCCATGACCTTCTCCCTTCCGCTGCTCACACCCATTCAGCCAACTCACGCTTGCAAGGCTTCTCACAGGTCAAACTTTCCCTAGCCTTCAATCATTTTAAAAGTGCCTTAAACCCATCTCTTTAGGAAAGCTTGTGGCCTCCCAGAGTAATCTCTACTGCACATACCTGTCCCTTGCTCTATCCAAAAGTCAGCATTCTACTCTCTCCTTCAGTTCTACCTCATTCCCACCTCATTTGATTGCTATCTCCTGTTTTATATCCCACCTCCTCTAGACTGTAAGCTTGTTTGAGCAGAGTCATCTTAAACCTATTGTTCCTGTAGGTTTTTGTAATTGTCTCATTTTTGTAAAATCTCCCCCTCTTATAATATTGTAAAGCGCTGTGGAATTTGTTGGCGCTATATAAATGTCAATAATAATAATAAATAATAATGATGGAGCACTTTAGGAGTAGAGTGGGGCTCCTCATAAAAGTAGTGGGCAGACTAGATGGGCCGAATGGTTCTTATCTGCCGTCACATTCTATGTTTCTATGTTTCTAGTGAAGTGCAGGAAGCCTTGACCAGGAATATAGGAGTCCATGAAAAGAATGATAAAAAGGTTAATTGTAGTTGTATACCTTTTTATATATTTTTTTTTCTTTTTTAGCAAACTCATCCTACCCACTGAGCTGTTATTAAATCTACTATAAAAAATTAAAACAAAACATTATTCCCATGCAATTATATAGCTTACTGATTGGTTGACTTACCAGCCAATGAACAGAGCACATAGAAAATACTTTATTAAGTATTTTCCCAAATGTCAAACATTGAAGCCCTTACAAGGCTGATTAGATTTATTTTTAATTAGTGATTTAATTTTATTTATTTTTAATTATTTTTTTAAGAAGAAGACATCTAAAAGTCAGTATCGTAATTTTTTTTTTTTTTTTTTTTTTATGGGTCACCTCTTGCATTTATTGTGGGTCTACTAAACTAAGTTCAAGACTCTTTTCATTTGAAAAACCCAGCATACCCAGCCATAATTTCTTTATTCTGATATGATCTTAATGTGTTTTTTTTTACATTGATTCGGGATTGCAACTTAACTGCCCTAGATGGAAAGAACCTATGCAGAGCTTGTCTTATGGATGTACTGGAGGATGTTTCCCAAAAGTGTTCCCTGCAGGAAGATCTAAAATGCTGGATATCCCAAGCAATAGCAAAGTGCTTCAGATCTACTTCTGAGAAATGGGGTTATCTAACTATATAGAGCAGAACCTCATTCCTCGGTTTTTGGAAGAAGATTCTGAAAATGTGGAATTCTTGGAGGAAGAGAAGGAGAAGGTAGATTGCTGATGGAAAATAATTTTATGCAATGCTTTGTGAATATTCCCTTAAACATACTGAGCTATATATATTGTGACAAACTGCCATTTGCCACTGGGCATTGGAGAGGACTTATTGCTAGCCTCCTGCCCTGCGACTATGGCCCTGGAAGGTATTGCCCTTTGAGACTTACATTTGGACATAAAGGATTTTTGTATGCTATTCCTGGCCATTTAAATGTTTTGGAGCAGGGTTACAACTTTTAAACTGGCACTTCGAATGCAGTCGAAGTGCCGAAGCCGTCGAAGTGCCGAAGCCGTCGAAGTGCCGAAGTCGTCGAAGTGGCCGCCATTCGACAAACGAACACGTGGCAGCGGGCATTTTAACTTGTTCGAATGTGGTCAGCGGTGTGTGCAGCCAAATATATGGAACTGTTTGCGGCTACCCAATTGCACGAACACCGCTGACCCGTACCTACTTCGACACTGCGGCTGGAGACTAAGTCCTGTTCGAAGATTCGAACACTCGTTCGAATGGGACTTAGTCATTTTCACGGTGTAAAATAGACCGACCGCACAGCCCAAATCCATGGAACTGTTTTGGACATGAAAATGTGCTTGCGGTCGGTCATAAAGGGCTTATAGCTATCTCCCGAACAGCTGGACGGATTTGAATGATTTTTGGGTATGTTTGTATTTGGAATGTGCTGATTAATCATATGTAACTGTTATTAATATTGGATGTATGGTTTTAGAGTTATGAAAGTTGGGTTAAATGTATGTTTAAATTGTACGTTATAATTGTGTTACCTCTCAGGCTAAGGGGAGGGAATCTGTGGGATGTAACCATTGTGTGATTGGGTAATGCATAATTGTTTGTGGGCGTCTCCCTTGCAGGGGAGAATTGCATAAAAGCATAGTGTGTGTAATTAAACGAGAGTTCTTCTTGACCCTCAACACGTAGTCTTGTCTCGTGATTGGAGGGGACAGCTATATTCACACTGGGGATTGCTATGCGCTGCATACTCCCTTGAGTTTTAATCACTTAGCTCTTTTGAGAGTTTGCTCCTGTTATGCTCTCCTTGGAGGAGAGGTCTTTCCCACACGGTCCTGGATGCTGGAGGTTCATACAGGGTGGAAGGAAGATGGCGCGGCTCCAGTTAAGCTACGGCGGTTGTGGAGTCTGTGGTAGTTGTGGTGTCATCTGCAGTGCTTGGAGTCCTCAGGAAGCGCTAGGAGCATCCGTCAACGGAAGGTGTCCGTTACATATATATATATATATATATATATATTTATATATATGATGTAATCACGCACGGGACGTGCACGTGTGGGGCTCATTTTACTGCGGGCTTGTTGGGCTGTTATTTTGGAGGATTTATAAGGTAATTTCATAAACTATTAGTTTATTTATTCACACTTTCCTCTTATTATCTATTCTTTTTCATTTACTATTTGAGGAAGAGTCTCTTGAGTCCATAGCATGTGTCCTCCTATCACAAGAGTCTCTTGAGTCCATAGCATGTGTCCTCCTATCAAATTTACTTATCATGTGTTTTTTTATCACTATGTATGTTAATGAATTTTGTAATCTCACATTAATTGATTATGTGTGTATATACATATTTACTTGTTACTGTGGTGTTAGCTTGATAAAGACATGGGTACAGGTTGAAACGTTGCGGATCCATTAAAACTGCTTTGAACATATCAACGTGAGTGCCTGAGATTTTTTCTTATATGAGGATTATATGGGGTACGTCAGTGGAATATATCCGAGGCTTTAAGGCAAATAATATCTCACAATCCACCTTAAAGCACTGGAAAGATGCACGGCTATCTTCGAATCTCTCTGGCATAACAACAAATAGCTCAGAATATGCAGGTTACGGGGCTGGACGAACTGTGCCTTTAAGAAACTAAACTTCTCGCTGCAGCTCCGAAACAGTCTGGGCAGGCTGGACACTTGCTGGGTAAACAACTTTCCCATCTCTGTGGACTCCATGAAGGGCAGTTTATTATGTAAGGACTTACCTTGGTTGGAGTCCGTAGGGCAGAGATGTTTGCTCACCCTTGCAGTTAATCTCAGCCTACGGTAACCAGGAAAGAAGCCACCTAGGCTGTGAATCTGTGAAAGCGATTTAGGGTTAATTATTTCAGATGACTTAAAGGTAGGCAGAAAATGTAATAGAGCAGCAGGAATTGCTAACAGAATGCTTGGTTGTATAGGGAGAGGTATTAGCAGTAGAAAGAGGGAAGTGCTCATGTCATTGTAGAGAACACTGGTGAGACCTCACTTGGAGTATTGAACGCAGTACTGGAGACCATATCTCCATAAACAGGGCCGGCCTTAGAGGTGTGCGAGCTGTGCGGCCGCACAGGGCTACTCGGGTGGAGGATTTCATTATTCTCCACCCAAAAAAAAACAAAACATTGCGGTGGGGCTTAGCATGTGGTGGGGCTTAGCGTGTGGCAGGGTGGGGCTAAATGATGGTTGGGGCAGGGCTAGAAATGCCAGGTAATTGCTGCATGGGAAGCAGGAAAGAAGGAGTCCCTGCTTCCCCAACAAACAGAATCTGTCTGTGTGTGACTGTCTGCCTGTGTGTGTGTGTGTGTGAGTGTGTGTGACTGTCTACCTATGTGTGTGTGTGTGTGTGTGTGTGTGTGACTGCTTATGCGTGTGTTACTGTCTTCCTCTGTGTGTGTGTCTTTGTGTGTTTGTCTCTGTGTGTGTGTGTGTGTGTGTGAATGACTGTCTGCCTCTGTGTGTGTGACTGTCTGTGAGTGACTGTCTGTCTATGTGTGTGTGTGGCTGTCTGCCTGGGTGTGGCAGTCGTCCTGTGTGTGTGTGTGTGTGTGGCTGTCTGTGTCTGTGGCTGTCTGCCTGTGTGTGTGTGTGACTGTCTGCCTCTGTGTGTGTGTGTGTGTGTGTGTGACTGTCTGTCTGCCAGTGTGTGTGTGGCTGTCAGCATGTAACGGTGTGTGTGTGTGTGTGTGTGTGTGACTGTCTGCCTGTAACTCTGTGTGTGTATGTGTGTAATTAATATTTATTTTTAAATCAGTATTAATTTAATAAATCCCCTATACAATCACTACACTTCTATACACACACTATACATGGATGACAGGGGGGCGCTGCGAAGATGTTTCGCACAAGGCGCCTAAAGGCCAAAGGTAGGCCCTGTCCATAAGGATATTAATACTTTAGAGAGAGTTTAGAGAAGGGATACGAAACTGGTTCATGGATTGCAGGATAAAACAAGGATAGGTTAAAGGATCTTAACATGTATAGCTTGGAGGAAAGACAAGACGGGGGGATATGATAAAAACATTTAAATACATAAAGGGAATCAACACAGTAAAGGAGGAGACTATATTTATAAGGAGAAAAACTACCACAACAAGAGGACATAGTCTTAAATTAGAGGGGCAAAGGTTTAAAAATAATATCAGGAAGTATTACTTTACTGAGAGGGTAGTGGATGCATAGAATAGCCTTCCAGCTGAAGTGGTAGAGGTTAACACAGTGAAGGAGTTTAAGCATGCGTGGGATAGGCATAAGGCTATCCTAACTATAAGATAAGGCCAGGGACTAGTGGCAGTATTTAGAAAATTGGGCAGACTAGATGGGCCAAATGGTTCTTATCTGCCGTCACATTCTATATGTCTATGTTTCTGTGAATGGGGGCTTGGCAAGAACAATAATCGAGTATGTAGAAACAGACAAGGGCAAATCCTTGAGGGTAGTCAGGCATGGTTCCAAAGGTCAGGGAAGGCAAACATACTATAGGGAAGCAAACATACTATAACGAAATATCCAAAAGCAGGTCAAGTCAGTCTGGAAATCAGGGAAAATAGGCAACAGGAATCAATGAACTGACACTGCATTTAGGCAGAGACAGTGTTATATAGCTGGATAATGAGCAGCTAATCCGCAGGTTGCATCAGGTGGACTTTGAGTGACAGGTAGTAGCCACAGGTAAAGCCCAGCCCCCTAGTGTTGCAGACAATGCATGGTAAACAGGGCTAGAACCTCACAAAAAAAATAAAAAAATGAGTTCAGCAGTGGTTCAGAGGCAGGGAAGCAGGCTTAGCATACTGAAGGGACCAAGATCAAATCCTCCGTAGGACACCTGTGGGGAAACCACGCCTAACAGTCTGGATGGCACGGGGAGAACCGTGACGGAATGTATGAGTTGTGTGCTGATTTAATAAGCCTATTTTTTGTTTATTTTTTTAATTTGGGACTAGGAATATATGTTCGCTGTAAAAGGATTTGTAAGCTGAACGAGTGGTTAAATTTTAAATGAGCCTTGTACATTTTTATGAGACCATGACTTCGGATTAGATTAGAAAGACACATCTAGGGATAGTTTCATAAGTCCTGCTATGTGGACAGAGTGATACACCAAACAGCACACAAGATAGTTAATGATCCCATATTTCCCATGAAATGTATTAAGACCCATACTGCAGCTAATCCTCACTAAAAAAATCAGGTATATGACAACTGTTGATGTGTCACCACCCTCCTTCCTGGGGCAGCGGGAGGAAGACAGATCCCTGGTGAAACAGAGGTTAAAACATGAAATAACTAAATATAATTTTAACTTGAGGGTATGAAATTAAGAAGTGGCACAATACTAACTCCCCATTTCAGTTGTTTCATCTTTAAGGGAACGCACCCTCTTGGGTTGTAAAAAGGCTTACTACTAATATATCTCTGGTTTAATGTGTTCTTTTAAATTGTTTTAAAAGAGTTTTTTATTCTTTGTGACCACAACTGTAGACTCCAGGTGCGTGGGGTTTGAGATTTGGTCAGTGTAACGGCACCCCAAGGCATAAAAGGGGATAACAGCCGTTTAGTAGATCTTCCCCTTCCAGAGACACAGGCACAGCTACTG
Organism: Pelobates fuscus; assembly: GCF_036172605.1. Lineage (NCBI taxonomy): Eukaryota > Metazoa > Chordata > Amphibia > Anura > Pelobatidae > Pelobates > Pelobates fuscus. Next base: position 8,598,792 of record NC_086322.1, on the reverse strand, counting down.
TAGACACCAATCCACCAAACCGGAGAAGCATATGAATGCTCTCAAACATATGAATGCTGTAAACAGCCGAATAGGAAAAAACATACAAATAGATTTACACTCCTAGCAGTCAAACTGGAACAGCATACAATAAATCCCCCCAAGATTGATACAAGGCTCCATTTTGAGGGTCAAGCAGGAACAGACAGAGCTTTGGGTTTATTTTTCTTATATACACATTAGTACCACCCACAGGGTTTTGGAAAATAACCAATAAACACGTACAATACACTCAGACACTCACACACAAAATCCTCCACTCTGCCTGTGATACAATTACCTTACACAATGGGTAATGTAATTATCACAGACAAAGAAATACAGTTTTTCCACATTATTCATAACTTTAAAAGTATGCATCACATTCACATAAAACTTACATTTTCAGAATCAGCGTACTCCAAATACAAACATACAAGTGGTCCAGTGGTCCAGTGGTGCAAAAGATAGATCATAGTCCTTTGTGACCAAATGAAGCATGGCTTTTCTGCCCAAAACCAATTCCACAGAGTTTTCTATCCTGGAGATAATTGGGAAGTAATCCAATTATCTCCAAGGACAGAGGCAAAACTCCATTGAACACATGGCAGCAAAAGACAATAAAATACATAAAAATATATAACGGTGCAGCCATTGCATAAAACAGGTACATTCAACATATCCCTAGATTGCTCAGATCTCAGCGCACATTATTACTGAATGGCGCTCAGATCACACACATACAGTTCAATTGCCATGGAGCCAAAGTCTTTCCCATGGTCTTTCATTATACGAATGGGCTCAATGGCATAGCTATCTGGGGTATCACCGCTCAAACAGGGCAAGCACCGAATGACCCGGCTTTCGTGTCTTTGCAGGGGAAAATCAAGCGTTTCGACATGGGGCCATAGTCTAAAGGCAGCAGGCGGGCAACCAGGCTCCTCCAATGCACAGTGGCGATATTGGTCTCGTCACAGTCAGGCTTGTAGTCTGGATCAGAAAATCATGGACAACAGTATAATCTTCTTTTGTTTGACCCTTGGAAATCCAACTTTGACCAGTCAAATCAGTCAAATCAACGATTTGCCAGAGCGTTAACACGACATAGCAATAAATATGTTGAATATCTGAGGCCAGAAAAAAATGCAGATGACACCAGTTCTGTATCACCTGGTCCAAATAATTGCTCAATGGTTATTAGTTTAATGTAGCATCATCTGAGAGAAAAAATATTGACAGGGTACAAACCTTGTGTGGCCAGAGTGGCCGGCATATATGCAATAGTAAATAAAAATTGAAAGTTAAAATCAAAGAAAAAGCATGCTTTTTAAGGGGTCCCCTCTTTTCTAAAACATACTAAGGTGCTTTATAGACATGTGCAATTAGTTTTCAGTCCGAATATGAATTCGGCCAAATTTCAGGCAATTCGGACATTCAGGTACGTCCAAATGTCCGAATTGCCGAAGCGCCGAATTGCCCAAGTGCCGAATTGCCGAGGTCCCGAAGTTCCAAAATTACTGAATTTCCGAAGTGTCAAAGTGCCGAAGTGCCGAAGTTCCGAAGCACAGTATTGCCTATGTACTAATATACTTACCCAGTGTAAGTAGAAGAATGTTATATTGTATACAATTTTAAATAAAAAGTATACAAACATAGCCAGGATTCAGCTGTAAGCATTTGCAACACTTACAACAATCAAGTAACACACATTCATATAAAATGTAAGTTACTTGGCCAGTCAATGTAATGACAGGAATGAATAAGTAGATAACGCCCTAATTCCCACGGTATTAGGGAGCTATCTACTAAAAGGCTGAAAGACCATGACGCGCGAGTGGGGGCTTTTAAACTAAAGGGGGACCTATTGCCCCCCCGGCCCCCACCCCTGAGCGGCAGGTGGGGGCCCTAATATAAAATAATGGGGGGACCTATTGTCCTCCCCCTGGCCCCCACCACTGAGCGGTGGGTGGGGGCCCTAAATACTAATAAGTATTTTTTTTTAGGGCCTTACCCGCCGCTCAGGGGTGGGGGCCGTGGGGAGGACAATAGGTCCCCCCTATTGGTATTTAGGGCCCCCACCCGCCGCTCAAGGGTGGGGGCCAGGGGGAGGACATAAGGTCCCCTCCTTATTAGTATTTAGGGCCTCCACCCACCGCTCAGGGCTGGGGGCCGGGGGGAGGACATTAGGTCCCCCACTTTTTCCAATTTAGAGCCCCCACCCGCCGCTCAGGGGTGGGGGCCAGGGGGAGGACATTAGGTCCCCCCGTTATTCCAATTTAGGGCCCCCACCCGCCGCTCAGGGGTAGGGGCCAGGGGGAGGACATTAGGTCCCTCCCCTATTAGTATTTAGGGCCCCCACCCACCGCTCAGGGGTGGGGGCCAGGGAAGGAGGACAATAGGTCCCCCCTTATTTTACTTTAGGGCCCCTCAGGGGTGCCTCTCAGGGGTGGGACGGGGGAGGACAAAAGGTCCCCCCTCTATTCTAATTTAGGGCCCCCACCCACCGCTCAGGGGTGGGGGCCCATTTTACTTCTTTAGGGCAGGGGGGAATGTTTTTTTTTTGTTTTTTTTAAAGTGAGCAGTCACAGATTGCTCACTGTTTAATAGACATTCCGGTATAGGGAGTAGGGGCAGAATTTACTAATACTAAGTAATTTTTACTTAGTATTAGTAAATTTGTCTGAAAGACCAATTTAGGTCTTTCAGCCTTTTGGTATTTAACTCCCTAATACCTTGGGAATTAGGGAGTTATCTACTAAGCGGCTGCAAGAGAAGACCCAAAGTGCCAAAGTCCCGAAATTCCGAATTCCGAAATTCCGAAATTCCAAAGTTCCGAAAATCCGAAGTGCCGAAGTTGCCGAATTTCCAAAGTGTCGAAGTGCTGAAGTGCCGAAGTTCCGAAGTGTTTAAGTGCCGGATTGCTTAAGTCCCGAATTGCGAAAGTCCTGAATTTTGGAATGCCGAACCGAACCGAAAATGTCCCCCCCCCCAGTGTGTATCAGGTTCCCTGAGGACAGGTGTCAATCCATATCTGCCAAGTGACCCTATGTAGGGGGAACAGTCCCTATTCTGCTCTGTGTCAGTGTGTATCAGGGATCCTTATGATAGGTGTCAATCCATATCTGCCAAGTGACCCTATGTAGGCGGAACAGTCCCTATTCTGCTCTGTGTCAGTGTCTGGGGTAATACAGAGTGTCTGGAGGGAGTATCTTCAGTAACACAGGGTGTCTGGAGGGAGTATCTGCAGTAACACATGGTGTCTGGAGGGAGTATCTGCAGTAACACAGAGTGTCTGGAGGGAGTATTTGCAGTAACACAGAGTGTCTGGAGGGAGTATCTGCAGTAACACAGAGACATTCTGTCATCAAACTAACATGGTGACCAGGGGTCATGTGATCAAGTTCATGTAGATCTTTCTTACAGGGGGATAAGCTTTACCTTTGATATGGTAAGTAGGTAATTCAATCCCTTTACAAGTCAGGAGAGAGATAGCCACTCCCCCCTATCCTCATTCCTCTCTGTTCCTTCTTGGCTGTGCTGCAGAGCAGATGCGCAGACGCCATGTGCTAGCATGGGGAACCATGTTACACTCTGTTGCTTCCTTTTCTTCCTTGGTGGATGTGATGTCGAACTTGCAGCAGTGAGCCATTACTAGATGTGAAGGCCTAACCGTGGGTGAGATCAAACGTGTGGGGAAGGGGATTACTATATAGATAGATAGATAGATTTAAAAAGGGTTGTTGCTCCGTGGGTCTGGGCTGTGTGTTTGTGATACATTTATAGTATTGTGTTGTTGCCTTCTAAATAAATACCTTTTAATGTAGACGAACCTTGTGTAATATATATATTAATTTGGTGATACACCACAGGGAGTATCTGCAGTAATACAGAGTGTCTTGGGGGAGTATCTGCTTGTAACATTTATATGCACTAAAAAAAATAATAAATTGAAAAAATAAAATAAAATGGTTGCAGCTTCCGAATGAATCTAAAATGGATACTGTCCAGTAGGTGCGAGGGTCTGCTAGGGAGGGTGTGCTGCTGATTGGCTGGAATGTGTCTGCTGACTGTGAGGTACAGGGTCAAAGTTTACTCAATGATAAAGAATAGGGGGCGGACCGAACATCGCATGTGTTCGCCCGCGGCGGCAAACGCGAACATACTATGTTCGCCAGGAACTATTCGCCTGCGAACCGTTCGGGACATCACTACATAGGAACCTACATTTTGGCTTACTGTGTTTCATCTGAAGGATATAGAATGTGAAATGTATTTACTTATTTTATTAACTTATTTTGGATTAGTAATGGCTTATCAGTGTATCCATGAATGTGATTTTTGCATTGGCAATTCTGCTGGTTGTCCACAGTGTGTATCTACTACGTCTGTTGTTGTGACGGACTGCCTGGCACTCCAACCAAGTGCCTCCGTCAATCGATGCTCCAGCACTCCATCAGACACCATAAGCACTGCAGACCCCACTTCCAGAAATGCAGCTGTGCCGGGGTCTCACCATCCTTCACCCACCCTGGAACCAAGATCAGAATCCAGCTTCCAGTGGGCAGACCTCTACTACTCACAGAGAGCGTAGCAGGAACAGCTCTTATAAGAGCTAGTGAGGGAGTATAGTGATATAGCAATCCCCAGGGTAGATACAGCCATTTCCCCCACACATGAGATGAGACTCTATGTTGAGGGTAAGCAGGAACAGAATTTTAATGGAGGCACACTGGCCTTTTAGGCAAGTATCCCAACACGGGTGACACCCAGGTGGACCTTGTAGGGCACAGGGACACAAAGTGAATAAACCAATAAAAACAGAGTCATAAAGTGATACACTCCCATACACAAACAATAGAATCCTTCCTCTGTTTTTGGGAGATAATTGAATCAGGAACTGCACTATTCTAACCCAATTATCTCCAAGCACAGAAAAACATACAATTTTATGAAACCCCAAAAAGTACCTTAAAAACACATAAAACCCCATACATCCCCTGATGGCCCCTATCTGGGTGAACAACATATCCAAAAATCACCCAGGTCGGTTCAGGGGTTCAGGAATTTCCTGGAAGTCATAGTTTTGACTGACCGTGCACATGGTCCTATGCCCAAAACAGTTCCAGGGAAATCAGTGCTAACAGTCGGTCAAGTTTGGTAGTATTTTACCGGTTTCCCTGCAGGGCCCATAGTATGTGGGCAGGAGGCTGGCAAGCACACCCCGCAAGCACAAGTGGCAAGGTTACTTTCGCCACAGTTGTTCTCTGTTTTGTTGGATGAAAACATGAATCATATTGCAATGATTATTGAGTATGAATTATATGTCTTGTAATGAATTTGTGTGTTATGTGTCCTTGTCCAAATATTTGCATGTCATTAACACAAGTCTTTAGTATTTTTAAAACAGGTCACAGGCTGTACAGCCGGCAATAATGAAATCATTGCATGCTATCACGCCTAGAGATTTTTGATGATATAAGACTTTGCAAACTAAGCGCTTGTTACATCTGACGTGAAAGGGCCCACAAAATGCAGCTGATCAACTCATGGATCCACATTTCCCATTGTAAAGTGACTAATCCTGAACGTGAATCTTTCATTGGAAACAGACTGGATGGATTAGGAGATAGCTCTCCCTTATAAAGAATTGCTATTAGGGGAGTATTGTCCATCTCCGAGTTAATTTCTTTGAAAAACAAAAAAAACAAAAAGTACATTGCTTTGTTTGTGTTATCCAGATTGATTATTCTAATGGAATTTTGCTACACCATTATTCTTTACATTAAGTTAATCCCTTTCATCTTTGTTACATGGGTGGCTGTGATTTAGGTACTAAGCAACCTGTCCTCTTACGTGATAGATAAGGATTTTATTAGTAAGCCACAGACTTATACCGTCACGGTCCTGGCACTCCGAAAAAAAAAAAGAGAGAGGGTAGTATGGTTTCTCCGAATTAAGGTTCATCTAGTGTATCTCATTGATCATAGCTATGGTGAAATTATATTTTAATATTGATTAGAAAGATTTATGCTGAAATGAGTACGTTTGGAAGTGAGGCAATTTTAATCTATTGAACTAATGTATTATATTTGTATTGGTAAATTGAAAGCATTTTGCTGGTAGACCTTATTAGAAGATATTTCAGCAAACTGACCCAGAAGAGGATAGAAATAAATAATATACTCATTTAACCCCTTAAGGACAGAGCTTCAGAAGCTTGACTTACGCTTAATGACACAAGCAATTTTTGCATTTTCTTGCTGTTTGCGTTCATCTGCAATTTGCATCTCTCTCATTTATTGCACCGACACATATTATATACTGTTTTTTAAAGGACAGAAAGGGCTTTAATTTGATATGACATATATATATATATATAAATGCTTACTTATTATAAAAAAAATACAGAAAAATGCAAAAAAAATGAAAAATATTTTTTTTTTTTACAGTTTTTGCAATCATAATGTGTGCATAATTAGTGCAGGTTAAGGAAAGTAATTAAAAATAAATTCATTTATTTGTTCTGATTTACAGAATATATAATGTGTCTGGGATTTTAAGTTTTTTTTTGGTAGTTACAGGTCACAAAGCACAAGGAGTCAAATAAAATTTTAATGTGGAGCGATTTTAGAATTTGGTATGTTTGTCTTGTAAGCCTAATAGCCATAAAATAAAACAAAATTGCCACACAAAAGTATATATTTATATAAAGTAGACATCACAGGCTATTTACCTAAGGTTGTTTTGACACTTTCTACGTAGCCATTTTACCGCCAACCTCTGCTAAATATTGGAGTAAAATTGTGTTTTTGGGGGGTTTTCGCACACAAACCTATAACAAAGAACTTCTCATGTGTATTTTGTAAAGTTGGTGTGTGCTATTCCTGTACAAAGTTTTATTATGTGTTCAGTTACTTCTGCTGAGTACAACGGTACCCCCATTGTATGTCTTTGGCACTATTTCGTGAAGCTACAGTGCCATATAGGAGACCTGTCCTTTTCAGTATTCACAGTAGAATTTTGAGAGACGGATTTAATGAGCCTATGCTTCCATTTGGGGTATTATAACAGTTTGACTGTTCAAAAACCCCCACAAAGGCCTACCATTTGTAAAAGTAGACACTCCAGGGTATCTCATAAGGTGCATATTGTGCCTTAACATGCCCCCATTTTTTTACCATTACATGCCAAAGTATGTGGTAAAAAATAATTGTGTGCATTTTTTACATACGGATTGCATTTTTGCTGGGCATTTTGTATATTTCATATGTGCCACTAAGTTCAAACCCCCCAAATTATGCTCAGCTAAGTCTTCTGAGTAAAAGGACACCCCCATTGTATGTCTATGGCACTATTTCGTGAAGCTACAGTGCCATACAGGAGACCTGTCCTTTTCAGTATTCACAGTAGAATTTTGAGAGACGGATTTAATGAGCCTATGCTTCCATTTGGGGTATTATAACAGTTTGACTGTTCAAAAAAAACCCACAAAGGCCTACCATTTGTAAAAGTAGACAATCCAGGGTATATCATAAGGTGCATATTGTGCCTTAACATGCCCCCATTTTTTTACCATTACATGCCAAAGTATGTGGTAAAAAATTATTTTGTGCATTTTTTGACATACGGATTGCATTTTTGCTGGGCATTTTGTATATTTCATATGTGCCACTAAGTTCAAAACCTCCAAATTGTGCTCAGCTAAGTCTTCTGAGTAAAAAGACATCCCCAATGAATGTCTTTGGCACTATTTTGTGAAGCTACAGTGGCATATTGGAGACCAAGCCATATCAGTTTTTACAGAACTTTGAATTTTGATGCTGGGCCTATGTGCAATTTCCAAGCATCTTCGTAAGTTTTAAATTCAAACTACCCCACAAAGGCCTACCATTTTTTAAAGTAGACACCCCAGGGTATTTCAAAAGGCATATTTTGAACCTTAGCGTGGGATAATTTTTCCGCTAGCTTGTACCAGGTGTAGTGGTAATAAGCGTTTTTTCTGCCTTTTTGACACACAAAGTGAGTTTGCACAGTATATTTTGCAAACCTTATGTGTGCTACGACTGTATAATACTTCATATGTTGCTCAGCTATGTCAGCTGAGTACAAAAATGCCCCCGTATGTACCTTTGCCAGGTATATGTGGACATCAGAGGGGCACATTTGGGACATAGTCATTCCAGTTTTTTTCAAACTTTAAATTTTTACGCTGTGCCCATGTCCCATTTTAGAGTATTTTACCAGGCTATATAATTCAAACTACCCCACAAAGGCATACCATTTCTTAAAGAAGACATCACAGGGTATTTCAAAAGGCATATTTTGAACCTTAGTGTGGGATCATTTTTCCGCTAGCTTGTACCAGGTGTAGTGGTAATAAGCGTTTTTTCTGCCTTTTTGACACACAAAGTGAGTTTGCACAGTATATTTTGCAAACCTTATGTGTACCACCACTCTATAATACTTTATATGTTGCTCAGCTATGTCGGCTGAGTACAAAAATACCCCCGTATGTACCTTTGCCAGGTATATGTGGACATCGGAGGGGCACATTTGGGACACAGCCATTCCATTTTTTTTCAAACTTTAAATTTTTACGCTGTGCCCATGTCCCATTTTAGAGTATTTTACCAGGCTATATAATCCAAATACCCCATAAAGCCATACCATTTCTTAAAGAAGACATCCCAGGGTATTTCAAAAGGCATATTTTGAACCTTAGCGTGGGATCATTTTTCCGCTAGCTTGTACCAGGTGTAGTGGTAATGAGCGTTATTAAATTATTTTTTTAACTTTTTAAAACTTTTTTTACTTTTTAAAACTATTTTTTAAACTTTTGTTTTGCTTATTCATTTTTTTAAAGTTTCCTAAACTTTCGTAAAACTTTTTTTTACAGATTTAACATTTTTCTAAGCTTTTTCTTTTACCGTTAACCCCTAACTAGCAGTAAGCAGCACTAACATTAAATTCCCCATTTTCCCATAACTCCCACCCACCCCAGCTAGCAAAATATTTAATTATACAATATTTAAATTAGTTAATTAAATTAATTTAACCCCTGAGGGTTAAAAAATAAATAAAAGTTAATCGTCAGGGGTTAAAAAAAAATTAGATCACAGTATAATACTGTGATCTGTATTTTGATCACTGTAGGCAGTGATAGACTGGCAGGGAAGGGGTTAATTTTTATTTGGACTGGGTAAAGGGTTTATTTTTTTAAATTTTTTACTTAAACGTTATTAAAACTTTTTTTAACTTAATTTTGTAACTTTTTAAAGCTTATTTTAAAACTTTTTTTAACGTTAACCCCTAGTTAGCCTAACACTAAATCCCCCAATTCCCCACTAACTTCCACCCTCCCCAGCTAGCTAAATTTATAATTTTAAAATATTTAAATTAATTAATAAAATAATTTTAACCCCTGAGGGTTAAAAAAAAAAAGAATTAACCCTCAGGGGTTAAAAAAAAAAAATCAGATCATCTTAAAATGTAATCCCTGCCAATTGATCACTGTAGTCAGTGATCAATTGGCAGGGAAGGGGTTAATTTTTTATTAATATGGGTAAAGGGGGGTGGGATTTTAATTTAACTTTTTTTTTTACACACCAGGGGGCAGGATCACTGAAGATCCATCTCCCTGCACTTCACACTGAACCCGGAAGTGCAGGGAGGCGGAGGTGAGTATGCAGAGCACATGTGCCCGCTCAGACATGCTGTCAGAGCGGGCACATGTACTGGGACAGCCCGATCCGGTGCTCCCGGTCTGCCTCTAATACAGAGGCAGACCGGAGCACCATTAACCCCACGATCGCCGCGATTGCGGCGATCTGGGGTTAATTTTACCGCGTGACGGACGAGGTCCGTCATCCGTCGTTAAGGGTATCCCCTGGATGACGGACCTCGTCCGTCACCCGTCGTGAAGGGGTTAACAAGTAGGTAGCGTGTTGTTTAGGTAATCTCGTCCTGGCTCTATTCATTATAGGGAACAATGACCTGATGTTAGAGATTAATCAATTGTTGAAGAATTTCTGGCTGAACTATTTTGTTATTATTATTTTTATTTTTTATTTTTGTAGAGTTAGCTGGAGAGAGAGGAAGTGTTAGCTGGCCCGGCAATAGATGTAGAATGTGTGTTTTTGATGTATGTTAAGTGTGTTAAGCATAGATTCCACAAGTTTCGAACTTACTTGCATAGAGAAGTGAATTATATTTTTATTTTCCCCTGAGTATCGACAGACAACATTTAATATGCAGCCTCGATATTGCTTTACCTCCCATTGGCTTGCATTGTTGTGATAATTTGATTGGACATTTAGATTAGTAGGTTATTTGGAAGAAACAACAAAGAAGGTACAACGGGGGATTTTTCTTGTTATTCTACTTTTTTTTCTTGCTATTTTAGCCTTTGTACAATTAATGAAATCCTACAAATAATAATATAGATGATTAACTAGGCAACATTGAAAGAAAATTGTTGCATACTGGGTAATTACTTTTTTCCTCTGTGTTCACGGAGTACTCAACGCAACTCCTTAGACTTATACTAACATCTGCAGCTGGTACCCTGGTGTCCAGAGCTCCCTGTCTGGCCCGTCTTATTTCAAGGTATGTGCATTTAGGGTGGGATGACTGTAGCTGGAGTTTTGGCACAGGTTACCCACTCAAGGCATCAGACCACAACATCATAAAACTATACCCTAGTCTTGGGACGGGCATCGTCTACATGGTCTAGGAAGTCCTTGGAATAATGTCATGCTCCATATCGAGTTCGGCTGTGCTTGGTTCTGGCCTTAGATGTACTGGGCGGACATATTGGGGTACCCCTGTAGTCTGTTTGTGATCTAAGTATGCATTATTTACCCAATATCTCTTAACCTATCCAGTCATGGGTTGCACTAAGTCCTACGAGCCAACTTATGGGAAGAGGCCACCTAAAGAACCCGCTAGCGGGTACATCTCCTAGGTGTGTTTGGCCTTAGTGGTCGTATCCTGATGACCCCATCCCCACGTACTTACACATGATTCCCTATGAATCTCCTAACTCTCATATGTAAATGGGTATTTTTGAATAGCATCAATAAGTGGTTTTCCCCCTCCTACCAATCGCCAAGCGATCTCTTTAAATTTACAAGTATTTTCCAATGACTAGAGATGTCCCGAACGGTTCGCTGGTGAATAGTTCCTGGCGAACATAGCTTGTTCGCATTCGCCATGGATGGCGAACATATGCGATGTTCGGTCCGCCCCCTATTCATCATCATTGAGTAAACTTTGACCCTGTACCTCACAGTCATCAGACACATTCCAGCCAATCAGCAGCAGACCCTCCCTCCCAGACCCTCCCACCTCCTGGACAGCATCCATTATAGATTCATTCATTCTTTTCATTCTTTTTTTTTTTTTTAGACAGAAGTGTGTTATATTTGAGCACGCTAGGCTGAACGTGCGTATATCATGGCTAGTTGCACTGAGGGTATGAGTATATAGCAGTACATTGTTGTGAAAGATGGCTGTCATGTTTAGGGTGTAGCTTGCACGTTATCAACTGTGTATTTATATCAGCAGCTCCACCACTAGTTATAAATCAAGTGTGAGTCGCCCCATGAGATGAGACTAGTGAATAACATAATACATGAACGGTTAAGGTAAAGGCATGTAAGGAACTACGACAATAAACTCTTTAGGAGGTGAAATAATTACATGTTTAAATGCTTGCTCCTTTACGATTAGTTAATGTGCAGAGAGCAGTTCATGTGATCAAAGGCATGGTGTGGAGGATCGGCTATAGTGGGACATGCTTGGCAGGCTGCTGTTTACTGCTTGTGCTCATCCGATCCCTTCTGGGCGCCAGGTGCAGACCCTGGGAGTCCCTGATACCTGGAACAACAAAGGCAAGTCTCTGACTGAGTGCCGGCTTGAGGTGGTGGAAGCTTGTTTTGTCGGGTGGTCGGATCTGTCCCGGTGGTGCTTCACGTCCGGTGCGGGATTTTGGTGGCTTAAGGTGGAGGCGAGTGCTTGACATGGGGCAGGCTCTGCATTTCTGTTTGTGCCTCCGGTCCCGTCTTCGACGTCTTTTGCGTTGGTGGATTTTAATGAGGACTGCTTCGCTTAGCTGTGGTGGAGCTTGTTGGGGCTGTGGTGGAGCTTGTTGGGGCTTCCTGCTTGTTATTTGCTTCCAAAATTGATTAAAGAGTCTGTCCAGCTTAGACTCAATATCCTGCCATGCTTTGCTGGTACCAGGAGGATACGCGGCTGCCGCCATATTGGAAGAGTCGCAGATGAGTATGTCAGCCTGGGCGGCTGTGCTCTGTGCGTCCATTAGCTCCAGACAGCCTCTCAGGGGTGGCCCTGGATAACCCCCACCGGTCCGAGGGGGGGGTAACGGTGCTCCTGCCGGAAAGTAGCTGCTCCTGGGCATCCCAGGATCGGGAGATCGGCCGCCTCTCCCGCCCAGTGAGCACCAGGCCACACTTGCCACGCGGAGGTAAGTAAGACTCTGTTGAGTTGCTTACCACTATTAAGCATGTTGGGTCGGTCAGGAAGGAGCAACATTGCTGGGTCATCCCCTTCTGGGGTGAAATTCGTTTGTTGATAGCTGCTTAAAGTGAGATATTGAGAGAGCTCACACGAAGTGCGTCTATCCTCCATGAGAGCTAGGCCCCGCCCCCCAGAAGCTGCATTCTTAGTGAGAGGAGGGACAGTCTAGCTGCTGCTGATTTAATAGGGAAATCGATAGCTAGGCTAGTGTATTCAGTGTCCACTACAGTCCTGAAGGACTCATCTGATCTCTGCAGTAAGGACAGCACCCCAAAAAGCCCTTTTTAGGGGTAGAACATCAGCCTGCTTTTTTTTTTTTCCTGTGTAATCTAATTGCAGTTGCCTGCCTGCCAGCATGTGTGTCAGGCTCACAGCATATACTGTGCCCACTTGCCCAGTGCCACCATTCATATCTGGTGTCACAATAGCTTGCATTTAAAAAAAAAAAAAAACTTTTTTGACTGTAATATAATAGCAGTCAGTTTCCTTCACACGTGTGCGTTTCAGGGCCTGCCAGGGCCCAGTGTCACACCAGTGCAACTCATATCTGGTGCAACAGTTGTGTACATTAAAAAAAAACTAGAAATTTGACTGTGAAATAATAGCAGTCAGTTTCCTTCACACATGTGCGTTTCAGAGCCTGCCAGGGCACAGTGTCACACCAGTGCAACTCATATCTGGTGTAACAGTAGTGTACATTTAAAAAAAAAAATACAGGGGGCTTGTTGTCACCTTTCGGGGACCCTTGGTGTTGTACGTGGCTGGGTGGAGGAAGAGACCTTTAATGACATCAGTGAGGACAAGGAACGGGACATGGCTAGCTTGGTATCCAACCTTGTGCAAATGGGGAGTTTGCGGTTGTGCAAATGGACTGTTTGCGGTTGTTTGCCGTGCGTTAAACGGGGAGTTTGGTCTTTCACTGTGAAGCGGGCGTAACCCTTACACTACCTGATTGATACAACATCATACCTGATGTTTTAAAGCACGTTATTCCAAACAATTTAGGAATGTTAGGTGATTTATGCCCTTTATGGATTAAAACCAGACTCTGCATCAACTATGTAATTTTCCATGGGAGTTTTGCCATGGATCCCCCTCCGGCATGCCACAGTCCAGGTGTTAGTCCCCGTGAAACAACTTTTCCATCACTATTGTGGCCAGAAAGAGTCCCTGTGGGTTTTAAAATTCGCCTGCCTATTGAAGTCTATGGCGGTTCGCCCGGTTCGCCCGGTTCACCCATTCGCGAACATTTGCGGAAATTCGCGTTCGCCGTTTGCGAACGGAAAATGTTATGTTCGCGACATCTCTAGTGAGGAGCCGACTATGCTTTGAAAGAATTCTCTTTGTGGCCTTCCCTTTTAGAGAAACCTATTGTTTAGAAACCTGTTAGGTGAAGTCATTCAGAAGGCAGCTGATGGTAAAAAATACCTTTTTTCTCCTTTGTTACCGCACTGGATTGAAATGTAACCACTCTTCTGGATCTACGTTTGGATTACTTTCCTGTTAACTGGACCAAACTAAACTCCTCTTTTGGATATTCCCTTAAGGATTGCTCATTAGTTGCTGACCCGAATTATCACCTACACGACTCTCTTGGATTTTCCCTTAAGGAATGATCATTTGCTGCCGAACTGGATTATCGCCTAAACGACTCTCTTGCAAAAAGCATGGCATGGTCAGTAGCCACAAGAAGGATTCTATGGCTACACTAGTGGGGAGCCGACTATGCTTCCAAATCCTCTCTTTGCGGCCTTCCCTTTCAGGGAGACCTATTGTTTGGAAAACTTTTAGATGCAGCCATTTAGAAAACAGCCTATGGTAAAAAGGCCTTTTTACCTCAAGAAAAAAGGAGACCGGTGTCCTCATCTTTGAGAAATAAAAGATACAAGAATCTCTCCTTTCGTGAAAACAGAAGCTAGACAAGGGAGAAAAAACTCCAGATACACAAGTTGGAGAAACTTCCCTCAGACATCCGCTAATAAGAATTTAAGAGAAAAAGGACTTAGAACAGCAAGTAAAAATTTCTGAAGGTCTGCAGATTCAAACAGGGAAAATTGGAGGAAAACTTCAAAGATTCTTCACTGTTTGGACAACAAACATCACAGACAAATGGGTCATTTCCATTATAGGGAAGGGTACAAAATAGAATTCTCCTCTTACAAGAAAATTTGCATTCAAAAGATCAAAAGATCATAAAAGAAGAAGCTATGAGAGACTGCATCTTAAAACTTCTGAAACAAGACACAATAGAAGAAGTCCCAGAAGAAGAAAGATACAAGGAAATTTATTCCATGATATTCAGAGCACCAAAACCTCAATAAAAGGTGGTGACTAATTCTGAATTTAAAAATCATCAACATTATGCTCAAAATAAGAACATTCAAGATGGAATCTATTTTGATTATCACAAAAAAATATAAAAGAAGGAGACTGAATGATGTCCATAGATGTAAAGGATGCATATTATCAGATCCCTATCCACAAAGACCAAGTAAGGTTTTTAAGGTTCTAAATTCTAGGGAAGCATTTTAAGTTTAGATGTCTTCCCTTTGGACTGAGTTTGGCTCCAAGAATATTCTCCAAGGTTCTAATAACCTTAGTTGCATTTGTAAGAAATATACATTTTCCACTACTTGGATGATATTCTTATTGTATATCCTTCTCTTCAGACAGTGTCTCTCCATATTCAAGCAGTAATGGACTGCTGATAAATACAGAAAAAAGGTCACTGAATCCTTCTCAAAGGATAGTCTTCTTATCCTTGTCACAGACACCATTTCAGCACAAGTGTTCTTGTCACCAAAAAGAATTCTAAATATTCAGGAGAAAATTAGAAATATACATACCTCAGGACTACTTCAGCAAGGAAATTCATGAGTCATCTGGGATCACTAACATCAACAATCGAACTTGTGAAATTGACTCAACTTTGTCCCATTCAGAAGTGTCTTCTCCAACAATTTGACAAAAGAAAAGTGAACTGAGAACAAAAGATGATGATCCCTTATTCTATCAAATAGGAACTAAACTAGTGAAAGGACAGCAAGAACCTAAGGCACGTATTCTCTCTGGAGAAATAATTACCACAGATGCCAGTTCATATGGATGGGGTGCCCATTTAAACTCAATATGGAAACAAGGCAAGTGGACTTACAGAGAAAGCAATCCAAACTCAAACTTGAGGCAATTAAGACCTATCTTCATAGCTTCATTCCCTCTAGTAAGAGATAAAGGCAATGACCTGTATATTGGTATCAGGACTTCGCTCCCACACTCAATTGTTTTTACTTATTTACTAAAGAAATGTTTGAGAAGAAAAACACACAATTAAATTAAACAGACCATAATTGTATTGACATGATGTTTCAAATAATAAAACAAAAACAGCATTTAAAAGACTAACAGGCAGTCCACTGTATGCAAGTTTGGGGATCCAATGAGGCAGTTCTACTGGTACTTTAAAGGCAGGAGGGTTGCATACTAGTCTCTCACAAAAAAAAATTATGATTCATTAAATATATACATGCATTTCATAGGTGAAACTTTTTAATAGTCACTATTCCATTCTAGTTGCTAAAAAAATGGTTATTTATAAATACTCTTTCTTTTTTCAATTAAATGTGTTCTTGTATTTAATTCAGTTTTCCATAAAATAATGTAACATTTTGGGAAAAATATAAATCCTAAAAGTCCAGCACTTGAGGTCAATATGGCAAAAATCTGTACAGCCACAATGCTCTTCCCTTTGGTGCTCAGATAGGCCGGAATCATTGCAATCCAAACACTGCAGAAGACCAGCATGCTGAAGGTGATGTACTTGGCCTCATTAAAACTGTCTGGTAATGTCCTCACCATGAAAGCCAGAATAAAACTCATAGCAGCCAAAATTCCCATGTAGCCCAAAACAAAATAGAAAGCAGTGACCAGTCCTTCATTACATTGAATTATGATCTTTTCCTGGTAAGAGTGCATATTCGCCTCCTGATAGGGTGGAGAAATCCCCAGCCATATAAGACATATTATAACTTGAAAAGATGAGCACAACAAGACTACAGAATTCTGCAGTTTGGGTCCAAACCATTTTTTCCATATACTGCCAGGTTTTGAGGCTTTGAAAGCGATGCACACTATGATCGTCTTGGCCAATATAGAAGACATGGCTATTGAATAGATGACTCCGACACAGGTCTGACGGAGCATGCAGATTACATCAGAAGGATGACCAAAGAACATAAAAACACAGAGGAAGCTCATCATGATGGAGACGAGGAGAATGTAGCTGAGATTTTGGTTATTTGCTTTAACAATAGCTGTATCTCGATATGATGTAAATATTATAAATATTGCAGCAGTTATAAGACAGAATAGAACTGACAATGCCACCAACACCATAGCGATCCAGTCACCGGAGATAGACAGAAATTCTATCTGCTTAGGAATGCATTTATCTCTCTTCTTATTGGGCCATTCAGTGTCTGGGCATTTCAAGCAACTTTTACTATCTGAAAAAAAAAAAATTATTTATGTCACAAATGGAAAAATGTTCTAAAATAATAATACATAAACACTTTAACCCCTTCAGGACCGGCCTGTTTTTGCGATGTTTGTACGTTAAGGACCAGAGCAGTTTTAACACTTTTGTGGTGTTTGTGTTTAGCTGTAATTTTCCGCTCTCTCATTTACGGTTCCCATATAAGTTATATATTGTTTTTTTCACGACAAGAAGGGCTTTCTTTACATACCAGTATTTATATTATGTCATATATTGTATTTAAAAAAAATAATAAAATATGGTGAAAAAAAAAACAAAAAAACATGTTTTTGGACTTTTACTTGAAAAATATTTTACTTATCTACAAAAGCTAATGAAAAAAACTGCTAAATAGATTCAAAATTTTGTCCCGAGTTTAAAAACACCCAGTGTTTACATGCTTTATTGCTTTTTTTTGCAAGTTATAGGCCTATAAATACAAGTAGGAAATTGCTGTTTCAATATATATATATTTTAAATGTATCAATAGTGACATTGTTACACCGTTATCTGTCATAAATCCCCGAAACACACCTAACATGTACATATTTTTTAAAGTAGACAACCCAGGGTATTTAAAATGGGGTATGTCCAGTCTTTTTTAGTAGCCACCTAGTCACAAACACTGGCCAAAGTTAGCATTTATATTTGTTTGTGTGTTAAAAATGCAAAAAACGCTAACTTTGGCCGGTGTTTGTGACTAAGTGGCTACTAAAAAAGGCTGAACATACCCCATTTGCAATACCTTGGGTTGTCTTCTTTTGCAAATGGTATGCCATCATGGGGCTAATTCTCATTCCTTGGCTACCATACGCTCTCAAAGGCAACCTAACCAATCTGACAAATTTCAATAAAAAAAAAAGTAAAATCAAGCCTTATATTTGACCCTGTAACTTTCACAAACACTATAAAACCTCTACATGTGGGGTACTGTTATACTCAGGAGACTTCGCTGAACACAAATATTAGTGTATCAGAACAGTAAAATATATCACAGCAATAATATCCTCAGTGAAAGAGCTGTTTGTGTGTGAAAAATGCAAAAAACTTCACTTTCACTGACAATATCATCGCTGTGATATGTTTTACTGTTTTGAAACACTAATATTTGTGTTCAGCGAAGTCTCCCGAGTAAAACAGTACCCCCATGTACAGGATTTAGGGTGTCATAGAAAGTTACAGGGTTAAGCACAGTGCTAGCAAATTAAATTATCTGGACTTTTGGCCTGGGTTGGCAGGCAGGTCCCTCAAATTGCAATCATTAAAATTACTTAATTAGGTAAAAATATTACATAAATATGCACGTAGAATTTTAATATATATACATATTTATATATTTGACGTCTACGTGTATATTTATGAAATTATTAATGTAATTTTGTATGTGGACATATGTATATTTCGTATTATTTTTATTTATTTATTTATACATAGATATATATATCATTACATTCTAAGTGTATTTTGATATAAATATATATATCAATATCAAAATACTGTTAGAATAAAATTGAATATATATATATAATTTTTTTTTAATTATTAAAAATTATTTTTATTTTTTGTTATTTATTTTTATTAACATATTATTTGTATTTTATAATAATATATATATACCATATATATAGTTATTATATATATTGTATATATTCGTGTGTAATTTAAATATAAGTGTATTTTTATATTAATATACGTATATATAAATATAAAAATACACTTAGTGTGACATTATATATATGATATATATACATATATTATATATAGGTATATATAGATATAATACATGTATATATAGCATATATATATATACACATATTATTATTTTTTACACTGATTGTTTTTTTTTTTTACTTTATTTAATGATTTTTCACTTGCAGGGAGACTGCCTGTCAGCACAGACAGTCCCCCTGCAGGCAGATACAAAGACCCCTATTGCGGTCATGTGATCGAGTGATCACATGGCCGTGGGGTCCTGATCTGCCGAGGGGGGACTGCCCGGGCAGACAGGCAGTCCCCCTGGACCGGGAGGAGAGCTGATCGCCGCCGTGGGACCGACGGCGATCAGGTAAGTTGCCCAAAACCGTTATGACGGTTCAGGACCGTCAGCGGTCCAAACGCACGTTTTACCGCTGACGGTCCTGAACCGTCAGCGGTCCTTAAGGGGTTAAATAGATTAGTGAATGGAAAATCAAACTACAAAGCAAGGTGTGAAAAGTAAAAAGGATGTTATTAATTGTCAATTTATACCTCTTTACAAAAGTAAATGTTATTATGAAATCATATTGCTCTTATCTGGAGTTTTATTGCTGGAGTGTCACTAACTAATCACTCTTCTGCTAGTCCCTACATTGGCTTCCTATAAAATATAGAGCTCAATTTAAAATTCTGGTTCTTGCTTTCAAATCGCTACATAATGCTGCTCCCACCTATCTATCCTCCCTTATACACAAGTATGTCCTGTCTAGGCCCTTACGATCTGCTGAAGACTTACGTCTATCTTCTGTCCGTACTCCCACCTCTGATGCTCGCCTTCAAGATTTCTCGAGGGCTGCACCGTTCCTCTGGAACTCGCTTCCCTCCTCCGTTAGATGCTCACCCAGTCTCCACTCACAAAAATCGTTAGAAACACACTTCTTCATAAAAGCGTATCAATTAAACTGTTAATAGCTCCCGACTGATTCCTCTTCTGCAACTGTCACTAGTCTAATACTACCCTTACCTTTTGTGTCATTTTACCCCACTCCCTCTAGCATGTAAGCTCATTGAGCAGGGCCCTCAACCCCTCTGTTCCTGTGTATCCAACTTGTCTGGTTACAACTACATGTCTGTTCGTCCACCCATTGTAAAGCGCTGCGGAATTTGATGGCGCTATATAAATAACATAATAATAATAATATTATTATTTTATTTTGCATTCTTTCTAATTCCCATCAACTTGACATCTATAAGCAATAGACTTGTGCACTGTGAAAAATGTTGGTTTCTCTGAAGAAAAATAATTTGGGGGGATTTAGGTTTTGTCTATGTGATGTTTTGGCCTTGCAGTAATTTCTATAAAGAGAATTAGGAATAACTAAAATGGTGCAAAATATGCATTTCTCTGTGTACTACAAAATATGGACATCACTTAAATATTACGTATACATTTTGCAGTCCACCGATACATGGATTTTTGGGCCATTTAGGTTACAGATCAAGTAAGAAGTAAACAATAAAGGGAAAGCAAGGGAGGAGCAGTAAAAAAGAGTTTTTAAAAAAATCTGTATTTTTAAATATTAATCTAAAAACATATCTTTATTTATTTAATTTTTTTTATTATATATATTTGTTTTACTGCTCCTCTTTTTCCCTTCATTGGTATTATGTGGTTTGTTTGTTTTTTTTGTGTGCTATTCACTGAACTCATAGCTATGTTCGTTCAAAAAAAACTTGAGATGATGTGTGCTTTAGACATGGAATGTTATACCGCTAGAAATAGCCATGAGAAGATGAGAAGATGAGTAGACTGCGACCATAAAGGGATGCACATGGTCTATAAGAAGACTTGGTTAGGCTGTGGCAATAAAACAACACTGATTTGGCAAGATAACAATCCTCATAACATTACACTAACACCCCCAGCCTGAACTTCCATCCAAACAATCTTTAAAGTTAAAGTAATGTATGTGTGGAGACTGTGTCCTCTTTTTTCTTTTCTTTACAAAATGTACTTACCGTATATACTGGAGTATAAGGCGAGTTTTTCAGCACATTTTTTGTGCTGAAAAACCCCAACTCGGCTTATACTCGAGTCACTGTCTGTATTATGGCAATTTGCATTGCCATAATACAGACTGGGGGCTGTTGGGGCTGCAGAGATCTTACTTACCTCTCCTGCAGCTCCTGTCAGCTCCCTTCTCCTCCGCGGCGGTCCGTTCAGCACCTCGGTCAGCTCCCAGTGTAAGTCTCGTGAGAGCCGCGGGGTCATAAGTAAGATCTCTGCCAGCCCCCTCCCCCCCACTGAACTGCCAATGCCACTGGACCACAAGGGAAGGAGAGCCCCCCTCCCTGCCATGTATCAAACAGGGAGGGGGGACGAAAAATAAATAAATAAATAATAATAAATATTAATTAAAAAAATAATAATAATAATAATAATTAATTAAAATAAAAAATAATTATTAAATAATACAATAATAATAATAATAATAAAATTGCCCACCCCCCACCAAGGCTCTGCAACACACACACACTGCATTCATACACACACAATGCACTCATATACACACTGCACTCATATACACACAGCATTCATTCACACAATGCACTCATATACACACACACTGCATTCATACACACACACTGCACTCATTCACACACTGCACTCATTCACACACCGCACTCATACACACACTGAACTCATACACACACTGCATTCATACACACACACACTGCACTCATACACACACACTGCATTCATACACACACACAGCACTCATACACACACACATCACTCATACACACACTGCACTCATGCACACACTGCACTCATACACACACTGCATTCATACACACACACTGCATTCATACACACACTGCACTCATACACACACTGCACTCATACACACACTGCATTCATACACACACACTGCATTCATACACACACTGCACTCATACACACACACTGCACTCATACACACACTGCACTCATACACACACTGCACTCATACACACACACTGCACTCATACACACACACTGCATTCATACACACACTGCATTCATACACACACAGCACTCATACACACACACAGCACTCATACACACACTGCACTCATACACACACTGCACTCATACACACACTGCACTCATACACACACTGAATTCATTCACACACTGCATTCATTCACACACTGCACTCATACACACACACTGCACTCATACACACACGCTGCGCTCATACACACACGCTGCGCTCATACACACACACTGCACTCATACACACACACATTGCGCTCATACACACACACTGCGCTCATACACACACACTGCGCTCATACACACACACACTGCGCTCATACACACACTGCACTCATACACACACTGCACTCATACGCACACTGCACTCATACGCACACACTGCATTTATACGCACATACTGCATTTATACGCACACACTGCATTTATACGCACACACTGCATTCATACACACACACTGCATTCATTATATACACACATTGTAAATAAATATTCAATTAATGTAATTTTTTTAGGATCTAATTTTATTTAGAAATTTACCAGTAGCTGCTGCATTTCCCACCCTAGTCTTATACTCGAGTCAATAAGTTTTCCCAGTTTTTTGGGGTAAAATTAGGGGCCTCGGCTTATATT
Source organism: Pelobates fuscus (assembly GCF_036172605.1). NCBI lineage: Eukaryota > Metazoa > Chordata > Amphibia > Anura > Pelobatidae > Pelobates > Pelobates fuscus. The sequence continues at coordinate 8,576,338 of NC_086322.1, read as the reverse complement.
CGGGTCGGCTTATACTCGAGTATATACGGTAATTTACTTTACAAAAATACTAATGCTGGAATTGCTGAATAAGAACAAAGTAATGTAAGATTTTGCACACTCTAACAGATTTTCCAACTTGAGTTAACATGTTGTGAGCATCAGCTCAGGAATTGCTGTGCTGGAGAAATCTGCTCCTTTTAAAATCCAGGAGAACAACTTCTCTAATATGGATGGTATCTAGAATGGAGGAAAGGCTAGGTAGTAGGGGATTCTATTTTTAAAGGAGTAGACAGAATAATCTGCTACTCTGAGCTCATCAACTGGACAATTTGATGTCTCCTGGGTGCTCGGGTCAGGCATATTGCTGACAGAGTGGATGTCAGCAACATCACTGCTTGACCCAAATCAGTTTTGATTCCACGCTCATCACTCTGTGGAAACGGTCTGACCAAAGTATCCAATGATCTAATTGCTGCAAAATCTCATTGTCACTATTCTATCCTAAACCTCATTGACTTTTCTGCTGTTCTTGACACTGTTGATCGTCAACAGCTTCTTTTCATCCTCAGTAATATCGGTCTATGAGATGCTCATTTTTCCTGGTACCCCTCCTACCTTTTCCAGCGCTATGTCAGTGTTTATTTCTCTGACTCTGCCTCTTCTTCCCAACCACTCTCTGTCGGTGTTCTCCAAGGTTCTGTCCTCAGTCCCCTACTGCTCTTGTTCTATACTGCCTCCCTTGGTAAACTCATCAGCTCCGTTGGCTTCCAATATAATTTCTATGCAGATGACACGTAAATCTACATTTCCTTTCTTAAATGCTTGTTACCCCTCCTGACTCATTTCTCTAACTGGCTCCCTGTTTCTCCTAACTGGATGGCTGCTCACTTCCTTTAATTTAACCTGTCCAAAACAGAACTTCTGCTCTTTCCTCCCTAAGGTGTTGCTACTCCCATGTCTGTCTCCCTCCAAGTTAATGGTGCTGCCATCAGCTCTACGCTCTCTCACATTGACTACTGCAATCCACTTCTCAGTGGTCTTAAATGCTCCCAACTTCCCTGTTACAGTATATAATGAATGCGGTGGTGGGTCTTATCTTCCTGTACACCCACAACTCCCATGCCTCCCCATCTGTCAGTACCTGCATTGACTTCCCATAGGATATAGGGCTCAATTTAAAATTCTGGTTCTTGCTTACAAATCTCTACATAATGCTGTTCCTACCTACCTATTATCCTTAATACACAAGTATGTCTCACCCAGACCCTCTACACTCTATCAAAGATTTACATCTATCCTCTTTCCGTACTCCCACCACTGATGCTCACCTTCAAGACTTCTCTAGGGCTGCACTTCCCTTCCCTTTTCCCTTAGATGTTTACCCAATCTCCATTCCTTAAAAAAAAATAAAAAAATCCCCACCTGGGATTAATTTGGAGTAGGCAGGAAATGAAGTAGCCAAGAAGTAAGTATATAAAAAAAAAAAAATTCTTTAAAACAAAATGAAATTGGCACAGTACGCAAGTATAGTGACCAAAAAAAAACTATATTCAAATAAAATACAAAGTCATACTTTCCATAACGTGTTTCTCCATAATAGAGCTTTTTCAAATTGAATAATATACAGCCTGGCTTAATGAGGTATATAAAAGTACAAACATAATTACAAATGACACCAAATCACAAGCCAATCAATAATACTTAAAATATCTTAAAAGACAATAAGAGAGATATAGCACTAACATGTATTAAAATATACAACTTTAAATCTTGTGGACTCATATAAAAATGAGGGTTGTAGGTGAAATTATAAGTGTTTTTTGAAAATGAGTGATCCAAAATGGCCACCCGCTATGCATTGTGGGGGCTGTAGTTCTATATCAGATTATCCAAATTGGCCGCCCGGTTTGTAGTTCTGGGAACTGAATTTGGATTTGGCCACATGGCTAAGTAGTGAAATAAAATATAGGAGGGGACCAGATGAAAGTGGCACAATAAAGTGAGGAGTGCCCTAGATTGAAGAGGATTATAATTGGTTGCCCCAAGCCATGTGATCGGCGGCAGCAGCCATGTTTGGAGGGGGGAAATGGACCATATTACGTTGGGAGGAAAGCAACTAATGTAAATAAAAAATAAAAAAAAACATTAGGGATAACTGTCTGAAAAAAACAGACACCTAAAAGTAAATCCACATAAATTAACTTTAACCAAAAGACTATAATAAAATATAATGTCTTAAAATGACAGTGACATAAAAATAAAAATAAATAGACAAATAATATAGTGGAATATAGTAATATTTGAGACACGGAGGATGGAATAAAATCTTTTCACATATAAAAAAAAATAAAATAATAAATAATGTATATTAAAAGGTACAAAGCAAATTAAACAAGTTAAATAAGTCAAATTTGGCATTGAGGCCATTTGGGGCTAGGGTTTTCAGAATAAAAACCCACTCCATTTAGTTGAAAATGAAAATGTGCATGCGCTTATTATGATTTCTCCAAAGTCAGGTGGCTTGACTCAACCATTGTTCCTGATAATAGAAATTTTTTTGTGATGCCTAAATTTTGACAATATGTCAGTTACATTTGAGAAAAGTTAAATACCAAAAACCTGATTAAGAAATGTATCAGATGAATCAAAACGGCCCAAAAATGGTCAAATCAGTGTACTGTAAAATCAATACATGCATGTATATATATATATATATATATATATATATATATATATATTTGTAATTTTATATATATATATATATATATATATATATATATATATATATATATATATAAAATGCTAAATAAAGGGAGCACTCTAGGTCTTCTCTTCAGTGAAAAAAAGTATTTACTGTATCAAAATAGAATACATTACATGTGCAAACAAATCGACGTTTCGACCCTGCTGGGGTCTTTATCAAGATCACAGTGAGGCATTACAAATACAAACAATTTATACATATGTGTGTAATAACGCTTACCAATTAGACGATCAGACTAGCAACAGGCTGAACAACCCGGAAGTGAAGGAGCCACGTGGGAGGTGCAATCAACTGCGTGCATGTGACTAGGTTGCCTCGGCAACCTTCCAAACAGTGTCAATCTTTCAATCTAAAACTCCGGTGTCTAGCAAACAGAGGTACCCGGAAGTGAGAAACCCACGTGAAGGCTTCCATGTGACATGTAAGAGCGTGCATGTGACCGGGTTGCCAAGTAACCGGATACACAGTGCTGAGTCTCCTGATCTCAGCGAAACCCAAACCAAGCACCACTTATGGAGGAAAGAATCAATCTAAGCACCAGATACAACTCGATCAAGCTCTCATTAAAAACCCTAGTGCCTAAGTGAAATACAATCTATGCATAGTGTAAATAGTGAACAAACTAAAACAAATGAGAGACAGTGCCAAAAACGAGTGTATCTGGGGGGCAATAAACTACAATACAAAATAAAGAAAAATACACTACATAAATAGAATAGATCGCCCACCTGCATTTTCTATAATCTGGTTTTATATCCCCTATTTCCTCTAATTATATTACTATTCCAAACAGTCTTCAGGGTCACGATATCCATTCTAAATGCATGTATAATAGTATAATAGTATAATTCCAATACCAAGAGGAGCATTAGGCATATTTTTCTCAATGACTACATTAATCATACTGAACTATATATACTCAGAGAAACAAAATCATGTTGCTGATTCTCTACTCATGTTACTACAGTTGAAAATAGACATAAATAAAGTTACTCCTTTATCCAACCTGCAAAAAGGCCGACAAAGGCACACAAAAAAATATATATCAAAAATATCAAACAGAATAAAAAATAAAAAATAAAAAAATCAAACACAAAAATATCAAAAATTGTTTGACCTATAGTAAAATAGAGGAGGAGTGCCGTGCTTTCTTATTGTTGTATATATTTGTCAAGTGCTAGCGTGGCACTTACATGAGCACCCCCGAATTTAAAAGAAAACCGCTTATCACCTAAACGGTGACTCCTAGCGCAATCAGGATCCATTCATTATGGAGGATTTTTTAAACCAAGCTGGAGCATTGGCAGAAACAGCAGAAATTCTGTCTATCTCAGAAGAACAAGCGTTATCATTATTATGGCCACGGAGCTCACAAGATCTTCCGCATACACATTCAGCAAAAGATCTATATAATGATCTATCTAGATTGAAAAAAAGAGAAGTGGACCTGGATTTACATGGGGTTTTTCTGTCCGACTATTATAGATCCAAACGAATACCAAGGGGGTTTCGGATAAAAAACGCCCCAACCATAGGGAGACAGAATCCCAATTTCTGTAAAAAATGGATGAATATCTCAAATAAGTGCTCCTTAGATTGGATGATAATAGTGATCGAAGAGGTCGGGACAGAATTACTCCAGGTTAAAAAATCAATACAGGAATTTGAGTTGACCCACGTTACTGTGTTGCAAGCTACGCCATCTACTGAGTTCATGCTGAAACTACAAGACGACATTCAAAAATACCAGAATGAACTTATTCGTTTCAAAAAGGTCAAAGTGGAGAAAGTGAACCACGATTATAAATTCCATCAGGTCTACCGGTGGTTAAGTGGGTCAGATTCTAACACACGCAACCCCATCCCTAGATTTAGAACACGCATCAGGAAACCCGCTCTACAAACAGTGGATATTAGCCCGGGTGAATCAGCCTCGGATGGAGAAAGGAACGCTGATCCTCAAGCGGAAAAACAGGCTCCTTTTTTAAAGGATGGAGGACATCTAAACGACCCACCACGGTTAATCAATACAAAAGAACAAAACCGCAGAGACACAAGAGAAACATCAGACGGGGACAAAAGGGTCACAAGAAATATAGGAGCCATGGGAAAACCTCCCAGGCCTCGGAAGTAACATCTATATTTAATCTTTCAAATAAGACCTTGGACCAACACCACATCTCACTCCTACAGAAAGGACTTACGTTTATACCTGTAGCTAAGCCCAAGAAATTTGATATGGCTATTGATTTGTATAAATTACAAAGAACTTTGTACAGTCATGAAATAATGAAAAATGAGATTCCCACTACGACACATATCTTCCCTAATCGAGATAAGAAAGATATCTACACTCCTAATCATTCGATTAAGACTTTTATGCAGGTTGTGAGACACGAGATAGACCCGATCGTGATGACTCCACCTCACCATAGAGATAACCTATCAAAAGAAGAACATGTAGCATTAAAGGATCTGATCCAGGACCCCACCATTACAGTTCGGCCAGCGGACAAAGGCGGTGCCATAGTTATTCAAAACTATGATGAGTACAGGAAGGAAATCCTTCGTCAGCTACATGATACGTCCACATATCTACCACTTACTTTTAACCCAGTTGCAAAATTCCAAAAAAAGATCGAAAAATTGATTGATGAAGGATTGTCACACCGGTATCTTGATGAAAAAACGGCTAAATTTTTGTTTGTTAAATATCCCAAACATCCGGTAATGTACACATTACCGAAGATACACAAAAACTCGGAGCAGCCACCGGGCCGTCCAATCATATCGGCCAAAGCCGGATTAATTGAGCCGATTGCTCAATTCATCGACTATCACATCAATAGTAGTGTGAGAAAACTACCAACATGCCTGAAGGACACACAACATTTTATCAGTCAAATACAAAACATCGATCTCACAAATAGAGAAATTATTTTGGCTACCCTTGACGTCCAAAGTCTCTATACAATAATACCAAAAAAAGAAGGGATGGAAGCTATAACTGGGATCCTATGCAATGATGACACATACAGCGGTCCGCATATCCCATATTTGATGGAATGGCTAGATATTGCGTTATCGTGTAACTATTTCAAATTCGAAGACATATTCTATCTTCAAACGTCTGGAACTGCCATGGGTGCAGCCATGGCACCAGCCTACGCCAATGGATTTATGTATTGGTTTGAAGCGAAATACATCTTGCAGGAATACCAACCCTATATAATAAAATATGCCAGATTTGTGGATGATGTCTTCATAATATGGGAAGGCACCATTACCACACTTGAAAGGATGGTCCAACAAATCAATAGTCTACCAACTCCGGTTAAGCTAACTCTAAATTGGAATGAGCATAGCATTGAATTTTTGGATGTGAGGATATACAAAAATGAAAATCAATTAGGCTATACCTTATTTAGGAAAACTACAGATCGGAACACACTATTAGCCGCTACTAGCTTTCATCCCCATCATGTGAAGGATTCACTCCCGATCTCACAATTTCTTCGGGTTATGAGGTATAATAGCAACCCAGCAAATCGTGAACAGCAGATACAAGAGGTTTGGGATCGCTTCTTAGTAAGAGGGTTCCATCCTCGTACACTGGAACAGCTAAAACTAATGCTTGGAATAAATTCAATCAGACTGACAATGTAAGACCTAAGAAAAAGAATACGATTTTCCTTCCACTTACATTCAACACCGCTACTCCTGTGCTGAAGAAATGTATTTACAAACATTGGAACATGTTCCAGGTAGACCAAAACCTCCCTGAAAAATTCAAAACTAATCCCATCATTAGCTACAGACGAAATCGCAATCTGAGGGATTTACTAGTAAAGAACGATCCTCGACAATGCTATGCCAAGACGCCCATAATCCAAAAAAAGGGCTGTTTTAAATGCAGTGGCTGCGTCACATGTAGCCATATGCTGACCGGAGCTACATTTGCTCACCCCCAGAGTGGGAAACGTATCTCAATTGATCATTATATTACCTGTATGACCACACATGTGATATATATGATTACATGTCCATGCGGACTATCGTACGTTGGGAAGACCGACATGACGCTAAGGGATCGGATTAGGGGACACCGCTCGGGAATTACAACAGCTTTTAGAGATCAAAGAACAGATAAACCAGTGGCCAAGCACTTTCTAGCAGTACAACATCATTTGCCCACTCTCCGGTTTATAGCGATTGATCATGTTCCGGCTCCACCTAGAGGAGGAGATAGATCTAAGCTACTACTCCAACGAGAAGCCTATTGGATTCATCATTTAAATACCGTGAACCCGAAAGGACTGAATGAACATCTGGTCCTCTCGATGTTCCTTTAAAATAACTCACACAAATATAATTCTTGACGATACTTATTTGACTTTTTTGATATTTTTGTGTTTGATTTTTTTATTTTTTATTTTTTATTCTGTTTGATATTTTTGATATATATTTTTTTGTGTGCCTTTGTCGGCCTTTTTGCAGGTTGGATAAAGGAGTAACTTTATTTATGTCTATTTTCAACTGTAGTAACATGAGTAGAGAATCAGCAACATGATTTTGTTTCTCTGAGTATATATAGTTCAGTATGATTAATGTAGTCATTGAGAAAAATATGCCTAATGCTCCTCTTGGTATTGGAATTATACTATTATACTATTATACATGCATTTAGAATGGATATCGTGACCCTGAAGACTGTTTGGAATAGTAATATAATTAGAGGAAATAGGGGATATAAAACCAGATTATAGAAAATGCAGGTGGGCGATCTATTCTATTTATGTAGTGTATTTTTCTTTATTTTGTATTGTAGTTTATTGCCCCCCAGATATACTCGTTTTTGGCACTGTCTCTCATTTGTTTTAGTTTGTTCACTATTTACACTATGCATAGATTGTATTTCACTTAGGCACTAGGGTTTTTAATGAGAGCTTGATCGAGTTGTATCTGGTGCTTAGATTGATTCTTTCCTCCATAAGTGGTGCTTGGTTTGGGTTTTGCTGAGATCAGGAGACTCAGCACTGTGTATCCGGTTACTTGGCAACCCGGTCACATGCACGCTCTTACATGTCACATAGAAGCCTTCACGTGGGTTTCTCACTTCCGGGTACCTCTGTTTGCTAGACACCGGAGTTTTAGATTGAAAGATTGACACTGTTTGGAAGGTTGCCGAGGCAACCTAGTCACATGCACGCAGTTGATTGCACCTCCCACGTGGCTCCTTCACTTCCGGGTTGTTCAGCCTGTTGCTAGTCTGATCGTCTAATTGGTAAGCGTTATTACACACATATGTATAAATTGTTTGTATTTGTAATGCCTCACTGTGATCTTGATAAAGACCCCAGCAGGGTCGAAACGTCGATTTGTTTGCACATGTAATGTATTCTATTTTGATACAGTAAATACTTTTTTTCACTGAAGAGAAGACCTAGAGTGCTCCCTTTATTTAGCATTTTATATTTGGACGCGGGATTGCACCTAGGCATTTGTTTGACCTATAGTAAAATAGAGGAGGAGTGCCGTGCTTTCTTATTGTTGTATATATATATATATATATATATATATATATATATATATATATATATATTGAATACAATGACAGGAGCATTTCACCACCATTTTGTTGATAAATCATGAGTTAACAAAATAACCGATAGACGGAAAAACATTAGGAGCAGTAATGTTTTTAAATATATGTATAATAGCTATATTTAGATAAATTTTTCAGCCTTTTTCTTCCTCTATTGCTCACTGTGGCAAATGTGCCTATGTCATATGCTTCTATAGCAGCCGGCTAGCTAGCCTCCTGTCCTAGGACTATGGGACGTAGCCAAAGATCCCGTTCTGGAGTTACCCTTCTCTTGAGCTAAACTGAACGCTAGCTCCCTGGCAGCCATTTGCATGGAGAAACCCACAAATGGTCCTCAGTGGTACTTAGCCGCAACCACTATGGAACTAATTTTGGCATGAGCACTTTGTGGTTTCTGGTCACCTCAGCAGTACTTGTTATGGAACGATTTTTGGCATGAGATGACCTTACAGTTCCCGGACAACTTGGTGTGGGGTTTTGAACCCCTTTGCAACCCGCAGGAGAGCACTTTTTGGAGCAAAGGAGACTGAGACTAAGTGGAACAAACACTCCCTGAGAGCCAGGCGGAGCACTCTGTATTTTGGCCGCAAAAGCTCCCGAAATTTGACCGGCCAAGCACACATTGCTCTGGAAGTATTTTGGGCATAGGACCACGTGTGCAGCCGGTCAGAACTTTGACACAGGGGCATTTCCCCTATACTGCATGGGTCTGAATGCTATTTGGACAGCATGGCCACTCAGATCAGGGCTATTTAGAGGTGTATGATATGTGGGGGTATTATATGTTTTTATAATATTTTGGTTACTTTTAAGTTTTTTGTTTTTGTGTTTGGCTCTCTGTTCCTGGGAGATAATTAACTTACTGTTCTAACTCAATTATCTCCCAGGCACAGCGATCTCTGGGAGGGGCATGCATTGTATTGTTTGGAGACCCATGCTGGGGGTCGTGAATATAAGCAGGCAACTTAGCCTAAATAAACCATTCCTTTTCACCCTTCACTCAGTCTGGACTAGTGTTTGGGTGGATAAGCTATACTCTCTGCGGTAAGCTTAATCACTTGAAGCTGTAGGAGGACCCGGGACCTTGTTCAAGGGTGGGATGTGACGGAGAGTCCCTAGCCAAGCTGCGGCGGCTAGGGGCTGAAGTACTCCTGTGTTCCAGAGGAGAGCTAGGAAGCGAGCTTGAGGAAATATACCCAGCCAGGCAGTCTGTCACACATACTTTTTTCAAATTGTTTTTACTAAACAGTTTAAAAATCTATGTTATTAACAGCGTATAACATTATCACATGAATTGTGGATAAAATGTATATTTAGTGATTGCCCCCTAGTCATCTTTTTCCCATCAATTATCTCTTTTTTTGGTGCTACGAGCAAAATTCTGAATAACAATTTAAAACAAACATGTTTGGTCATGGTGCAACTCATTTGGATTGTGATTTGGGTATATTTTGGCCCTATCTGAATTTTGCAGTCCAGGCCGCATAAGCAACTGAGTGGTTTTGCTTCATTTGGTATGAACCAAAAACCATCTTTTTTTGCTTCCCCAGTCAGAACTCCAAATTACGAATCAAACTAAAATATTTTTCTTGGGCTCATTTTGTTTGTTTCATTATTTATCCGTGTAGCTTTCCAGAGTTCAGCATTTTGCACATCTATTTATAAACCAAAACACACAAGTCTAGAATAAACCCATTGTTTTTGCTGACTATAACAATTCTGCATTTCAGTATGTAATGAATATTCACAGCAGCCTTTTTAATATGACATACTGCACTAAAACTGTGGTAGAAGCTGCAGGATGTTTAAATAAAGTTCAGTACTCACATTGTTAAAACTACTGTGCAACTATCTTGGACCAGGGCACATGTGTGGAATGCCAGGAACGCCCACTATTAGATAACCATTACGTAAGAGATAAGTTTTAGTTTAATAATTGGATGTAACTATAGTAATGTAGGTGTCATTTTTGTATTCTCTTTATGCGTATGGAATAAGTCATTTGTGGTATATATTCTTTGTTCTCTTGTAAATGTGTGCTCTGTTGGGTATTCCAAGACTATTGTCTGACTGAGACTTTGCAGCTGCAAAACAAAAAATTGCATTTGTTCTTCATCGACCAGTATCTGGAGTGTTTGGAGTGTCCTTGTTTCATCTCTGTCCCGAGAATTCTTCCACAAAACCACTGCCCTACAAAATAATATTTATAACTGGTATATATAACTGGTATATATATATATCTTTGTCTAGATGTATGTATTTATGTATATATTCATTAAATAGACAAAAAAGTAATGGGACATGTTGGGGGTAATGGTAAAATAGTGTTTTATAACCCTAAATCTATTATAAAAATAATGATATAGAAATGATATAATTAAAATAATGATAATAATTTATAAATAGCATTTTTTTACAAAGTGAATATGATCAGAGGGATTTTTCCTGTTGTTGTAATGTGTGTAGGTGCTCAGTATTGGCTTGGTTTCAGGATCAGGGCTTCAATTCATGGGGAGGCTTCAACATTTTGTCTCTGGACCAATGCAGCACAATATGTTAGGTTAGCCCAGACAATGCCAATTTATTTGTGTCGTAAATGAAAGTAATCAGTTTGCCACTGCAGCTATTCTCCTATTATATAAACAGATAGTCCTTACCAGATATATTGGAGATCTCTCCCTCTGCACATTGAACACATTTATAACAACAGCTGTGTATTTGTGAAATCAGAACCTTTCTGCTTCCGGGCTGGCAGGTTTCAGAGCATCGAGAAATTGGAATCTAGAGAGAAAAAAATACATTTTTGTGACAGTTTTCTTGTCCCAACAGTTGTGTAAATTAGGACTTCTGGAAAATTAAAAGAACACTTTAATGTTACAAATGCAAACCTATATTTCTAATGCAAAAGTCCAATCTCCCGTGTGTCAGTGTCAGTGTAATGCACAATATAGTGCCAGCAATACAAAATCAATAAATTAAATAAGTGTGCAAATTCACAAGTGCATTAAGTGATAAGTCTACTAGAGAAACTTGCTAATAATCTCCTAAAATTGGAGTATCACAATATTCCTTCCAGGGATATGTAGGGACATAATGCATAAAAGAGAAAAAAGGAAAGATATAGTATAATACTGTATAGTATAAAATAGTATATAAATAGAGGAAATAAGACCCACATGGAGAGCAGTAAAAGTCTGCTCTAACCTTTCTGGCTTTGGTCCTAGGTACAGGACTGGATATTGGTAGGTAACCAGGATGGCAGCTGAATACGAAAGCTCCGGTTCCCGGAAGAACTCCCTACAGTGCTGACACCTTGGAAAAAATGCTAGTGCAAGCCGCGGCTTTGTCAGACCGTACAACTGAGGGGTATGAACTTCAATAAGGGATAAAGAGCTATATCACTTACATGTGAACTTTTAACTCATGTGGAAATAAAGCTTACTTTCGTATTCCGCTGACTTTTTAGGAAAGTATAATTGTAACCATATAATTAGTAGAATGCATATTAATATAATAAGAGAAAAGAGATACAAGTAATAAAAATAAAAATATTAAATATACATTCAGCAAATATGATGGAACCTATAAGAGTCCAAAAAAGATATATAGCATGAGTATCCCTAACCCTGCTTATGAAAACAACACAAGACTGGTGGTATCGATGACAAATAATATACTTTTATATTAAATATAAAAGATGTATAGTAAGTCCACATAGGGCAGAGCAAATCAGTATAAGGAACTGATTGCTAAATGACATGTGCAGTATCAAAAGAGCGCTTGTAAAAAATATATAACAGCTAGAAATATGAATCAAAATAGTATATTTATTAAAAATCCTTCAAATTTAAAAATAAGAATACAAATCAGAGTAGAGTAGGATAGCCAGTCTATAGGGAGTGGATAAAGAAAGTTAACCTTAAGTCCAGACCCTGATGGACGAGGATTGTTGGAGTGTCCTCTGTATTCTGACAGTCGGTGAGGACGGTGTGCGTGTCACAGTGCATTCCAACTCATACCTCACATCAAGGTGTTGGATCTGGACTCACGGGGTGATGTTCCAAGTAGGTCCGGGGTCGGCAGCAAACAGGAATACTCGCAAGTGGATCCTTACCGATAGTGGCTAAACTAGCTCAATAGTTGTCTGTTGTCTTATGCATTTCGTAGGGATGCAGCCCTACTTCATCAGAGACTGTATGAGCTATGTAGCATTAGAAGGCTTTATATATGAATGTCCCAAATTGGCAATTTGTGACATGAAATAATATAGTACTTTTAAAAACATGATCTGTTTAACTTTTTAAATAAGCGCATATTTAACACTGTGATATACGAATAACTTAGGCAAGATAAGATGAGATAACTTAGGCAGCAAATAATCACGTATTATACAAATACCATAAATATCTTCAAATCTTATAATGGATTATATCCACGGGAAAATGCAACAATAAAAATTGGATGCACTCAGAAAGGAATGACTTTCAGTATATAAATAGACATAGAAATGTAACGAGCATTGTATAAATTAGATGTTATAGTAGTTGTAATATTACAGGTCAAATAGATACAGAACATAATTGCACATATATTTAAACAGGAGAGAATACTTATATCAGTGTTATCAGAAGAAACTAATATTTGGTGCATATTCATATATATTGAATTGTGAATAAGAGTAACGTTAAAATTAAATTAGTGTAGAAATATGAAAAAATATACATGAAAATAAAAATAAAATAAAAAACAAAGATAAAAATAGAAAAAAAAGAAAAAGAAAACTAAAAAGAAAAAAAAATGAAATATATGGAATAGGGAATAAGAATAACGTTGAAATTAAATTAGTGTAGACATATGAAAAATATACATGAAAATAAAAATAAAAATAAAATAAAAACAAAGATAAAAATAGAAACAAAAAGAAAAAAAAATTAAGAAAATTAAATTAAATAAAATAGATATGAAAATAAAAATAAATGTAGAAATAAATAGATAAATCTTGAGATCAAACATAAGAATAATAGTAGATACAAATAAGGATAATTGTAAATAAAAATAAATATAAAAGTAAAATGAGACTGTATAGTTATAAGGTAGAAAACTGTACAACTATCGTCAGTTCTAATCACAACTTGTCACATCGAGGACAGAAATACGTATGACCCTTACAGTTAGACTAGCATGCCCCTAAATGGACACGGTTATATAAGAAACTAGATCTGATGCAAAAAAACACTATACATTAAAATGACTGGAAATAAATATATAGAAAAAGATAGAACAATTTCTGATACTATAAAAATGCAAAGTTCAAAGTCCACATTGAGATCTTTTGGAACTAGGGTGTTGAGGGAGAAGATCCATTTGGCCTCTGCCTGATCTAAATTCCTTTCTAGATCCCCCCTTCTCCAATGGATGTCAACTTTCTCTATTGGTAAAAATTGTAGTCCCGTTGCCATAATGCATTTCTTTAAAGTGTTTTGACAAGTTGTGTGATAGTAGACCTCTTTTGATGTTGCAAATATGTTCAGAAATTCTTATCTTCAGGGGTCTTTTTGTACATCCTATGTATTGATTGGGACATGGATATGTGATTAGATAAATTACACCTGAAGTAGTACAATTCATATTAGATTTTAATTTGTATTCTTTAAGGTCATTATTTTACACCCAATGCATTTTTTACATCTTGAGAAACCTTTGATAGACTCTTTATTCATGGTGTGATTAGTGGGTTTTATAGTGGGAGCTAACATTAGTTTTGAATTTGGGGCCCTTGTAAATATGACCTGAGGTTTATCTTCTAAAAATTGTGAGAGAATGGGGCCGCTCTTGAGAATTCCCCAATGTTTTTTTAGTATATTCTGTATGACGTGTGACTGGTTGCTGAATTTAGTGATAAAAGCTGGAGCTTTGTTCGGTACTGTTGAAGATTGGATTTTATTACATAAAGTATTCTCCCTTGGGATGGTTAGTGCTTTTTCCATTGCTTCTTCCAGAAGTGTTGATGGGTATCCTTTTTTGACAAATCATTGTTTCATCACTTCCATTTGTTCTTGACAGATGTCTAGTTGTGAACAATTCCTTCTGATTCTCCTGAATTGACCGTAGGGGATATTCTTTAGCCATGTCTGTTTATGGTGGCTGTTGCAAGGAATAAAACTATTACAGTCTAAGTTCTTCTTAAAAGTTTTGGTTTGTAGTTGTCCTTTTTAAATATAGATGCCCAGATCCAAAAACTCAATTTGGCTTTTTGAATGTGAAAAGGTGAATTTCAAGTTATAGGGGTTGTGATTGAGGTAGGTTTTGAATTATTCTAATGATTCCATATTACCTTTCCATATAAAAAAAAAACAGTAGTCCATATATCTTTGTCATAGGAAGAGTTTTGCGCCAAATGGGCACTGGTCCCAGATGTATTCATCTCCCCACCTGCCCATGAATAGGTTTGTATAGCTTGGTGCAAAACGTGTTCCCATGGCTGTACCCTCTAGTTGGAGGTAAAATTGTGCATCAGACCAAAATGAGTTGACTTAAAAAATGTGATCAATGGAGGGAGCACACTGTGGGAAAGTGGGCAAGGTTATCTCCCCTTGAGGTGCTCTGACAACTCAAAATATGCACAGAATTGACATTATAAGCTTGGAGTTCTGGACTAGGCCCAGCGTATAATTAACAATAACTTAGTATGTGCACTGAAGTGATCATGGTGGTTGGAGTAACCCTTTAATATTATTTTCAAATGGACACTGTACAGTCTCACCTGATTTATGTATTTTTTGTCTGCATTAGTTACCTGTATAACATAGCTGCCAAGATTTCATTCTCACCTGATCATTCTTCCATGTTATTAGATTTGTTTCCATTGAAAGCTGCTGATCACTAGGCGCCCATGGGTCAAAGGATCCAACTTTCTCTATCCTGGTGGAACCATTTGTGAAACTTTTCCAATTCATAATGCGATACCCAGAGACAGTTTCTCCTTTGTTGTTAAACAATCGGTGTAAACCAGTTTTATCCATAACATCTAATTGTCTTAAATAGTGATGCAGCTTTACAATTAAAAAAAAATATTATGTTAACTATAAGTATATATTTGTACAATATGTTCATAAGATTTTACCAACAAAAAAATTAAATTTTACGTAATTAAATCACATGACATTGTATATAATCAGTTTGTGATAGTCACTGTTCTCTGTAGCTTTCCTTAAATCATGGATCTTGCCATTCATACAGGCTTTTTCTAGAGTCCTTACTAGGTAGGATATCTGGCAATAGCTTCACTGCATTAGTCTGAGGTATCCAGTGGCTGTGGCACCATGCATACACTTTACAACATTGGTGCTTAATGGTAGTCATGATACAAGTACAATGTCTCATGCATGATGAATCTAACATTAGGCTAGCAGAGCTTGAACTTATACATTAATATTGATTATTGGTTATTTAATACTAAAAAAAATGTTTTTTGCTCCATGAAACTTACCTCTTCAACAATTACCTAGTGATATAAAACTCATATTGCTCCAGCTTCTATAGCATGGGTTCCCAACCCATGGTACGCATACCGCCATGGGAAAAATTCAGTGCCCGAGAGGGTACGTTGAAAAAAATGGTAATTGCGGCGGTGCAACTGAACCACATAGGCTGGGCACTGTAAGGTGAGTGGATCCATTGGGTGGCCCATGCACTCAAGGCCACACAAATGACATATACCATGAAGAGCCCGGTCATTCGCTAGAGCACTTTAATAGTGGGCCCCTTCTAACTTGCATCTAGTGTTGTGAGGAAGTGAGAGTAAGACAGTCACTTCCTCCCATCTGTAATATACCAAGTCGAGAGGGAGGGGTCTTGAAGGGGGGCAGGACGGACCGGGAGAGGAGATAGCCCTAAACTCCCATCTGCCCCAGATAGCAGAAACCACCCAAAAAGTATGTGTATGTGTGTTCTGGGTGTCAATATGTATGTAGTGTTTGTATCTGTGTGTGTGTCAGTGTATCTGTATGTGTGTATCTGTATGTCTTTATCTGTATGTGTATCTGTATATCTGTGTATCTATGTGTATGTTAGTATGTATCTGTATCTCTGTATCTGTGTGTGTATCTGTATGTCTGTGTGTCAGTGTGTGTACCTGTATGTCTGTGTATCTGCATGTGTGTCAGTGTGTGCATCTTTATTTTTTTATTTTTGTTTAGAGATTGTCCATCATTATTAATATGGAATCACGAGAAAGAGGTGGATTGGGTAAATGCTCTTCATCGTGTGATGTTTCATTAGAGTAGCCTAATTGGTCTTTATTAGGTTCTAATGATTTTGTTTGAATTGTTTTAGATGTTTCATGTGGTTTAGGAGAACAGAATAGGTTGATGGATTTATTTTTATCAGAGATGAGGATTTTTTTATTTTTTAGGAGACATTGTAATTCCCTCTTTTTGTTTGTTTTTCTTCCCTTGTTTTTCTTTATTTCCTTTCTTTTCTCTTCTCTTCCCTTTTTTTCCATTTCCTTCCCCCTTTTTCTCTTTTTTTTCCTTTTCTTTTTATTCTCTTCTATTTCTTATTTTTTTTTATTTTCTTCTTCCTCCCTTTATCCTTTACTTTTCCTCTTCCTTTCGTTCCCTCTCTTCCTTCCATTTTCTTCCTCCATTATCCTTCTCTCCTCTTTCTCTTTTTCCTCTTTTTGTCCTCTTTTTCTTTGCTTCCTATTTTTTTCTCTTCTCTTTAACTCTTTTACTTTCTCCTTTTCTTCCCTTCACTTCTCCTTTATATTTCCTTCCCCTTTTTCTCTTCTCCTTTCCCCCTTCTCTTTCCTTCCCCCTCCTCTTTCAAAAAGAAACCCAGTTATCTTATAAAATATAACTGTTTAGTAGATATTTTAATATCAACTTTGTATCTTTTATGTTTTCAGATTTAACTTTTGGTTCTTATGTAGTTGTTTTAACTTTCCCCTTTTATCTCTCTTCCATTTTATTTATTCTCTCCCTTCTTCTTTTCTCCTTCTCCCCTCCATCTTATTCCCTTTCTATACCCTTTTCCCCTTTCTCTTCCATTCCCCCCACACTCTTTTTCTTTTTGGGAACTTTTAGTTTTCCAAGTACATACAGATATTTACTGTATTTACAGAATATATATTTTTGTAGTTTTAAAGGAGCTATTCACATCAATGTGTGGGGGTTCCCCTTGATGAAACTCTGTATATTCAACGTTTCCTTTATTTTAAAAGGCTTTTCAAATGCTCCCTAATTGTTGCCGCTCGTATCGTAGCATACACACTCTCTCTAACTGCCGCCACACTGGTTTTGCAGAGATGCTGCAGCCATGCCAAAAAAGAAAATGACCATTCATAGGTGACTAAAAGGGGAAGGAGCGAACTGTGGAAAGAGTGTTTAAGGCAGATGGAGGGGATCATAGAAAATCATCAAAGTAGAGATCTTTAGTTTTCGAATATAATTAAATATATACAAAGTATTTTATGCTCCTATTGCAGCTACTCACAGCTTTTGATGTGTGCAGTACCCCTCAGGGAAACTCAGCTTAGTCTGCATTTTTTTTTTTTAGCAAGCTAAACCACATGTGCTGCTTCTAAAACTTCAGCTCCAATTATACGGTCTGTCGGCGTGGATGCAAGATGTCCATCGTATCGGTAACATTTTGTTCATAAGTAGTTAGGAAAGGGAGAGTAGGAGCAGGCTGGGTAAGGATTCTTTTGCTTGTAGCAAGGAGATGGAGGCAGGTATGTTAATCAGTATTCTGTGTCCGGATCAGAAACAAAGCAGTTGCCATGTTGAAAGCCGGTCTTTCCCTCAGAGGGTGTACAGGTGCGCACCTCACGTCATCACGCACCATCCAGACTGACCCTTAATATACTGGTAGTAGCCCAATTTGAAACACGTTGTCTGTGTATCACTGAAAGGCTCTCCCCAACGTTCGGTCCAAAAGTGAGGTGCATGGAACACTTTGTCCAGCAGTATAATGTGACCCCAACAATGCCTCTTCCACGAGAAGACTGGTTGAGTGCAGCCTCAATCATGCAAAGCGTTTCCCATTGTGCTTCCGACTGGGAGGAAGCACAATGGGAAGTTACTATACTGCTGGTACATGATTCAAGCATGACTTGAGTTCATTTTCCCTGGCATTTTATTTGTTTATTTTTTTATTCATAAACTTTTATTGTTTACATAAAAGGAAAACAGGAATACATAGAGGGGGTGATTTAGATTTCTCACAAACAATCTGTATACATAATTGAAGGGGACCCACGCAGGGGTCACAGCGTATTATACATCATTACATAACAGTTGGAAATCGTTGTGGTTAACAGTCAGGTATCTACTGCCAAAGAGGGTTGTGTTTTGCTCGAAAAAGTATGTGTATTGACCTAGTGGGTATTGCTTCCCTGGCATTTCTGACACCTGTTGTAGATGCTATTGTCACATGTTCATCCTCACCTCATGGTGCCTGTGATGACAAATGCCTTTCTGGCATTGACAGAGGTGCCACTCAGCAGCCCTGTACCGGTGTATCTGACTCCTGTGGCATGTTGAAGGACCCACCGCAATTGGTAACCCCACATCCACCCACAGTACTGACGACGTCAACGTGCGTGTGACACACACATTCTGGGGTCAAAGGCCAGGTATGGCCAATCGGATCTGAAGGAGGCTTATTTAAACTCCCTTTTCCTTTTCCTCATTGCCCTGTTGTGGTTTCTCTTAGTAGGTTATCAGAGAGAGTATTCCTGAGCATTTATTTCTGTTTTTTGACTTTGGCTTTGTTTTGACTTCTCTGTATTCTGGTATCCTTGACGTTCGGCTTTTCCCTCATCATTGTGTCTCCCTCTGTTTCCCTGACCTCGGCAAGTATCCTGACTATCCTCTGGTACGTTAAGTCCGGCCATTATAAGGCCTGCTAAGTCGTTACCTTTAGTCCTAGGTGTGATACAATTATGCGTGCTGGATCAACTAGTATCCTGACAGCTATTCCCAAAGAGGAACTATCCTACACATATTTTGGAGCTGTCCTATCCTAAAATCCTTTTGGTCATTTGTGCCATGCAGGTCGCCGGCCACTGTCACTCCCATATAAACAACAATGCCTCCTCCTAGATATATTTCCACCATCCATTCACTTACCCATTAAGTAACAGGAGCAGGAATATGGGACTCTGAAACAAAAATAGGTTGTGAGAGTTCCTGATGGAATGCATATAGAAATAGTGATGGGATGTGGTGTGTAGGCATATGTTATGGGTCCAGCCAAGGAAGAGCTGGGAGGACACCCCTGGATACTGCAAACTCCAAATGAATCCACTGGGTGGGGGAACTTGTTCAATGCCAATCAACCAGCCTCCACATGTGAACAGCATAGTGGTAGTGTAGAAAGGATGAAATGTCATCCCACCCAAGTCTTTGTGGAGAACCAGGTTTTATGCTGTGCTCACAACCATGCCATGAGAACCTATGAAGAGCAGGTGAAAGTGAAGAGAAAAACAACTGATAAAGCTTTTCTGGGATAGTTTGAGCAGATACAGAACCCAAAGAAGATGTTCATCATGATTGCATTAATTCTGTCAAATCAGGAGATATGTGTGATGGACCCTACGTCAATCGATGCTCCCAGTGCTTACCAAGAACCATCAGCACCACACCAGACACCGTAAGCACCGCAGATCCCACTGTAACGGATCACCTGGCACCCCGACTGGGTACCTCCGCTTACAGAGGGTTCCAAGCGCTCTACAGACTCCACAACCACTGCAGACCCCACGAACCGCTGCAGCTTGGTTGGGGTCTCGCCGTATCCTACCCACCCAGGACCTACGACAAGGCTCCAGGTTCCAGTGGGTGAACCTCTCCTCCAAGAGAGTGAAGCAGGAACAAGCTCTTAAAAGAGCTTAGTAGTGATTAGCTAAGGGAGTATGCAGAGCATAGTGATATAGAAATTCCCTCAATAAGAGGCAGGACTCTAGATTGAGGGTGAAGTAGAACTCTTGTTTAATGGTAGGTACTCTGCTTTTATGCAGTGCTCCCCTGCAAGGGAGATGCCCACAGGCAATTAGACATTAACCAATCAGACAACGGTTACATCCCACAGATTCCCTCCCCTCTGCTTGGGAGATAATTGAGTTTCTTACTATATCTACTCAATTATCTCCAAGCTAAAACGTATACTTTTTTTATGCATTTTTATAACTTTAAAACTATACATTCAATCTTCATTACATATTCGAACTCAGCACACTTTACTTACAAACTTATCCAAAATTCAACCAAAATTCAACCAATTCCATCCAGGGGTTAAAGAGTTAGCTGGAAGTCCTTTATGACCGACCACAAGCACATTTTCCTGCCCAAAACAGTTCCATAGATTTGGGATGTGCGGTTGGTCAATTTCACACTGAAAAAATGACTACGTCCCATTCGAACGTGCGTTCGAATCTTCTAACGGGACTTAGTCTCTGTGTGGCTGAAAACTCGGTGCAGGAGAAGGTAAGGGTCAGCGGTGTTCATTGAAATGTGTAGCCGATTTCAGTTCCATGGATTTAGCTACACATACCACTGACCTCATTCGAATGAACAAAGATGGCCACGGCCACGTGTTCGTTTGTCGATTGGCAACTACTTTGGCACTTCGGCTGTATCCGAAGTGCCAATTTAAAGTTGCAACACTGCTCCAAAGTAATTAAAGGACCAGAAACAGCATTATAAAAACCCCTTATGCCAAACACAGTTCTTAAAGGGTCAGTAATAGTATAATACAAGTCCATAAGCCCCAACTCAGTTCCTTAAAGGGCAATGCATCCCAGGGCCACAGTCGCAGGGCAGGAGGCTGGCAAACAGGCCCCTCCAAAAACCAGTGGCGAGGTTACTTTCGCCACACCCACGAACCGCGGCAGCCTGGTTGGGGTCTCGCCATCCTCTACCCACTCTGGACCTACGACAAGGCTCCAGGTTCCAGATGGTGAACCTCTCCTCCAAGAGAGAGTAGCAGGAACAAGCTCTTAAAAGAGTTTAGTCATTATAGCTCAGGGGAGTATACAGAGTATAGCAATCCCCCAGTGTAGATGCAGCCTTTTCCCCCACACATGAGACAAGGTTCTATGTTGAGGGTAAAACAGGAACTCAGCAGATCTGAGGGTTTATTGTATTTTATACAGTTTTTCCCACAGGTTTACCACCCAGGTGGAACTTGTGGAGCACAGGACACAAAGTCACAAAAGCCAATCAAAACAGAGTCTTACATGCAGACACTCCCCTATAGTGTTCACAATCCCTCCCCTCTGCCTGTGATACAATTAACAAACACAATGGGCTAACTCAATTTACTCTAAACAGAAAAAAACATACATTTTTACAAACCCCCAAAAGTACCCCAAAATACAACAGCCCCGATCTGGGTGAACAACATATCCAAAAATCACCCAGATCGGTTTGATGTAGAATTATTAAAAATCTTTATTGAACTTTTATTGAATTATTGTACTAACTCCATTTTAACCTCACACTGTGACAAACCCTCCATTTTGTCCTCATTACCTGACAGATTCTCCATCTTAAACTACATTACATGACAGAATTTCCCAGTACATTTAATACAATGAACAGAGACTGTATTTTCTATAAAGACATAGTTGACTCCGGAATTATTGAATCTCCTGTAACATGCATATTTTTGAGACTATGTCCTCTTGTTATGGTAGTTTTCCTTCTTTTAAATATAGTCTCCACTTTTACTGTGTTGTTTCCCTTTATATATTTAAAATGCTTTTATCATATTTCCCCTGTCTCGTCTTTTCACCAAGCTATACCTGTTAAGATCCTTTAACCTTTCCTGGTGAATTTTACCCTGCAATCCATGAACCAGTTTAGTAGCCCTTCTTTGAACTCTCTCTAAGGTATCCATATCCTTCTGAAGATATGGTCTCCAGTACTGTATCCAGTACTCTAAGTGAGGTCTCACCAGTGTTCTGTACAATGGCATGAGCATTTCCCTCTTCCTACTGCTAATACCTCTCCCTATGCAACCAAGCATTCTGCTAGCATTTTCTGCTGCTCTATTACATTGTACATTGCCATTAACAGCCAGGAACTGGAGAACAAGAAATGTGAATTCAGGTATAGCTGTTTAACAATGCTTAACAAAATCTCCATTATCTTTTTCATTTATTTTGCAGAAGACAATGTTATTTGTCTATTTTGTATGTTTTAAATATACATTATCAGTGAAGAGTAGAATACATTTTATCCCATTTGCGAGACATAAAATTGTGATAATGTATATTTGTGATATAAGTAGGAATTACATTTTGGGATGTTAGATATAAATTAATAAAATAAAGAACGAGAGTCAGGGATAGCGTCTGTCTCCACGGGCACAAGTCTGGTG
The DNA here is from genome assembly GCF_036172605.1 of Pelobates fuscus. Taxonomy (NCBI): domain Eukaryota; kingdom Metazoa; phylum Chordata; class Amphibia; order Anura; family Pelobatidae; genus Pelobates; species Pelobates fuscus. The sequence continues at coordinate 8,553,602 of NC_086322.1, read as the reverse complement.
TGGGAGATGTGGTGGGCTAGCCGCTGCGGGACACCCACGGAGTGAAACGTTCGAGGCTTGTGGAGACAAGATGAGCATGTTAGCCTTTTATTATTTTTCTCTAGGGAAAGCATAGGGCCAGTTAATAGTTGTTGTACATGGGCTATTTGCAGCCTCCATTGCATTTCTACCTAGTCTTGATTTCTGATGTACCCTCCATTGCTACATCACCTGTCTGCTCCCTTACCTGCCCACCCCTGCTTACTCCTCCCACCGATCCCTCCCCTTCATCTACAGTCCCCCACTTTCTCCTACTACTCCTCCCTCTACTCCACCTTTTCCTCCTCCTACTCCTTCTTCCTGCTCTTACTCCTCCCTCCTCTTCCTACTCCTCCCTCTACTCCACTTTTTCCTCCTACTCCTCCCTCTACTCCACCTTCTCCTCTCTCCTCCTACTTCTCCTCTACTCCTCCTCCTACTCCTCCCTCTACTCCACCTTCTCCTCTTTCCTCCTACTTCTCCTCTACTCCTCCTTCTCCTTCCTCCTGCTCTTACTCCTCCCTCCTCTTCCTACTCCTCCCTCTATTTCTCCTTCTCCCCCTCCTACTCCTCCCTCTACTCCACCTTCTCCTCTTTCCTCCTACTTCTCCTCTACTCCTCCTCCTCCTTCCTCCTGCTCTTACTCCTCCCTCCTCTTCCTACTCCTCCCTCTATTTCTCCTTCTCCTCCTCCTACTCCTCCCTCTACTCCACTTTCTCCTTCTACTCCACCTTCTCCTCTATTCCTCCTTCTCCTCCTCCTACTCCTCCCTCTACTCCACCTTCTCCTCCTACTCCACCTTCTTCCCCTCTCACTCTATCCACTACTCATTCTTCCATCTCCCCACCACCATATCTATATCCTTTATATGCTTCCTCCCTTCTTATTCCTTACCAATTTCCTCCGCTCATAGACAACTCTGCCTCTACCTGACAACATTATATTTTGAAGAAAAGTTGCTCTGGCCACTCTTCCGCCACTTCCCAGGGGGGAATACCACACTAACGAAAAATTATTCAGACATGAAAGAACTGTTTTGGGCACTCTCAAGGAAATAGTGCGGTCCTGACCCAGATTCCCATGGAAGTAAGACACCTGTAAGGGAGGTGGCTGTCCCTCATGTTTTTTCTTCACTAAGTCCCCAGAAATCTCATGAAAGGAACCTGACTCATTAGAACAAAACATGAACAATCAATTCACAACTCTCTACAGAGGGGGGTCAGCAAGAGAACTGTAAATAGAAAGACAAATACCCCCCAATCTCACACAGAAATAGGTGAGGAAACCTCTTCTACTGCTCCTCATGGTTGTTTTGAACAGATGAAAGAAGAAACAAGACACCTTTCAACAGAGCATGCAGTAGCTTTACCAGATCCTGACTCCACTCTGTTTGCGGATAAAGAGGAAAGGTACCATACTGGATTTGCTGTTGCTACAGAAGATCAGGTACGTCAAGCATCTTCACTTTCCTCACCCACATCTGCTCAAGACGCTGAATTGACAGCCTTCTCAGTGGCATACAAAATGCCTGAAGGAAGACATGCCAATACCAACACTGACTCAAGATATGCCCTGGGTGCAGCACATTATTTTGGATCAATCTGGAAAATAAGAAGCACCACTCAGCTGACTAAAAGCTGCCAACCAAGCCACAAGTGCACCAAGGGAAGTGGACAGAATGGTGTCCGCTAAAGAAACTTCTATACTCACCATGTAGATCCTACCTACAGATCTCAAGCTTCTGAAAGAATGACAAGCAGCTGCTGACCCTGAAGAAATACAAAGCTGGAAAAACAGAAAGGGGCAACCCTTGAAGACGGGCTGTACTCCAACACTCTCAAGCTCTGTTTACCCAAAAACATGTACTGGGCAGTGAGCCCATGGAACTTTATACCCATCCAAGACCCTCATGAACTCTCTGATCTCTAAATACTATAAAGTACCTAGAATTACTCCTCTAATCATCAGTTACTACCGATCCTGTGTTATTTGTGCCAAAGACAGCTCAGGCAGAAGAGGAGGAGAATCCTAAGCACCTAGCTAACTCTCACTATCCCTTTCAAGAATCCAGGTGACAAAGAGCTGCTGGGTCAAATATGCACTAGTTATAATAGACATTTTGTCAGGATGGCCAGAAGCCTAGCCGGTCATCAATGTGACAACCAAGACCATATACCCAATAGTGCATTGTGAAAGTTGCAGAGATCACTCAGTGGATTCATTGTTCCAGATTCAAGACTCTCTCTCTCTCTGCAACATGAGAAGTGACATTTGTTGATTTTGACACACTTTTGACTCTAAAGAAAAAATGACTTGTTAATAAAAAAAAAAAAAAGATACCAACAAGTAGGTGTTTGATGGCCATAATAATGCCTGACCACCTGCCATCGATGGAAAGCCGAGGACCCCAAAAGGAGACCTCGTGAAGCTGAAGAGATCCAAACGCCAAGCTTCCTCAGGATTATTTGTCCATCCTGAGTTTGTGGTGATATTAATATTGACTAAATGATCCGAGTCCACCCACGCTGATGTAGCGTGGGACAGGTTTAATACTACAATGCATAAGCAAATGTGCCCTAGCCAAGGTTATTATGTCCATACACATAATACATGACAAGGTACTCTTGACACACCACATTCATGCTTCAGAACACAAAGAGGAGCACCGCTCTAAAAGGAAAAGTTTGAGTCCATTTTTTTTCCCAACCGTCACTGCTAATAATAATATTTTGATTCGCATTTATTATATCTATTGCAACCAATAACGTTTACCTGTCACCATGACTTGTTGTGCCTATACTCCAGATAACACAGGTCCATATGGTAATGTAAGCTTGTCTATTTATTATGTCCCACTGAAGAACTAAGAAGACTTTAAGAACCGTTACTTCATAGGGTTTTGTGCCTTTGGGCTAACCTGTCTTCTGAGACTAACCAATAAAGTTTATCTTTTAGAATTTAACATTTCATAGGGGGGACTGATGTAGAATTATTAAAAATCTTTATTGAACTTGTACTGAATTATTGTACTAACTCCATTTTAACCTCACACTGTGACAAACCCTCCATTTTGTCCTCATTACCTGACAGATTCTCCATCTTAAACTACATTACATGACAGAATTTCCCAGTACATTTAATACAATGAACAGAGACTGTATTTTCTATAAAGACATAGCTGACTCCGGAATTATTGAATCTCCTGTAACATGCAACAAAGTATAACCAAGGCCAGAGCCAAGGCCATGAGAACACTGTACTAATGAAATGTTCTATTCATAAAAGAACCTTGCACCTGACCACAAGACCTGACATCACTGACTGTGTAAAATGACGCTCAAGCCCCCCTTTCCACCGAGTAAAACTCATGCTGGGAAAAATGGCGCCTGAGCCTTCTGTCCACACCCTTGTCCAGAACAATACCACCTCCCGGTGGGAGGACACCTAGCTAGTCACTTAAACCCCTGAGCCAATTAATAAAATTGATGGGTGGACACTGATATAGTCACATAACATTTAATCCAATTAATGATGTTTATTTGTTATTATCTGATATTCAATGATGATGTCATTTTGCCTTTAAAAAGGTCTGCATAACTGTTTTCCAACTAGATGCCATTAAATTTTCTGAAGTGCTTTTAACCTGAACTCCATGTGTCAGTGTGAGCTTACTTCTGCGTATACGCAATTTAATCATCTCAGATTTGGACAGGAACAGATAGACATTTAAACATATTTGTTTATTTCTAAATTAATCTACATCAGGTTCAGGGGTTCAGGAATTCAGGAATTTCCTGGAAGTCTTATTTTTGCCCCACCGTGCACATGGTCCCATGCCCAAAACATTTCCATACACTCGACGACAAAACACTGCTGAACAATTTAAGATGGCCGACCCCACATGTTTGAAAGGGGCATTGTGCTAAGTCCCAATATGCACAAATAGTGTTTTTAAAAGGCAATACACCCCAGGGGCCATAGTCACAGGACAAGAGGCTGGCACACAGGCCTATCCAAAACCCAGTAGTGAGGTTACTTTCGCCACAATATGCTGGAAACCACGGACTAAAAGTCTTCAGAAAGTCTAGCCAAGAGGTCTGGAAAATTAGCTGTGAATGGATGGTAAATTTTCCTGGTTAGACATATACCCAGGTAGTTTATTTTAAAGGAACCTTTCTCTGCCTCTTCTTAACAGAACAGAAATATTAATTACTGAATATTCTGACTTATCTGCATTGAGCTTGAAATTAAACAGAGAACAAAACTCTTGAAATGCACTTAGAATATTGGGAAGGGAGACCACAGCTTGTTCCATGAAAAAAAAAAAAAAGCCAACAGCATAATCAGCTATTTTATGCTCTGACATACCCCCGTGAAACCCCAGATGTCACCATTCCACCTAACTGGAGTGGAAAGTCTTGAGCAAGAGAATGTAAAGCAATGGTGAGAGGGGACAGCCCTACCTAGTGTAATTTGTTATCAGCACCCGCTAAGACGGAGAGCTGTTAATTAGGATCTTTGCTGATGCAAACAAACTTTAGCATCCTGGGCCCAAATCCTCAGGGTGGCTCAGAGTGCTAACATGTGTCCCCAGTCAACCCTATCAAGTGTATTTTTAGTGTTGGTAGAGAGGAGGAGTCATCGTCTGCCCTGTTTCTGTGATGAGTGCACAATATCATAGAAACATAGAAACATAGAAACATAGAATGTGACGGCAGATAAGAACCATTCAGCCCACTTAGTCTGCCCAATTTTCTAAATACATTCATTAGTCCCTGGCCTTATCTTATAGTTAGGATAGCCTTATGCCTATCCCACGCATGCTTAAACTCCTTTACTGTGTTAACCTCTACCACTTCAGCTGGAAGGCTATTCCATGCATCCATTACCCTCTCAGTAAAGTAATACTTCCTGATATTATTTTTAAACCTTTGCCCCTCTAATTTAAGACTATGTCCTCTTGTTGTAGTAGTTTTTCTTCTTATTTTGAATATAGACTCCTCCTTTACTAAATTGATTCCCTTTATGTATTTAAATGTTTCTATCATATCCCCCCTGTCTCGTCTTTCCTCCAAGCTATACATGTTAAGATCCTTTAACCTTTCCTGGTAAGTTTTATCCTGCAATCCATGAACGAGTTTAGTAACCCTTCCCTGAACTCTCTCTAAAGTATCAATATCCTTCTGAAGATACGGTCTGCAGTACTGCGTACAATACTCCAAATGAGGTCTCACCAGTGTTCTGTACAATGGCATGAGCACTTCCCTCTTTCGACTGCTAATACCCCTATACAACCAAGCATTCTGCTAGCATTTCCTGCTACTTTATTACATTGTCTGCTGACATTTAAGTTATCAGAAATAATCACCCCTAAATCCATTTCCTCAGATGTTGCATATATCAAGTGCATTGCATCCTTAGCTTCTTGTGACAAAGCTGGATGAGGGCAGGAATCACCCAGTCTTTAGTCAGTGCTATCACATTAGAGGAGTGCTTTATGTCTGAGTTCAAAATAGAACTTTACACTCTTTGGGAATTACCATGATGATGGCGGCCAGAGTGTCTGCAGAAAATCCACCTCCCTCCAGGATGGAATTAATACCTGTAACAGATCCCCTGTTATTGCCTGGCCAACAGACTTGGAACATTGTAACCACTGTAATTGTAACCATTGTTATGCTGAACATACAAATGGAAAAACGAATAGCCCTGCTAACTCATTTGTATAACCGAACAAACTGCTGAACCAGAGACCTCCCAGACCAGGCGTGTGCCGCCAATTAACTCCCTGACTCTGTGCCAAACCGCAAACCACAAACATTCTAAGTGGTTCACTGGGTGGCCATCGATTCGTATGCACGAGCACGTGGTGGTGGCCATCTTGTTTTGTCGAACGCGTCCAGCAGGGTTTGGTTGTCGAGTGTCTGGAACCATTTTTGGACACTCAAACTCCTGAACACCGCTGAGACTTCCAGGATCACTTAGCTTCGCACAGATTCATACGAACAAGACGGCGTTCGGTAGAAGTATTACACTAACGAGGCAGCACACAACCACCAAAGGCACGAACAATAAAAATAATGACTGTTCGGTATTTTAAACATACAAAAAGGAACTTGCCACACCAGCTGAATGCATGGAACTATTTTGGTCAGGAACCTAGTGTGCGGCCGGACAGCAATGCAACTTCCATCTATCTCACGAACCTCTGAACCGATTCGTATGATTTTTGAAAATGTTTGTTCCCTAATTATGCTCGTTCTGAATATATACGTTTTATGGGAATTTGATGTATAATTTTGATGTTATGAAAAATGAGTAAAAAGTGTATTTTTGGTTGGAGATAATTGAGTTGATACAGCAATTATCTCAATTATCTCCCAAGTAGAGGGGAGGAATTTACAGTAATGAATGGGAGTGTTTAACTGTGTGACTGTAAACTATTGGTTGTTGAGTTTGTGTTTTCGGTGCCCAACAAGGTCCATATGGGTGGTAACTTTGTGGGAAAAGTTGCATAAAAGCCAGCCTGGCACATTAAACTTTCAGTTCTGCTTATCCTTATCTTGTTATTGTAGGGAACCTGCATCCAGCTAATCACTAGCTCTTGTAAGAGCTCTGCCACTGTCTCTCTCTACACTGATCCAGCTGATGGGACATCGGGAATACTCTGCAGCACAACCTCTCACTAGGGAAAAGGATGTCTCCAACAGCATACACCCTCTAACCACCAGGGTGGCCGTTACAATACCTGTGAGCATAAGCAGCAGATGGATCTCTCCAAGGACCTTATTAGGGATGTGCATGGGGAAAAGTCGGGACCTCTTCGGGACCTCTCTTGCAGCCACTTAGTAGATAACTCCCTAATTCCCACGGTATTAGGGAGTTATCTACCAAAAAGCTGAAAGACCTAAATTGGTCTTTCAGCCAAATTTACTAATACTAAGTAAAAATTACTTAAAATTAGTAAATTCTGCCTCTACTCGCTATACCGTAATGTCTATTAAACGTAAAAAAAAAAAAAAAAATTCCCCCCTGCCCTAAAGAAGAATAAGGGGCCCCCAACCCTGAGGCCCTAAATTAGAATAGAGGGGGTCCTATTGTCCTCCACCCAGTCCCACCCCTGAGAAGCGGGTGGGGGCCCTAAAGTAAAATAAGGGGGGACCTACTGTCCTCCTTCCCTGGCCCCCACCCCTGAGCAGCGGGTGGGGGCCCTAAATTAGAATAAGAGGGGACCTACACCCTGTTCCAAGTTATTATGCAAATTCTATTTAAGTGTCACAAAGATTACATTTTTTTTTTTTCAGTTTAACTCATGGATGGCATTGTGTCTCAGGGCTCTTTTGATCACTGAAAACAATCTCGGACACCTGTGATAATTAGATTGCCAGGTGAGCCCAATTTAAGGAAAAACTACTAAAGGAGGGTGTTCCACATTATTAAGCAGAGCACCATTTTCATGCAATATGAAGAAAAAGGATATCTCTGCTGCCGAAAAGAGTGAAATAGTTCAATGCCTTGGATGAGGTATGAAAACATTAGATATTTCACAAAAACTTAAGCGTGATCATCGCACTAGAGATTTGTGGCTGATTCAGAGCAAGGACGGGTTTGTGCAGATAAAGGCACATTGAGGAAGATTTCTGCCAGATCCATGCATCGGATCAAGAGAGCAGCTGCTAAAATACCATTACATAGCAGCAAACAGATATTTGTGAAGCTGCTATCAAATAAGGGTCCTATGTTAAAATGTAACGTGACCTGTTAAAATGTTTAAAAAGTTAAAATGTTGTTATAAGTTTGATTGAAATAGCTTTTGATTTAGTAAATATGCTGCAAACACAACACATGGCAATTTTCAGTTCTTTACAACCTATAAAGTGTTTTGACACTTACTGTGCGTAATAATTTGGAAAAGTGCATTGTAAGTTTTTTATGTTTAAAAAAATACTGTTATCATTAGGAGGTTTGTTCAATAATATTTGAATGGTACTCTTAAAAGTTGATAACATGAGAATTATGCTGACTGTTATTTACATCAATTATTTAGGTAAATGAGAAAAGTAAATGAGAAAAATATAATTTGCATAATAATTTGGAACAGGGTGTATTGTCCTCCCCCCTGGCCCCCACGCCTGAGCGGTGGGTGGGGGCCCTAAATACAAATAAAGGGGTGGGACCTATTGTCCACCCCCGCCCCCACCCCTGAGTGGCGGGTGAGGGCGTTAAATATCAATAAGGGGGGACATATTGTCCCCCCTGCCCCCACCAGTGAGTGGTGGGTGGGGGCCCTAAGTTAGAATAAGGGGGGACCTATTCTCCTCCCCCATGGCCCCCACCCCTGAGCGGTGGGTGGGGGCCCTAAATAAAAATAAAGGGGTGGGACCTATTGTCCACCCCCGCCCCCACCCCTGAGTGGCGGGTGAGGGCGTTAAATATCAATAAGGGGGGACATATTGTCCCCCCCTGCCCCCACCAGTGAGTGGTGGGTGGGGGCCCTAAGTTAGAATAAGGGGGGACCTATTCTCCTCCCCCATGGCCCCCACCCCTGAGCGGTGGGTGGGGGCCCTAAATAAAAATGTTAACCCCCCAAGGTGACTAGGGATCCCCAAACCAATAGTCACCCCCTCCCCCCCAAAAATAACCCCTACCTACCCCTCTTACCCCCTAGTAACCGTTAAAAAAAATTACATTTGATGTCTTCTTTCTTCCAAAAACTTATTTTTTCAGCCCCAAAAAATGCCAAATAAAAATCCATAACCGACACACTTTGAACAAAAAATAAAATAAAAAAACAGAGCACAAAAAAAATATCTATGTTCACCCATGGAGGGCTCCACGCAGACTGAGCTCTGTAGGGTGGGGGAAGGCTTATAAAGCCTTGCCCCGCCCTCCAATTATGCTCAGAGCTCTACATTTACCTGTCACAGCACTCTGAGTGGTTAGCTTGAAATCCAGCCAATCAGAGTGCTATGTGTCATTTTACACAGCGTGGGAAAGTTCTTTGGAATTTTCCCACGCTGTGTAATTTGACTGATAACAACACTCTGATTGGCGGATTGAAAGTAACCAATCAGAGAGTTCTGAGTTACGAGCCACAGGCTGCTCACTGTTTAATCGACATGGCCCTACTCGTGGTATAGCGAGTAGGGGCAGGATTTACTAATACTAAGTAATCTTTATTAATATTAATCTTTTGTGTGTGTCAGTGAGCTTATCTGTAGTGAGCATGTGTATGTGTGTCAATGAGCTTAAGTGTGTCAGGGAGATTTTCTGTAGGGAGCATGTGTGAGCTGATGTATAAGTGAGCTTGTATGTGTCAATTAGCTTTTCTGCAGTAAGCATGTGTGCGTCAGTGAGCATGTCTGTAGTGAGCATGTGTATATGTGTCAGTGAGCATGTGCATGTGTCGGTAAGTTTGTAGTGAACATGTGTGTATCAGTGAGCTTTTTTGTAGTGAACTTTGTCTATAGTGAGCATGTGTGTCAGTGAGATTGTCTGTAGTAAGCATGTGTATGTGTGTCAGTGAGCTTGTGTGTGTGTCAGTGAGCTTGTGTGTGTCAGTGAGCTTTTCTGTAGGAAGCATGTGTGTGACAGTAAACTTGTCTGTAGTGAGCATATGTGTGTCAGTGAGCTTGTCTGTATGAGCGTGTGTGTTTCAGTAAGCTTGTCTGTAGTAAGTTTTTGTTTGTCTACCAATGAGTCTGTAGTAATCTTGTGTGAGTGTCAGAGTTTTTATTAAGTTTGTGTGTGTGTACCAGTAAGCTTGTCTGTGTTTGTCAATGAGATTGTCTGTCAGTGAGCCTATTTGGGTGTACCAGTATCCTTGTGTTTTTTGTCAATGAGCTTATGTGTATCAATAAGATTGTTTGTCTGTGAGCCTGTGTATCAATGAGCTTGTGTGCTTGTGTCAGCGAGATTGTCTATGTCTGCATGCGAGTATGTTTACTGTATAATCTTAAAGAAAACAGAATACAGTGTGTCCTTACCCTTTTGAGCTATATCACACAGTTAGTTAAACTTTATTTTCTTTACCATCCAGAAACAAATGACGTAATGACGTCAAGGGTATGATGTTAATTGCTTAACTGTAAATTGTAATATAAGATTGATTTTAATCACAAAATGTCTGACACTGCAGGTCCAGGTCGTGAATTGGGTAAGTCCATTCGAGGTGCTCTATGCCTGTATCTGGTTTGGTTGGCACAGTGGATTTAAATTTTTCTCAGACTCTTCCTTTTGTTTTCTATGTTCTACTACTAGGTTGGGTGCCTTTAGATGTCCAGGCTGGGCTTGTTGACAGTCCATTGTTATTCCTCGGTCTACCCCATTCTACCCATCACATACCTGTTTTTCCTTCTTCCTGCTCCTTCTTTTTTATTTTTCTTTACAATGCTTTCTTCTCTTATTCACTCCCCACCTTCCTCTCTCCTTGCGGTTAATTCATATGTTAAAGATTATTCGTATTTCACGATGGTGTATAATTCCTTTTCCAGAACTGATTATATTTTGTTAGGCTAGGTGCTTCTTTCTCATCTGATCACCTCCTTGATTAGTACAGTGGTGTGGTCAGACCATTCCTCATTGTACCATGATAACCTTCTCTTCTCTTCACCGGTAACTCAGTGAGTCAATATTTTGTCAGACCACAGAGATTACTTTCTCACTAAGTTTTTGTTTTAGATAATAACTGAAAGGAGAGCTCTAGGCTCACACTATAGGAGTAACACAAATAACTGTTAGAAGTCAACTTATTCAGATTTGTGCATAAGCACACCACATTGTGGAGTTAGTTTTGAAGATCACTGAACTCGAACAGTCCCATAAATCTTCCCTTTCTGATGAGACCTTTAAAAAGCTATTAATTGCTCACTGGGACCTGAATTCTCTCCCAGCTTGCTCTCTACAATATTAATCTCTTTTTCTGCAAGCACCCCAACAAATGTGGCAAATCTTTAGCTAAAATGCACAAGATCACACAAAGTACCAAAGGGTAGATGCCACTCCTGGATGGTACAACTAACAAGTTTCATTCCTATTATATGTCGCTATATAATTTGTATAGAGACTTATCTCTATCCCAATGACAGCATAGCCCTAGGATAGAACACCTTCTAGATCCAAATGTCAGATCTCTGATGCTAGAGAATGCAAATCCCTTTCACCGTGGAGGGACTTCAAAGTACTATAAAACTGATCCAAGTTAACAGAGTAACTGGCCCTGATGGATTTCCGTCACACTTATAAGGTCTACACATGTGCAATTTGTTACGTTCCGAATGTGAATTTGGACGAATTTCGGGCATTGCGGACATTCAGATACATTCGAATGTCGGAATAGTTGAATTGCTGAATTGCGGAAGTGCCGAATTGCTGAAGTCCCGAAGTTCCGAAATTGCTGAATTTCCGAAGTGTCGAAGTTCTAAAGTTGCCGAAGTTCCAAAGTTTCGAAGTGCCGAAGTTCCGAAGCACAGTATTGCCGAAGTACTAATCTACCTACCCAGTGGAAGAATGAAGAATGTTACACTGTATACAAGTTTAAATAAAAAGTATACAAACATAGCCAGGATTCAGCTGTAAGCATTTGCAACACTTACAACAATCAAGTAACACACATTCATATAAAATGTAAGTTACTTAGCCTGTCAATGGAATGACAGGAATGAAACAGTAGATAACTCCCTATTTCCCACGGTATTAGGGAGCTATCTACTAAAAGGCTGAAAGACAAAATCACTGACAAATACATGCTCACTACAGACAAACTTACTGACATACACTCAAGCTCACAACAGACAAGCTCACTGACACACATACACATGCTCACTACAGACAAGCTCACTGACACACACTAATTCTCACTACAGAAAAGCTCACTAACACATACAAGCTCACTTACAGACAAGCTCACTGACACATATTCACATGCTCATTACAAACATGCTCACTACAGAAAAGCTAGCTGACACACACAAGCTCGCTTACACATAAGCTCACTGACACACACACACAAGCCCATTGACACATATACACATGCTCTTTACAGACAACCTCGCTGGCACACACATGCTCACTACAAGCTCACACTGACACACACATGCCCACTGACAGACACATGGTCACTATAAACTCACTGACACACAATGGAAATCTCACTGACATACACATGGTCACTACAAACTCACTCACAAACAGATAAGCTCACTGACACACACAAACAAAGACAAGCTTATTTACTATCAGACACACACACACTGTCATGGGCTGAAGCTTACCTGTCAAAGAAGGCTGTGGGAGACTGGGATCACTGGAAGGTGGTCTTCATGTTCTGTCGTCTTAGCTCATCAGCAGTGAGTTTGGGGGTGGAACTTGCATGGGACAGGGCTTGAGTGCAGGAGGTGGAGCCTGAATGCGTGGGAGAAGCATAGAGGCACGGAAATGGTGGTGATTCGGAAGGGAGCCTCACAGTGCTCCCTCCAGTCCTCTGTCAACCTAAATAGGGCTATGCCAGTCTCCAACACCTCACTCAAGCCCCCAGCACATCCCTCCTTCTTTCTCTCGGACTGAGCTGTCACAGTCCAAGGGAAAATTGCCCATGGGGACGGGACAAGTTGAGGGTGCTCCCTTGCCCCCTCATGTGGACACCCATGCTGCCACCATCTGTTTAATTGCCTTTTGCTGCATTTTGTGTCTTGTCTGCCATAGTTCCTATGTGATCAATGCTTAAATTTAAATAGCTTTGATATCTATGGAATTATTATTGAGTTATTTAATGTTGGTTTGATTTGTGTATTATTAGTTATTTCCTTTCCAGTTTTGTATAATTGTATGTTTGGTATGTTGATTCCTAAAGGAATGATGTGTGTTTACATTAACTGGGTATTCCTGGCTACTGTTTTGCTAATAGAAAGCTAATTGTAGATTATACTAGCTTTAGTGTAACTATAATCTTAATTTTATTAATGACAGGAGGCGAATATTTGCTTAAGTCTCTCTTTACTAGAACTCCACAGCAGCACATTAACATAGAGATAAAAACACCAGAGACAAAAAAAGCAAAAAGCCCGCCATGTCGGTACCTGAAGTCGCAGTGTTACGGACTGAAGTGAACCAAAAAAACCTATACGCCCCGCCAATGCCAACCACAACCAAGCGGTACATGAAGGGCGAGAAAAAGTGAAGAACCATTTAAACAAACGGTGACGTTGAACACCGCCTAAAGGTGGGAGCACTACCAAAGTAATAATATGACCCCCGGGTCCGACTAAGGCTGATGGACAACTAAGGTCCGAACCATCTGAAAGAAAAAACAAGGTATAACTGAAATAAATCCAGAATCAGTGAATGGACAAAACCGGACAGAAACCACCATAGGAGCATGACAAAAATGCGTGTACCCCCTGGGGAGATGAATACCCATCCTCAGGAACCGTAAAGGGAATTCTAAGCAGAGCGAGGCCCGCTGACAACAGTTGTATGGCAGTCCCCGGTAATAAAGTGACCAAACAATACCCGAACCCTGTAAATTTGCAGTAGCAAAATTAGGAGATCCGTACTACGTTAGGGTCACCATGCAGACCAAAGTCTCACAATCCCCGAGATCAAATGAGCAAGGGTTCAGGGAATCCAGGAACTGCAGACCGAGGCACGTGTAGAAAGGTCCTGAGACCAAACAAACGGAGGAGACTCGTCCGCGTCTCCGTGTCGAACACTCCTTGAGGGAAGCGTCCATCGCTGAGCAAATGGGTCCGTCATCCAGCTGAACTGGTCAGGGCCTGATGGGTCCTCCTCCATGGGTCCTCCCAGAGAAAACTATTCCATACGTACGAGTAACTCAGGCAGTGGAGAGCGTAAGAGGCACCCCCTTGCGTCCAATCCGCCCTCCAGGACCCCATTCCTTGAGATGTAGAGGAGGTCGATATTTCCCTGGTTGAAAAAAAAATCAGGGAAAACGCAGGGAGCGTCTGACCTTTCGGTCTGGGAGGTACCTCGCAGGGGTTCCGGCAAGTCCGTCCAGGTAGACCGTACAGCAAGATGTCCTATATCGATGAAGAGTCGCGTCCGGGTCCCAATGCTTGGAAAACGAGAAAGATCTGTTCAGATAGTTCTGGTATTCCTGAATGTCCTCAATTCCTCCCAACCAGGTTGTATTGTCACCCAAATGACTGATGCACAAGATACCTATCTCACCAGGGAGAAAATAGAGGCCACCTTACCAGAACTGGGCCCGCGGTCGATAGAAGTTTCTTGAGGGCCGCGTCTAATTCAAAGCAACTAATGAATATACATTCAATCGTAGACTCATGCCAGGACTCCAAGGGGCTCAGATCCAATTATCCCAAGCACCTCCAGCGGTCCAAATTGCGTTTAGGATAGGGTCATCTGCCACCCCAGACTCGGGGCCCTGTCTGGGATTTCATCCGAAAGTGGAGGCAAGTGTGAAATTCCGGGTCAAGGGTCCAATCCCCTATGAAAGGTATGGCTTGAAGCTGAGATAAGCCTCCATCAAGTATTTCCATGTAAAATAGGACACCTCTTATACTTCCTTGTATGTTCTGCTAGCACAACTCACTCGTGTAGCGGAGAACAATCGGCTTGCCAGTGCGGACTTCATAGTATAGGCACTGCAGTGGGCCGCTCTCAGGATCTCCTGAATACTAGACAGGTGCTTAACCAGCAAAACCGCAGTGCCCCATCGGGTTCTAAGTCTGGGTTTGCGGCTACTTTGTTCGGGAGCCCGGCTACGAATACCGCTTGAATTATCCTGCGGGCTTCTCAAGCCAGCGGTCTACGGTCCCATAAACGCACCGATGGTGCTAGGTGATCAGGCAGAAACCATTCCAAAGAAACCAGGTGAGCAATGGATCGAGGGTCGAACAGGGGTTCGTTTAAGTCGATCCACGAGATGACCTCTTCTTCCAAGGACGTCGGGGCCCCTGTAGTGCCACTAGGGGCCGTCATCATAATCCACACCCCCATCGTCCTCTCCCTCCGAGGGGAAACGGTCCACCCGCCATTCAGCTAGGGCGGCCATGGTGGGGGGTTACGGGGACCTTCACCCCTGTGTCACATAGGTAGTGTCGTCTGGCCGTCAAGGTCGATCATATCAGGGCTAGACACATCTCCGGAGTCTAATCTTTCCAGGCGTCTGGTTCTGGGCCTTCACCCTACCCGTAGTGCTTATGCGCCCTTGCCTGCTCTCCACTCGGAGAATCTGACTCCTCCAAGTCGTCTGCCTTTTTAAGAAGGCGGTCACTGCCGGATCCGGTGGTCATCGCCTCCCCCGCGCCATATAGGCAGGGCCATCTGACCGATTGCAGAGGGGTTAGCCGCTCCTCTGAGTCTTATTTTTCCGGGAGCCTGGTTCAGGGCATTCACCCTTCCAGTAGTGCTCATGCGCACTTGCCTGCTCTCCTCAAGGAGAGTCTGACTCATTCAAGTCACTGGTTCAGGGCCTTCACCCTTCCAGTAGCGCTTTTGTGCCCTTGCCTGCTCTCCTCATTCAAGTCGCCTGCCATTTTAAAGGTGGGCCCTCTAGCGTTACGCTCCTGATAAGTTTAAGGGAGGACCCTGGCTGAAGCCTAATTCCACAGAGGCGGTCACTGCCATAGTAGTCATTGTCTGCGCTGTTAACCCGGATAAGGGTTCTCCTGTGCAGCGGTCCCAGGCAAAGTGACCTCAAGGAGTATAGAGGGCAAGAGTCACTCGCAGGGAGATAGGGGCAGCACCCCATATAGTGACCGAGGCAAGTTGGGAAGCGAATGCAATGCACAAGCGTGAGTATGTGGCAGTAGGCTTGGCATGCAGACATTCTGGCACAGACAGCACAAGCCAGATCAATGGGGCACAGACAAAGCAGGCCAATCAATGGGGCAGAGACAAAGCAGGCCAATCAGTAAGGCACGGACAAAGCCGGCCAAGTCCTGGGGCACCGACAAGTCAGGACCTTCAGAGATGTACAGGTGAGGAACTGCGCATTCCATTCTTCTGATAAAATGTACCTTTCGCTAAGATGTACATAACACTTCTTCAGATTATTAGCACATAACACATTTCTGTGTAACTGTAATTAACACTCTTCTGTGTAACTGTAATTAACACTCTTCAGTGTAACTGTACGTAACCTTCTTCCATGTAACTGTACATAACACTCTTCTGTGCAGCCGTACATAACATCCTTCTGTGTAAACATACAATACGTTCTTCTGTGTAACCGTACATAACGCTCTTCTGTGTAACCGTACCTAACGCTTTTCCGTGTAACTGTACATAACGCTCTTCCGTGTAACTGTACATAACACTATTAAGTGTAACTGTACATAACACTCTTCCGTGTATTTGTACATAACATTCTTCTATGTAACTACATAGTATATTACTGTGTAACTGTACATAGCCTTCTTCTGTGTAACTGTACATAACATTCTTCTATGTAATTGTACATAACATTCTTCTATGTAACTGTAAATAACATTCTTCTATGTAATTGTACATACCATTCTTCTATGTAACTGTACATAACATTCTTCTATGTAACTGTACGTAGCATTCTTCTGTGTAACTGTACATAGCATTCTTCAGTGTAACTGTACATAGCATTCTTCTGTGTAACTGTACATAGCCGTCTACTGTGTAACTGAACATAGCCTTCTACTGTGTAACTGTAGATAACGCACTTCAGTTAAATAGTGCCTGACACTACGTAATTAGTGAACTTGCATATTGAGTACACCTGTAGTCAGGGAACTCACCAACTTACCTCACAAGAGGTGCTCCATTGGTAAAAATTATAAAACAGAGCGCTGCAAGCAATCACCTGAACAAACAAAAAAGGGGTGGGGGGATGAGTATAAGTGGTAACACTGCAAGTTGTGCCTGTAACCCTTGAGGGGTTGTGCACAGCTCTACATAGCAAGACTGTGATCTATACCATCCACTATGGTCCCCAGTAGCCTAACCTGCCAGCCACATGGGGCACAAAGCCAGGACAGCCTGAGGGTGCAATGCACCCAAGTCATAGCTGAATCCCAGTAAAAGCTACAGCACATGTGCCTGCCATCGCGGAACTAATGCGGTAAGTCTGGTAACTGCCCGCCCCCGCCCCCACCAAACCACGCGGTCGCGGAGAAGTGGATGCTCGGGGCCGCTGCACTGCATGGGAAGGTAACCCCCCCACCCACGCCGTGGGATTAGTTATACCGCGAGCGGAAGCGTGGGTCGGGTGGGGTGTGGAAGCAGAGGATCTCGCTCGGCGGATGGAGCCAGCGGGATTTGGATCTAACACATTGGACCGACAGAGTCTTACTCCGGGGTCCCGGCGGTCGGCAACGGAAAGCGGTTGGAAGACCGTTTTCCGACAGCCGCAAAACTGACGAAAAGTGAAGGGGGCAAAGCCACCCGGAAAAGGTAGAGGGAGGGAGGGAAAAAAGGAACCCCCCCGCAAACCCAAGAAAAAAACGATCCCCAGACATGGGGGCCCAAATCAGGAAAATGCAGAAAAGTCATAAGAGAAAATACATCCCTACAGCAAAAAAGTAGGGACAGAAAAATACAATCTAAATAAATAAATCATAATGGCAGTAGGAAGGTAAACACATTCTAAACAAATAAATCCCTGCAGCCATAAGAAGGTAGATGCAGAAAAACAGAGTAAATCAATCAAGCAATCACTACAGCACTAAGCAGGTAGGTGAAGAAAATACAGATAGCTAAATAAATCAATTCCTACAGCACTAAGCAAGTAGGTGTAGAAAATACAGTATAGCTAAGTAAATCAATCCCTACAGCACTAAGAAGGTAGATGCAGAAAATACAGTATAGCTAAATAAATCAATCCCTACAGTACTAAGAAGGTAGATGCAGAAATTACAGTATAGCTAAATAAATAAATCCCTAGAGCACTAAGAAGGTACATGGAGAAAATACAGTATAGCTAAATAAATAAATCCCTACAGCACTAAGAAGGTAGATACAGAAAATACAGTATAGATAAATCAAGCAATCCCTACAGCACTAAGAAGGTAGATGGAGAAAATACAGTATAGCTAAATAAATAAATCCCTACAGCACTAAGAAGGTAGATGCAGACAAAACAGTATAGCTAAATCAAGTAATCCCTACAGCACTAAGAAGGTAGATGGAGAAATTACAGTATAGCTTAATGAATCAATCCCTACAGCACTAAGAAAGTAGATGAAGAAAATATAGTATAGCTAAATAAATCAATCCCTACAGCTCTAAGCAGGTAGATGCAGAAAATACAGTATAGATAAATAAATAAATCCCCACAGCACTAAGGAGGTAGATGGAGAAAATACAGTATAGCTAAATAAATCAATCCTTACAGCACTAAGAAGGTAGATGGAGAAAATACAGTATAGCTAAATAAATCAATCCCTACAGCACTAAGCAGGTAGATGGAGAAAATACAGTATAGCTAAATAAATCAATACCTACAGCACTAAGCAGGTAGATGGAGAAAATACAGTATAGCTAAATAAATCAATCCCTACAACACTAAGCAGGTAGATGCAGAAAATACAGTATAGCTAAATAAATCAATCCCTACAGCACTAAGAAGGTAGATGCAGAAAATACAGTATAGCTAAATAAATAAATCCCTATAGCTCTAAGAAGGTAGATGGAGAAAATACAGTATAGCTAAATAAATCAATCCCTATAGCACTAAGAAGGTAGATGGAGAAAATACAGTATAGCTAAATAAATCAATTCCTACACCACTAAGCAGGTAGCTAAATAAATACAGAGTAGCTAAATAAATAAATCACTACAGCACTAAGTAGGTAGATGCAAAAATACCCTCTAAACAAATAAATCAATACAGTAATAAAGATATAAATACAGTAAAATATCCACAACCACCCATATAAAACAGGAGGCAGTGGTACTCTGACCTGTACTGTCTGCGGAGCAGCAAAGAAAGAGGAAATAGATAGTTGGGAGAAGCCTTTTATAGATTCATGATTTTTTTGTCTCTGGTGTTTTTATCTCTATGTTAATGTGCTGCTGTGGATTTCTAGTAAAGAGAGACTTAAGCAAATATGAAGCCTCCTGTCATGCTATAAAATTGCATTATCTTTGCAGTAATACATTACTTGCTATGTATGGTGACCCCTAATGGTAGATAATTTCTTGTGTCGACTACTAACCACATCACTCTAAGACATAGCAATTTAGATTTATCTTGTTGTGAATATTGTAATCTTAAAATTACTAATTTCTACCTCATATTGTTTCAGAATATTCACTGATTGTCACGCATGTTATTATTTATTTGTTCACAATAAATTATATATTATAAATTTATAAATGTAATAAAAATACATTTATACATTTTATAAAAATAGTGAGTTCACTCTTAAATTAATACAGGGATACAGTGCCATAAAATATATTTTTGATATTGATAAACATGATTAATTTTTGATAATTTTTATAAAAATATTATTTTGAATATTGTATTATTCCAAATATATTCTCACAGCAGAAAACAGTTTAAAAAATATAGGCATCACTGAGGCACACCTTGATGACTTATACATTCATCCCATGGGTCAGGGGCATTAACAGCAAAGTGGCTAAATTAGACTTATGTACTGGATTTTGTTCTCAGTTACATTGGATTTCCTCTGTTACCCCTAGTTCTTTTAGGCCCAAGAAGCAAGTAAAAAGGAACACAATTATAAGTCAGAGTATGTACACGAGGAGAGCCCAGAAATAACAGGCAGCAGTCCACTAATTTCTCCAGCTAGCGTGTACCATCTCTATATTTTGAATTGCTTCATTTAGGGAGACAGTTGTAACATTATCTGATACCACTGCTATATGTAGCTCACCCATTTTTCTTATTAGCACCTCCACTAACTCCCTTTCCCTGCATTTGTTACACTACTCATCCAAACACTATTGTAGAGGCTTGTGTTTTGACAACTTCCAATGCCGCCGATGATAAGTTACCCTCATCTTTAGCAGCCACAAGGTGAATGATTGAGGTAATGCATTTACCTGAGGCAACATAAGGTGCCACTTGGAATACGTCCAAAAAGGGCAATTTGCCAATTGTGCAGCAAGGAAGTGAGTATTGGAAGAGTGATGGTTCATCTCACTAATGCCAGTATTAGGGCATGCAGCAAGCCCACTGATACTGTATTTGATAGAGGTCCTGTCAATAACAGCAGCATTATTCGTCAGTCACAAGTTGGAAAGAGACAATCAGACTCCTCATCATCCCAGGAATGTGTCCACAAGCCCACTCTTAAACATTCTGTTGGATTTCCAGGTCAATGTCCAAATATTAGGCTAACAAAATCACCCAGCTGATTGCTAAAGGGAACTTCTTTTTAAGCATTTGATACAGGCCATCGCTCGACAATATGTAATTTATATTCAAACCACTTTCAGACAGAACAGTTATATCACTGTACCGATTTCTGCATGGTAGCATTAACTTCACCACAGAATTATGCAGTGCTTCTAGTTGGCAGCATACCTTCTTTTCGCATACCTCATGGAGGAATTTCGGTTTAATCCAAACAAGTTTTTCAGATAATTCGATTTGGACAAACCAATTTATTTATTTTTGGAGTGCACAAATCATACACAAACTCTATATTTTAGGTAGAGAAATTTACATTTAATTCTTGATTTTCTTTTCCTTATATATTAGGATTTAAGTGTTAATAAACATTGTACAGTGGGTTCCTTGGTAATTGT
Source organism: Pelobates fuscus (assembly GCF_036172605.1). Lineage (NCBI taxonomy): Eukaryota > Metazoa > Chordata > Amphibia > Anura > Pelobatidae > Pelobates > Pelobates fuscus. The sequence continues at coordinate 8,532,854 of NC_086322.1, read as the reverse complement.
AGATCATGCTGACGTAGTTTACCTATAATCTTATTTTTAATAATGACAGGAGCCGAGTATTTTGCATAACTTTCTTTACTTATACCTCCAGCAGCACAAGTCAATCATTAAACTTAAACCAATCAAAAACAATAAAACCCTGACAGGCATAGCTCCTCCTCTTTCTTTGCTGCTTCTGCTATGCACAGGTCTTTTGTTCTGAGGATGTTTTAATTCATACTGTATTAATTCTTGTATTAATTCATATTGTATTAATTCATATTGTATTAATTGATTTAATTCTAACTGTTTTATTCTATACCCCTGTTCCCTACCTTGCATATATTTCTATCCCTTCATTTGCTGCCCAGAACCTTTTATCCATCATTGGGCATGAGCCTTAAGGCTTTGCCGACCTCTCTCTCCTCTTATCTCGCTATCAAGCATTGCAGCTTTTTCACAATTGCACCGTTTTTCCAGCTTCAACTGCTAGTTATAGGGCTAGCCTGATGTGAACTGCGGGCGGGGGTATCCTACATCTGGTATCCTGTCTCTGTTAACAGTTAGTTTGTTTAAAACCTGTTCTGTAACTGTGTCCCAAGGAGTGGCCCTCACCTTATTCAGGACTACCTATACATATGTAGCTCTCATCCCTCCTGTTCCAAATTAACAGGGCATAGCCAGACCGTACAATCTATGGAGACACTACCTTTAGGGGCACCACCCCCTTACTTATATATTAAGATTTAAGTTTTAATTAACATGGTACAGTCAGTTCCTTGATAATTTAAGCCAGTGGTTGCATTTGTTGAATAAATAAAAAAATAAAAAAGATGTTCCAATATCTTATGTAATGTGAAGGAGTCAGAACATCCTCCAGAACTGAGACACCTGATTGGGGACTGTCAGTATAATGTGAACAAAGTGATAAAAATATTATAACTTGCTGCACTTCCTACACAGACTCTGGTAACAACATGCCCAGATTCTCAATGTGGCATTATGTACTAACTTTAAAACTTTGATAGATAGATTGATCAATAGATAAATAGACAGACATACTGAATTAAAATATTATTTTATAATTTTTCTCATTCCCATAGAGTGTAGCATCAGAGAAGCTGTAAGTAGAATTGAAGTTTGTGACACTAAGGTAAGTGTCTCATTCAATTCTAAAAACATGAACATAAGTGGTACTATCGCCATCTTTTTTTGCTGATAGAATTGTCATTGCGTTCTATATATGTATTCATATTTTTACATTAATCAAATCTCTTTGTTTACCTGATACTTGTATTTGTAGATTTGAGCATTATTTTCATTAGAGTGGATATTCAGGGACAAGTGCATATTATGTAAAGCTTTGATCATGGCTTGTACTGCCCTATTCATATGAGGAGTGTGTCCATCATAGTGAACATTAGGAATATCCGAGATACGAATCGTCTGAGTACAATTACGTGGTTTAAAGTTAAAATACAAAATATAAAAATCAGTCTTTTTGGGGTTAAGTGAGTAACAATTAAAATAATACATCCAAATATAATCAAGTAACTTGTCCCTTGGGTATTTCGAAGGATAAATATTCTCAATGACCTCTTGAAGTTTTGGAACATTTTCCTCAAAAAATTCAAGAGCTAAGCTGCCATTAAATATAAAACGGTCAATATAAAAAAAATGATTTAAGGCCCAATTGGGGCCAAGAATAAGTGTCTTATATTCAATGATTCGATATTTTATTAAACTGCTAAAGGAAAACATTACAGCCAAAGACAGTGATCCAGTAATAACAATAACCTGGGTTCCAGAGTTTTTAATAGTATCATATTGTCTTTTATCAATACTAAGATGACTAGATGATTTGACTTTTATTGTAAAGGGCACACAGATCCCATCAGTTATCAAATTATTTTTTAAAACCTGTGTTTCTTCCTCACCCATGTCATCATCAGAAGCAAAAATTCCAACCCAGGTCCATCCAAAGTATTTCAGTAGCTTGGATAACACATGATAGTTAGCTTGATTATTTTGTAGAGTCCGGAAAAAAGTTGGGTAAACATTCCTGTCACTTAGAATCAAACTGGTTGCACCATAGCTTATCTGGGAATAGGAAAAAGCATGAAGAGCTGAAACAAATTACATTCCAAAATGATAAATAACAATAATTAATATCGCAGCAAGATAAAATATTAGTCTTTTTATGAACTGCCCTGGTTTAAAAGTATATCTGATAGATTTAGAACGCATTGCAAAAATCATAGTTTGCTCAAAAAGTTCAGTAAACACTTTTTTTTGTTGAAATTTGACAATTTTTATTGACATTTTCTGTCATAAACGACAACATAAGTTGGGGATAGGGGGGGTACAGAAGAGAGAGTGGGGGGAGAGTAGCAGAATACCGTTTTGTATACTTCACACAGCATGTTCGTACAGCACCGAACAGATAATCATTACAGAATGGCTATGAATATACGATGTGCATTCGTTCACTCTAGGGTCCGAGGTCGGCTCGACTCACATTTTAGTCTCAAGGACTACAATTCTCTTCCATCGGGATTAACCCAATTGACCTGATCTCCATGTGTCCCAGATCTCCCACGCCTTTGCGGCGGTATGGGATGGGGGCCACAGTTTAGTGTATGCACCCTCATATGCTCTTTGTTCTATCAGAGCAGCTAATAGTTTGGAGAAGGGTGGGCATAATTTAGATTTCCATGTTCTCGCAATCTCCTTGTGAGCTGAGATGAGGACATGATACATGAGTTTCCTCTTAGCTCTAGGGGTTCCGCTTGGGAGGAGTAGTGTTATATATATTTGGGGCGAAAATTGTATGGAGATGCCAGTCAAGTTTTGCAGGAATGAATGGACCTCCGCCCAGAACGGTTTAAAGGCTGGGCAGTGCCACCAAATATGGAGGACATCTCCTCTTAATATTCCACATCTCCAGCAGGTGGGGGAGCTATTTGGGTAAAATTTATGGAGACGTGTGGGTACCATGTACCATCTATACACACTCTTACGTTGTTGCTCCATTAGAGAAGTGGATGTGAGAAGCTGATTAATATCTTGGAATAAGGTATTCCATTGTGTGGGGGAGATAGGCTCTCCCAAATCTAAATTCCATTGTTGAGCTATATTGGTAGCAGGGAATGGCATACAGTTGGCTATGAGTCGGTAACACATGGAGGTCGGTTTACATGTGAGTGGTAATGACCCATTTATACATATTTGTTCCCACACCGTGGGTTGTCTCGTATCCGATTGCAATTTCTCACCAGTACTCGCTGACCTATGGAGGAATGATCTCAGTTGCATGTATGAGAATTGTGAGGTTAGAGGGAGTTTATGCGTGTCTCTCAGTGTGGAGAATGCCTTTAATGCCCCATGTTGGAGGATGTGATAGAGGTGTGTTAGTTTTTTATCCAGCCAAGGGTTGGCATGGAAGGTAGGTATACAATACGGGAGGGCCGCCACTGGCATTGCCGGTGAAAGTTTAGTTAGAGTGCTAAGCGTTGCTCTATGTCTATCCCATATTTGTAGTTTTAGGGCGATTAAGTCGGATGGATGTGGCAAGGTCGGGCGATATACTTTCGGTAGCCACATAATATTAGGTAGTGTGAAGGGCGTTTTTCTATCTCTACCCAGTGGGGGGGTGTCTCATCCATATGGTGGGGGAGTAGTGAGGGCAGTGTGGATGCGTGGTAGTAGGCCTTCACATCAGGTAGTCCCAGTCCTCCTAACTTTTTAGGAGCTTGTAAAAGTTTCCTGGCTACTCTCGGCTTGGACCCGGCCCAAATAAAGTTATCTGCATCCTTTTGAACCAGTTTGAAGAAGGAGTGCGGGGCGGGTATAGGGAGTGTTCTAAAAATATATTGCAGTTTGGGGAGGATAGACATTTCCAGTAAACACTTTTTGCTCAAAAATAGAATGTATGTGTTGTCAGTTTTTTTTTGTGCAGCATACTGCCTGAGAAATGCAACCACATTTACCTAGTATTTCCCAAACAGAAGCGGCAGATTATTCTCAAATAACATGGATGGCCTTAAAAAACTGTCCCAAGTACAAAAAGTATGTAAACGTAGATTATAATAAAAAACAGGAAGTATATGAAAATACACAAGTGAGGGTGCCACTATCACAAATTGCTCTTGAGGAAGTCCGAATGGACAAAACGCATTGAGCTATCCTGCGACCACCATTCCCCAGGGAAGGAAGCCGATATCCATGAGCCCGAAAATAACTTTTCTGTTATAACTTGTTTCTGGACTGATTTTAAGGTACCAAACAGCGATTTCCAGAGACTGGGGAGTAAGCCCCCTTAGTGGCTTAAAAGCTTTCTTGCACAAATAGAAATACTTATTTTTTGTGCCACTTCTCTTGTGAGTTTTATTTCTTTTTTTTTTTTTATTTTTTTTTTATTTTTTTTTTTATTTCTCTTTTTTTCTAAATTTTCTTTCAGACAGTACGAGCCAGTAGATTTCTACTGCAGTTCCTGTAACTCAGGCCTTGGTACATTAGTCATCATCAATGTTTTCCCTTTTCTCTTCTTCTTTTCTCCCTTTTTTCCTTCCTAATCAGTCCACATATCTTATTATACTATATAAAACATTATTTATCAAAAAAAAAAAAAGGCAAATACACTACAAACATAAAGATGGTGAAAAATTTTCTTTCTAATAGTCCTCTATAATATTCCTATATTAATACTTGTGAGTTTTATTTCATTGATATTTACTATTGTCATTTTAAATCATTAAATACTTCACTATGTATTCTTTAATATATGTTTTTTTCCACATGCTATCCCTGCTGATCGAGTGGTAATTATATATCCACAATTTGTGATAGTGGCGCCCTCACTTGTGTATTTTCATTACCTTCCTGTTTTTTATTATATCTGTTGGATTGGGGAGTGATCCCTTTTTAGAGTGTCTTGCCTGCACTGTTTGTTGCACTTTACCCCACCTACCGTTCCTTTATTGTATTTTGTAAACGTAGATCAGAACTATAGTAAGAGTAACAGACTGTAAAATCAATGCTGACGACAATACAGCTCTGTTCCTGATCTAATCCTCAACTGAGAGAGTGCAGCCAAAACATGCACAAACTATGTACCTTTTTAAAGAATGGTTATTTGTTCAGAGCATCAGCTGACCACTCTAATCCAATCACTGGGACCCCTGCCCAGTGGCAGGCCTTAGAGAAAGTGGATATAGACATTTACATGAAGCAATGGTGCTGGAGAGCAAACTTAGGGGTTAACAAGTTTGTGAACAGTTAACCCCCAAAGATAAGGAAGTTCCAGGGTCTCCTGGCACCATAACAACTTCACGCCGGAGTGTTCATTTAAAGTGACGTTGCTACAATATCCTAATCAAGTGTTTCCAGTTGCTACTTCTTTACAGTTCCTAAAAGTTCTCTTAGTGTGTAACAACTTTATACTGAATTAAAAATGTCACCAGTAGTGACAAAGCTACTGACTAACACAACTTAAATACCCCTTCTAAATGCTGCTAATATCTTTATTCTGTATGGAAGCTTGTAACTGCTTGTTATCGAATGGTTCCTGACTTTGTCACTACTATTAATGACTGGCGCTAACCCTAAAACTCAACTCCAACCCTTGATTCAAAGAAAGTTACAGCTACTTACCCATAAATTCAATTCGAAAATGTGTTCCTTTTATTGAATTATATGGAAATTGGAAAGCACAAATCAAATCATATTATACTATATCAAAAAGCTATAAAATAAAAGTGACACTATAATCACCAGAACAACTACAGCTTAATGTCTACTGTCTGTCCCTGCAGTCTTTTTAATGTAAATATTGCACTAAAAAGGTGCTCGCTGTGTCAGGATCAAGACAGGGATCCAACACGCAGTGTACTAAAACTATAAAGACGTATACCGGACCTTAGAGTGGCCGGACTAACGTCAAGCAAACAAGGAATGGTCAGGAACAAGCAGAGGTCGAGGGAACGAGAAGACAGGTAAGCGTAAGCCGGGCCAAGTAAGGATAGGAGAGGTAAGCAAAGTCAAGAAACAAGCCAAGTCAAAACCGTAGAACACTAGAAGAATATAAATGCACTGAAGGGACAGGCAAGCTGAAACCACGACAGGGCAATGACTCACAGTAAGTGAGTACCTTTTATACACTGTCTCTTTAATTGATATCCATGCCCCCAGAACGTCCTGGTTTGAGATTACCCGCGGGTCGTGACGTCATTGACGTCTTGACGTCGGCGGAGTTGCGCCGCGTCATAAAAGGGGGCGGTGCTATCGCGGCTGGCGTCCAAAGTGGCGAAATTGCTGGAGGAGAAGGAGGTGTGAGTGGCAGGTACCATGACACACTGGGTGTGCAGCACTGACATTTAGGATCTCCAAGTTCTGCATGGAAATGCTGAACACTCCCCATAGAGACGCATTAATTCAATGCATCTCGATGTGTAGATGGTAATTGGTGCAGCATAGTGTTTTGTCATGCATGCGCAATAGCACCCCAATGTTTTCCTATGGGAAAGCATTGAATTAGCTGATATCAGCAAATTTGATGATCTCAGTCAAGGAAATCCCATTTGTCACAATAGGTAAGGTGTGGAACCAAAAAAGCTATTTTAAACTTATAGTGTTAGTAATGCTATAGTGCTCATTTAAAGAAAAGACCTGTTGTATAATATAAAGCATTTAATTATTCTTTTTGCATTTTTCTTTTTTTTTAATCTATAGATATTCATTAAATATTTTACATATATTCAAATAAAACATACATTCAGAAAACATCAGAATACAGTACATTGATGATCTCCCAGTGCCAGTTTATCCCATTTCCTTATTGTCCAGAACACAGATTAATCGGGCCGTTTGGATCCAATCCCTCAGAGACCCCAACATACTGCAGTACATACAAACAAAACAAGGACAAAAACATGATGGTCTGAAGCATTAAAATACAGTTGAGAAATTTAAAGGAGGTTCCCATTTGAAATTTACCTATATAAAAACCTATTCACATTATAGACCCCCAGAATAATCTTGTGGGAGAAAAATAAAAGAGAGGCAGGAGGAGCATAAAAAGTAATATCTTCCTATTCAGGGAGTTCTCATCCAATTTTATATATATACATACTACTCCTCTTGGATAAAGCTATTCCATATATTCCAACCATATTTAGTTATAGGCATGGGCTCTCTCTCCATTTTTAGTTGGAAAGAGTTTTGCGTTTTAAGTGTTAGCCATGTTGGGGATTCCTTTTCGCTTCCAGGAATTTACAATACATTTCTTTGCAGCAATAAAAATATGGGTGACTATATATCTATTTTTTTTTTACAATTTGGGCCACTCGAGATGTAATAAAGCAGATTGAGGAGAAACTGTCATATGAATACCTGTCAACATTTTTAATGTGCTATATGTTAATTCCCAAAAGTTTTTTTTTTTACAATTCCACCAAATATAGACATAAGAGCCTTCCTGTTAGCAACAACGCCAGCATAGGGAGGAATACGTAGGGAACATCTTATTGATTTTCCTAGGAACCAAATGCCATTTTGTTAAAATCTTATATTGTAATTCTATAAGATGAAGTCAATGTATGGATTCCTTGACTATCGGCATAATCTTATCCCAGTTCAATAATTGGATGTCAATTTCTAGGTCTATTTTCCAATTGTTTATAATACCAATAACTGGGTCTATTATGGAGGAGTTTTCATTATCAAAGATAGAGCTACTCATCAAGAATCTAATATTAGTTCCATATTTAAATAAGGCCTCTAAACCTAAGATTTCATTATCGTTTTTGCATATGAAGTTCCTCAAATAGCTTTTAACTCTACGGTATTCAAAAACTTATTTTGAAGGTAGGTGTAATTCTAAAGCTAGTTCTTGAAAAGGTTTGAAATAGGCACCCTCAAGAATATCTGTTATTACCTCTATACCATTCCTTTTCCATGTGGATAAATTCATATCTTCCATATTATATTCCAAAAGACTCACAGTGCTTTTGGCTCTATTACTATTATCCCATGTTAAATTATATTCTTTCTTAAATCTAGCCCAGAATTTTAAGATTTGAAAAGTAAAGAAATGTTTTCCAAATGTATTATCCAAACTTTAACAATACCCAATTTTTCCGAGTCGATACATAATAAGAGGGAGAGGTCAGAGATCCCCAACATGAATTTTTCAAGCTCGTACCAAGCATCTTTTGGTTCTGTATTTAACCACTTATAGATATGTTTAAGGATAGCAGCATCATTATATTTTTTAATGTTAGGGATAGCTAAACCTCCTTTATCTATTTTTATTCTTGATTTGTTTCCCTTCGATTTGTAATCTGAGAATAATCTTTGGATTTTAAGCAAATTTGTTCTGGAGAGACATATAGGGATCACCCCAAACAGATAATTCCATATTGGGAGCACATAAGATTTTATAACATTGATTCATCCCAGCCATGAGAGTTCTAAGGATTTCCACTCATCAAGCAGTCTGGATGTCTTATTTAACAATACTTCTTAGTTAGCCTTACTTAGATTCTTTACTTGAAAGGTAAGGACTATGCCTAGGTATTCAGAACTGTCTATTTCCCATTTAAAAGTATATTCTTTCTGTAATAAATCCTTTATAACCTTATTTAGACTCTAACTCATAATAGTTTATTTGGATGTATTAAGCTTATAGTTCAACATATTTCCATAGATTTCCAATTCTCCAAGAAGGCAGCTTATGGAATTTACAGGATCTGTTAATATCAATATAACGTCATCTGCATATAAGCTTAATTTTATCTCTCTGTGATCAATCTGTATTCCCTTAATGTTTCCATTCTATCTAATATATTGGGAGAAAGGTTCTAAGGTGAGAATATATAGCATTGGGAAGAGAGGGCAACCCTGCCTAGTACCGTTTCAAACCTTAAACCAAGAGGAAGTAATGCCTGAGCCAATAATCCTAGCTGAGGGATTAGTATAGAGAGCAGATATTGCCTGAAAGATCCAGCCACTAATCAGTGTTTGGGACATAAAATTCCAGCTTACACGATCAAAGGCTTTATATGCATCGAGCGAGAGTAAAATAGTCTGGTCTGATCTCCTATTAGTCCGGGTGCGAGCAGCGGTCAGGATTTTAATAAATCTGGAGTTATAGTGGTTTGTTCAGGATCTATAGAAAGGTCTAATGAATGTAAGGCTTGTATTTTCCCAGATGATAATCTGTCTTTTAGCACTGCCGGGGAATTTAAAGAGGTAATTGTATCTCTTTGGGAGCTAGGTGAGAAAAAAACATATTATTATTATTATTATTATTATTATTATTATTATTATTATTATTGCCATTTATATAGCGCCAACAGATTTACAATATTTTGAGAGGGGGGATGTAACAATAAATAGGACAATTACAAGAAAACTTACAGGAACAACAGGTTGAAGAGGACCCTGCTCAAACAAGCTTACAGACTATAGGAGGTGGGGTATTAGAAACATTAGGACAGGAAATATCAAGTAGGAGTGAAGCAGAGCTGGAGGTGAGAGCAAAGCACTGTCCCATAGGAGAGAGCAAGAGACAGGTATGTAACGTAGAGATTACTCTTGGAGGCCATTCACTTTCCTGAACAGATGGGTTTTAAGGCCCTTCTTGAACGATTGAAGACTAGGGGAGAGTCTGATGGCAGTAGGCAAGCTATTCTATAAGAGAGGAGCCGCCCGCGAGGGTCCTGCAAGCGCGAGTTGGCCATACGGGTGCGAGCAGCGGTCATGAGGTGGTCACGGGCAGAGCAGAGGGTACTAGGAGGGGCATACCTATGGATCAGTGAAGAGATATAAGAGGGGCTGGAATTGTTCAGTGCTTTAAATGTTAGCACTTTGAATTGACTCCTATAAGATACAGAGAGCCAAAGTAAGGCCTGGCAGAGGGGCGAGGTGTGAGAGGACCGACTAGAGAGGAAAATCAGTCTAGCTGCAGCATTCATTACAGACTGTAACGGGGAAATACGGCTTTTGGGGAGACAGATAGATTTTTATCTTTCCTGCTAAGCTTTTTCCATCTTTTTTCTGTCTTTCCTTGTCAAAGATTTAATTTTATCCTTGCTGGCCATGTTCCTTTGTATATATAGATTAGGCAATACAGCTGGTATTCTAATTAATTGACCACATAGATATAATATTGCTCAGCTCTAGCTGAAGGCCTATATCATGGGTACCTTTAATTAACATGGATAAGCAGGCTACCATATAACCATGAATATATACAAAATATATATATATATATATATATATATATATATATATATATATATTATGTGTTTGATTCTTTGCGTTCCTTTTTTAAGAAACATAGAAACATAGAATGTGACGGCAGATAAGAACCATTCAGCCCATCTAGTCTGCCCAGTTTTCTAAATACTTTCATTAGTCCCTGGCCTTATCTTATAGTTAGGATAGCCTTATGCCTATCCCACGCATGCTTAAACTCCTTTACTGTGTTAACCTCTACCACTTCAGCTGGAAGGCTATTCCATGCATCCACTACCCTCTCAGTAAAGTAATACTTCCTGATATTATTTTTAAACCTTTGTCCCTCTAATTTAAGACTATGTCCTCTTGCTGTGGTAGTTTTTCTTCTTTTAAATATAGTCTCCTCCTTTACTGTGTTGATTCTCTTTATGTATTTAAATGTTTCTATCATATCCCCCCCTGTCTCGTCTTTCCTCCAAGCTATACATGTTAAGATCCTTTAACCTTTCCTGGTAAGTTTTATCCTGCAATCCATGAACCAGTTTAGTAGCCCTTTTCTGAACTCTCTCTAAGGTATCAACATCCTACTGAAGATATGGTCTCCAGTACTGTGTACAATACTCCAAGTGAGGTCTCACCAGTGTTCTGTACAATGGCATGAGCACTTCCCTCTTTCTACTGCTAATACCTCTCCCTATACAACCAAGCATGAAGCTAGCATTACCTGCTGCTCTATTACATTGTCTGCCTACCTTTAAGTCATCAGAAATAATCACCCTAAATCCCTTTCCTCAGATGTTGAGGTTAGGACTCTATCAAATATTCTGTACTCTGCCATTGGGTTTTTACGTCCAAGATGCATTATCTTGCACTTATCCACATTAAATGTCAGTTGCCACAACTCTGACCATTTTTCTAGTTTACCTAAATCATTTTCCATTTGGCTTATCCCTCCTGGAACATCAACCCTGTTACATATCTTAGTATCATCCGAAAAAAGACACACCTTACCAGCAACACCTTCTGCAATATCACTAATAAAAATATTAAAGAGAATGGGTCCAAGTACAGATCCCTGAGGTACCCCACTGGTGACAAGCCCAAGTTTATCTCAGCACTGGATTCCTTCAGGGCAGGCGGCGGAGGTCAAATGACCAAAATCTGTTCCTTTTTTTAACGTCTTTTAGCTTCTATATACATGAAAATCTATATGCATGAGCAGTCTCTTCCAGATTTACCGCTTAACCGCTTAATGGATAAATTATGCCTTCAGTATGACCTCAGATATCCTTTATAAAGCATCTGTACATTTCCATGATTTTTGTTGGAAAGCTAGATCCATTTCTCTTTAAGGGAAGCCTCATATCCTGATTTACATATCAGATTTGAGGATTCTTCCAGTCAAACTTAATTTATGGTAAGAAAGGAAGAGCAAAAACAAAAAAAAATTAGCTAGGCAAGGGATAGAAAAAACGTCTAGAAAGCCAAGACAACAGTATAGCAGCAGTGTAGCTGATTCCAGTTACTTTGTATTAAATCAGTTCCACAGCTCAGTCAGTGTTCTGTCAGCATTTGATTTCCTTATGGCGGCAGCAAGAGGTAGGAGAGCAATGTAGCATCACTAAAGCTGATATTAACTAGAAAAGCTACAATTTCTGGGGAAATTGTGTGAAGTGTTCTTGCCTCCACCAGTAGTCTACAACTGGAGTGGGCGGAGTAACTGTTATTATTTATTTATATAGCACATTTAATTGCAACATTGTTGCCCAAAGTGCTTCACAGTTACATTAAAACATACATTTATAAAAACATTAGCAGGTGTTGCGGTCACCGGCCCGCCGAGCCTCACGGCCGTGCCCGACCGGCACGGCCACGCCGACAACACGAGCTTACCTGCTCGTCGGCGAGCCGGGAACCGCTCCTGCCGTTCTTCCGGGCATCACGCCCGAATCAAACATGGCGCCGACCACGTGGTCGCGCCTAAGAGTAGCTCCGCCCCCGAAAATTATACCAACGTGTGCGTGACGTCACGACGTCAACGCACACGCACGTTTTGGGGTCAGAGGTCGCCCTCTGACCAATCATAGCCTAGAGAGGGGTATTTAAACCCCTAGCTTTTCCCATTACTTTGCCATGTCGTGGTTTCAGTTTCCTGATTTCCTGAGAGTGCTATTTCCGTGATTCTGATTTCCTGGTATCTTGATCCTTGGCGTTTTCCTGGTTATTCTGATCTCTGGTTTCCCTGACTTGGCTTGTTTTATCGGTATTGAGTATTTTCTGGCTTCCTTGACCTCGGCTTTCCCTTTGACCATTCTCTGTCTCTAGCGTATTAGTCCGGCCATTCTAAGGTCCGGTTTACGCTCTATCCTGTTATTTTCCTTTTCTTACCTATGTATATGTTTACATCCAACAGAACAAACACCAATCCCTCACACAGTGGTGAACTGGTGCTAAGAGGTGGAGCGCTTAAATCATACACTTACCCCTCGGGGTTGAGGAGAGGTGTGCAATAATGATAGAGTCCTAAATGGTATACAAAAAGTGCAAATATAGGGTAATATTGTATAGCAAATATACTTTATAAGTCTCTAATAAGAGCGCACTCACATGGTTCAGAGCCTATGGGTGATCGGCTCTGATCTTGAAGGCAGACGTGTACTTTGAGGTGACACACACCTATCTTGCGTGGATAATAACCTCAGAAACGAAAAGAATAAGGAAAACAGGGAAGCAGAATCGACCCTGGTGTAGGGACCTTCAATAAATTTGGCAAATGCAATAAAAATACAGATAATTGCACACCTTCTGATGAGCCTATGACTTGGCTCTCAGTATACACGTAGATATATCGATTCAGGGTGATATTAGCCCTTCTTGTCAGCAGTAAACAGAATTCCTCCGAACCAGCTTGTAGTAAAATTAAAACATTTATTTCAATAAAATATACATACATACAAATGATGCTGGTATAGGGAAATCCACCAAAACGCGTTTCGCTGATTCAATTCAGCTTTCTCAATTGGTAATTCGCTTCCTGCTGTGTGTAGTTTAAATATGTCCCGCATTCCCACTATTGGTGGGTCAAGCCGATTACTGGTCCAATCACACGCCGCTGTTACCCCGCCTGTCAGGTGGTATCGACGGTGCGTAATCTGTCCCCCTTGTGATGTCATCGCGCACCATGCGTCGTGTGGATGACAGCACTTCTGGGACCTCAATCCTGTGTTCTTCCGAATCCGGAACTAGAAAAACTTCCGGCGCTCACGAATGACGTCTCCTCATCGGCTGATCTTCAATATTGTAGCGGAGAGTCCTATGCCCTCTTGTGAATAGTGGCCATCTTAGTTTCTGGCAAAGTCCGTTTTCCCCATATTGTGGACTTATACACAATAGCTCATATACGAGCATACAGACAAAGTAAGAATATAATAAAATAAAAAATGGGAGACAGAACAATACAAAGTTATAAAAAATTATGATGATACTAATCCATTCTTAATAGTACCTAGAATCAAGTAGCTAATACATATAAAAATAGAGTATATGGATATAATAGTATCGGCCGACGACCTCGTGTTATGAATATCACATAAAGTTGTAAAGTATAAAATATAAATTAAACTCAATAATGTAAAATATGTTATAAACATCATTACAGTGGGGGTATTTTCCTAATGCCCACCCACTGTTCGATGTTAACAATTACGCAATATATATATAGCATATACATCGATAAAAATCCAAAAAACTCTAAAAATAATAATATAAAAAATTATAAAAAATTATAAAAAATGGCATAACTCGAAGTCGTCATTCAATCCATACGGTTGCATGGTATCTAGATTGAAGATCCATTTCATCTCAGCCCTTCCTATAGTCTTAATAGGATCACCACCCCTCCAGTTTGTATTAACTTTTTGTATACCTAAAAACTCTATATGGCCGGGATCACAGTTATGATGATCTCTAAAGTGGAGGGACACGCTATGCTTATCAAAACCTCTTTTTACATTCCGCACATGTTCCTGTATTCTAGTGTTCAGAGCCCTTGTGGTTCTGCCAACATATATTAAATTGCAGGGACATCTAATCATATAAATAATCTTAGTGGAATGGCATGTAATCAATTCTTTTATTTTGAACTTCCTTGTGTCGTCTCTAGGCGTGTAAAAACACAAATAGTAAAAAACGTGTTATAAGAGACTTCCAACATCCTAGAGACGACACAAGGAAGTTCAAAATAAAAGAATTGATTACATGCCATTCCACTAAGATTATTTATATGATTAGATGTCCCTGCAATTTAATATATGTTGGCAGAATCACAAGGGCTCTGAACACTAGAATACAGGAACATGTGCGGAATGTAAAAAGAGGTTTTGATAAGCATAGCGTGTCCCTCCACTTTAGAGATCATCATAACTGTGATCCCGGCCATATAGAGTTTTTAGGTATACAAAAAGTTAATACAAACTGGAGGGGTGGTGATCCTATTAAGACTATAGGAAGGGCTGAGATGAAATGGATCTTCAATCTAGATACCATGCAACCGTATGGATTGAATGACGACTTCGAGTTATGCCATTTTTTATAATTTTTTATAATTTTTTATATTATTATTTTTAGAGTTTTTTGGATTTTTATCGATGTATATGCTATATATATATTGCGTAATTGTTAACATCGAACAGTGGGTGGGCATTAGGAAAATACCCCCACTGTAATGATGTTTATAACATATTTTACATTATTGAGTTTAATTTATATTTTATACTTTACAACTTTATGTGATATTCATAACACGAGGTCGTCGGCCGATACTATTATATCCATATACTCTATTTTTATATGTATTAGCTACTTGATTCTAGGTACTATTAAGAATGGATTAGTATCATCATAATTTTTTATAACTTTGTATTGTTCTGTCTCCCATTTTTTATTTTATTATATTCTTACTTTGTCTGTATGCTCGTATATGAGCTATTGTGTATAAGTCCACAATATGGGGAAAACGGACTTTGCCAGAAACTAAGATGGCCACTATTCACAAGAGGGCATAGGACTCTCCGCTACAATATTGAAGATCAGCCGATGAGGAGACGTCACTCGTGAGCGCCGGAAGTTTTTCTAGTTCCGGATTCGGAAGAACACAGGATTGAGGTCCCAGAAGTGCTGTCATCCACACGACGCATGGTGCGCGATGACATCACAAGGGGGACAGATTACGCACCGTCGATACCACCTGACAGGCGGGGTAACAGCGGCGTGTGATTGGACCAGTAATCGGCTTGACCCACCAATAGTGGGAATGCGGGACATATTTAAACTACACACAGCAGGAAGCGAATTACCAATTGAGAAAGCTGAATTGAATCAGCGAAACGTGTTTTGGTGGATTTCCCTATACCAGCATCATTTGTATGTATGTATATTTTATTGAAATAAATGTTTTAATTTTACTACAAGCTGGTTCGGAGGAATTCTGTTTACTGCTGACAAGAAGGGCTAATATCACCCTGAATCGATATATCTACGTGTATACTGAGAGCCAAGTCATAGGCTCATCAGAAGGTGAGCAATTATCTGTATTTTTATTGCATTTGCCGAATTTATTGAAGGTCCCTACACCAGGGTCGATTCTGCTTCCCTGTTTTCCTTATTCTTTTCGTTTCTGAGGTTATTATCCACGCAAGATAGGTGTGTGTCACCTCAAAGTACACGTCTGCCTTCAAGATCAGAGCCGATCACCCATAGGCTCTGAACCATGTGAGTGCGCTCTTATTAGAGACTTATAAAGTATATTTGCTATACAATATTACCCTATATTTGCACTTTTTGTATACCATTTAGGACTCTATCATTATTGCACACCTCTCCTCAACCCCGAGGGGTAAGTGTATGATTTAAGCGCTCCACCTCTGAGCACCAGTTCACCACTGTGTGAGGGATTGGTGTTTGTTCTGTTGGTTGTTATTTTATATTAGGATAAAGGGATCCTATTTTGGTGGTAGCTGCTATCTGACTACATCTGTTTCTATATCATATAAAGCGCCTATTTCACAGATATACATATCTTTTCTATTTGTATATGTTTACATAGTTTCTGCGTGCTGGACCACATTACTAGTCGTGACATTACGACATGGCCATGGATCCTGCAGAACTATGCAAGCATATGATCGCCTGTGAGAGTAGGGTGGAGGATATGGACCACAGGTTAGACCAATTTGCCCAGGCATTTCAGACCTTGCTCCAGAGGACTGCCTATTTAGAGGTCCCTCCGGTACCACCTGTGGTTCCGCCACCTGTAGTGGTTCCCGTACCACATAAACCACCGTCCATAACCTTGTCACCGCCCCCTCGCTATGGAGGTGATTCTAAGGAATTCAGAGTTTTTTTAAACCAAATTGAATACCACTTTGAGGCCTCCCCAGGTTCATTCCCAACAGATAGGTCAAAAATAGGCTATCTGTTGAACCAATTAACTGGACAAGCCTTGACCTGGGCTAACCCCTTATGGGAAAGTGGTGACGCAGTAGCCCGTGATTACAGTACTTTTCTTACGGCCTTTAAGGCTACGTTTGAACCTAAAGGCAGGGAGAAGAACGCTGCCAAAGCCCTTATGAGAATCAAGCAAGGCAGTCGTTCTGTAGCCGATTATGCAATAGAGTTCAGGACATTAGCGTCTGAGGTTGATTGGACCAATAGTGGTCTGGTGGCTGCTTTCTCTGAAGGTCTAGCTGAGAGTATACAAGATGAGACTGCAGCTAGAGACCTTCCGGTTAATCTTAATGAGTTTATTGCCTACATGATAGACATTGATAACCGGCTCAGAGAGAGAGAGAAAAACAAACAACGTAACAGACGTTCTAATTTGTCCATAGCTCCTCGTTTCCCTAACCCAGTGGTGAGTAGCCAAACGCCTCTTCCAGAACCTGAACCCATGCAATTGGGTAGCGCTAAACTCACTGAGGCAGAGAGACAACACAGACGTAACGAGGGGTTATGTATGTATTGTGGCAAGAAGGGACATCTAAGATCGTCATGCCCGGTTCGGCCGGAAAACTTGCACACCTAAGGCACGTACGGGGACCGACCTTAGGTGTGATGTATATGTCCCCTAAATTGACTAAGAACCGTTTCCTTGTCAAAGTAACCTTATCTTTCAAAAACACTACTGTTCAGTGCATTGGCGGATCCAGGGGGGGCAACGGGGCAATTGCCCCCCCCGAGATTCTCCCCTGCCGGCTAGTGCAGGGCTGGCATTGCCCAAGCGCCAGCCCTGCAATGTGCCTGCGGACCGGGAGGGAGATCAGTGATCTCCCTCCCCGGTCCGCAGGCACATTACTGACAGCCGACCGGAAGGGGAGGGAGAGAGGACCCGGGAGCTGTTACCAGCAGCTCCTCCGGGTCCTCCTCTCGCGAGATTTGGAGCGTTGCCGCGGTTACCACGGCAACGCTCCAAATCTCGCGAGAGTGAACTCTAGCCCTGGAGCGCGGGCTAGAGTTCACTGGAACCACTGGACCACCAGGGATTCCCCACTGGGACCACCAGGGATCCAGAAATGTCCCCCCTCCTCCTCAATAAAGGTAAGAAGGGAGGGGGGACATAAATATATTTTATTAAATACATTTTTTTTTTTTATTTTATTTTTTTAATTAAAAAGCCTCCCTTCCCTCCTCCCCTCCCCCCATACACACTGACCCCATACACACACTACACACACTGACCCCATGCACACACTGACCCCATGCACACACTGACCCCATACACACACTGACCCCATACACACACTACACACACTGACCCCATGCACACACTGACCCCATACACACACTACACACACTGACCCCATGCACACACTGACCCCATACACACACTACACACACTGACCCCATACACACACTGACCCCATACACACACTACACACACTACACACACTGACCCCATACACACACTACACACACTACACACACTGACCCCATACACACACTACACACACTGACCCCATACACACACTGACCCCATACACACACTACACACACTGACCCCATACACACACTACACACACTGACCCCATACACACACTGACCCCATACACACACTGACCCCATACACACACTACACACACTGACCCCACACACACACACACTGCCCCCATACACACAAACACTGCCCCCATACACACAAACACTGCCCCCATACACACAAACACTGCCCCCATACACACAAACACTGCCCCCATACACACAAACACTGCCCCCATACACACAAACACTGCCCCCATATACACACTGTCCCCATATACACACTGTCCCCATATACACACTGTCCCCATATACACACCGTCCCCATATACACACTGTCCCCATATACACACTGTCCCCATTCACACACTGTCCCCATACACACACTGCCCCACACACACTGCCCCACAAACACTGCCTCCATACACACACTGCCCCACAAACACTGTCCCACAAACACTGTCCCCATACAACACTGTCCCACAAACACTGTCCCCATACACACTGCCCCACACACATACTGCCCCGCACACACTGCACACCTATACACACACAGTGCCCTACACACCCTGCTGCCCCCCCATACACACATTGCCCCAAACACACACACACGACCCCCCCATACACACAGTGCCCCCATACACACACTGCCCCACACATACATACAGTGCCCCCCATACACACACTGCCCCACACAGACATACAGTGCCCCCATACACACACTGCCCCCTAACACACACACTGCCACCCTTACGCACTCACACTCACTTCACCGCTCACACACACACTGCACCTTTCACACACACTTCACCCCTAACACACACCACTTCTCCTATGCCCTATATCCCAGCAGACCCCAGGTAAGTTGTCAAACTGTTCTTAAACGGTATGACTACTTACTCCGGGGTGGGATCCTGGCACTACTGGCACCATAACTACTACACTGAGCTGTAGTGGTTATTGTGCTAGGATTATTTTTTTTAAATAATCTACAAGTGCCCCTCCCGAGATCAGGCTCTGGATCCGCCACTGGTTCAGTGTGAGGCTATGATTGACTCTGGGGCAGCAGAGAATTTCCTAGACAAAGAATTCTCTGCAAAACATCTCCTGCCCTTAAGACATAAAGAGAAACCGATAGCAGTCGAGGCCATTGATGGAAGGCCTCTTACCCAGCCTTTCATCACACACGAAACTCTGCCAATCACTGTTTCAGTGGGTATTCTCCACTCTGAAGAAATGACCTTTCAAATCATATCTTCACCTACAGTTCCGATAATACTCGGTTTCCCTTGGCTCCTGAAACACAATCCACATTTGGATTGGATTGAAGGAGAGATTGTGAGTTGGGGTGAGAGATGCAAAGGTGTTTGCTTTAAGCAAATCCCACAACCTATTGGTACCATTAATGTTCCTGTTGCACCTCCCTTGACCACACAAATTCCACTGCAGTATATGGATTTGAAAGAGGTATTTAACAAGGTCCAGTCAGAAGGGTTACCTCCTCATAGACCTTATGACTATACCATAAACTTATTACCAGGGACTATGCCTCCCAAGGGAGGAGTCTATGCCTTGTCCCCCAAGGAAAATCTTTGTTTGGAGGAATATATTAAAGATGCTCTCAGAAAGGGTCATATCCATAGGTCCTCCTCACCAGCCGGGGCTGGATTCTTCTTTGTCTCTAAAAAAGAAGGAGACCTACGCCCTTGTATTGATTATAGGGGTTTGAATAGGATTACCATAAAAAATGCCTACCCTATTCCCCTTATATCAGAGCTGTTTGACAGATTGAGGGGAGCTCGAGTCTTTACCAAGCTCGATCTCCGAAGCGCATACAATCTAGTCAGGATTAAGGACGGTCACAAATGGATGACCGCATTTAACACCAGAATGGGACATTACGAATACCTGGTTATGCCGTTTGGATTATGTAACGCTCCAGCGGTATTCCAGGATTTTATTAACGATGTCCTAAGAGAGTACCTTCACATGTTCGTTCTAGTGTACTTGGACGACATTCTCATCTATTCCCCAGACCTAGAGACACATCACGAACATGTGAGAATTGTACTGAAAACCCTGTTACAGAACGGCCTTTACTGTAAACTGGAGAAATGCCAGTTTGACCAAACGGAGATACAATTCCTTGGATACGTTATATCTCCGTCTGGTTTCCAGATGGATCCCCGTAAACTGGAGGCAGTCTTACAGTGGCCATTACCCAAGGGCCTTAAAGCCACTCAACGCTTTATAGGTTTTGCGAATTACTACCGCAAATTCATAAAGGGTTTTTCCTCCGTGATTTCCCCTATAACCAATTTAACCAAAAAAGGAGCTAATTGTACATCTTGGCCCAAAGAAGCAAGAGAGGCATTTGAACTGTTAAAATCTTTATTTTCCTCAGCACCTGTCCTGACCCATCCTGATCCAACCAAACCATTTATCCTAGAGGTGGATGCATCAGAGACAGGAGTTGGAGCCATTCTGTCTCAAAAAGAAAGTCCTGATACACCTTTACATCCTTGTGGATTTTACTCTCGCAAACTCACACCTGCAGAGAAGAATTATGACATAGGGAATAGGGAACTTTTGGCCATTGTACTTGCCCTTAAGGAATGGAGGCATCTCTTGGAAGGTTCCAAAGAGCCACTTTTGATCTTTACTGATCATAAGAATTTGGCTTATATTGGGGACGCTAAGAGACTGTCCTCTCGTCAGGCTAGATGGTCATTGTTCCTCTCCCGATTCAATTTCATAATTACGTACAGGCCTGGTACTAAAAACACCAAGGCAGATGCACTTTCTAGGCAGTTTGAGACAGATGAAGCTCCGGAACAGGTGATATATCCTATTATACCTCCTGAATGCCTCATTGCCACTACAGTTACTGAAGTGTCTTCTCCACTCTTCTGTGCCATAATAGCAGATCAAACTCAGGCACCTGTGGGAAAACCTCCGGACAAACTGTATGTGTCACCTCAGTTTCGAAAGAAGGTACTAGATTTGTTCCATGACAACCTCACAGCAGGCCATCCTGGAGTCCATAAAACCCTCTCTGCCATCTCCCGGAGGTTTTGGTGGCCTTCTCTTAGAAACGATATCAAAGAATATGTTGGGGCATGTCAAATATGTGCCGTTTCTAAAGTTCCTCCTAGATCGCCTCCTGGACTCTTACAACCACTGCCCATACCCAGTGCTCCTTGGACCCACTTAGCCATGGATTTCATTGTGGATCTACCCAGTTCAAATGGGTTTAATACAGTCCTTATGGTTATCGATAGGTTCACAAAGATGGCACATTTTGTCCCCCTTAAAAAATTACCATCTGCTCAAGATCTAGTTCAAATATTCTTGAGAGAGATCTTTCGGTTGCACGGTGTACCTAAAAGCATAGTATCTGACAGAGGTACCCAGTTTGTTTCTAGGTTTTGGCGTTCCTTTTGTAAGCAATTAGGCATTGAACTCTCCTTTTCGTCGGCATATCACCCTCAAACTAATGAAGCAGCAGAGAGGGCGAATCAGTCTCTAGAAGCCTATTTACGTTGCTTTATAAATGCCAATCAGTCTAACTGGTGTGAGCTCTTACCCATGGCTGAGTTCGCCAGGAACAACGCCACTCATGAATCTTCTAATCATAGTCCATTCTTTGTAAATCAGGGTTATCACCCCGCTGTTTTTCCTTCTGAATTCTCAGACACGGAAATTCCTGCCTTGAACACCCGTTTGGAATCAATTCATGATACCTGGGATTCCGTCCATTCAGCTCTGCAGAAAGCTTCATTACGAGCAAAGGCCCAAGCTGACAAAAAACGGGCCGCTAATCCTGTATATCTTCCAGGTGACAGGGTGTGGCTCTCCACAAAACATATCAAACTTAAGGTCCCGTCCATGAAATTCGCCCCCCGGTACATAGGTCCCTTTCGGGTTACCCAACGTGTCAATCCAGTGACCTATTCTTTGGCACTTCCGGCTCATATGAGAATTGCAAATACTTTCCATGTGTCTCTGCTCAAGCCCCTTACTTGCAATCGCTACACCAGATTATCCACTCCTCCTCCGCCCTTGGTAGTGGGTGATCAAGAAGAATACGAAGTCCGTTCTATCATGAACTCCAAATTATCCAGAGGTGTCTTGTCCTATCTCGTTGACTGGAAGGGTTATGGTCCCGAGGAACGTTGTTGGGTTCCTGCTGACCGGGTCCATGCGCCCCGTCTTATCCGGTCATTTCACAACCGCTTTCCTCTTAAGCCGGGTCCTTCCCGCCCGGTGCGCGGTCTTCGAATGGGGGGTATTGTTGCGGTCACCGGCCCGCCGTGCCTCACGGCCGTGCCCGACCGGCACGGCCACGCCGACAACACGAGCTCGTCGGCGAGCCGGCGAACCGCTCCTGCCGTTTTTCCGGGCATCACACCCGAATCAAACATGGCACCGACCACGTGGTCGCGCCTAAGAGTAGCTCCGCCCCCGAAAATTATACCAACGTGTGCGTGACGTCACGACGTCAACGCACACGCACGTTTTGGGGTCAGAGGTCGCCCTCTGACCAATCATAGCCTAGAGAGGGGTATTTAAACCCCTAGCTTTTCCCATTACTTTGCCATGTCGTGGTTTCAGTTTCCTGATTTCCTGAGAGTGCTATTTCCGTGATTCTGATTTCCTGGTATCTTGATCCTTGGCGTTTCCCTGGTTATTCTGATCTCTGGTTTCCCTGACTTGGCTTGTTTTATCGGTATTGAGTATTTTCTGGCTTCCTTGACCTCGGCTTTCCCTTTGACCATTCTCTGTCTCTAGCGTATTAGTCCGGCCATTCTAAGGTCCGGTTTACGCTCTATCCTGTTATTTTCCTTTTCTTACCTATGTATATGTTTACATAGTTTCTGCGTGCTGGACCACATTACTAGTCGTGACAGCAGGTGTACAAAAGGCCGTGTCTATGATATCACTTGCTGCTGCAGCCCGGCACAGGTCAGGGTATTTTGGGGGATGCCATCTTCAAACGGTCGTAGTTTATAAACTATACATCCTACAGCTAAGAGCTTTATATTGTGAGAATCACAAGACCCAGACCTACATTTTATGTCTCTGAAGTATTACAAATGAAGGCACAGTCGCAGTTTAGAAATTGCCCTTCAAGTTTGAGCTGGGTAGAGTGGAGTTTAAATGAATGTCAATGGACGGCGTGAGTTGCAAACAAATGGTCATATTGTGAAAACTATCAGGACTATGGCTTAGCCGTGGACTTTTCTAGTGGCAGCAGATGGCAGTGGCAGTGGATAGCTGAACGTTTTGATATATGATTTGTGTAGGTGGGCTTGAAAATGAGGGAGTGGTGCCAGTTTAGAAATCATGTCCTGATTTTTCAGCTTTTGCCAGCTCCCACTCCAGTTTTGAACATTTTGCCATTCATTCCTACGGGACCAATTTCACAACAAGAACGACAATATTCCGTGAACCATTCGGCGAAACGTTCCACAAACTAATAGCAATCCAATCGGGAACAATCCGCATATTTCGGTATATTACTGTCTATGTAGTGTAAAAACTGTGGAGGAGTTAGGGTGGTAAATTTGGCTATAATAATAATAATAATAATAATAATAATAATAATAATATATATGTGAGATAACATTCAGTGGTCTTGCTATGCAAGGACACTTAACTAACTGTATTAAGTCCCACAGTTCAGTCAGCTTTAAATTCCTTAAAGCGTCAGCGAGAGGCAAGGCAACAATGTAGCAGCAGTGTAGCTGATTTCAACTATCTGTGTAAAACAGTCCCACGTATAAGTCAGCTTAGAATTCCTTATGGCGGAAGCAAGAGGCAGGGCAACAATGTAACGGCAATGAAACAGATTCCAACTCGCTGTATTAAATCAGTCCCACAGATCATTCAGCGTTATGTCAGCATTGGTTCCCTTATGGCAGCAGCGAGAGGCAGTATATATCTGCCCTCAAACGCCAACCAAGTAATTGTCCCCCATTTCCACAATATTTCAATCACCTACCCCATCAGGTAGCGGCAAGAGGCAGCACACATACACC
The DNA here is from genome assembly GCF_036172605.1 of Pelobates fuscus. NCBI lineage: Eukaryota > Metazoa > Chordata > Amphibia > Anura > Pelobatidae > Pelobates > Pelobates fuscus. Next base: position 8,508,564 of record NC_086322.1, on the reverse strand, counting down.
TTCTAACCGTCAAGCCAATGAGTACCTCGAGCCAGCAGGATGGTCACTACCAGGATTGGGGTTAGGTGAAGGACAGGTCCAGCCGAAAAAACACAGATGAAGTCTGCCACGATGCTCGTTCTGTGTTCACGGTTCTGACGGGCGGCTTGTAAGAGGAGGTTGTGTCTTCCCACCGGTGACAGGTAAGGGATCTCAGCGCTATACACATGGGGTTCCCCTCCCTAACAGGCTCCCCTTCACAATTCACCTTAAAGGAACACTATAGTCACCTAAATTACTTTAGCTAAATAAAGCAATTTTAGTGTATAGATCATTCCCCTGCAATTTCACTGTCATTTAGGAGTTAAATCACTTTGTTTCTATTTATGCAGCCCTAGCCACACCTCCCCTGGCTATGATTGACAGAGCCTGCATGAAAAAAAAACTGGTTTCACTTTCAAACAGATGTAATTTACCTTAACTAATTGTATCTCAATCTCTAAATTGAACCCCGGCACTTACTCTGCATGTGACCGCGGTATGTACGCTAGATACACATACACTTAAAGGACCACTATAGGCACTCAGATCACTTCAGCTTAATGAAGTGGTCTGGGTGCCAGGTCCCTCTAGTTTTAACCCTGCAGCTGAAAACATAGCAGTTTCAGAGAAACTGCTATGTTTCACTGAGGGTTAATCCAGCCTCTAGTAGCTGTCTCACTGACAGCCGTTAGAGGCGCTTCTGCGATTCTCACGGTGAAAATCACAGTGAGAAGACGCTGGACGTCCATAGCAAAGCATTGAATAATGCTTTCCTATGGGTGGTTTGAATGTGCGCACAGAGAGATCTCCAGCGCCAATTGAGCCTGGCTCTGGAGAAAGGTAAGTGCTGAAGGGGTTTTAACCACACACTCTCATGAACACTAGCTAACAGACACACACATTTACTGACAGACACACACTCAGTGACAGACAGACACACATACACACTCACTTACAAAACATACACTCTCACTGACAAACACACACTCACTAACAGACACCAAACTGACTCACTAACAGACACACACTAACAGACACAAACAAACTAACACACTAAGTAACAGACACACACAGTAACACACTCACTGGCACACACACACACACTCACTGACACAAACAAACTAACACACTAAGTAACAGACACACACAGTAACACACTCACTGGCACACACACACACTCACTGACACAAACAAACTAACACACTAAGTAACAGACACACACAGTAACACACTCACTGGCACACACACACACTCACTGACACACAAACTAACACACACACACTGACACTCACTAGCAGGCACACACTCAATAGCAGACACAAACAAACTAACACACTCAGTTAGAGACACACACACACAGTAACACGCACACTCACTGACACACAACACGTGTGTTTCTACATGTTGGTAGAAATGGTACCTAGCTATGAGGATGGACCTCCTAGTTTTCGTGTCAAGCATCTCATTTAGTTTCCGTCTAGTGTCACATAGTTGGGATAGTGTGTTAGGGGTGAGATACTGTTTATTTTGTTGGTCCAGTTCTGATAATTTGGTTAGTAAGGATTGGATTTCAGCCTGTTTATTCTGTTTAGCTTCCGAGCCCAATTTGATGAATTCCCCACAAATTACACATTTGTGTGCATTCCATAAGGTCATCTGGGAAATCAATGGATTGTCATTTTCCTTAAAATAGTCAACGAGGGTGTCTGGGGAAATCAATAAGTACTCATTCAGTTTCCAGAAGCGATTAGTTTGTTGAGGTGCCTCAGGCAATAGTGTTAATGAGATAATCACGTGGTCTGACCACATGATAGGGGTAAGTGCCTGTGTGCGAGGAGTAATAGATCTATCCTAGGGAAGGAGTGTGTAAAGTGCGAGTAGAAAGTGTAGTCTTTTACTGAGTGGTTTTGGATACGCCAGCAATCGATTCATTCATTTGAGTTAAGTAAAGATCTGATCCTCCGCCTATGTCTAAGGCCATGATGGTCATCAAGTTGTCAAGTCGTGGGTTGAGGGTTATGCTAAAGTCATCCCCTAGAACTAATATGCCCTCAGCGAATTCCTCTAGTTTCATAAGTATACATGTTAGGCATTTGTGTTGTTTGAAATTTGGTCAATTGTTCTATTTTGCCTTCTTTGGGCACATAATTCTAGACTCCCCGAGCAAATGAAAACTGGTATGACGTACTTGATGCATCAAAGGGAACTCAGATCTTAATCGGCTATGGTTGATAAGGTATTCACTATGCATTGCCTCAGCTTATAAATAGGCTCATTGGATGGAACTAGAGGGATATGCCTCCTCAAAATGTTGGCAGAGTAAAAAAAGATACCCACTCATAATCGTCTAAAAGTTAACAATTGCAACGGATACTTATAAACTGTTCCAGGGGTACGTTTGCAATCCACGTTAGATGGTGCCCACTCCCTGCATGAAGGAAACCGTTAACAGATCCCCTAAGGGACAGATCCAGAAAATCTATATTTGTTTTATGTTTGTTAAATGACAACCCCCAATCATTACCATTTAGAAATTAGATGAAATTAGATTCATTAATCTCCTCCCAACCACCCTTCCAGATGATCAAAATGTCATTAATAAATCTGCGGTAGAGGGTGAGCCGCTCCATCCAATGTGGGTTGTCTAGGACAATCAACTGTTCCCAGAAACCCATAAAAAGGTTTGCATAGGATGGCACAAACCTCGCCCCCATCGCACTCCATTTAGTCTACAGATAGAAAGCACCCTCAAACAGAAAATAATTATGTTTTTAAAATAAATCCTGTAGAACTCCAAACAAAATCTGCCTTCTGCTCTGGAAGTAAAGGATTAGATGAAGGATAATGATCAAGAGTCCATAATTCCAAGGTATGATCTATGTTTGAATATAAGGCTGTAACATCAATTGTGACCCAACTGTAGTTGTCTTGCCAACTAAAATCTTGGACCAATGGGAATACATGTCCAGTGTCCCTAATATAACATACCTCTGAAGATGGAAATCTACCAACTTGGATAGTGGGGATGTAAAGAAACTGATACAAGAAATAATAGGATGACCAGGGGGATTTTTAAGGACTTATGAACCTTAGGTATATAATACAAAATAGGGATATCACCCGGGGCAGATAGCAAATACCCTTTTTCCTACCTATCCAATTAACCGCTATTGAAGGATTTATCAATTAGGTCACACAACTCCCTCTCAAATCTCCTCATGGGGTCAGTGCTCAATACTTGATAGTAATCATTATTCCCCAAGATGTTGAGCACTTTCTTCATGTTATCCTGCGTGTCAAGTATAACGATATCACCTCCCTTATCTGCCCCTTTGATGACATTGTCTTTATTAATCTTAAGGCTCTTTATAGGTATAGATCCCTTATTCTTTTCTAAGCTGTTACACACGGGTTTCAATCCCTCAAGATCAATTCATAAATAATCTGTATAAAATGTCCCTTGTCTGCAGGTAATATGTAGAGGGAGGTTTTAAACCTGAGGTAATGTTAGCATTTAACACCTGAAGAGCATCCACTTCCAAACTGGGTTCTTCCAGTTCATCTAGAAGGGAGAGGAGATTATGAAAGATAATGTTGTCCTGTGGGTTGTTAAAGATCTTAGGGCACTCTTCCTCCTCACAAAGTAGTTGAGATCTTTAAAGAGTTCAAACATATTTGGCTTTTTATTCAGCTCAAATTCCAATCCTTTATTTTATTTATTTTATTTTATTATTAAGGTATATGAGGAGAGATGAAATAGATCTTTGGTAAAAGACACCTCACTTTGGTCACGGTGTCTTCCCCGTCCTCTTTTTCCCCTATGGGAGCTCCCCTCTTTCTGTTGGTAATTTTTGTGAATAGCAGAAATGTTTTGGATGTCTGAGCTAAGCCCTCCCCTAAAACAACACTTATCTTTAAAGGGCAATCACTCCTAGGGCTTCTGATCTTAGGTCTAGCCCCAAGATCCAAACGGAATCACTCCACAGAAACCTGAAAAGTATTTATCCAGGGAATCCCTCAAGTTTCTGGGTCTCAGTAAAAGAATATGATTATGATTTTCTCTATTAACTTGAACCGTTGGTGATCTAGCCATAGATTTATAGTGCAGTCCCCCATTTTTCTGAGGATATTTCCTTAGTTTAAGATTCTTATTCTTAACTACATCAGCATAAGATTTTTGAGAAACTGTCTGGATTCTGTTCAATATGCGAAGACTTTCTCTTTGGAGTGTAATGCTCTCTGGTGTATCGAACTTTAGTGGAATCATTTTCCTTATTTGGTATTTTAGGCATTTTATGGGCTTTCTTACGTGCCAGCCTCTGATTTTCCTGGTCTTGCAATCCCCTTTATCTCTGAGAAATTGAGAGTTTTTATGAGCCACCAAATCTTTCTCAAATTTGGTCAAGCATTAATTGATAATGCTGTCTAATTTAGAAATAGTATCCACCTCATCTGAGGAGCTGATATTCCTCTGGAGTTCTTCAGTTTTATTTGGATTGGGTTCTGGATGTCCTAAATTTGACGAAAATGCCCATTAATACAAATGAGCAATTATCAAGTGCCTCAAGCCGTTCGTCTTCAAGCAATATGTCATCATCAAAGAATGGCTTCTTATCAAATATTAAACCACGTGGGATAAATTTATGCTCAAGATATTTACTAAGCAGAATACTATCAATCCCTCATTTATATTTTTAGATTTTTTTTTCCAAGATAAGTAACCTAAACCTCCCAAAAATGGGGAAGAAACCCTTGGTACAGTTTCAAGTAAAATGAAGCAGCATGTAGCAGCCTAAAGTGAGAGGTTTGATGAGAGAGCAGACCTATTAAATGTTGCAATAGTGAAGACTATCTGCAAACAACCCCTAACCTAGTGTAAGATAAAATAAGAGAAAGATTTAATATAAAATAAAAAGCTGGCAAATAACAAAAAGTATATGCAGCACATCCGCCGCTACTCACGAAAGCTCGGTCAGTGTATGAGATATAGTCTCAGTCAAGCCTCCCGCTGTGCAGCTCCATCTCTGGAACACTTCAGTTTAGCAATGAAAATCTGCCGCAGACTTTATTGTCTTCGCTCACCATCTGGCGTCACTCCACACGTCTATGCGTTTCGCCTACGGCTTCGTCAGGACCTGATTGGTAATGCACACCATCTTTGATAATGGAACTTTTAAGGGCAAAGCAGTGCCATCAGTTTGAAGGTCTGATTGGTCCTTCAGTAGGTCCAAAATTTACATATAGATATCCAGACTCTGATCAATGCTGCACAGGAGTATTTAACACCTAAAGTGCCCTCACATAGATGCAATGTATAACATATAATATACACCCAATAAAAACAAACATTTAGCAATTAATCTACATATTAAAATGCATATAATGAATAAACCACATTCCAAAATTCCTACTAAGATAGGAAGAAAGAGAAAATACATAAGTATAATTCAGAATCATAACATAAAATTACATGACATTATATATGTGACAAAACCATCCGGTTGTCTGTTATATTGGATTCGTCTGTTTGGCTGTCTGTGCATATAATGACTGTTTCCAATAGCCCAACCGTACGAACGACTATTTTGACCGAACAAAGCTGCCGAACGGATGGCCACCCAGAATAAGAAGTGTGCTGCTGGTTAACCTCTTGATCCCAATTAGAACGTTGTGGTTAACCGCAGACACTTCTCAATTAGACCGACTTCAGGGTGGCCGTCGTTTGTATGTCGACCACGAGGCAGCGGCCATTTTAAAACGCACGAAAGCCCAGCGGTGTTCGGCACGGATTTCATGGAACTAAAAACGGACACTCGTGCTGCCGAACACCGCTGAACCAACGAGTCGCTTAGCTGTCTCGACGAGCCCGTACGAACACCGGCTGTTCGGTAGTTTTGCTGCATACGAAAGTACTGAACCCAGGTAGCCTTCCCATGGAGTCAATCGCATACCGAAGGACTGTACGAACTTTGACTCCATGGCGATTGGACTATACGCATAGGATCTGAGCGCTATTCGTCAATAATATGCCCTCAGATCCCGGCTATCTGGGGATATGTGATACGAATGTAGAATATTCGGTTATTATAAAGTTATATATTTTTATGTACTTTCTGTGTTTATGTTTAAAATGGAGATGTGCCTTTGTCCTGGAGATAATTGCATTACTTCCCAATTATCTCCAGGGCAGAGGGGAGGGAAACATAATGCATTATGGGAGAAGTCTGTCTGAACTGTACTTCTGTCCTACTGTAATTACTGTCTTCCATTTGGTCCCCTAGGGGAGTGTCCACCAAGTGGAAGACCCGCATAAATACGGGCGGGTAGCCCACAGTAAAACAGATCTTGTTTGACCCTCAATACGGAGCTTCTGTCTCGTTTGTGGGGAAGGGGAATTACTATTGGAACAGCGCTTTCGTTATTTTTAGCTGTGGAAGGAGTTCGACTGGATTGCTGATCGGGAGTTGCGGTGTTCGTATGCTCCGTTTGGGAGTTTGACGGTCGGCTGGATTAAACATTGCATTTCTGTATAAAAGGGATTATCTACTAAACGGCGGATTTACCTACCTGGCGGTGAGTGTCGTAACAATATATATATATATATATATATATATATATATATATACAAACAGTGTTTCTTGGCACTCACCCTTTCATGTGTATAGTTCAATTTAGCCTGGGTGCAATCCCACGTTGAAAATATATAAACAGAAATAAAGAGATGCACTCCAAGGACTTGGTAGATGAAAAAAGGGGTAGTTTATTCCAATAGGTATAGCATTAAAAAATAGCCGATGTTTCGACCCGTTCGGGTCTTTCTCAAGGTCCATGTACCTAGCTACAAAGTTATATATATAGGAAATAAGAAAATGTACTCACCAATCGTTTATATATATAAACAGTTATCACTAATACAGTTAAAATAATGGGACATAGGTCAGTCTACCGAGATGAGATGGATATTTCACACACTTCATCATGCCAAGTATAAGGTTATGTAAATATGTACAGAAAAATATAAATATGTAAAATATAAAAAAATATTTAAAATATATCTAAAAAAAAATGGCAGATTTCAAAATTGTTATTAAGTCCATATGGCATTAGAGTGTTTAATTCAAAAATCCATCTCATCTCGGCTTTGCCAATCCTCTTGATAAAATCTTCCCCTCTCGTCATGCACCTTTTGAATGCCTTTCAAAGTCTTTGAAAGTCAGACCAGAGTACCAAAATGGTTTCTGCAATGTCTGGTGGTAGTGATGGTGAGGAATCTCTTGATGATGATATCACTCTTTCACTCATTATTTCAGAAATGTGGTTATGTCTGTCCCAGGAGGAAATCAACTATAAGAGGAATTAGAAGAGGAGAGTCCATAGAGCAGATATAGCAGTCCACTATTTTCTGCATCTACTGTGTACTCACCAATCTGTCCATCTCTATCTGCAGTAGAATCACCTATTTAATGCAAACAGTTGGAACTTTATTTCATACTGATTTCAGGCGTAGCTTACCCGTAAGATTGTAAGTAACACTGCCATCTCCTATTCCATTATAATTAGTTGACAAAGTGCTAGTGTAGAGGCTAGTATATTGAGCTTCTAATGATGCAAATCCACCTGCATCTTATCCAGTCACAAGACAAACTTTGATATTAATTTGACAGTTTTCAAGAAGAAAAAATTGTGTGACAATGGAAGAGGTAAGGGAAGAGTGAAGAGTGATCTCACTAGTGCTATTATAAAGCAACGGATATAAAGCAAAGAGACCATAAGTCTTTATTATTGAAGAAGCAGAAAGAGAATGTACTAGGGCAGCATGCCCATTGGTGTTTTATCTGATTCTGTGCCACTAGCAGCCACTATAAGAACACTAATAGCACACTTAAGCACAGGAAGGTTGATGTTGAGCGTAGTTGACAGAGACCAATGGACTCTCAGACCACATCATCCCTGTGACATGTTTGCCACATCACTTTGTTGGATATCATGCCAGGGGCATGTCAAAACAGCAAGCTAACAAACTCACCACCTTATTGCCCCACTGATCACTGTAGGGGTATCTTGCTTTTCCAAGATGGAAGGGGAGACCTTTAATCACATGATACAACCCCTAGCCACTCAATCAGTTATTTCCTAATGATTAATTCTCAGCAAGAAAATGTTACATTCAAAGTACTATTCATGTGTGCTACCATCTGGCTAAGGTTTTTAGATTGGTATGTGATCTTTATCAACAGTTTATGGAGTGGCCAGGATGCCTCCCTCACCTTGAAGGCACACTGGTTGTTAAGATTTTTTTGTCAGGGTGTTGAGAGGTGGTCAATTGCCCACTAGCTTGATCCTTGTGTTTTTGGATAAAATTTGACCTTGAAATGACTCCTCCTCCCAATTTTTCATAATATAAGATAGGAAAAGTAAAAGTAAAAGTAAAAGGATTACAGTTGATGATTTTAAAATTAAATTCTCTCACTTGCTAATTTTTGTTTTTTTCTTTTGAATTCAGAAATAAAATAATCTGATTTTGTCAACTCAGAATTGTCGTTGCGAAAATGACTAACATTGCATAGCCATTATGCCAGGCAATAATGTAGCCATTTTTTCACATCAACACATGATGAACTTAACTTTGTTGACTCCCTCCACTAAAAAATGGTGCAGTGTTTCAGGAAAACCAATATTGTTCATAAGCAACCTTATTTCCGTCTAAATGTGTGTTTTCCTGTTTCATTACTTCCATATATAATAACTTAGATCTGAACTGCTTTACTCACTTGTGAGTATCCATAAAGCCCCAGTATTTGGGCTATTGGTATAGTTGTAATAGAATTCTGATCTCCAATAACCCCAGCAAGCTTCCCTCCTTCAGTGCAGGAGTAATTAGGAACAGGCTTTCCTGGTCCAGATAAGATCTGTAGGACACTCTTCACAGCCTTCATTTCATTGGAGCATGAATCATACACATGATATCCCAGAGTGATATTAGGGAGAATATGTGGATCGTAGTTAATTTCTTCAATAGCAAGAAGGAAGGTCAAGAGGTTTTTATACTTGAGAGCAACTGGTCTATGAATATAAGATAATATGAATAATAATTTTATTTCTTCTCTCTATTATAAGGTAGCATCCACATATGAAATGAACATATCACCATATAAAACCATAATATTAAAGTCTTCTGCAATGCTTGTTTCTAACACCAGAGAAAAAAATCAAGTTATTTTTAAGCATTTTTTTTTTCATTTCTCAAAATTCTTTCATGAAAAGCAAAAACAAAGATATAGCATAGGAGTCTTCAGATTTGGAATGGGCAAATGCTTTAAACTTGAGTGAGGGAGCAATAATGATCTGGGAGTCTTGCACTGCACAAAAGGGAACTATGTAAGTCTGATAAAATATAAGTTTGATTAATAATGTTTTATCTCACCTTAATCCATTAAACTATGTTAAGATAAATTCTAAGTCTAAGTTACCATATCAGAGTAAACCATGATAAAAGGCTCTATATAGTGCACCCCTGACATTATTGCTGAAAATTTAGCAATATTGCAGTAAAACACATTTTTTTAATAATCTTTATTGAGATTTTTTTAAACATTATAACAAGAACATATACAAACACAATATTCAGTATGTTATTAGTTTGCCAGCTTAATATTACACTTATACAAGACAAGAGAGTTGCGAACCACAAGAAAGACATATCCTGAGAAATGAAAACAATAAAAAAAGATAAGTGAGTGAATAGATAAGGAAAATATTGTCTTTGAAGATAGTTCCACCACTTTTGGACATCATTACTTCTGGTGATGGCAGAAGGATTTATCCATCTGAGGCCTTTCTCCATTTGGAGTTGATATAAGACTTGATTTTGTAGCTGTGACCAGGTTACTGGGTTAGTTTCTCAGTTTTTATATATTAGATTCTTTGAAGCAACAAAAAATGTATAATTATCATTGTTTCTAGCTTACAGACTCTGTATAGTTTCGTAGGAGTAAAACAGTTTCTGACCTTTTTTCTAGTTTGAGTTTAGTAAGTAAATTTAAATGATCAAATACTAATAACCATAAGGGTTTAATTAATTCATATTCCCACCAAATGTGCTGAAGAGAGCCTTCCTTGATTCCACACCTCCAGCATCTATTAGAAAGGAACTAGATGCCACCTATGCATAAGCTTAAATTAAATTTGGGTCCACCGTATGATTACAAGACTTGGTGTTTCTTGAATATCTGAAGTAAGCAGTATAAAGCATATATATATATATAAAAACAGTGTTGACTACCTCATCCTCCTCCTCCACCGCCATGGTTACCGCCTCCTCAACCTATGGGTCACTTAGTATAAACTAGGTACACATTAGCAGAGGCTTGTGAAGGCCTTTTCTCCATGCATCAGGAGTTGAGCATTTCTCCATGCATCAGGACTGCAAGAAATGCACCACAGGCCGCAAATGTTTATTTTGTTGTATGTCCCAATATTTTGTGGGTTACCACAATTAAAAAAAAAAAAAAAAAAAAAAAATAGTGTTGGCGGGGGGGCGTGGCCAACCGCGGAGCTGCATAGAAGTGTACTGAGAGAGCTCCTTTCAAAGAAACTGCAGACCACGAGGCCGGAGCCGGGATAAACAAAATGGCGGCGCTATGGAGATAGAGCCGGCCAGCCCAGTGCCCTCTGACATGTCGGGCAGATCCCAAGACACAGGGAGAGAGGATGACATCAGAGAGATACTGAAATCTCTGCCATCGAAAACAGATCTGGCATGCATGCTAGGTAAGCTGGAAACAACATTCCAAATCAAAGTGGAAAAGATAGAGCCAGAAGTTCAACAAGTGAATCAGAGGATGACCAATATGGAGGAAGAGAGGGATGTTATTCAGGCCCAAATCACCAATCTATCATCCACAATAGATTCCCAATCACTAGCGCTAGCAGGATTACAAAGATATGTGGATGACCTGGACAACCGCGGCAGATGAAATAATTTGAGAACACGTGGTCTACCTGAAAACCAAGGAGAATATATCCCTGTAATGCTCACATAGCTTTTTAATTTAATTCTAGAGAAGCCAGTGGACAATATAATCCTCATGGACAGAGGACACCTGATGCTCCCAGAGACGTGATCTGCAGATTACACTACTTCATGGTTAAAGATGAACTACTGAGAAATCTGAGGGAGACATCCCAACCCCTACTGTTCCATGGTATCCAGATACAGATCTACCCTGACCTTTCCTGGTGCACACTTCAAGCCAGGAGATTGCTAAAGCCAGTCACGGAATTGCTGAGGCAGCGAAACATCAAATATAGATGGGGATTCCCCTTCGCTCTCATAGTGTACCACAAAGGTACCTTACACACCATCGCCTCTTACCTAGACGTAGCCCATTTCTTAGAGCTATGGAATTACCAGACACACAGGTTATGGACTGGAATCAGCCTCTTGCCAACCAGTCAAATATTCCCCTCCCACAAAGGCAGGGAGGATATACACCTTTGAAGAAGAAGAGACCGGACCAAAGGTTTCTCTCACTAGCTAGACGGCAACCACAAGGCTTGAATGGACAATACAGATGAGGGGCGAACTCGACAGATTAGTTAAAAAAAAAAAAAGGGGACACTTCATCAACCACCCTCTCCTGATATCCGCAGACAGGTCATATACTTGTAGAATGACAATGTGTATTATACTACTTATCTTTCAGGAGGTGAATTAAATTTTCTCAGTACCATGGTTGTAAGCTGCAAGTATGAACATGGGATACCTAAAGTATCGTACCGTTAGTAGTAAAATCCCATCTGCCCAGACGGATAGTCTATATGTTTATATAGCCACTGTAATAATGGTACAAGGGTCCCGGTACGCCCACTTCCCCAAAAATCAACAACCTTCAAGTCCAATTTTCTAGCGATAAATAGATGATATAAAAGGAATATAAAGGGAAAATATCTATTTTGTACGAGACAGGATGCTGATATTAATATTAAGGTGTATTGATATATTTAGAGATACCCCCTAGGTCTTTCATTCTCCTTACGTTTACAATGCATAAAAACATTCTCTCTCCCCTTCGACACACAGATAACAAACCCAATCTCTTAACTTCATGCTCAAAGTCTCCTAAAGTATCCAGAATATAAAAGTGGATTTGCCTAATGGGCTTGTACATAGGTCACAAACCCTCACAGACAGTTGTTCCTCTCCACCACAGAGAGAGAACTTGTTCGCCCCATCCTTATTACCCCCCTCCCCCTCCCCTTCAGGGAACAGTCGTCTCCCTGTTAAGTAAATAGGTCAGAGGACCCACTCCAAATGGATAGATTACTCCTGCGATTTACTAAACTCTAGACCCTACTCACAAAAACTTCACACCAAGATTCGGGTGTAAACTGTTAATATTACCGTTATTCTTAATTATCAGTTGTACTGTTCGAATATTAGTTCACACAGTTGTCAGAACGCTAGTCATTTAACCAAAACAACCTGATAGGACCTTAATAGTCATAGTTATCAAAAGATATAGTGCTGCAGACCATAAAAACGTTACATCACACGTTGGGTACGAAAAAACCCCACACAATAATTAGTGAGACAGCAACACTCTGACCTGGTTCATCATGACATCCATCCGCTTTCACTCACAAAACGCAAAAGGGTTAAATACACCTGAAAAAAGAGCGCTAGCTCTAGCAGACTTCTAGAGACACAAAGCTGACATAGTGTATATTCAGGAGATCCATTTCAGGAAAGACAAGGCCCCAACACTCAGAAGCCGTAGGTATCCCAAAGGCTATTTTAGCCACTACGTTGGGGCAAAGGCCAGGGGAGTAGCGATATTAATAAGTCACTAACTCCTTTTTCAATTCAACGACCAACTTCAAGATGAGGCAGGGAGATATATATTTTGTGAAAGGGAAAATAGGGAATGTGAAAGTCACGCTAGTGAACCTATACCTCCCCAATAAGAAACAATGCCAGGCAATGACGAAGATCCTGAATAAACTCTCCCATTTTCAGGAAGGCATACTGTTTATAGGGGGTGACATTAACATAACCCTAGACAGCGAATTGGACTCCACCTCTACCCACAGCGACTATTTAACCCCGGCGCGCAAGATATTTCGCACTATCTTACATGAAGCCAGACTATACGATAGCTGGAGGACCCTCCACCCGACGAAAAAAGATTATTCCTTTTACTCCCCACCAACGGGTAGTTACTCCTAAATAGATACATTGTTTCTTCATCACAAGCACCTACCCCTACTCAAAAGCGCATCGTATGGTCAGATAACGTGGTCAGACCACGCTCCCCTTTCGGTGGACCTCACGATCCCTTCAGTCCCAGAGATGCGCCCCCACTGGAGATTAAATTACCTTCTCCTAAATAACTCTACCTACATAGAAACCATACAGGAACACTTGAGAAACTACTTCTCAGAGAATGAACAGCAAGACACTGCCCCAGCTATAGTTTGGGAAGCACACAAGTGTGTCATGAGAGGGATACTTATAAAGTTGGCATCAGACCACAGACACCAAAGAGAGAGCAGAGTGAACAACCTATTAGAGGAGATTAAAAAACTAGAGGACCAGCACACCAGAGACCTGTAAATCATGACATATAAAATACAAAAAGATCAGAACTTACCACCACGCTACAACTCCATGCAAAAAGGAAAATTAGGTTAACTAAACACACATATTACAAACAAGGAGGAAAAAGTTGTAAGCTGTTGGCCCAAGCCCTAAGACAAGAGAGGCCTTCAACCTTTGTGTCAGAAATTAAGCTACATGATGGGACAATCTCTCAGAAGATGCCAGAGGTTTTGAAAGCCTTTACAAACTATTATACAGGACTCTATAACCTCAGAGACTCCCCCCCCCTGACCCCGCAGACATACAAAAATTCCTCCAAGAGAGGATTAAGCGGACCATAACACCTAATATGAGACATTTCTTAGATGATCCCATCTCAGAGGAGGAACTCAGACACGCTATAAAACAGTTACCTTTAGGGAAAAGCCCAGGCCCGGATGGCTTTATGGGCAGATATTATAAAACATTGTCCCAAGACTTGTTACAGCCATTCCTTAGAGCCTTTAACACAAGAGACCTGGAAAACACTATCCCACACTCTGCATTAGAAGCTCACATAGCACTGATTCCCAAAGAGGGAAATGACCTGTCTAACTGCGGGAGCTATAGACCCATTTCGCTAATAAACTTAGACCTGAAGATATTCACCAAGATACTGGCCACTAGATTAAAGCCCCTACTCACGGATCTTATACAGGAGGATCAAGCGGGCTTTGTACCTAGTAGAGAGGCGAAGAACAACACCACAAAGCTTATCAATCTGATACACTGGGCAAGGACCACACACAAAGCCTCCCCCAGTCTACTTTTGTCGATAGATGCCGAGAAGGCTTTTTACAGAGTGGACTGGTCCTTTTTGCTGGCCACGATGAGAGGCTTGGGTTTTGGGGACAGATGGCTGGAGTGGCTTGACGCTATATACTCCTCCCCCACAGCTAAACTGAGAATAAATGGCCAACTATCTGTCACGGTCCAAATCCGAAATGGAACGAGACAGGGCTGTCCTCTCTCGCCACTAATTTTCATTCTAGTGCTAGAACCGTTCCTACAAGGGATAAGAGATAACATCAGATAAAGGGATTCTCTGTCAACAACACAGAATATAAGGTCTCTGCGTTTGCAGATGTTCTTTTGTTCACAGTGGCGGACCCTCTTCACTCACTTCCTCAAATTCTCAGGGAAATGGAGATCTACAGTATGGTCTCCAACTTTAAGGCCACCTTACCAAATGCGAAATCCTCCCATTACTTATCAAACCAGAACTAGAGATGCAAATCAAGACCTTATTCTCCTTCAGCTGGGCTAGTAAGTCTATCAAATACCTAGGGGTACACCTTCCACTTAAATTAGAACACATATACAAACTAAACTTCCTCCCAATCTTAAAAGCGTTCTCTGCAGACCTGATTAAATGGCACAGACCGGGCTTCGGTTGGTTTTGCAGGGTTAACATAATTAAAATGAATGTGCTCCCAAGGCTACTGTACCCTCGCCAAACTCTACCCATAGCTATCCCAAAGACATTCTTTGATACGGTGCGTAAAAACATCACAACTTTCATCTGGTCACATACCCACCCCAGACTGGCACACTCTACCATGACGACTCCCCGCAAAAGAGGGGGAGTGGGCCTCCCAGACTTGGAATTATATCACAAAGCTATACACCTAGCCAGAATTTACGAGTGGACTAAGGTACCCTCACCCCACCAATGGACAATTATAGAAAACTCATTCCTAGAATCCCCTATACAGACGTTGCCCTGGCATAAGACATCTCTTCATTTCATACGACACAAACATCATCCCACAATAGAGGCCACTATCAAGGTATGGTAATCCCTACACACCAGCGAAAACCTGTCTAGCTTCCCATCACCACTATACCCAATTACCCATAACCCCCATTATGAGCTGGGTAAGACGGGCAAACTATTAAACTCAAACCAGAAGAAAGAGTACGTCCAACTAAGGGAGGTGGCAAAAGATGGTCACCTAAGAACAATTTATATTTTAGCTGCTTCACAGACTCCGTCAGGGATACAGCAGTTACACTACGCCCAACTAACTCACTTTATCCAAATTATGCAACTCCTACCAAAAGGAGAGAGAGATCTCACAAATTTTGACAGCTGTGCTCCGAACACAAACTGAAAAGAAACGTGCTCTCCACAATGTACAAACTACTGCTTAGACCCCGGGAAAAGGACTTGCCCGCTTATGTGGGGAAATGGTGTAATGAAATGCAATTAGATATTTCCAATACCCAATGGAGACAAATATTCTTGAGAACCCACAAAACATCCACCTGCGTAAATACACAGGAGGGAAACTATAAGAGACTATCCCATTGGCACTATACCCCAGCCAAAATACACAAAATATACACGACGACACAGCACACATGCTGGAGATGCCAGCAACCCAATGCTCATCCCGCGCACGTATGGTGGGAATGCACTCACATACAAGCCTTTTGGAAACAAATTATTAAGCTCATTAACAGTGCCACAGGAATAAATATACCGTTCTCCCCGGAATATGTACTGTTCCTTCTCCCACCCCCAGGTATAAAGAAACACACTTTATCACTCATTACACACCTACTCACGGCAGCAAATCTGCTAATACCAATACAATGGAAACAGGCGCAACCCCCCTCTGTTAGAGAATGGTTTAATAAGGTATAAGGAATAAAACAAATGGAGGAGCTTACTTTCGCCACAACTAAAAACCTCAAAACATTCCACCGTATATGGGGACCTTGGAATGATTTTCTAAATAAGGCAGATAGGCAAGGGGATTGATTCGTCCCAGTATAGTGATACCTAAAATAAAACTCCCACAGGTCCGGAGATGCTTTATCTAACACAATCGCTGAGACGATTACTGACAATGTGATAGTTAAACCGTTAAACTGAACTATTTAGTTTCCTATGTAAAGTCCTATGTAAAATCGCTGTGATGATTACTGACAATGCGATAGTTAAACCGTTAAACTGCACTATTCAGTTTCCTATGTAAAGGAATATTCCGACAACAAATGTGACAATGTTTATGTAGCTCATGTTACTGTTAATCATTGACTGTTCATCTTAAATATGTACAACACTTAAAAGCTTGTTATTGTATAATGTCGCTTTTCCGATGTAATTTCTGCTGAAAAACAAATAAAATAATATAAATAAATAACAGTGTTGGCTACCTCATCCTCCTCCTCCACCACTGCTTCCACCTACACCGCCATGGTCACCTCCTCCTCAACCTATGGGTCACTTAGTATAAACTAGGTACACATTAGCAGAGGCTTGTGAAAGCCTTTTCTCCATGCATCAGGAGTTAATAATGTCTCCATGCATCAGGACTGCAAGAAATGCACCGCAGGCCGCAAATGTTTCTTTATTTTTATATGTCCCAATATTTTGGGGGCTACCTAAATATTAAAAAATATATATATATATAAAAAACAGTGTTGGCTACCTCATCCTCCTCCTCCAATGCTGCTTCCACCTACACCGCCACGGTCACCGCCTCCTCAACCTATGGGTCACTTAGTATAAACTATGTACACAATAGCAGTGGCTTGTGAAGGCCTTTTTTCCATGCATCAGGAGTTGAGCATTTCTCCATGCATCAGGACAGCAAGAAATGCACCGCAGGCCGCAAATGTTTCTTTTTTTATATGTCCCAATATTTTGGGGGCTACTCCAATTAAAATAATATATATATATATATATATATATATATATATATATATATAAAACAGTGTTGGCTACCTCCTCCTCCTCCACCGCTGCCTTCACCTACACCCCCATGGTCACTGCCTCCTCAACCTATGGGTCACTTAGTATAAACTATGTACACAATAGCCGAGGCTTGTGAAGGCCTTTACTCCAGGCATCGGGAGTTGAGCATTTCTCCATGCATCAGGACTGCAAGAAATGCAATGCAGGCCGCAAATGTTTCTTTTTTATATGTCCCAATATTTTGGGGGCTACCCCAATTAAAATAAAAAAATATATATTTGTAGAAAAACAGTGTTGGCTACCTCCTTCTCCACCGCCGCTTCCACCTACACCGCCACGGTCACCGCCTCCTCAACCTATGGGTCACTTAGTATAAACTATGTACACAATAGCAGAGGCTTGTGAAGGTCCTGATCCTTTATTGGCTGTGTTTTATTCTATCAATACAGATTGTGTCATGCAGAAGAAAACTGGATGTGATGTGGGCACCTAGGGGGCTAAAATGGTTTGACTACTTACTGTGGGATGGTAAAGGGGGACTTCAGCATTATGAGCACTATAGCATTAAAACATTACAGAAACCATGCTTGTTTGTAAGCTTGGCCAGGATAATCGTAATTCAAATCAAGTATTTAAGAGACACTCTACATATCATTGTTTAAATTATGATAGCACCTCTGTGTGCGGGGAAATGTGGAGAAATATATTTCAGTAAACTTGCTTGTTTCGCTTTGAATAAATGATTGATCTTTATCCCCCTTATAAGCTTGCATGGCTACTCTTTGTGTTGTCCTTGGTGGATAATATATCACCTATATTAATTTCAGTTCTCTGTTTGGAAAATTGTAAGCAGCCCATCAATTTTTAATGTATTTTCATATATATCTGAAGTATTTTTACTTATTTTGTATCCATATATTCTACTTCTGGGAAGAATATTCACTCTATGTTATATTGCAATAAGGAGGATCATATAAATGTGAGTGCATCAACATATGTTTTTTTTTTTTATAGTTTAATGTTCTGTACATACTTCACCATGAAATATCTACTAATGTTTTTTACATATACCTCTCAGACATTGCATCTCTTAAATTATGTGCTAAACCCAAACTCATCTCTAGCTGAGGATTGTACCATCAAGCCACCATTATAGAGATAGATGTGCCTCTATTAAGTGTGAGCTGAGATCAATATAGATTCTTTTTTTAATGTAGTATTTTTTATAATCACTTTTACATATTCAATATATGGATTCGTGACCCCAAAGTATACTTTAAGTGTAGCACTATATTTTATGTCACATTGAAAGATCTACTAGCAAGGTATTGCATCAAATTATTCGTTTTTGGAGAATATCCCTTCCTTTATTATTTCTTTGTATATGGTTTGTTAAAGTAGAGGGATTCACAGCTGGTTTGATTGTTTAATAATACCTGACAGTTCTTGGATAATCGCATGACCTATCCTGCCATATAATTTTTTTATTACAGAGTAAATGTCTAGAATATCATCTGTCATGAAAGTGGTAACTGGCAAAATTAGGGCATAGAGAGGGGCAGAGGTACAGATATTGGAAGGAGAAATGAATTTAAGGTGTCTGATACCTGTTAAATAGAAGATGACAGTAAGAAAAGACTGAAGTATGAAAAGAATGAAGCACTTACTTAGCACACAGCATACGATCAGCTATATAAGGCATTATGAAATTATGAGAAAGATAAACATTCACACTTAACACTCCTCCAATAACAATGTCTCCATCCTGGAAATATTGAAAGTCCTCCAACCAGGGTGTCATTATCAAGTCACACGTCATCGCTGAGCTCCGCATTGCAGAAATTACACATCGGAACAGCATAAACCATAGCACTTTAACCACATCTGATCCAGATATATGAAGCAGCATTATTACTTTAGACATAGTAATGTATCAAAAACAAACACCGTATCACAGATCCAGGATTCAGTGATGGTCAGGATAATGCCACTTGCAGTTTGAATCTCCTATTGTAATGAATCGAAATGATCTCCCTCCTTTTATACAGTGTAGTGGAATGAATTTCAATGGGTGCTGGATATAGCTATGGACCTGTGTGCTTTGGGATATTTGGGTTGTCAACATTTCTAAAACATATCAATATCTAGCTCTAAATTTACTAAGCATGGTGCTTCTATTTCCAATTCCCTTCTCTCTGATTTTATAGATTTCTGTTTTCTTATCCAAGTTTAAACTAACATTTTGCATTTTATATGGGTATTAATTTTTCCCATAAACAGGTTTGCATTATAATAATCACTTTAAGGGGTGCAAGCAATATATAGGTCGATATGGAAGAGACCCACTGGCCACCAATTAATTAGTTAAGGCTCATTCTATTTATTATTTGTTTAAGCAAACCTAGAAAATGTTTTGGTCCAGTAAATAAAAAAATGAAGTTGACAATTTTATTTACCTTAGAAATATTTACTATGCCTCAAATGGGAGAGAGAAAGAAGTTTGCTAGACTTATTCCACTTCAGAAACAAAATGTACTTTAGCTATAGAGCAGGATTCCTTAAACAAGCAATAGCAGATTGTGTCCCCATGGGTAGTTTTAACATTTCTCCAGTATTTGCCTAGTTTGGTGGCTTTGAAAAAGAAACAGTCTAGGAGACTCTTGATTGACACTAAAGAGAGGCTGGCTCCTGAGAAGATGATTCGAAATGAGGTCTAATATAGAATATGGATTTGACCCACTGGATGACCAAGAAACACAAATACACAGAAAATGCTGATAGTTTGAGTACTAGCTTTAACAATGGATGATTCATTGAAGAATATAAATATTAAACTCTAATGTAAACAGTTAAAGAAAATAAAACACAAAAAAATGAAAGCTCTAAAACTGCAGAATGGATTAGATATAAACTACTTATTTCCCTTTTGTTCGGTTCCCGAACACAATACGTGTTTATACACCATTGAGCACCGTCCACCCCTGTATTATTTCCTGTAACTGAGACATAATTGAGTTATCCTGCTTTGGACTGAATTATCTCTCAGACACAAAAACGCCTGGGAGGATTTTGTGCATGTCTCTATGGAGACCCCATGAGCCAAGACTTCATGAAGGTACAGCACACAATCCCTCTCCTCTGCTTGGGAGATAATTGTGTAAAGTCCTGTAAGTAACTCAATTATCTCCAGGCAGAAAAACCACAATTTCACAAAGTTCATAAAGTACCCCAAAACATAACATACCCCCAAAATGTTACATCCCCAGATAGCCCTGTTCTGGGTGAACAACATATCCAAAAATCACACAGATCAGAGCAGGGGTTCAAAAATTTCATGGAAGTCTCTTTTTGACTATGTCAGGATTACTATATGATCCAGCACGTAGAATTGTGTTACACAGATGACTAATAGGTAACATATTACCGGGCCTTAGAATGGCCGGACTAACGTACCAAAGAATAGTCAGGGTGCTAGCAGAGGTCAGGGGACACAAAACGTGCACGAGCGGTTAGTCACGTGAGCGGACGTGGGGGTATAATTAGCCGTGGATCAACAGAGGCCGGTGTCCATTAACATGCTGCAAGTGTTAGTCATGCAAATGCAGGTCCACTGACTGCAAGGTGAGGAAGAATATGTTACAGCCTGGCTGCAAACATGGCTTCATGCCCAAAACAGTTCCAGGGAATTAGGGCCTGGGCCCATAGTCACAGGGTAGGAGGCAAGCAAACAGGCCCCTCCAAAAACTCCACAACCGTTTGGAGGAATTGACTAGAATGTGTGAACCAATCTCCAGGCAGTGCACAACTGCCAGTGCCAATGGTATGATAGGGGCGCCAGGGGACGTAGCTTTGAAATTGGCCAAATGGTTTTGGTTTAAAAACCTGTCCACCACGACAAGCTACAAGCCACCTGGCAGGGCCAATATCAAGTGGTAAAACAGAGGTATTACACCACTTATGTGATCGGCCCTTGCACTGGTAGTGGGAGGAGAGGCATGCTCCACGTGCACATGCTCAAACCCTAATACAAGAGAAGGGAAGATGTGATGGCCATTTGTGCACCCACCTCCAATGACTTTGAGAATCTTCCCTTCCCTTACCTCCAAGGTGAGGTTCAGCTAGAGGAACAGCTGGATGCCCAGGAGCGTATCCAGGTATGTCAATTTCTAGCCATGAAAGAAGCTACCTTTTTGAATGTACCCGGATACCCTGGCAATCACCTGGTAGAAACTCCCGAACAGCTACCCCTCCAACAGACCCCCTACCGAATCCCAGAAGCTGTTTGGGAAAATATGAGACAGGAGATACATGAGATGCTCCATCTTAGGGTTATAAATGCGTCCGACAGTCCAGGATCGATGAGCTCCTTGATAGGATGGCTCAAGGACAATACCTTACCACCCGAAATCTGCCTTTGTCACCCCATTCAGCCTGTTTCAGTTTAAAGTCATGCCATTCGGAATGAAAAATGCCCCAGCCATGTTCCAACCGCATGGTAGACAGACTTCTCGATAGTTTCCAAGATTATGCATGTGCATACTTGGATGACATTGTAATGATTAGTGAAAACTTGGAAGAACTTTGGTCCACATAGGGATGGTACTAGACTGGATAAGAGAAGCATGTTTGCAATATGTATAACCAAATAATTGCTTGTTTGCAATATGTGTACATGTTATTATTATATTTTATATTTTTTATTCTTTATTTGTTATTTTTTAGGTGCTCCCAATCCATCTAAAGTTTTTTTTTCACACAGACACTTCAATGTTTGGGTTGGGAGCAGTATTAAGCCAGGTCAGAGAAGATAACTGAGAACACTTGGTAGCTTACCTAAGCAGGAAACTTCTACCCGGGAGGTGAGCTACACAGCCATCAAAAAGGAGTGTCTGGCAGTGGTGTGGGCCTTGAAAAAACTTCAGCCATATTTGTAAGGACAGCAGTTCACCTTACTCATGGATCACAACCCTAAAGTAATGGCTAAACTGAATGGTGGGGGACAATGCCCGGTTGTTGCGGTGGAGCTTGGCATTACAACCGATTTCACCATCCATTACCACCACGGGAAACAGAATGGCAATGTCGGCAGGTTATTTTGACAAATTGAACTAGAAAAGTGATCCATGAGTACTTCCTGGACATTCATACATTAAGGATCAGACTGTGTATGCCAGCTTGTGGTTAAGGGGGAGCCGTGTAGTGGAATGGATTAGTTATAAACTACTTATTTCCCTTTTGTACGGCTGTCCAAAGCCCCTCTGTTCAGTTCCTGAACAGAATACGTGTGGTCCCCCTTTTAAACACCCTCGAGCACTGACCAGCCCTGGCTGTTAACCGCAAATGAACAATTATCTCCCATGCTTTCCCTGGGTGGCAGCCTTCATATATCTAAATACACGTGGTCTAAAGAGTGGAAGCCATTTTGTCTCCCAAACTCAGGTAGCGGTACTTGGTCATCAAATGTATGGAACTCTATGTCGGCTACACAACCTTGCGGATGCTGGGGATCCTTGTACCACTGCCCGTTCAACTTCCCAAACAGTTAGGAGAATGGCGTTCGGGAGAGAGAAACTACCAAACAGGGGGAGCATTTGCTCCCTAAAAGCCAGGGGGAGCATTTGCTGGTGTTTGTACAGGAGCCCCCAAAAGAAGACCGACCGTCACCTCTTTTTCTATGGATCTGTTTTGGGACATCACCTTGCGGTTGGCACGTCAAAACTTTACCCGAATGGCGATTCCATTCTACCAAAGGGATCTGAGCGCTATTTTGACAACTTCGGTGCTCAGACCCAAGCTATTCGGGAATATGACATTTGTGGGGTTCCTATTTTGACAACATGGGTGCTCAGACTCAAGCTATAAGGGGATATGACTTTTGTGGGGTTCCTATACAATTTTGATATGTTTTTGGGGTGTTTTGTGTCATTCTATATTATTTCCTGTAACTGAGATATAATTGAGTTATCTTGCTTTGGACTCAACTATCTCTCAGACACAGAGACGCCTGGGAGGGACTTGCATATTTCTCTATGGAGAACCCATGCTGCGGTCTGTGCATAAAAGCAGAGTGTGGTACAATAAATCTCAGTTGACTCCCAGAACTATGTGTCATCTAGTTGCTGGAGGGAAAGGGCTATATTCACTACAGCACTTCTTACAGCTTTGAGGAAGGAACAGCGGAGATACCTAGTCGGGGTATTGGAGCTCCACTACAATTGGTGGCAAGCGGTGGGATACAAGCCTCACAACAGAAGCAATACAATACCCCAGTCAATTCATAGGGTATATTTAAAAAAGTCATATATCTAGTTGATAATAATTGCAGGTAATGCATAATTAACATACTCCTTTATATGAATGATAACATTAAATGTCCAGATCAAACACTAATCAAATTACAAAATAATAATAATTTTAAGAATAATGAGCATCATGGAATGCCTTGGCAGGAAGAAAAAGTTGCGTTAATATATAAAGCTGAAATGTCCCTGCACACAATCTCACCAACATGACAAAATCAATTATATTTGTTCTCATGGAGTGAATTCCTCTTGGAACTTTGTAGAGTTGGGCTCCCCAAAAATGTAATAAAGTGCAGATAGCTTTGACCAAGAATGTAGGAGTCCGTGAAAAGAATAATATAGAATAGTTAGAAAATAGTTAGAAAATAGTTAGAAAACCAGGAGTTTAAACTAGCAAGGTAATTGCTTTACTGTTCTGCAACTGAGGAAATCAGTGTTAGCAAGATTGCTGGTTTGACTCAATGCACATCATGTTGCATGTATGCATACCTGGATGTACCCATCCAGGGTCCATACTGCTGTGGAGGTGTGTGCGAGTGACTTCTCTGGAAGCTCAGACTGGAGATCTCGAGAAGCAGATTGCAACATTAAGGGAGATTGACAATCTTGAGAGGAGTCTGCTGCTCACTGAGCAGAGTTTAGAGGGGACAGGGAGTGGAGTGGGAGGAGATAAGACAGATGGGGTGACAGTGGGGCGAGGAAGCTTTGGGGGAGGCAAGAGGAAAGTACTAGCTAGTCCTGATTTCATGCAACCTAGCTGTCATGGGATGAAGGGTGTCTCAGCATGGTAATGGACCATCAGGGCTTGGTACAGGGTAACCAGACGCCCCCTGGTGTTGAGCACCAGTGTTTGTGCGGCCACATACCAGGGCCCTGATGCAGCTACTGCGGATCCCAAGAGCTAGGAGCTTGATGATATGCAGACCTCCCAGGTATGTATCCAGTACAGAAACAAGGCAAGACTAGGACAGGCACCTAACAAGAAAACAAGACAAGACTAGAAGAACCCATAACAGGAGCAGGACAGAAAGCAGAACCCAGAGCATGTACACAAGACATAAGGGAAACATGAACAGGGAATACAAGACAAAATAAAACAAGACAAGATATGCAAGGCAAAACAGGAGACATAACTAAGTACTATATATGTAAAACATTGGAGATTTAGTCATACATAGATGTATGCAGCCCACCACTGTGTCAAAGTACCCCAATTAAGGTGGGTTACTAACTACCTAGATATGCATGACTGAGTAAACAATAATAAAACACACACAGCACTTACCTGCAAGAAAGAGCAGAGGACTTGTAGCAACTGCCTGCAGGAAAAAACTGAAACAAAAGGATTCATGGAAAAGGAACGGGTGTGGCAACATAAAACAAACATTTAAAAGAAATCCAAGAGACTTGGAATTCCAGGAACAGAATACAGGAATGAACCCAGAAAATCCAGCATAAAGAAAACCAGACATGGAATAGAAAACCAGAAAAAACAAGAAAAACTAAACAAGAATTGTAAAAAGAGTACTGGATACTAGAATCCAAAGCCAGACATCTCGGCAGAACAGAACAGGATGTGACACTAGCAAATTTGCCCGTTTGAGTGAAGATGTTGGGAGCATCAGCTCAGCAATAGCTGTATTAGAGGAATCTGTTCCCTCTAACAGCTGAGGGAATAGCCCCTCTAGTACGGGTGGGGATGAAAATGTAAGGAAGGCTAGACAGGTTGTGATGATAGGGGACTCTATCATTAGTGGAGTAGGTAGGGCAATCTGCCACTCTGATCAGCTCAACAGTTTGCTGTCTCCCGGGTGCTCAGGTCCGGCATTTTGCTGACAGAGTGGTTGGATTATTGGGAGGGGCTGGGGATGACCTAGCGGTTATGGTCCATGTTGGTACTAATGACAAAGTAAGAGGAAGATGGAAGGTCCTAAAAGAAACAACTTTAAACCAATGTGGCTTAGTAGAGAAGTAAAACAAGAGATTAAAAATAAGAAAAGGGCATTTAAAGCATTTAAATCGGACAAATCAGAGGCATCCTATAAAAGATATAAGGAAGACAATAATGTGGTCAAAAAGGTGATTAGATTCACTAAACTTCCAAATGAAAAAATGATAGCCAAAGAGACAAAACCAACCCAAAGCATTGTTTTTTTTATAAATTCTTTATTTTCGAAGGTACATATTTAGAATTACAGACAGATCTTTGACATGGTAGTACATCAATTATAGCAGTTTTTTTTTAACGCTGTCGCATTGTTCGTAATAGTATTGCTGTTGCTAGCTGTTGAGCACATACAGTTCACAGTATTTCCCATGTCCAATCTGGCTGTCTGGTGTACATTTTCCTTTTTACCGGGTAGGGGTGAACTGGGGTACATGGTCTCGGGGTCTACTAGCTTCCCTCGTTAGTTGTTAGCGTTATCTCTTCCCTTTTCTGTTGGGGTTGTGGGGGTAAGGGGGTACAGTAGAGAAGGAAGAAGGGGAGGGGGAGAGAGAGAGAGAAGGGAGTAGAAACAAAAAAGGGGGGGCTGGGATCAGTGATTGTTGTAGGTGCGTGTGGTGTGCTTTGCTGCCCACCTATGCGTGTCAGTGGCGGGGGGGAGTGGGTATTCTCTCTGTTTGCTCCCTCTCTGCATGTGTTGGGTTTCAGTTGTTTCATCGGGGGGGCCTGGGGTGGGGGCCTAATGTCTTCGGGGTTCGTCCCGTCATTATGCGGTATGGGGTCCCGCCTCTGATCCCGTTATCTGGCCTTTGCGGTCCAGTGCCATGCCTGTTGTGACGGCTGGAGCCATGGGGCTGTGCCGTGTAGGGGCCCTAACCGTCCGGTGCTTAGGCTCTGGGCAAGTGCTCGTCTCGGGTGGGATCCCCTCCGTTGGCCCATGTCGGTCCGTAGGATGGCAGTAGTCCGTCCGTCGGGGTCAGGGACTGGTGTGGGTTCTTCCCTGGAGTGCCCCCTTCCTCTCCGGGGTTTCCTCCTCCTCTAACAACGGGGGGTCTTGTGGTGGGACCGTGGGTATTGTTCCCCCCCAGCCGTCCGCCCGCGCCCACCGGGGCCCCCTATGGGGGAGGAGGGTAAGGGGGATGGGTCGTTGGAAGGGGGGTGGGTTTGTGGGGTGAGGGTGCGGCCGGTGTCCGGTGTTGGGTCCGGCTTACACGGTTTGTTCGTGCCGTGGAGTTCGCCAGGTATTGGGGCTGGTGGGGTCAGCTGTCACGTGAGGCGTTTATGTTATTGCAATGGAGTCCAGCGTCGGGTAGTTTATGTCCCAGGGATCCCAGGTTTGATGAAATGCTTTGTAAGAGTCGTGGATCTGCGTGGTTAGCTCGTCCAGGTCTCGGGTTTCTATGATCTTGTTGATGATGGTTGAGAGTGCGGGAATTCGGTGGTCGGCCCACCGCTCCGCGATCGCTCTTCTAGTCGCCAGTATTATCCTCGCGGCTAGCTTGTTCTCGCTCCTGGTGAGGGAGTCCAGAGGTTTGTTGAGTAGTGTCGTCCACGGCTGCGCCGGGTAGGGTTTGTTTAGAATGTGTTCTATGAGGCCGCTGATTGCCATCCATAGTGGTTTAATTTTTGGGCAGGTCCACCAGCAGTGTATGTAGGAGCCAGTTTCACCACACAGCTTCCAGCACAGGGTGTCGGGTTTTTGACCCATTTTGTGGAGTCTGTATGGTGTCAAGTACCACCGGAACAGCGTTTTGTATGTTTGTTCCTTGTGGGTGACACATACTGTCAGGGAGTTTGTTGCCTCCCAGATTTCGGCCCAGTCGCTCGATTCTTCCGGCGGCCCCAGGTCTCGTTCCCATGCGGCGATATAGGTGAGGTTCCCAAAGCATTTTTTAAATACATGAATTTAAAAAAAACAAAAAAACAATGAAGGTGTAGGTACACTAAAAATGTGATGGAGCTATTAGTGAATGAAGACCAGGAAAAGGCAGAAATGTGCAAATAATTCCTGCTAAAAATTGCAATTGGTTAACTCTAGACAAGGTGCTGCAGCAACTAAAGAAAGTTAATATAATCAAAGCTCCAGGGCCTGACAGTATTTATCCACGAGTACTTAAGGAACTAAGTGTAGAAATGAGTGAACCTCTGTTTTTAATCTTTTAAGATTCTTTTCCTTCAGGGAGTGTTCAAGAGGATTGGAGGAAGGCAGATGTGATTCCTATATTCAAAAAGGGTTCAAAATCCTTGCCTATAAATTATAGACATGTGAGCTTAACTTCTGTAGCTGGTAAAGTATTTGAAAGGTTATTAAGGGATAATATTCAAGAATTCATTGAGAAAAACATGGTTATCAGAAAAAATCTGCATGGTTTTATGAAGCACGGGTCATGTCAAACTAACTTGATTGCATTCTACGAAGCAGTAAGTAGAAGTATAGATCAGGGTGTTGCAGTGGATGTGATCTATTTTGATTTTGTCAAGGCATTTGATACAGTTCCACACAATAGATTAGTGTTAAAACTCAAGGAAATCGGTCTAGATGAAAATGCTTGTTTGTGGGTAGAACATTGGCTTAAGGATAGAGTACAACAAGTTGTCATTAAGGGTAAATTTTCAAGCTGGAAAGAGGTGTCAAGTGGGTTCTGTTCTGGGACCCATTCTATTTAACATGTTTATAAATGAACTTGAAAAAAACATTGAAAGTCATGTTTCAGTGTTTGCTGATGACACAAAACACTCTCAAGTAATACAATGTGAGCAAGATATTACTTTGCAGCAGAGGATTTAGATAGACTGAGGGACTGGGCAATCAAATGGCGGATTACATTTAATGTTGAAAAATGCAAAGTTATGCACTTCGGTGTAAAGAATGCACAAGCGTATACCCTTAATGAAAGCGAATTAGGGATAACAACACACGAGAAGGACTTGGGAATTTTATAGTCAACAAACTATGCAACAATGTGCAATGTCAATCAGCAGTGGCTAAGGCCGTAAGGTATTGTCATGCATCTCAGGATGAGCATATCATTTTGCCTTTTTATAAATCACTGGTAAGACCACATATTGAATATGCTGTGCAATTTTGGGCACCTGTTCTAAAGAAGGATATTATGGCACTAGAAAAAGTGCAGGGGCGGGCTACAAAATTAATAAAATGAAAGGAACATATCAGCTATGAAGAAAGGTTAATAAATTTAAACCTCTTTAGTTTAGAAAAACGTTGCGTTTTAGAGAGTTTTACAGAAGCTTCAACTGTCTAAGAGTTGTGCTAAGAGTTTTCTTTTTTACTGTTACAGGTAAGATTCATCTGTAGGAAAAGGTTACTGATTGCACAAGGTTTGGTTTCCTGTTGGTAATTATAAGGCATTTGATTTGATTAGGTAGCTACTTGCTATTGATTGCTGTGTAAATTAGCTATTGTTTGCTAATAAGCAGAGGCCTACCCAGGTGTTAAACATTCCTAGTGGGAGGTGATTTTAGGAGTATATAAGGGTAGTTGTCATTAGCTTGGCTAATATAGCTTGGTTGCTACATCTAAGTGTTGCTTCTAAGTGTGTGTGTGGTTGGAGATATTCTGGAGATAAACTGGAGGTAATCTGAGGTGTTCAGGAGGATAAATAAAAAGTTAAGGTTTGTTTGATTTAAATTATTCACCTCATTGGAATGGCAGACTTAGTTCAGTGTAATAGTTGCTTTGCATTTGTTTCACGTTCCACTTTTTGGAGGTTTGGTTGTTGTCTAATCTGTAGACAGTTCTCTATCTTGCGGCAGGAGATTGTATTTTTGAAGTCTGAGATTTGTAAATTATCTGGTAAGCAAACTCAAGCTGGAACTGCTGCAAAGCCACTGCCGCAGAGACATACTAGGAATGGCAGATGGATTACTGTAGGATCTGGTAGACTTGGAGTAGTGGATAAAAGGCATATTGCACAGTCTGTTGCTCTACATAATTCCTTTTCTGCACTTTCAGAGTGTAGTGGTGTCATGGAGAGAAGCACTGAGGCTAGTGGTGTTGTGCAGAGAGGCACTGAGGTTAGTGGTGTTGTGCAGAGAGGCACTGAGGCTAGTGGTGTTGTGAAGAGAGGCACTGAGGCTAGTGGTGTTGTGCAGAGAGGCACTGAGGCTAGTGGTGTTGTGCAGAGAGGCACTGAGGCTAGTGGTGTTGTGCAGAGAGGCACTGAGGCTAGTGGTGTTGTGCAGAGAAGCACTGAAGCTAGTGGTGTTGTGCAGAGAGGCACTGAGGCTAGTGGTGTTGTGAAGAGAGGCACTGAGGCTAGTGGTGTTGTGAAGAGAGGCACTGAGGCTAGTGGTGTTGTGAAGAGAGGCACTGAGGCTAGTGGTGTTGTGCAGAGAGGCACTGAGGCTAGTGGTGTTGTGCAGAGAGGCACTGAGGCTAGTGGTGTTGTGCAGAGAGGCACTGAGGCTAGTGGTGTTGTGCAGAGAGGCACTGAGGCTAGTGGTGTTGTGCAGAGAGGCACTGAGGCTAGTGGTGTTGTGCAGAGAGGCTTGAAGACTATGGTGAGGCCTAATAGAAAGCAGTTGTTGTTGGGGGATTCCATCATAAGAGGTGTGGAGATGGACAATGGTGGTCTTGTGAGGTGTCTTCCTGGAGCTACTGCTCACAGAGACAGGAGGCGTATCTGTAATATTGTTAAGCAAGCAAAGCAGGAAGGGGAATTGGATGTACTTGTCCATTTAGGGACAAATGACTTGGCTTGCAATGAGGTTTCAGAGGTTAAGGAAGTTTTTAGTGTTTTTGCCAATGATATACGGCAGGTTGCTTCCACACTGTCATTCTCTGAAGATCTGCCTGTGCATAACACTCAGAACGACAGGCGGATGTGTATTAGGGACTTTAACTTGTGGCTTGGTGAATGGTGTCGGGAGCAAGGATTTGGCTTTATTGCTCATGGTAGCTCTGTTTGGAATGGAAATAAACTGTACAAAAAAGATGGTTTGCATCTTTCTCAAAAGGGAACAAATGTTCCCAGTGAGCAGTTCAGAGGTTTTGCTAGGATGTATTTAAACTAGGAGGGGGGGCAAAAGGGTGATAAAACATCAATCCAATTGTCCCCCAAAACAAGGACAGAAGGTGCCTGTAGCAAGTGTGTTAAAAAATGATAAGCTTAGAGTCATGTCTACAAATGCTCGCAGTTTAGGGAATAAGATCCATGAACTTGTGGCAATAATGGCAACTGATAGTGTAGATTTAGTCGCTGTTACTGAGACATGGTATAATGAGAAAAATGACTGGGACATAGCAATACCAGGGTACTCTTTATATAGAAAAGACAGGGAAGGCAAGAAAGGGGGAGGGGTGGCCCTGTATGTAAAGGATAGCATAAAATCTAGCCTAATAATGGTTAGTGAAGCGAACATAGAGTCCGTTTGGGTTACGTTAGAATTTGGTAATCACACAGTAACTCGTGTAGATGTGATTTATAGGCCCCCAGGACAAATTGAAGAGTTAGATAATCTACTAGTTGAAGAAATAGCTAAAATGACAATGAAGGGGGAAGTTATCATCATGGGTGACTTTAATCTTCCTGATGTGAATTGGAAAACAAAAATAGCTACTTGTGCCAGGAGCACACATATTCTAAACTCCCTACTGGGATTGTCTCTAAAACAAGTCGTTGAGGAGCCAACTCGTAAAGAGGCCACTAGATTTAGTGTTAACAAATGGAGATTTGGTATCAGATATTACTGTAGGTGAAAGTTTAGGATCCAGTGATCATCAGTCAGTGTGGTTTAATATAAGAACAGTGACTGAGTCACACCACACAAAAACAAAAGTTTTAGACTTTAGAAAAACAGACTTTTCTAAAATAAGAATATGTGTAAAGGAGTCATTATCAGACTGGAGCAATTTAAATGGAGTCCAAAAGAAATGGGATTATTTAAAAGTTGCACTACTGAAGGCAACAGAAAATTGCATTAGGCTTGTCAGTAAAAGCAAAAAATTCAAGAAACCACTGTGATACTCCGCAGATGTGGCCAAAATAGTAAAAAACAAAAAGTTAACATTTAGTAATTATAAAAAAAACCAGAGTGAGGAAGACAGAATGACCTATACGATTAGGCAGAAAGAGGCTAAGCAAGTTATAAGAGCTTCCAAATCACACACAGAAGAGAAAATAGCACAGTCAGTAAAAAAGGGAGACAAAACTTTTTTTAGATACATAAATGAGAAAAGAAAAGTAAAACAAGGATTAGTTAGATTAAAAACAAAAGAAGATGAAAATGAAGGAAAGGGACCTCAGTTAAGAAAAAGGATAAATGAGTCATTTATTACACGTGAGTTTACAGAGGAAGAGGTTCTATTTCAACTGTCAAAAGTAAAGACAAATAAGTCAATGGGACCTGATGGAATACACCCAAAGCTATTAAAAGAGCTTAGTGGTGTACTAGCAAAGCCATTAACAGATTTATTTAACCAATCATTGATAACAGGAGTAGTCCCAGAAGATTGGAAGTTAGCGAATGTTGTGCCCATTCACAAGAAAGGTAATAGGGAGGAGTCGGGCAACTATAGGCCAGTAAGCCAGTAGTGGGGAAAGTGATGGAAACCATGTTAAAGGATAGGATTGTTGAACATCTAAAAACACATGGATTTCAAGATCAGAGACAACATGGGTTTACTTCAGGGAGATCATGCCAAACTAATCTTATTGATTTTTTTGATTGGGTAACTAAAATTATAGATCAGGGTGGTGCAGTAGACATTGCTTACCTAGATTTCAGTAAGGCTTTTGACACTGTTGCACATAGAAGGCTTATCAATAAACTACAATCTTTGAGTTTGGATTCCAATATTGTTGAATGGGTAAGGCAGTGGCTGAGTGACAGGCAACAGAGGGTTGTAGTCAATATATTCAAAGTATATTCAAAGCTTGGGCTTGTCACCAGTGGGGTACCTCAGGGATCTGTACTTGGACCCATTCTCTTTAATATTTTTATTAGTGATATTGCAGAAGGTCTTGATGGTAAGGTGTGTCTTTTTGCAGATGATACTAAGATATGTAACAGGGTTGATGTTCAAGGAGGGATAAGCCAAATGGAAAATGATTTAGGTAAACTAGAAAAATGGTCAGAGTTGTGGCAACTGACATTTAATGTGGATAAGTGCAAGATAATGCATCTTGGACGTAAAAACCCAAGGGCAGAGTACAGAATATTTGATAGAGTCCTAACCTCAACATCTGAGGAAAGGGATTTAGGGGTGATTATTTCTTATGACTTAAAGGTAGGCAGACAATGTAATAGAGCAGCAGGAAATGCTAGCAGAATGCTGGGTTGTATAGGGAGAGGTATTAGCAGTAGAAAGAGGGAAGTGCTCATGCCATTGTACAGAACACTGGTGAGACCTCACTTGGAATACTGTACACAGTACTGGAGACCCTATTTTCAGAAGGATATTGATACCTTAGAGAGAGTTCAAAGACGGGCTACTAAACTGGTTCATGGATTGCAGGATAAAACTTACCAGGAAAGGTTAAAGGATCTTAACATGTATAGCTTGGAGGAAAGACGAGACAGGGGGGATATGATAGAAACATTTAAATACATAAAGGGAATCAACACAGTAAAGGAGGAGACTATATTTAAACGAAGAAAAACTACCACAACAAGAGGACATAGTCTTAAATTAGAGGGACAAAGGTTTAAAAATAATATCAGGAAGTATTACTTTACTGAGAGGGTAGTGGATGCATGGAACAGCCTTCCAGCGGAAGTGGTAGAGGTTAACACAGTAAAGGAGTTTAAGCATGCGTGGGATAGGCATAAGGCTATCCTAACTATAAGATAAGGCCAGGGACTAATGAAAGTATTTAGAAAACTGGGCAGACTAGATGGGCCGAATGGTTCTTATCTGCCGTCACATTCTTTGTTTCTATGTTGCCTCAGAGGGGTTATGATGACATTATACAAATATAACTGGGGCCAATACAAATCATAGTGTGGAAATCTATTCACAAACCAGACTTTACAAAGGACACAAGGTCATGCCTTTAAACTAGAAGAAAGAAGATGTTGTCTAAGGCAAAGAAACGTTTTTTTTTTTTTACTGTAAGAACAATAAGGATGTGGAATTCTCGAAATAGCCACTCTAACTTCTCTTTAACTTCTCATTATAATGAAATGGCCAAAAAAGCTAAAACCCCAAAGGAATAATCTCCAATATTAAAACCAAATAAAGATGCTAAGGAGATTTGTAATTAAATACCAATATAATTAATAAATATAGATATGAAAATATATGCAGCAATTATAGCATCCAGACTAAAATTGATTATTGAGCAAATTATTGATCCCGACCAGGTGGGTTTTATCCTGGGTAGATCTTCAGAAAGCTGTACCAGAAGAATTTTGGACATACTGGATAGATCGGAATGTCTGGGAATTCCAATGCTGACCCTGTCATTAGATGCTGAGAAAGCCTTTGACAGGGTCAGCTGGAATTTCCTCGACGCTGTTTTAACTTCCTTTGGTTTTGTTGGTTGGATACATTGAGCCATTATGGCCCTTTATTCAGAACCAACGGCAAGAATAGTTGGGGTAAATATAGTATTAAACTGGTTTAATCTTCGAAATGGAACGAGACAGGGTTGCCCTTTATCTCTGTCAGGGTACCTGAGGCCTCTACCTCTAAGGGAGGTAGAGACTTGGTGGTGTATCCGTCCAGGCGAGCTGTTTCCTCCGTTCCTCGCGGTTCATCCAGTCACTTAAACACCGGCCGCGAGGAATCCACGTCCTTTTCTAGCAGGACGCTCAATACGTGACGTCATGACGATAGCACGAGCAATCTGTCACTCAAGTGTCCGATATCCAATCGGTACTTGTCAGAGGCGTGATTTCCATCCAGAGCCAGGGTATTTAAGCTTACTCCTTACTTCAGCTCATTGCCCTGTCGTGGTTCTAGCTTGTCTAGTCACTCAGTGCTCTGGTATTCTAGTTTGCTCTTTTGGTTTTGACTCGGCTTGTCGTACTACCCTGTTTCTCTGTTATCCCTTGACCCGGCTTGTCTCTCGCTTATCTGTCTTCTCGTTCCCTCGACCTCGGCTTGTCTCTGACTATTCTTTACTCTCGGTACGTTAGTCCGGCCATTCT
This sequence comes from Pelobates fuscus, assembly GCF_036172605.1. Lineage (NCBI taxonomy): Eukaryota > Metazoa > Chordata > Amphibia > Anura > Pelobatidae > Pelobates > Pelobates fuscus. The sequence continues at coordinate 8,473,837 of NC_086322.1, read as the reverse complement.
AAGGCCCGGTATACGTACCTTTCCACTCTTTGTACTCTGCGTGTTGGATCCCTGTCCCGATCCTGACATTACGACAGGGCCAATGGATCCTGCAGGTACAAACAGTCAGCTTGGTTCTTCGGATCCCAGGTTTGACGCCATGGAACATAGGATGGATCAGATGGCTTTGGCACTACAGGCACTTTTGTCTCGTGCTAGTAATCCACCTGAGGAGACACATACTCCTTCTATCTCTCCTGCAGTCTCAGGTCTAGAGGTAGCCACTGTAGGTGCTTCTTCCCGTATTACCCCACCAGTACGTTATGGCGGGTCACCGGAGAGGTGTCGTGGCTTTCTAAACCAGATTAGCATCCATTTCGAATTACAACCCCGCTCTTATCCTACAGATAGAGCAAAGGTTGGATTTATTATTACTCTGCTCATTGAAAAAGCTTTGAGATGGGCCAATCCTTTATGGGAGAATGATAACCCACTAGTCTATAATTATAATGCCTTTGTAGCTGCGTTTAGAAGAACTTTTGACCCTCCTGGCAGAAAGGTCAATGCAGCTAGATTAATGTTGCGCCTTAAACAGGACAATCGAACACTTGTGGATTATGCACTAGAGTTCAGATCCCTGGCGGCAGAAGTTAAGTGGAACGAACAGGCTTATATAGATGTGTTTTTGAATGGGTTATCAGATGTAATTCTGGACGAGGTCGCTACTAGAGAACTCCCTGAAAATTTGGAGGATTTAATTTCTTTTATATCTCGTATTGATGAACGCTTAAGAGAGAGGCAAAACACTCGAGATAGGACCCGTAGACCCTCCTTTAAACTAGCGCCTACCTTTCAAATCTCTGAGTTCGAAGACTTACGTATTCCTGAACCTATGCAGATAGGCAGTACTCATCTCACTGAAAGGGAGAGACAGTACAGGAGAAGGGAGGGTTTATGTATGTATTGTGGAGTCAGGGGTCATTTACGCCTAAATTGTCCCAATCGTTCGGGAAACGCTCGCACCTAAGTTCCTCTAGAGGACAGGCCTTGGGTGTTTCTACTTTGTCCTCTATTCACAACTACAAGGAGCTCAGGCTTGTGTTACCCGTTTCTTTAAAGTGGGAGAAGGGGGTAGTTAAGACTAATGCACTAATCGATTCTGGAGCTGCTGAGAGCTTTATAGATCAGGGTTTTGCTGCCAAGCATGCTATTCCATCCCAGTTAAAAGAGACACCTCTGGCTGTCGAGGCCATCGATGGTAGACCGTTACTTGAGCCTGTTATTTTCCATGAGACCATACCGATTAACTTGACTGTTGGCATCCTGCATAAAGAGGATATATCCTTAATGCTCATTTCTTCTCCATCTATTCCCATAGTCCTGGGGTACTCCTGGCTGAGGAGACACAACCCTATTATTAATTGGGAATCAGGGGAGATAGTTTCGTGGGGAGAGAATTGTCAAGAAAAATGCTTGCGGAAGGTCTTACCTCTTGGATTAACTAATACATCGAATACCTCTGACAATCCTACAGAGACACAAATTCCGCCTCAGTATCTAGATTTAAAGGCAGTATTTGACAAAAAGAAAGCCGATACCTTACCCCCACACAGGTCCTTTGATTGCAAAATTAACCTACTCCCTGGTACCATGCCTCCCAGAGGTCATGTATACCCATTATCTATAAAGGAGAACTCAGTCCTAGAGGAATATATTCACGAGAACTTAGACAAGGGATTCATCAGGAGGTCCTCCTCCCCTGCCGGGGCTGGATTTTTTTTTGTTAAAAAGAAAGATGGTTCTTTGAGACCTTGTATTGATTATCGAGGCTTGAATAAGATAACCATTAAAAATGCCTACCCGATTCCCTTGATCACCGAACTCTTCGATCGTTTGAAGGGCTCTACAATTTTCACCAAGTTAGACCTCAGAGGGGCATATAACTTGGTGAGAATCCAGCAGGGACATGAGTGGATGACGGCATTCAATACTCGATATGGCCACTATGAATATACTGTCATGCCTTTTGGGTTATGCAATGCGCCAGCGGTATTCCAAGATCTGATTAATGAGGTTCTTAGGGAATTTCAGCAAGAGTGCGTCATTGTATACCTAGATGACATACTCATTCATTCTAGTGACATTGAGATTCATCACAAGCAAGTCAGGAGGGTTTTGCACAAGCTTCTCCAGCATGGCTTGTATTGCAAGTTGGAGAAATGTAGCTTTGATCAAACCCAGGTAACCTTTCTCGGCTATGTGATCTCTGGGGAGGGATTTAAGATGGATCCGGATAAGCTCCAATCCATTCTAGAGTGGCCTTTACCCACAGGTCTTAAAGCCATACAGAGATTTATTGGTTTTTCCAATTATTATAGGCGCTTTATTAAGGGCTATTCTTCCATTATTGCACCTATCACTAACATGACCAAACAGGGGGCTGACACTAAGAATTGGACTACTGAAGCTCTCCTTGCGTTCAAGACTCTCAAGGAGCTTTTCGCTTCCGCTCCAATTTTAGTTCACCCTGACACTTCTCTGCCTTTTTTGCTCGAGGTAGACGCATCAGAGACTGGTTTAGGTGCTGTTCTATCTCAAAGGTTGGGTGTTGATAAACCATTACATCCATGTGGATTTTTCTCTAAAAAATTGACCGGTACTGAAAGCAGGTATGACATTGGTGACAGAGAATTACTAGCGGTTATCAAGGCTTTGAAAGAATGGAGACATTTATTGGAAGGTACATTACATCCTGTTACCATCCTGACAGACCACAAGAACTTGTCCTATATCGGAGAGGCCAAGCGTCTGTCCTCCAGGCAGGCTCGTTGGTCGTTGTTTCTTACCCATTTCAATTACGTTCTGACTTACAGACCTGGGTCAAAGAATTCTAAAGCCGATGCGCTATCTCGCCAATATGAACCCTCTGCTTCAGTTGAACCACTTTTGTCTTCCATTGTACCCAAATGCAATATTATTGCTAATACCAGTCTCAAAATTCATTCTCCGCTACTTGACCAGATCTTGAAGTCACAACATCTAGCTCCCGGAAACACTCCTGAGGGAAGAAACTTTGTTCCTCCTGAACTTCAACTGGAGCTCTTACAATGTTTTCATGAAAGTAAAATAGCTGGTCATCCTGGTATTCGCAAGACATACTCTCTGATATCCAAGGATTTCTGGTGGCCTTCACTTCGAAAGGATATTGAGGAGTTCGTCGCAGCTTGTGAGACTTGTGCCAAGACTAAACTACCTCATGCATCCCCATGTGGCCTATTACACCCCTTGGACATTCCTGAGAAACCTTGGTCCTGTTTGTCCATAGACTTTATCGTTGATTTGCCTGCTTCCAAAAGACAGACTGTTATTCTCACGGTGGTGGATAGATTTACTAAGATGGCCCATTTCGTGCCATTACCTAAACTTCCGACTTCTCCTGAATTGGCGGAGATTTTTGCGAGAGAGGTTTTTCGCCTACATGGGATTCCTTCAGAGATTGTTTCTGATAGAGGTTCTCAATTTGTCTCACGTTTCTGGAGATCCTTTTGTTCTCAAATGGGCATCAAATTGAACTTTTCCTCTGCCTATCACCCTCAGTCTAACGGAGCTGCTGAACATACTAATCAAAAGATCGAACAGTATCTGCGTTGCTTTGTTTCCGAACACCAGGACGATTGGGTCGGTCTGATTCCTTGGGCGGAGTTCGCACACAATAACCTTGTTTGCGATTCAACTCGCTCTAGCCCTTTCTTCATGAACTATGGCTTTCATCCTTCGATTTTTCCTTCGGTTTCCTCTTCTCAGGGGATACCGTCGGTTGATGATCATGTCGCCAACCTGAAGAAATTATGGGACCAGACTCGACAAATTCTATTACATAGTTCCTCGCTGTTCAAGAAACACGCTGACAAACATAGAAGAGCGGCTCCTGTTTTTGTTCCTGGGGATAGGGTATGGTTGAGTACTAAGAATATTCGCCTAAAAGTTCCGTCCATGAAATTTGCTCCTCGCTACATAGGCCCTTACAGGGTTCTCACTCGTATCAATCCGGTGGCGTATCGCCTTGCTCTGCCACCTGCCTTACGCATTCCTAACTCTTTTCATGTCTCCTTGTTGAAACCCCTCATTTGCAACAAATTCTCCTCTAAGGTCCCCTCGCCTCGTCCTGTTCAGGTGGAGGGTCGGGAGGAGTACGAGGTCAGCTCCATCATTGACTCCAGAATTTCAAGGGGAAAATTGCAATATCTGGTCAACTGGAGGGGATATGGTCCTGAGGAGAGGAGTTGGGTACCTCAGGAGGACGTCCATGCTTCTCGCCTTCGCAGAGCATTTCACCTCCGCTTCCCATCTCGCCCCGGTTCATTCCGCCCGGTGGGCGTATCTGAGAGGGGGGGTACTGTCAGGGTACCTGAGGCCTCTACCTCTAAGGGAGGTAGAGACTTGGTGGTGTATCCGTCCAGGCGAGCTGTTTCCTCCGTTCCTCGCGGTTCATCCAGTCACTTAAACACCGGCCGCGAGGAATCCACGTCCTTTTCTAGCAGGACGCTCAATACGTGACGTCATGACGATAGCACGAGCAATCTGTCACTCAAGTGTCCGATATCCAATCGGTACTTGTCAGAGGCGTGATTTCCATCCAGAGCCAGGGTATTTAAGCTTACTCCTTACTTCAGCTCATTGCCCTGTCGTGGTTCTAGCTTGTCTAGTCACTCAGTGCTCTGGTATTCTAGTTTGCTCTTTTGGTTTTGACTCGGCTTGTCGTACTACCCTGTTTCTCTGTTATCCCTTGACCCGGCTTGTCTCTCGCTTATCTGTCTTCTCGTTCCCTCGACCTCGGCTTGTCTCTGACTATTCTTTACTCTCGGTACGTTAGTCCGGCCATTCTAAGGCCCGGTATACGTACCTTTCCACTCTTTGTACTCTGCGTGTTGGATCCCTGTCCCGATCCTGACAATCTCTCCTTCTCTACGTTATATCGCTGGAACCGTTAGCTATTAATATCAGAGCGAATCTAAAGATTAAAGGATTCTCAACTAACAAATCAGAAGCTAAAATATCATTATATGCTGACGATATTTTATTATATTTAACATCTCCTGAAACTTCTTTACCCCAAATTCTACAAGAAATAAACAAATATAGTGAAGTATCAAATTATAAATTGAATGTATCTAAATCTGTTGCCTTAACCAACAAGGCTGAAGATTATTATTTCAAAGATCTTAAAAATAATTATAACTTCATCTGGTCAAACGATAATTTTAATTATCTAGGGGTGTTGATCTCGATACAGTCTATGAACACAACAGAAATTAATGTGCTAAATCTTTTAAAATATACTAATATAAAGCTTAAAAAATTGCGAATTTTGGAATCTTTTTGGTCTGGCAGGATCAACATAATAAATGCATATATTATTCCTAAATGGTCTTATCTGTTTAGAATGCTTCCCCTTCAGATGCCATTTATCTGGTTAACTATGATCCAAGCTAGTTTTCAGACATTCATATGGAAAGGTAAAATACCTAGAATAAGTTCCAAAGTACTTACAAGGAAATACAATCAAGGGGGGTTAAATTATCCTGATGTTATTTTTCTAATATCATTGGCCATATATATATATAAGTTAAAAGTTGAATCCTTCAAAAAGTATATGTGGTATGTCATAGCAGTTGGAAGAGATAGATTGGAAGTATATCTATGGTTTAAACAGCAATACAAAAATTACTGATCAATTTAAATCAAAATCTTTAATATTATCCCAATTAATTCGGGCTTGGGACATACTGAAAAAAAGTTTAAACATTTCTCATAAAGTTATTAATACTTGTCATTTGGCTATTCTGGAAGATAATATGCAAGATATTTCCTTAAATAATTGGTCTAAACATCAACTGAGTATGAAGGATATCTGTCAAAAAGATCAACTGTTATCCTTTGTTGATATTAAAACCCAATTAAAACTTCCAAATAAAGAACCTTTTTTCATATCTGAGAATCAAGAACGTTTTAAATCAAGCTCTATTAGCAAATTCATCTAAATTTGAATCTTTAATTTTATAAATTTTCAACTATACTAAAATAAAAAGAATAACTCCCAAAGCAGCCAAGTTAATTACTCTCTCTGAGCAAAATTCATTGTTTGAATCTGATACAATACAAAATAATGTATAAATGGTACTTAACATCGTATAGGCTTTCAAAAATGTATTCGGCCCAAACTCCACATTGTTGGAGATGCGGAGGTTTAGATGTTTCCTTTTTACATATATGGTGGTATTGCAAACTAGTAAACCCAATATGGCTCTGGGCTTATGACCTACTTAAAAGTTAATTTTAAATAAACATAAATAAAGAATATGGGGTTTCCTTGCTACATTTAAAGTGGACCATCCCTTCTTTATCATCGAAAGGCCTTGTTACACATTGTTTTTTAGCTGTTAAAATAATAATAGCTAGACAATGGAAATCAAGTCTACCCTTTCATAAAAAGCACTTATTAAACCAACTATCTTATCAATTGCGTATGGAAAGAGATCTGCATGGATCTATCTTACATTCCGCAATTAAACAAGATAAGTATAATGAATGGTTGGAAACGTTACTACTGACCTCAAATTATTTAACAACTCAACCTAACCCTTTGAACCTATCAAATAAACTAATTCTAGGATGTATCCTTGTTTGTTTTGCAGTGTAATGTTTTCATCTTTGCGTCAGTATTTTTGGGAAATTTTGCTAAATGGAAATTATAATATCTCGTCTATACATGTCTGTAACCTGCAAACTGAGTCTGAATATATCTATAATTATTCATTTTTTCTAAATTTGCTGTACGATATAAGATGTTTATATGTCTTTATGTATGTGAAAAAAAAATTTCAATAAATATTATTATAATATTAAAAAAAAAAAAAGGATGTGGAATTCTCTCCCTAAAGAAGTGGTTTTATCAGAGTCTGTACAAATGCTCAAATAGCAACTAGATGTATAGTTGCAAAAACAGAATATTCAAGGATACAATTTTTCAATGTAGGGTAATAGCTTATTGATCCAAGGATTAATCTTACTGCCACTCTGGGGACAAGAAGACATTTTCTTCCTAGTTTGTTGCAAAATTGGAAGTGCTTCAAAGTGGGTTTTTTGCCTTCTTTTGGATCAATAGCAAAAAACAAATGTGAGGAAGGCTGAACTTGATGGACGCAAGTCTCTTTTCAGCTATGTAACTATGTAACTATATATTTTGATCATCTGATTATTTTACTTGTGCTAGTGTGGCTTAGGCTAGGGTAGTTTCAAATCAGCACTATCACGTTCTGGAGACTTTTCTGAATTTGCAAAGACCCCTATGGTGACATCACAATTGACAGTCCAATGGCTAAGGGGGAGATAGCTAAAGATAGGTAAAGGTGAGCTTTACGTACCTTTCTGGAGCACCAAATTGATGCACTAGCATCAATTTCCTATTATTCTAGTCAAGAACAGCATAGAGTCATTCTTAAATAGTTGTGGTCGCATCATTCAGGCTCTGAACCAGCATGAACAATGCAAGCAACAACCTTAGCATCTGTTTATAGATTTTGAAGTCAGCACTTTCATTTGGCATTTAAAAAATGTACACAATCTTGACACATGGGCTCAGGCATAAATAGACTTAAACTCTACCTCACTACAGTGCCATTTTATGATTTATATTATCATGTGATTTCCAGGGTACCTGTCTGCTCCTTGTATTTTGCCTAACTCATTATCCTGTATCCAGTGCAATAGTAGCCAGTGTACAAGACCCAGAATGTATTTAACTCTAAACGTGTTTAGTCCAAATTGTTCCCATTCTTCCAGCATTAATCTGTCTCAGTCCTTGGCTCATGACTGTGAGTTTGCCTTATCCTTGTTTCTGAGCTCATGTGGTGGCAATAGCATTAGCTCCTTATATCTTGTTCATTTATGGCCTGTACTAAATTTTACTTCAACATTCTACCTAAAAGTTAAGTTTGCCCATTGTAAGGTCCAATATGGGTGACTTTTACTAAGTCATTAACTTCTTTCTAACCTCTGTAATTTGCCTTAAATTGCCTCCATATATGTGGGTCTAGAGTGCCCTCTGAGGGCATGCCAGCTTTCTTAAGTAACCTCTTAATATTCTTAATTGCTCCTTGTCCTTTGTGATGCTTGACAATTGTTAAAGCCATAAATTGCCCTTGAGTGCTTTGAGAGCTACCCATCTTAAAACTTGTAAGGGTTAATTACTTCCTTACCCAAAACAAACTGTACAAAAACAGTGTAAAAGACACTTAGGACCACTCCAGTGAAATTTTCACAGTCTTGTCTTCGTTATTCTAAACACAGATCAGGAGATCTGCTCTCTGAGGATTCTAACTCAAATTATAAAAAAATATTTATTAATTATTAAAACCCACAGTTATATTCCACTATCTCAAGGTTCCTTTCACAAGACATAACACAACATCCACCTGAATACAGCCATAATACCACAGAAAACAAGCTATTTAGATCAGACGTTTTTAAAATCCTTACCCACCCGGACAGGGGTCTCAAAGAGTTCCAGAGAGTCAAAATCAATTATAGGTAGAAAAATAAAAGCTTTTTCTTACCCGCTGCAGCTGATTAACCGTCTGGGCTCCGAGTCAACCCTTCTGGGTCCAGATGGACTGGATTTGTCTGATCCTGGGCACGGCACCAAATTGATATAGATCTAAATATTGATCTTTGTTATATTCAGAATAAGTCAAATTATTACTACAAGTGCACTTGGAGGAGAATGAATTAGACACCAGACACCTGTTTGTATTCAAAATAAGCCTCTGTTGTTTATTCTTCAGTTGGGTTTTTATACATTAAAAAGGAAATGCTTACATGCAAATACTCATAGGACAGTAGTAGGAAGGGAGTAAAAGGGTGAAAGGAGTACAGATAAGACATAGGGATGAACGTCATGTACATATAACAAATAAGTTCTGAGAAATAGAAAGAAGAGAATGATTTGAGAAGAGACAGCTCATGTGGGGACTATCTGCTCCTGGAACTAGACATATATGGTCTTAAGTGTCGTTTTAAGCATAAAGCATTTCCTGACTCCAAGTTAGCCAATTTTAATGTAGGATATCATAATATGACACCTATAAGCTTGAGCCATGGAATCAAGATAAATTCTAACACAGAGATCGTTTGGGTATTTCGAAAGATGGATATTCTCAATGAATTCTTAAAGTTTTGGAACTTTTTCCACAATTAATTCAAGAGTTAAACTGTTTATAAAATATAGAATTATCAAAATAAAAAAAAATCTTCAATGCCCAAGTTAGACCAACGATAAATGTCTTATATTTTACGAGTTTTAATAAGCCCAGAAACATGAATATCACATACAAAGACAGTGATCCAGTAATAACAATAACCTGGGCTCTTGAGTACTTAATAGTATCACAGTTTCTTTCATCAAAACCATGGACATTAATAGCGTTATCATTTGCTTTTATAATAAAGGGCACAAAGATCCTATCAGACATCAAAGAGTTTTTCAAAACTTGTGTTTCTTCCTCACCCATGTCATCATCAGAAGCAAAGATTCCAACCCAGGTCCATACAAAGTATTTCAGTAGCTTGGATAACACAAAATAGTAATATAAAAAAAAAAAGTTGGGTAAACATTCCTGTCACTTAGAATCAAGCTGGTGGCTCCATAGCTTATCTGGGAGAGAGAAAGAAGCATGAGGAGCTGAAACAGAGTATATTGCCAAATTATAAATGGCAATATTCACCCCTTCACCAATGCTCATTTTATAATTAAAATTGTATTTGAAGCAAGGGATGTATAGCATATAAATATATCATAACTCAATTTTGTGTATAGATTGCATTGCAGACACACTTAAAAATGTAAACTGTATTCATTTACACAAATGTTATATTTCATTATCGTTTATACTAAAGAAACATATTTGGGAAATGAAAAGCTCCAGACAGCATGTGGTTTTATTTATCTTGTAATATTTCACACAGAGTCTGAAATGTTAGTATTAAAGCAAAAATGCTAACTTTCTTACATCCAGTAGATTTGACAAAAAAAACGTATGAGTACAAATGGCCAAAACCTTGCTTACATGTATTTTTATTTATTGTCAACTATTTATTATTGAAATGTTTTAATTTAACAATAATAATCATTGTGAAACAATGAAATATATGGAATAAAGAATACGAATACCTATAACTCAAACAAACAAAGAGAAACAGGGGGGAAATATCCATTCATTATAAAATCGATAACATATGCTTTATGAAAATACTACACTTTATATGTACTGCCAATAAATGGTGTACCAACAGTTGCATATACAAACAGAACAAGAGTAAAAGGAAAGGCACGTAAACTACAATCTGGCAAACTTTCCATAGAGAGTACTTTCCTTTGACATTATCCTTCCATATGTTCCAGTGGTAAGTTAATGATTCTGTTGTGTTTGATGGCAATCTGAGGTGCATCTCATAGCACTTATTCTCTAAGGCCTATGTTAATACCTCTTTAGTAGCAGGAATTACATCAGATCTCCAATAATGTGGTATTACCATAGTGGTTGTGTGACAAAGTGCCCTTCACCACTTGTTCTTGGAGAGGACTATTGACCAGCCTTTTGTCCTGTGACTATGGCCCTGGTGTGTATTGCCCTTTAAGAACCCTATTGGGGCATATTAAGACTTGGCACAATGCCCCTTTTAAATTGTCAAAGTGGTCAAAGGGGAACTTCGAATTAACGAACAGTCGGACCACACACAAGGGGAGTGTGCAGCCAATTTACCTCCCAGGCTGGTAGTTAACCGCAAGTTACTAGACGAAAGGCTGGGTGGTCGCCATTCGTATACTCGAACACATGGCGGCGTCCATCTTGTTTAGCCAAACGCGGTCAGCAGTGTTTTGCCGTCGAGCTCATGGAAATGAAATCATATAGATGACAGCACGAACATCGCTGAACCTTAACTTTCTCTGGAGCTTCGACAATACGGACGCCACATTAACATTGCCTATTTGCACGAATGGTGAATAGACCGGCCGCACAGCACAAATCTGTGGAACTGTTTTGGGCATGAAAATGTGCATGCGATCAGTCAAATGAGACTTTCAGCTATCTCCTGAACCACTGGACCAATTCGTATGATTTTTGGATATGTTTGTTCCATAATTATCCTGGTTTGGAAAATGCATGTGGACTGGCAACTGTTCCGGAAATATGGAGAGTGAGGCTTGGGACGCAAGCGCTTTCAAGAAGCGCGAAAAACGAAGAAAGAGGAAGAAACACGGATGGATGAAATTACTTTCAGGTGGACTTACTTGGAAGCTTTGTTTTTTGATTGGTTTAGAATTTGTTTGGCAGGGTATTTAAATGTATGTGTTTGTATACTGTGTATTGTTGCCACAAGCCCCTGACGAAGTCTTCCAGACGAAACGCGTAGGGTGGCAAGCTTTATTTCACTTTTAAATTATTTTATTGTGGACCCTTTTTCATCCAATTTTGTCTTTTAATCCTGGCGGTTTCATCTGTACCTGGTAGCTGACAGTGGATGTGTATATTGATGGGCCTTTTTAACTTCTTGATTTTGTAAGTGTACACATTAAAGCATTTCTTGGAATATTATACAGTTACACACTATGTCTTTTTTCTGTGCTTTGTTTTAAGTACTTATCTTCACATACAAGAAGAAAAGAAGCACTTGAAGAAGACTGAGTATACCATGCCTTTTAACTTCTATGTTTGTGAGTGTTTTATAGTTCCCCCTTTTTTATGTTTTTTAGCGCTTTTTTGTCTGCACTATTGGTCTCCCTTTGTACTTTTAGGTCGTGCTATTTATGGTTTTATGTATAAGATATTGAAGACGTTGAGGAGTCTTCGCACTTCCTATTTCTGGGTATTTATATAAATTTTATATTTTACCTTAGTAATAGCCACAGAGGGTTTTTTGTTTTGCATTTTATAGTGCAAATCACTTTTTTTTTGCTGGAGAACTTGATACCAGACTTTAGTATGATGGAATAAGATTATCTGTAGCAAGACAGGTACAGCTGAACTTGAATAATACTTGATTTGAGGAAAGCTGTAACAGGCTTGCTGGAGAACTTGATAGCAGACTTTAGTATGATGAAATAAGATTATCTGTAGCAAGACAGGTACAGCTGAACTTGAATAATACTTGATTTGAGGAAAGCTGTAGCAGGCTTGCTGGAGAACTTGATAGCAGACTTTAGTATGATGAAATAAGATTATCTGTAGCAAGACAGGTACAGCTGAACTTGAATAATACTTGATTTGAGGAAAGCTGTAACAGGCTTGCTGGAGAACTTGATAGCAGACTTTAGTATGATGAAATAAGATTATCTGTAGCAAGACAGGTACAGCTGAACTTGAATAATACTTGTTTTGAGGAAAGCTGTAGCAGGCTTGCTGGAGAACTTGATAGCAGACTTTAGTAAGTTGAAATAAAGCTTTAGCATTATTAGCTCTTAACTCAGAGACTGTAAGTTACTTAACTTCTAGTAGTAGAGGGATTTGGTCCCCAGCTCTCCTCCGAGGCGGTTGCTTCAGTGACTGGTTGCCGAGAGTGCTGGTATCTTTCTCTGATGAGGAGAGGTGTTGGGGACTTGAATATTCCTCAGGTCCGGTCTAGTAGCGAGTGGTCGTCTCAGCGAGGTATGTGAGCCGGTGAGTTTGGCGCGGTACGCGTTTCAATAATCCAGCGTCTATCAGCGGGTGCGGTCGCATTAAATAGCAGACCGCGGCAATGGGGGTGTGGCTAAGCTCCGTCAAACCCGGAAGCATGAGGAGACATCGGGAGGCTTAAGGCCTGACAATTAGCTTCACTTAATACAAATCATAATAATTTCTATGATGAAAAACCTATGAAAGAATTTGTCCATCCTAGTAAAATCAGTGAGGGTAAGAGAGTGGAATAAAGGGACAGTATCTGTTTTATATATGCAACCGCTTCTTTCCAGTATTATTGGATATTAGAGCAGGACCACCATAAGTTCCTACTTCCTGTCCACATCTCCAACACATATCATCGATACTAGGAAAATATGAATGGAGTTGCGATAAAGTGTTATACCAATGTGTTACTCTTTTATAAAATGTTTCCCTTTTGGCTTATCTAACCGGATTTTGCATCACGTTTTGAAAGATGTAAAACCAATCATCAAATGTTATATGAATATGTAAGACTGCTTCACATTTTTTCTGAAAATGCGTAAATGCTTCATGTATTGTCCCCTTCTGTATCATAGCATATACATACAATTGCTCAAATAAGAAGAGTTCTCTAGGTTTCCATTTTGGTAAGATATTCCTCCATAAAAATCAGAACTATTGTGAATATTTGAAAATATCCAACACAGTTGGAGGTTTAGTTGGACCCAACAGATCTTTAAGATTTGGGATTGTATCTCCCATTAGAATGGTATATACAGTTTGTTGGGATGGGTCAGATAATCTGGCTAAGATAGAGGCACCATCACTATTTAAAAAATCAGGATTTCCTGCAATTGTATACAAGGGCAATAGACCCGGTGATAACTGTCATTTATCTTTATATCTCATCCAAATATTTAGTACTTTGTCCAATTTTATTAAAAATGTCCCATCAAAGAAAATTGGGATACAATTTTTTTATTGTAATGTGGCTTTTTTATTGTGTATTTTTGTGATTCAGGATTTTTTAAAGAAGACATCTAAAGGTATGTAAGATTTTTTTTCCCCAAAGATTTTGGATTTCTAGCCCCCCTCCACTATTATTAGGGTGAGATGATAGGTAACATTTTCTTTTATTCTGAGGGGTGGCTTGAGTCTTGGGGATCCCTAGCACAAGGAGGAAATTTGCCCACATTTCGGGGTGGACAGCGGTATGACTTGTTTTTCCCTAACTTAGACCAACATTGAATTATTTAGCTACTTTCTCTTGGGATTTTCCTACTCATTAACTATAAGATACCCCCAAATTTTATAAATTATATTTACTAGTTTGCCTTTATGTTTTTATCTTCTGGTTATTTTACTTATGATTTTGTAGCTTAAATTAGGTTATTTTTAATAAAAAAAAATTTACGTTACTATACCTATAAAATTTAAAAATGGGCCAGCATCCCATTAGTTCATACATCAAAATCTCTAGGTATAGGGATTTCATGTAATTGTACCAGGATTAATCCAAATGTATGGAATAACAAGAATCCAAAATCTAACTCTCTATTTGACCCACTTCGTTCTAGTCTGTGCACTCAATGCTGTAAGACCAATTCTTGATTTTGATGCATCCATGGCAAAATACACAGTAATTCAAGATTTTTAAATCAAAATAAAAACTTACTTCAAAAAACATACAGTGCTGCATCAAACCCTACTTCTTCTACTTGCTAATTCAATTATTCTAGTCAAGAACCAGAGTCATTTTTATAAGGTCATGGTCACATAATTCTGGCTCTAAACCTGCATAACTGACACAAAATGACTTTAGCATCATTATATTATTGTTTTTGTGTGTTAGCAATTAATTTGACATTGTGCAGTCTCATTCCTCTATAAACCTAAGTTCTACCTCACTGCTGTGCCATCTCATGATTGATGCTACTATTGAGATTTCCAGTGTACCTGACCGCTCCTAGTATTTTCCTAACTCATTATCCTATATTTAGTGTACCAGACCCGGATTGAATTTAACTCTGACTTTATCTAGTACAGTAAATTTAACTCTGACTTTATTTCCAGTGTTTCTGTGCACCAGTCATGCCTACATGTTAGCTTCATCTTTGTTCCTGAGCTGCTGTGTTCTGGTCTGTTGGATTGGCTTCTTGTATCATGTTCTTTTCTGCATGTACACATTTTTAGCCCAGCACTGTTATTTCCACATTGTACCTAAGATTTAAGTTTGGCCGTTGTAAGGTCTGATAATACCTCTTCTATCTTTCCTACTGTATCTTCTTAGTTTGGTTGCAGTTTGTACCCTGCTAAAAGGATCCTCAGGACCACGATAATTACTTGGCTTTTGACCAAAGGGGCCAATGAGTTGTATATTTCAAAATTCATGGGTCACTACTCTATTCAAATTTCCCATGACCTATCTGCATTCAGCAAAGCTATCAACAACTTTTTCTGGCTCTCCATATCATTAATCAGGGTCTGCTCTTTCACTGTTTACCGCCCCAAGTGCTCTATCCAAGTCTCAATTTTTCTTGCATCCTTCCCTCTAGTGAGAAAAATAATGCAATGACCTCTATATGGGTTTTATTTATATATTAAAGAAATGTGAGAGAAGAAACACACAGAATTAAAATAGATGGGCCATAGTTGCATGGACATGGTTTATCACATAATAAAACATACAAAATCTTTAAAAGATTAAAAGACAGTATTATTATTATTATTATTATTATTATTATTATTTCCATTTATATAGCACCAACAGGTTCCGTAGCACTTTACAATATTATTAGAGGAAGGATTTAACTATAAATCGGACAATTACAAGAAACTTACAGCAACGATAGGTTGAAGAGGACCCTGCTCAAACGAGCTTACAGTCTATAGGAGGTGGGGTATAAAACACATTAGGACAGGAAATAGCAATCAAATTAGGTGGGAGTGAAGCAGAGCTGAAGGAGAGAGTAAAGTGATGCCCTTTAGGAGAGAGCAAGAGACAGGTATGTGAGGTAGAGGTTAGTCTGGTAGGCCATATGCTTTCCTAAAGAAATGGGTTTTAATGCACTTCTTAAATGATTGAAGACTAGGGGAGAGACTGATGGGGGTAGGCAGGCTATTCCATAGGAAGGGAGCCGCCCGCGAGAAGTCTGGCAAGCACGAATTGGCTGTACGAGTGCGAGCAGCGGACAGGAGAAGGTCATGGGCAGAGCGGAGATACTGAGAAGGGGCATACCTATGGATCTGTGAGGAGATATAAGAGGGGCTAAAATTGTTCAGTGCTTTATAGCTGTGGGTTAGCACTTCGAATTGACTCCTATAGTATATAGGAAGCCAATGTAAGGACTGACAGAGGGGTGAGGTGTGAGAGGACTGATTAGAGAGGAAAATCAGTCTTGCAGCAGCATTCATTGCAGACTGTAGTGGGGCAGTACGGCTATTGGAAAGACCAATTAGGAGAGAGTTACAATAGTCCATGCGAGAGATTATTAGCGCATGGACAAGCTCTCTAGTAGCATCTTGTGTAAGAAAGCGGCGGATGCAGGCAATGTTTTTAAGGTGGAATTGGCATGATTTGACAACAGACTGGATGTGAGGCTCAAAGGTGAGGCCAGAATCAAAAGTAACACCAAGACAAGTGCTTGTAAGGAATGGATGATATGGGTACCACCAATCTGAAGGGAGAGCGAGAGAGGAGGATTTATATTATTAGGAGGAAAGACAACAAGTTCTGTTTTGGAAAGATTGAGTTTCAGAAAGCGGGAGGACATCCAATCATAGATAGAAGAAAGGCAAGAGGTGACATGTTGCAGGACATCAGGGAAGAGGTCTTGGGGAGGAGAGATATATCTGGGTGTCATCTGTTTACAGGTGGTATTGGAATCCGAATGAGGTAAAACGTTTGCCAAGAGAGGCAATGTAAAGAGAAAATAGAAGGGGACCAAGGACAGAGCCTTGGGGGACTCCAACTGAGACAGGACCAAGGGTGGAGGTATCATTACAAAAGGAGACACTGATTGAGCGGAAGCTGGACTGAAGAGGGTCAAGGAGAGAGTTGGAGTTGAGGAAGCAGGCTAGACAGGTAAAGACTAGTCTTTCAAGAAGCTTTGAGGAAAAAGGGAGCAGGGCTAAAGGAAGATAGTTAGAAGGGGAGGATGGGTCAAGACATGTTTTTTTAAGATGGGTACTACAGTAGCATGTTTAAGGACAGCAGGGACAGTGCCAGAAGAAAGAGAGTAGTTGAAGATGTGTGTTAAGGAGGGCACAAGACAAGAGTAGAGAGATCTGATAAGGTGAGATGGGACAGGATCAAGCGGGCAAGTGGTGGGGCGAGAGGAAAGGATAAGCGCAACCACCTCTTGTTCAGTAGCCTGGGAGAAGGTCGGAAGGGTTGGAGAGGCATGATCTAGGTGTGGTTGAGAAAATGAGGGGCAGGGTGGTGAGAATTATTTCCTTAGCTGTTCAATCTCACCAGTAAAGTAGCATGCAAAACTATCAGCGGTAAGGTTAGTTTGGGGGATGGCCGCAGCAGGGCAAAGAAGAGAGTTAAAAGTATCAAAGAGACACCTTGGATTGTGAGAGCATGAGCTAATAAGTGAAGAAAAGTATAACTGTTTGGCAAGGGCAAGGGCAAGGGCTGCACTGTATAAACGCAATATGAATTTGTAGTGTAGAAAGTCTGACTCGCTGTGAGACTTCCTCCAGCAGCATTCAGCAGAACAGGAACATCTCTGCAGGAAGTGTGTTGATTTAGTTTGCCACAGTTGGGGGTGTATCCTCCTTGAGGTGTGTATTTGGAGAGGGGCTGCAGCGTCCAGTGCTGAGGTGAGGGTAGAGTTATATGATGAGATAGCCAGTGAGAGACATGAGTAAGCAGGAATGGATAATAGTTGGGAATTAATATCAGCTGACAGCTGCTGGAGGTTTATAGAACTCATATTCCTACTGAGTTGAGGTGGGTTATGCTGAGGTTGTTGGGGGTGAGGGCTATTGAGAACAAATGAAAGGAGATGATCTGAGAGAGAAAATGGAGTGTTGATGATCTTAGAGAGGAAATGGAGTGTTAGAGACTGTATGCTCATGAGTGAAAACAAGGTCTAGATTATTGCCCGCTACAAGGGTGGGGGAATTAGCCCACTGTATGCAAACTTAGATCCTGTGAGGCAGTTCTATTGCTCATTGACCTGGTGGTATTTTAAAAGCAGGAGCGTTGCATATCAATCTCTTACAAGATTCATAGTAATACATTAAATATATGGTGCATGCATTTCATAGATTAATTTTTTATTACGTACGGTTCCATTATAGTTGTTTTAAAAAGTATTGGGTATTTATAAATGCAACACATTCTTTTTTTCAATTAAAAGTGTTCTACTATTTAATTCAGGTCTCCATAAAATAATGTAACATTTTGGGAAAAATATACATCCTAAAAGGCCAGCACTCGAGGTCAATATGGCAAATATCTCTACAGCCACCGCGTCCTTCCCTTTGGTACTCAGATAGGCCGGGATCATTGCGATCCAAACACTGCAGAACACCAGCATGCTGAAGGTGATGTACTTGGCCTCATTAAAACTGTCCGGTAATGTCCTCACCATGAAAGCCAGAATAAAACTCATACCAGCCAAAATTCCCATGTAGCCTAATACAGAATAGAAAGCAGTGACCAGTCCTTCATTACATTGAATAATAATCTTTTCATGGTAAGAGTGTACGTCCACCTCCTGATAGGGTGGATATAGAGCCAGCCATATAATACAAATTATAACTTGAAAAGATGAGCACAGCAAGACTACAGAATTCTGAAGTTTGGGTCCAAACCATTTTCTCCATATACTGCCAGGTTTTGAGGCTTTGAAAGCGATGCACACTATGATCATCTTGGCCAATATAGAAGACATGGCTATTGAATAGATGACTCCGACACAGGTCTGACGGAGCATGCAGATTACATCAGATGGATGACCGAAGAAGAGAAAAACACAGAGGAAGCTCATCATTATGGAGACTAAGAGGATGTAGCTGAGATTTTGGTTATTTGCTCTAACAATGGCCGTATTTCGATATGCTGTAAATATTCTAAATATTAGAGCAGTTATAAGACAGAATAGAACTGACAATGCCACCAACACCATAGCGATCCAGTCACCAGAGATAGACAGGAATTCAATCTTCTTAGGAATGCATTTATCCCTTCTCCTATTGGGCCATTTTGTGTCTGGGCATTTTAAGCAACTTTTACTATCTGCAAAAAATAAATTTTCATAACAAAAATTCAAAATAAATAATAACAAATAATATATATATATATTTATATATATATATATGTGTGTGTGTGTATAAAATAATACTACAGAACTGCTTAATAGATGAGTAAATAGAGAATGAAAGCACAACATAGCATCATTTTTCTTTCAAATATGCTCACATTAATATAAGAACCAAACTCAACTATGTGAAAGTAATAAGGTTTGACAACATTAATTTTGCATTGTAGCATCATTACAAGATTAACTGTTATAATTAAAGCATATGTCTGCAGAGTTTTAATGTTAATAACTAAACATAATGAACTTGTTTACTTTGCCATTTTCTAGTCAGCAAATCTATAGACATTGGGTATGTGCATAGGTGCCTGGCCCCTCTTGTCCCCTGTTAAAAAGTATTTTTGCTCACCTTATTTGCAGTGCCACTGCGGTCTTGTCATGGATGGCCTCCCATAGGAAAGCATTGGGAGACTCGTGTGCGTCAATCGCCAATCAGCATCTCTTCGTAGAGGTGCATTGAATCAATGTATCTCTATGAAGAGAGGTCAGCATCTCCACACAGAACACAGGAAGCACCTGCAGCTGCCATCTGAGTTACTGCACCTAATGTTACTATAGTATAATGTAACACGGTTTACATTAAAGCCTGTAGGGACAGGTTGTAGACACAAGAACAACTTTATTAAGCTGTAGTTGTTCTGGTGACTAGAGTGTCCCTTTAATTTTTTAGTTGCTCTGGAAATGCTTTTCACTTTGTTTTGACCAGTCACCAAGACTAAAGACTGAATGGCCTGTGCCAAATGGAGCAAAACCATCCAGCTGTCTACAATGCCATTGAGGCTGAAAAATTTGGACACAGTTCACACTTTTTAACAATGTGTGGATTTTGCAATTCAGACTTTGAGTGAGCCTGATTTAGGTCCAGCAGGTTGGGACATATCTACTGAATATATTTAAAACTAACGGCTGGGCAACCATTGTAAAGTAATAATATATCATTGTACCCCTGGGCATCCACTATGGTCATTGGAATTTACATAAAAATAGGGTTGGACAGATAGCTCCTCTGCGCCCACTCTGCCACATCTAAGGAGGTGGAAAGTGATATATCTCTACAATTGTTTAATTTAAATTCCCTCACCTGATGCACTGATTACTAAACCCTAAAGGATTATTTATTTATTTATTTATTGCATTTTTAATGTGACCATTGACTAGCAAGTACTGGCCGGCAGCCATATGGTTGACCCTCACAGCATAGCTAGTAAAAATATCACTTACAATTCGGGATTATTCTAGCTCCTAGTGACCGAATAATCTAAATTTTATTAAAGACAGGAGGCGAATATTTGCTTATCTTTCTTTACTGAAACTCCCAGCAGCAAAGAAACAGTTAACAGCAGTGTAAAAAAGTTTAACCAATCAGAGTGCATCACAGCAATATAAACTGTCATCAGGCTCCTCCCAATTCCTCTTTCTTGATGTAGCCGATCAGCTGTAGAGTCAACCATGTAAAAGTAGTCATTAAAACGATGAACAGGTAACGGTGAAGGTATCTTTAAGGATGAAGGTAGTGATCAACCCGCAGGTAGAGTCAAGGCAGAAGGCAAGCGATCTTCACACTAGGAGGAAGGAGAAATATCGTGAAAGTATGGTCTCTTTGGCAAAAGAAAACCAAATAAATGCAGTGAACTGACTTCCAATTTAGTGCAAGCTCTAACTATGGTAATAACAGAGTGGTATAACAGTAAATGACCATCTAGAATTTAATGAACTAGATATAATATAAAAAACGGGTTATAATAATAACGACCTAATGAGTCTAGGTTAGCGAAAGAGAGGATGTAAGTCATAGTTAGAAATTGGAGGTAGTACAGGATACTTACCTAGAAGGGTGGGAAGAGAAACTAGGGTGGGAAAATATTCGCCTCCTGTCTTTAATAAAATTTAGATTATTCGGTCACTAGGAGCTAGAATAATCCCGAATTTTATGGCAAGACAGGAGGCTTCATATTTGCTATTTTAACGCACAGATAGCAAGGACAGAGAAACGTGAGGAGAGTGTCTAAAATAAAAGGTACGGAAGGTGGATTCTCTAGACCAATCAGCGGAGGATAGAATTTCCGCTAAGGAACCTCCAGCTAAGAGTGCTGAAGAGGCGGCTGCGCCTCTAACCGAGTGAGCCCCGAAAGATGCATCAATGCCAGCCAGGGCTAGGAGCCATTTAATCCAGCGTGCAATGGTAGGGCACGAAACTGGTTTGTGAGGCCGTACATAGGATACCAGGAGGGGCCCGGTAGGTGCTCTGAGAAGGGTAGTGCGAGCGATATAGTGTCTTATGCACCGGGCTACGCATAGGAGTGGTCTCTCCGAGAAGTAAGGGTAGCTCACGGTAGATGAGTTGGTCTTAGTGCGTCTAGTGATGTGAAAGTGTACCCCCTCTGGTGTGAAATCGAGGGCGTGAAAGTCGAAAGCCCTGATGTCGGAAACTCTTCGGAAGGAGACCAAGCAGAGGAGGAGAGCTAATTTGGCTGATAATTGGCGTAGGGAAAGCGCTTCGTTGTCCGGCCAAGCTTCCAGGAACGTGAGCATGACGGCAACGTCCCAGAATTGATTATATTTGGGATTCGGGGGTCTAGCGATGCGGATGCCCCGCAAAAGTCTGCAGACAGACGGGTGTTTGCCCACCGAAGAGCCTTCTATAGGAACGTGCGCTGCAGAAATAGCAGACCGAAACACGTTAATGGTCCGGTAGGATTTACCCTGGTCGAATAAAGACGACAGGAAGTTAATAATATTAATTATAGGTGTTGAAAAGGGATCAAGGTTCCTTTCCAAGCACCAGCAACTCCATAGGCGCCATGCAGAGATGTAAGAGCGTCTGGTTCCTGGGGCCCATGAGTCCCAAAGGAGTCCCTGAGCAGTTGTCGAAAGGCCTGAGACATTCCACGATCCCCTGAAATGGTCCAAGCCACTAGTTGGAGATGGTCCTGGATCGCCAATGGGTGAAAGTTGCCTATCGAGTCTCTGAGGAGGTCGTGGGTGCAGGGTAGTAGCAGGGGAAAGTCCACTGACATTTCCAGTAGGTAAGGGTACCATGGTTGGGCCCGCCATAGCGGGGTCACTAGAGTTATCTTGACACCTTGAGTTCTGAGAAGTTGTAGCGTGCGTGGAATCATGGAGAATGGAGGGAACGCATATGCCCCTGACATCGGCCACTTCTGTAGGAAGGCATCGACTGCAAGGCACGCTGGGTCCGGTAACCAGCTGTAAAAAGCGTCCGTCTGCCTGTTGAGGCGAGATGCAAAGAGGTCCAGGTTGAATGGTCCCCGGCAAATCTGGAGATGATGAAATATTTGTGGATTCAGTTGCCAATCGCTGGAGTCCCTCCAGTGGCGGGAGAACCAGTCTGCGACGAGGTTGTCTGTTCCCGGCAGATATTCCGCTCGCAGGGAGATATTCCTGTCTAGGCAGAACTGATATAATTCCTTGGTCAGGTCTGAGAGCATCTTTGATTTGGAACCTCCTAGATGATTCACGTAGCGGACTGCGGACACGTTGTCCATTTTCAGCACAACTGAACAGTTGTAGGCATCTTTGGCGAAGCTGCGGATTGCAAATGAGCCTGCAATCAGTTCGAGGCAGTTGATGTGAAGTGCGCGTTCTGAGTGGGACCAGAGTCCTCCTGTAGAGGTTTCCGAGCAGGTTGCGCCCCATCCGAGCAAACTTGCATCTGATTCCAGGATGAAGTCTGGTTGGGATCCGAAAATGGCTCTTCCATTCCAGGCATCCATATGTTGTAGCCACCAATGGAGCTCGAGCCGGGCCTCGTCCGTGAGTGTGATCTGTTGGTCGTAAGATGTCGACTGGTGTAGGTATTGGGTCTTTAATCGTTGCAGTGCCCGGTAATGCAGTGGGGCAGGGAATATAGCCTGTATTGAGGCGGAGAGCAAGCCGATGGTGCGGGCTAGATCCCGTAGGCGAAGGTGTGGTGATATCAGTAACTTCCGAATGTCTCTTTTTATGGATTTTATTCTGGGTGCCGGAAGTTGAAGGACTGCTTGAACGGAGTCTATCTGGAATCCCAGGAATTGTATCGTCTGGGACGGTGTGAGAGATGATTTCTGGTGATTGATCACGAAGCCAAGATTCTGCAATAGGGCGGAGGTCATGTTTGTATGATGGAGGAGGGTTTCCTGGTCCTGTGCCATGAGAAGGATATCGTCCAGATAGATTATGGAGCGGATTCCTTGGGACCGCAGTAAGGCCATCACTGGTTTCATTAGCTTGGTAAAGCACCAGGGTGCGGAAGATAGGCCGAAGGGTAGGCAGGTGAACTGCCATAGTGTCTGTTCCCAACGAAACTGAAGGAGGCAGCGGTGTGCTGGTGTTACCGGCACCATGAGGTATGCATCCTTTATGTCGAAGCGAGAGAACCAATTTCCCTCGGAGAGTAGGTCTCTCAATAAATGGATCCCTTCCATTTTGAAGTGACGGTATACGATGAAATTGTTCAGATCTTTCAGGTTGATGACTGGTCGTAGACCCCCTGATTTTTTCTTTACCAGAAACATGTTGCTTACGAAGACCTGTGGGCCCACAACTCGTTCGATCGCACCTTTGGTGCATAGATCGTTGAGTTCGCTCCGTAGAGTCGACTCGTCTAGCAAAGACATTTTTATTGGGGTAGGAAGGGAATTTTGAATTGGTTCGACTGAAAAATCCAGGTGGAACCCGGACACCGTTTAAAGGATCCAAGGATCCTGAGTTAGTTGAGACCACTGTTGGGAAAAAAGGGTTAACCGGCCTGCAATAGGAATAAGAGAATAAGGAAGGTCCATTACCTGTAGCAGAGCGACCGCGTAGGGAAGCGGATCCACGTCCTCGGATTGCTCCGCGAGAGGGAAAAAAATTGTCTGTGTTGGAATCGGGTATTGCCCGAATTCCAGGTGTCTGAAGGTCGAGGCCTGTAGCCTGTGAAGGCGGCTCTGCCAGTCGCTCGGCCTCTATAGCGACCAGCTCTTCCAGAAAAACGCTGAGAGCGAAATACCTTGCGAATAGAGGATTGTGCCTTTGTCAGTGTTGTAAAAACAGAGACGTGTTTACTTAGTTCTTTTTATGAACTTGTCTCCAAATAACATGCCTTGAGCTTCTGGGCCAAGTTCTTTGGTGCCTAGTTCGGCAAGTTTAGCATCAATTTTATAAAGGACGGCTTTCCGCCGCTCTGTTGATATTGCCACATTGGCATTGCCTAAAAGGCATAAGGCCCTTTGTGCCCACTCTCGCACCATATGTGCGTCAAATGTGCCACCTGATAAAGCCTCGTCTGCAATAATGAAAATTTGTGTGAGCGGGCCCGCCACATCCATCAACTTGTCTTGAGCAGTTTTAAGACCCTGTTCTAGACCTTTACGGGGGTCTTTCCCTGACTTGGTTAGAAAGGTCACAAGGAAGGGGTCGAATTCTGGTGTATTGGCCACCTTGTCTGGGATGGTGGGGCGTGGGCATTCAGCCCTTAATTTGGCTCTCACCTCTTTTTCTAAAGGCCGACGGAGCCACATTCTACAGTATTTGGCAATGTGGTCTGGGGGTGTCCATTCGGCCGATCTAGGGTGCTTAATGCACCTGGGGTCAAATAGAGGGCGTCCAGAGGTGTCAAATAAGGTATCTATGGGGTCAGACTCCGATTGGAGTTCCTCTAGAGGTATGAGGGGTTCATTAGTTGTAGAATCGGATGGATAAAGGTCTCGGAATGTCTTATGAGGCGGAGCCTCAGTATCAGAGTGTTCTGCGTAGTATTCGTCTAATACTTGGAGGTTAAAATCAGAGGTAGAACCCTCAAATGCGTCAAATTTATCATGTTTGGGTTTTGAATAGGGCACTTTAGGGTGTTTAGCGGGCGCTTTGCCTTTACCGGCGGTGGCGCTATCGCCCTTCCAAGGGCGTTTGCGAGGGGCTCCTTCATGTTCCGAAGTGTGAGAATCTTCGGAATCTGAGAGTTGGGTAATGGCCGCCGTAGGGGCTGGTATTGTCTGCTCGCTGAAAGCCGCTAAGGCTTTAGGAATGGATTCAGTGATGGCATTGAATAGCCAAGCCTTAAGTTCGGCAGAAACTGCTGGTTCTGGTACATCAGACATAATGTCAATAACAGTGGGGTCACCACAAAGAGAATAATATAATATACAATATATATATATAGTTTAATTTTTTTTTTTTTTTTTATTTTTTTTTTTTTTAAATTTTTATTATTTTAATTATTTTTAATATTGGTATGCAGACAAACTAATACAATGAGGCGGTGGACTTATACAGAAAAGTAATTTTTGTAACAGTGGGGTTCATCCACAATACATCAATGGGGTTCACCCAGAGAGGAAGGACAATGAAATGTCCAAATCAAATAACAGGTATGTGCCTGTGTCATCAAATAGGGATTACCCTGTATAGAGGCAGAAAAAAGGGGGGTCACCCTTGAAGGAAGGCTAGAGGGGGTCACCCTCAGAATAAAGGCTTGAGGGGGTCACCCTCAGTATCAAGCAAGGATTTTTTTAAGTTGACAAAAAACCTGTCAACAAAAAAGGGGAAATTTTGAGTATGTATCCTTAATGATTTAAAATAAAAAGGTCTTTAAGGGATAAAAAGTACTTACCGAACAGCTGGGTCGTTGTTCTGCAGTGGGAGCTGAAATGCGAGTGAACCGCCGCGCAAAAAAATTCCGCAAGATGGCGCTGAGAGGAAGCCCGGGAAAAGGTAAATAGAAATGGCCGCGGAAGGAAAAGGGCGGGAAACGTCTCTATGGAGACGCAAGGTAACACACGAAGTGTGTGAGGGAAAAAACTGAGCGGAGCGGGCCGGCAAAATGCCGGGCGCTGCGGGGAAAGTGTGTCAGTTAAACAGACGGTATAAGAATACAAGTATGGTAGAAAAAAATAAGAGAGGCAATAGTGTTTATAGGTTGACTGGGGAGTCAGCCCATGTCACCTAAGCAGAGTGTAAAAGCACAGAAAGGCTGAGAAAATACTAGAATATGTAAATGAATAAATATATATAATATTAAAGCAATATACTCATATAAATGTATATAAAAATTGAGCATAAATAGGAGTATAATTAGAATAGACTCACCTGGGAGGCTAAGCAGCAAAGAAAGAGGAATTGGGAGGAGCCTGATGACAGTTTATATTGCTGTGATGCACTCTGATTGGTTAAACTTTTTTACACTGCTGTTAACTGTTTCTTTGCTGCTGGGAGTTTCAGTAAAGAAAGATAAGCAAATATGAAGCCTCCTGTCTTGCCATAAAATTCTCCTTCTCTTGCAAAAAGCCAGTGAATGAAAATTTGACGTGCATCCTGCCTGATCCATTTCCTTGCTAATTTTGATAAAATAGTTAAACTGGTATTTTGTATTCTGACTTATTTTTATGGATATTTAATGCCATCGATTATATTGCACAAATAATCCCTTTTTCCCAAAGCAACGCGTAATGCTGTGTTAACTTTATTACACTTTTGTATCTTTGTAGGAGTGACTGTTTTTCTATTTTGTTCTTCTGCTATCGACCGATCTAATCAATCTGATGGAAATCTGACAGTATCTGGCCACTGCGCTCGTAATTCAGTCATTTTCATTAGATTTGTCCAACTGGACAAAATCTGGTGTTCAGTGATTAACCCTGTTAATTAGGCTTTAAATTACATTACTCGGTTTGTCACTGCAGCTATTCTCCTATTATCTAAGCAGATAGTCCTTACCAGATATATTGGAGATCTCTCCCTCTGCACATTGAGCACATCTATGACAGCAGCTGTGTATTTGTGAAATCAGAACCTTTCTGCTTCCGGGCTGGCAGGTTTCAGAGCATCGAGAAATTGGAATCTAGAGAGAAAAAAGGAATCTATGTGACTACTTTCTTGCCCTAATTCTTGTGTTAGGACTTCTGGAAAATTAGCCATTAGGAGATGGGGAACATAAAAGCCTTCAGCCCCATGCCGCATGGTAAATAATAAAGTGTTTTTACTTCCCTTTATCCCTTTCCTGACACTATTTTAATTGCAGTTTTTTTCACCATGTTTTAGATTCCCACCAGGTTCTCAGGTTGTCGAGGATGCCTCTATTTTGACAGCATCCATTCCAAGCAACTGCACATGTGTGAATTGAACCTCAGCTACCCTGGGATGCACATGTGCCATGTGAATTTCCCTTCCAAGTGCTCTGACATCATCAATGATGCCTTGACATTCTTTTTAAACTCCAAAATAGGATTTTGTTTATTTTAGAATTTCTTCTTAGCTTATTCTTAGTGCTCTGGTACTAGTTTTGCTAATTTTGCTGTGTGTTATTCTGTGTTGCTTCCTTTTTTAGTAAGATATAAAGTTGTATTAAAGGTGAGTTTTAAAGGTTTATTTCAAAGGCATATTACCATGTTTCCTTTCAAAGTTTTATTGGTTTATAAGGCAGCAAAATGTTATTCTTACTATTTCTATTTACCGGGAGTGCAGTTATGAATTCAGATAAAAGGTCACATGAGCTACAGGCAAGCCACATTATTTTATTTTATTTTCTCTGCTTTTTCTTTTGTTTTATCACTGTGTAAGCAAAACAGTGCCTGGTATTAATTATTTACTAGTGTCTTAGTTCAGCAGGAAAAAAGTATTTCGGATCACCTAAAGCAGGGCTGTCAAACATTCTCGATCCCCCCCACTTCAGCCCATGGCAAAGCTCCCTGTGTCCCTGAGAGCTTGTTGTGCTGGAAGAAAGTAATTCAACTTCACTTCCTCCCATCTCTCAGACAGCAGTGCAGGGACGCAAGAGAGGAGGCAGCACCATTGACTTGCTCCAGGGACTGGTAGGAGCAAGTGACGGTGGGCTGCTGTGTCTGGTGTCTGAAGTCTGAATACAGTGCCTAATGAGGACTCATGTCACAAGGGAGCAGAGACTGACATTTGCTCCCTCACATTGCCCAGCATTCGATACTATGAAAGGCTGCTAGTAACATCCAGCCACAACATTTTTTGCATGTGTGTCTGACTGTGTATATTTGTAACAGTGTATACATGCATTGAAACACCATACCTACAAACACACCCCTGCATTTAAAGGCACATGCTACACACACGTGCACCCCGGCATTTATATGGAAACATTACATACAAACACACAGCTGCATTGAAATGCCAACACAACACACAAATAACCTTTATTGTTTTAAGTAAATAATAAATCATATTTATGGCAATAAATAAAAATAACTAATAACAAAAATAGTTCTCACTATACACCCGTCATTTCTCTATCCATTTAAATAGAAACATACATTTATTTCAAGCTATGAACATTACATTGGTAAGCTTACAAAAACATAAATGTCAATCAACGTGTTTTGTGTATACTGACACTTTATCAACATCACATCAATTAACTTATAGGGTGGCAAACTACAATTTCACCTGGACCTGGTAATCAGGATATATAGCTTCCATCTGAAATCCCAGAGTTGACCCTATAGTTAACCACACAATAGGAGGAAAGGGAACCCCACCTAAATATCACTCATATACATGTGAAAAAGTTAAAATGAAAACAAAAATAAACACATAAATCAATGAATTGAACATTTCCTGATTACACAAAAATGACCAACATACCAAAAACATAAAATGTTGCATTACTTTTTAGAATTGATCTAAATATTAAATCCAAGTGTACGAGATCTAAAATCATGACAAGCAAAGGATATAAAATTAACTACAATTTTATTATAGAGTATTCCATAGAATTTTATAGGGGAATAGCATAAGCACTTAAGGGCAGACTAAAAAATATACAATCAACTATAATCATAAAACAAATTCCATTCCAGGCATTTTATTACTGAACTTACTCTGATTAAATACTTCATATGTGGAGAGATATATTATTGTAACAATAAATGAAAACCTTCTGTGATTATGTCAATTTGGCATCGGCTGGAGTCCTGCGCCAGTGGATATGTCATTTTTGTGTGCTTAAATGTGTTGGAAACCTTGTCTTTACTTTCAATATACAGAACTATGGTTCTAATATTTAACTATTAGAAATGTCAACAGACCAGTTTAATCAGTTCAGAGTCAGGAGGCAGATTTATGGGTGAGGAGTAGGTTAGAAGGAGGGGCGTGTTTCTATTAGTATTGTGTAAACTGTTTTTTGTTAGAGTTCTTTGTGCATGCAGCATGTAGCAGTTACAGGGGACAAGCCAATTCACAGGTCCCGGCAGCCTTACTCATTTAGTCTTGGACTGCAAGTGTGTGCTCTTGTTATGGATAGAATACTATAATGTCTTTTTTTTACTAGTATACATTTGTGTCACACATTCCCTAAGATCCTTGTAAGAGAGTCATAATGTCTTACACATGTTTGCTCAGTAACTCTTTCCTCTGTAACAAATTCCTGTCTTAAAAGAACAAGCTTCCTTTACTAACTCCCCTCCCCCACCTCCTTTGTGCCAGTTAGCAGCTATATGCCACGTGTAACAAAAAGGGGAATCACTGAAAGAAACTACTCACTCCCCCTCCCATTGTGTATCCATCCAAGATGGAGCTGGAATATAGGTGGGAGAACTCTGTAATGATGACATCACATCCTGTAGGTGGGTTTAGACAAGACCCCTTAGACTGTTAACCAATTGTTGAATGTATACTGTATGTTTAAACTGTGACATATTTTTGCTTTAAGAAGGAGCTCCCCCTCCGGGGAATAAAGCATTCCTTAGTTTTTCACTGATCAGAAACTTTGTCTCCGGTGTTAATTACTTCTAGGGAAAGCGTGCACGCATTAATCAATCAATTTGGAAGGTGTAGATAGACAAATAATCAAAGTTTTCTTTGATCCAAAACACTCTAACAGCATATTTTGTATCCAGGGAAATGAAGGTTGATCTACCCATTTCATTTATCTAAGATCCTGGCACACTAAATATAAAACTGTATTTCTTTATATTTTTTTTATACTTGTGTTTAGCTAGAATATGTGTATTAATATTGATTATACTTTCTTTCACATATTTTTATTAAACATTATCTTTTGCTGCACTTTGAGTGATTGTAATTTTGGGGTTAACTGTTAGGATATATCGCTGTCAATGTACCTAATGCAGCTAACAATCTAAATTATAGCTGTACAAAATTAAAGGGCTGGTTAATTATGTGAGTGTCCAGTAACTCTATTGATGTCTATTGTTAGTGTAACTAGGTTATACCAGGACACATGGCTGGCGGCCATCATGACACTCTTTGACTAGGTTATACCAGGATACATGGTCAGCAGCCATCTTGGAGGTCCTGAAAGTACATAGTTGGAGGCCATTTTGCTGCTCCAGGAAGAACATATTTGGTGGCTATTTTTGAACTTACAAGCAACATGGCCAGAATACATATTGGAACGTCATAAACACAGTGAATTTTAGCAAAGCAATTATTGTGAAGCCCCTTGAATTGTGCAAACAAATTTATCCAAAACCACAAAACACAAAATAACCCTATCCCCAATGACTGGTATCTGTTGTGATTCTGACCTATATATATATATATATATATAGAGAGAGAGAGAGAGATAGAGAGAGAGAGAGAGAGAGATCAATATCATACAATATCATACAGGACATGTTTGTCCTGAGGAAAGTTGACATTTTGATAAAATAAAGAAAGAATTGTGTTGGGAATCCCAGAGTGCCAGTATGATATTGATCTATTTTGTACAAGTGTTACTAAGCATGTGGTAGTAAATGCTATATACATTATTTATATATACTTGTATACCTGATATGAGCAAAACCTTGTAAGCTGTGATATTCACATGTTTCTCATAAATGCAATTTGACTTTGACTCATGACTGAATCATGTATTAGAGTCAGGAACCAAAGTTCACATTTATAAATGTTGTGTTACTTTGAATAACGACTTCTGCAATCAGTCAGGAATCAGAATTAGAGCTGTGAGAGAAAAATAATGTGACTCTGACATCTACCACTGATAACTAATAGTATCCTAAATAGAACACTGTACATTCTTACCTGATTTATGTTTTCTTCAGAATGGTTACCAGTATTACATGGCTGACAAAATTTCAATCTCACCTGATCATTCTTCCATGTTATTAGATTTGTTTCCATTGAAAGCTGCTGATCACTAGGCGCCCATGGGTCAAAGGAACCAACTTTCTCTATCCTGGTGGAACCATTTGTGAAACCTTTCCCGGAGACAGTTTCTCCTTTTTCATTAAAAAAATGATGTAAACCAGTTTTGTCCATAACATCTATTTGACTTAAATAGCGATGTAGCTATAAATTAAATAAATATATTATGCTAAACAACAGTATGAATGTGTACACTTTGTTCATATGTTTTAACAAAAAATAAAATAATGACTTTTGCAAAGTTTATAAACAGTAAGATGCCTTAAAAAACACAGCAGTAGAAGCTGTTACTCTTTAAATCACCAGTAAAGCTGTAGAAACTCAAAATCTAAAAATAATAATACAAGAGCAAATCTATAGATAAAATAAAATACATAGGGCAAAACTGTATAGACCTCATTGTAAGGTATTGCACTCACAAAAAATGAATGACAAAAAGACTTATCCTAAATGTAAACCTTGATTACCTTAAATGATTTTATTTTATTTCATGTTTTATTTCTCCTTTCTGCTCACTGATGTCTGCTGTTACCACACCTCCTCTCTGCCCTCCTCTGATGCCAGATGTATCATAATGTGTTTCGTACATACAGTGCATGGCTTTATTTGACAATGTTGGTATCAGAGGAAGCTAGAGAGAAGACGTGTTAATGGTGCGCAGTGAGGGGCAATCAAACATTGATTTTAAAAAAGGATTTATGCCATAGATAAAGCATATAAGCAATTAAGGTTAATGTTTTAGAGCCACAACTAGATGTTGTTTTATGGCCGTGACTTAAAGAGGAATATTAATATTTTAATGTTTATATAATAATTAAGCAATTAGTAACAACATTAATATTTTTTATAGTTCGTGGTATTATGGATAGAAAATACACAAAGCGTTGTAATATGAAATGTTTATTTAATATAATTATAATAACAATTAAACAGATGCTAGCAGAATGTCAATTTACTACAATAATTATACAATATAAAACTACAACATATTACTTACAAAGGCTATAACAGTTGCTAAATGTTGCAATGGATTCACATGGTACAATACAAAACATGACCAAACTTACACAGGCCCAGCCTGTAGGGCTCTGGAAAAACAGTCAGCTGGTGGTAGTCTACATTCTAGAAAGGGCAAAGAGACTGAATCTCCCCTACATCTTGATATTATACCCAATGTATTCCTAGAGAATGTTGGCTTGTGATGACATAAATCATTATTTGGATTAGTTACAAACCACCCTTTGACTTGTCATAAAACAAGTATTCAGAAAACCAGTATGTCTTGATTCTCCCTCATTTTAACACTACCTGCCCTACAACAAAACTCACTTTTTGAAGAACGATACCAATGTACACATGAAGTTAGGACACTTTATTGCTCATTCAAATGTTCATCATTGAGCACATGCATCACCAGTTGGGAAACCTTGACCTAAAATAACAACAAATAATGAGTGTCCTCAAACTCATATGGAAAATATGAAGACAGAGAACAGAATATAGTGTAGTATATTCTATAGGTGGTGTGTAAAAAAAGAGAAATACCACTTACAATTTTCTTGCGCTTATGTTCAGTTTCAGATATATGTGTTTAGGCGGTATGATCCCCTCCTGTGGATATGCTACTCAGCTTGGTTCCTTTTAGATGGTAGGTTAGGGTCAATGGCCAGTTAGAGTGTCGAGCATTCATGGGTATTTCCCTCCAAATTGCAGTGTCACAGATATTCACCAATTACAGAAAATAATAATAAAAACAGAAAAATAGTGCTCTCTGCTCTGTTATTAAAGCAAAATAAAAGGAGGTATATTTACATAAGGAGAGCAAAAAAGCAAGTTTTTGCTCAATCCTGTGTAGCATAGGTGGTTTCTTCCCCACTAAGGAGGTAAAAAATGTTGATCTTCCAGATAACATCTTCAGTGATAAAATCAGAAAGGTCCACGTAAGATTAAAAAAAAAAAAAATAGTTTTATTTAAAACAAAGATAATACAACCAATGACATAAAAACACTTTTTCAAAGTGTTGGGTGAAACGCATTAGTGTATTGGTTTTATTATCTTTGTTTTAAATTAAAATATATATTTTTTACCTTACCTGGACCTTCCTGATTTTATCCATGATTATTTTATCCAGAGGAGCCACACTTTGTACCTCCTTGGTGGGGAGGAAACCACTTACCTTAACCCCTTAAGGACAAATGACGTGTGTGACATGTCATGATTCCCTTTTATTCCAGAAGTTTGGTCCTTAAGGGGTTAAACAGGATGGAGCAAAAGCCTAATATGTTGCTCTTCTTTTGTGAGTATACCTCTATTCATTTTGTTTTATAACAACAATACAGAGAACACTATTTTTCTGTTTTTATTCTCATCTTATGTATTTAGTGAATATCTGTGACACTGAAATTTGGAGGGAAATACCCATGAACGCTCTACACTGACTTACCGTCTTTTTCAAAGTGCTAAAGTACATGAGGACCTATCCTGTTTAAATAGCCTCCACAATTAAGAATAAGAGGGTCAGGTGATGTCACGGGTCATGTGACTTACAGGTAGTCAGCTACAAACAATTTTAAAATACAAGGTACTATAAAGCAGTGAAGGATATTATGACATTGCATGTGTGCAGTTAGAAAATTAATACATTTGAAAGTAAAATACATTAAAAAAGAAATTGGAGGGAAAGAAAAAAATGGGGATAGTGAGTTTATAAAAGTA
This sequence comes from Pelobates fuscus, assembly GCF_036172605.1. Lineage (NCBI taxonomy): Eukaryota > Metazoa > Chordata > Amphibia > Anura > Pelobatidae > Pelobates > Pelobates fuscus. The sequence continues at coordinate 8,439,998 of NC_086322.1, read as the reverse complement.
CACAAAGATGGCCACCAAAGCAGGACCATGGGGTACACCAGATAGAAGACACTCTGGTTTGGGAAGTACCAGCTGCCATACCCGGATCTAATCCCAAACAAGCTAAAAGCATAATACTCGAAGGCATGTTCCATCTCCCTAAGCCTCCAACAACCACGTCCTTAACCACCAGTGACCTACTGATTACATTTCAGAATGGCCAGGACAAAGCTGCCATCATAAGCGCAACAAGGGGAAAGACCCCATACAAGTTTGAGGATATGGAGCTGTCCTTTTTTGCTGACCTCTCCCGCGCCACACTACAGTGGAGGAAGTCACCGCGTCATCTTACAATGATCTTATCAACCCACAGCATCAAATACCAATGGGGAACTCCTCGCCTACTCACAATACAACACCATAATGTGGAGAACAAATTGACCAAAGCCTCTGAAATGGATGCTATCCTGACTACACTAGGCCTTAACTGGCTTCAATATCCACGACCTCCACATGGGATCCAGCTACCATAGTCCCATTTGTCCCAGCCAACAAACAGCAACCAATGTGGCAGTTACTTGACTTTTTTCTTATTTTAACAATTTTCCAGTTTATTCCTTCTTTTTTTTTTTTTTAATTCTTTATTTTTGTTGTGCATGAGGGAACAGAACATCCTGCATCGTCACAATAACGAGTGCAGGGACATGCAAAATTCACAACGAAACAGATTACATCAGAAATTACATCCGAAAAGTGCATACTTTGCTTCATTTGGCTGTGTCTGCACAATTTTTTAATATTAGAGTACATAAGGTAACTGCACACATTCGTGAAATAGCCAGGGCACAGGAGATATATGCAAGATCTATGAGTATAGGCGTATGTTTGAAGCGGTACGTGTGGAGCGCTCAGATGTGTGCTGTTATGGTATAATTAACTTAAACGTCTGGCATGTCTATAAAACATCTCTCGTGTAAGAAAGCTGGTTCACTTTTACTACTGTAGTTGATGTGTCTTGAAAGCATGTGCGGGTTGCGCTACTTTTATAAATGCTGAACTGTAGGAAATAAACATTGTTTAAAAAGAAGAACACGGGGCTAGTAACTATGTTAGGGCTGTCCCATACCCTGAGGCGCGTCTCTACAGAGTCCACAGGTTAATGCAGACAGTGGTTTGGTTTATCTGCTTCGGCAGAAGTTAATGATCGCTATTCAGATAGGTTGTACCCCGTTGGTGCTGTGAGTAACCTAGTGTAACTGAGCCTTATAGTCAGCTTAGGGTAGCTGGGGCCAATCGATCGCTTTCAGAACCTAGTGGCTGGTGTGCATACCTACGTGTTGCCTAACATCGGGCACTTACTAGTAAGTCCTGGCACAGCGTTTAGGTGAATAATGCCACTGGAGGCTACTTGTAATTAGCCCTGTGTTGCTACGAGTAGCCCTAAGGTTCGGGAGGCCGGGTTGAAGTCACGGTCCGATGAGGGTATGAGCCGGCTCGGCTTATTTTAACAGGGTTGTTAGTGGGTGAGTGTGGTGTCGGGCCAGGCGAGATGCTGCACGGGGGTGCTCATGTGTGTGCCTGTGTACCCGGTGACGAGAGGGGGGGGGGGGAATGGACAGTCATGTATGCCAGATCTAATTAGGTAGGGCATCTGAGGAATGGAAAAATGGGGTGATGTATCAGCAGGTGTAATATAGACTACAGGAACAGAGAGAGAACAGAGGTTAAGGAAACCATTAGTGCTAGTAATACAAATAAAACCGTGAAGTTATTAAATTGTCCTGTGGGTCACTTGAGTCTCTGTTCAAGTAGTGACCGCTGCGTAGGAGTCAGGAGTTCGTCCGTGCAGGATAAAGGTGGCGGTTCTTGCCGGATCCCAGGTATGGGGTGGAGAGGTTGCGGCGGTGGGCCTTTGGTGGATCAATGAGTCCTCTGACAAGCCCATGTCTCGTAATAGAGTCGTCGTGTTCTGGAGGTCCTGTATGAGGTACGTTTCTTGATCCCGTTGAACCTTAAGGATGCGAGATTGGTGCCAGCGGTAGCGAATCCCATGTTGCTGGAGTAAGGAGGTGAGTGGTCGTAGCTTTCGCCTCCAGGCTAGCGTGCCGCTTGACAAGTCGGCATAGAATAAAATCGCCATATTTTCAATATGAAGGGGTGATTTGTTTTGTAACGCCGTGAGGACCGTTGCTTTGTCTTTGCAGTTTTGAAAGGTAATGATCAAGTCCCTGGGGGCTGTGGAGGGGGCTGTGTTGGGTTTAGGGATTCGAAAGAATCTTTCCAGAGTAATGGCTTTTCCCTGCCTGTGTGGTAGAATAGCCGTCAGCATGCGTTGCAGAAAATGTGGTAGTTCCATGTCGGGGATGCTTTCTGCGACCCCTCTGAGTTTAAGATTGTTTCTTCGCCGTGAGTCCTCTAGGGCCGCATAACGGCGTTCATGCAGCAGATTCTGTTGCTGCAGAGTTTGTACGGCTTGTTGAAGCTGGGTGATGTGTTGGGTATTCGTTTGTGCTGCTCCCTCTAGGGCCCCAATGCGGCCTGTCAGTCCCTGCAGATCACTGCGTACTGCTGTGATGTCTGCCGAGAGATTCCTTTGCAGGTCTGCCAGTAGATCTTTTAGGACCGATATGGTCACCGGGGATGTATCCGACCCCGATTTGGTGCACCCCTGCTTTTGTGAGGGAGCCTGTGCTGGGATGAGTGGGTAGTCCTCTTCAGCGTCGCCAGACAACTCGTCCGAGAAGTCCGAGCAACCGCCGGACAGCGCGGCCATTTTGGGTCCGTTGGCGCCCTGCCACATGTCCCCTATGGTAAGTCCCGGTGCGGCTTTGTCCGCTGGAATTCGTTTAATCTTTCTCGCCATGGTGTTCAGGCTGACCTGGTGGGTATTTGTGGGCGATTTTCTGTCAAATTCGCGCCAGGTTTCAGTCGTTTTTTCTATTGTGAGCACGGAGCTCCAGGCATGTGCGTCCGTTCACCTCCATGGTCAGGCTCTGCCTATTCCTTCTTTTTGTAAGAAAGACAGAATGGGACTTACCAGTTTACTTGTTTTCAAGATACATTTGCAACATGTTTGATATAGCTTTAGTTTTTTTTTTTTTATGTTGACCTCTCAAATCCATGGCAAGGGCTTGTCCTCCATCCTTGGGACCTGTATAGGTCTAGCCTGGGAATGCCCCGGTTGAGCTGGCTATTATAACACCACTTACCCTTCCCCCCAGCTACATGCAACTAAACCTATATATTACCCCATACTGTGGAGCTGTCAATACAACTACTAAACGCTCTGCTTCCCCTTTTTTACCATTACTATATTTTACTACGCTGTTTTCCAGTACTCTTGCTCATGCTCCCCTGGCCGAACTTCTGCACCTACCATACCAACCTTGGATTTAGCTCGGAACTCACTACCCTCACTGCTATTGTCTTTAAATTTATTTACATGCCATTTGATGACACGATTGTATCCTGCTATGTCAATTGCAATGTCAACCTTGACACTGAATGCAGCAAAAATAAAGCATTAAAAAAAAAAATAATATTGAGAAAAGAATGCACAAAATCCTAGTATAAACATGCTAAATAGACAAAACTATAAAACACATTCAATAGCTAATCAAAGGTCAACATTTAAACACTGGTCTCCATCTGGTATTCTATCTGTGTTCCAATGTCCACCTCTGGTTTCTGCTATACCTGAAACAGATTAGGCTTACTTTTCCTAGTCACTTATAGCATATACTGCTAAATCTTTTAAAACCTAATCTTACCTTATATATATATATATATATATATATATATATATATATATATATATATATATATATTCCTTCAACTTTTCATTTTATAAACAATTTGTTCAAAATGTAGAGCCAACTTAAATATGCCTAATATCTTTCCACCCCTCAGGTAAATTATAGAGGAGTGACCCACAACACCTCTTCCGCCTCTGATGAAACACTATAGCCCAATATGTCTCAAAGTTCAAAACTTCTTACAGCTCTGAGTGACTCCCAATTAATTTTAAGCCTTTAAACAGACATGTCTGCACCTCACGGCTAAGGGCCTGCACAACTATCCACCCTGTGGTGGCAGTGGCTTTCCGCATGGGGTTGACCGCCCTCTCATTATTATCGAGGAGCAAACATACAGAAACCTTTTTCCGGCTCGATTAAAGGTCATGGGCCAATATGTCTGCAATTCAACCAGTACACTAACGTATCACTTATTGTACATTTTCTGGTCTTTTTTTTTATTAAATAGCTAATTCCCTTCTCAGTACAATATACAACTAAAACTAGTCACCAAGGGCATCTACTGGCTATGGTCATGTAATAGGCCACCCTACCAGTAGTATAATATAAATAAACCATAATACCAAAAACTAAAAACAAATAAGTTGTAACATATTGCTTAATTATTATATATTATTTCAAATATTAATATACATATGCAAACCACGGCCACAACAAATATCAACCTCTTATTTTTACGGTGCCTTTCCGGGAGTTTCCCATTTAAGAGCTCACCTATTTTTAAAGTAAGAGTATATATTTTTTGTTACAGGTTTAAAGTGTTTTGCAATTTTTCTTAATTTCGTGTATTTCTGTTTCATCCCACTTGGAGTGCCCATATCAAAGAAGTAAGCACTGGTGGGGGCTGTGAGAATATTTATGGGGTTATAAATATTAAAATAATATTTTATAAACACTATCAAAATTAACAATCTTTATTAATATCAAAAATCAATATTTTTGCACTGTTTTCCCTTGATTGATTTAAAGCAAAGAGTGACCCACAAGTTTTATTTTTTTTGTGGGTTTGCAGTAATTCGAACTTGTTTTACATCAGGTGTGTATAGAGGAACATATGTATATAATACAACTGCATAGAATCCATTTGTACTTAACACATTTAGCAAAAACTTAACATATTTAAAATATTTGCACCTTTGCTAGTCAACCCGTTTTTAATTTTTGACATTTGCTTGTAAACCCCCACTTGCTAGGCAGTTTAATTTGGTGCTGCGATTTTGGAGGGCGCTTGTACCCAGCTATAGGAGCTCGGATGTAGGATGACCCACAATTTGAATGCTTATAGACCCTGGAGAGGGTTTGTATTTCACACATTAACCCCTTAAGGACACATGACAGAAATATTCCATCACAATTCCCTTTTATTCAAGAAGTTGTGTCCTTAAGAGGTTAGTCACAACCGATTATAAAACCAAATTTATTGTTACAAATAATTATATTAATATGTAATATGCATGACAATTGTGTCAAACGACCCTGAAAACCCTTAGATCAAAATACACAATCAAAATAATAATAACCTGTTTCACCACTAGGCCATTTATCCCATTTGAAAAAGCCCTAGTGGCAAAACACGTTATGGTTATTTTGATTGTGTATTTTTATCTAATAAAAGGTTTTTTAGTTACAATGTTGTGCCAATCATCTTTTTAATACACATTTTTATTTGTAATTTTTACCTGTATTCCTTTTATTCTTGTGTGACTCCAAGTATATCCCAGGTGGGGATCATACCACCAACGCTGATACCACAGTGCAGTTGGCCTGCACTTCACTTGTGAGTACATTTTTTTTTTTTTTAATGCATATTTTACCTTACTGAGAGCACTATTGGCTGTCTTTCATATATCCCTCTCCTGGGTGTTGGGAACCATCCGTCTGGAGGACTCCCATCACATATCCTTTAAAGCAGGGATTATACACTCTTCACAACAGAGCTGGCTATAGCTCTTTTAAATGTGAGTTGACTGTACATATTTGTTTATTTTATCTATATTGGCTTCTACATACTGCACTATTGGTTTTCCTCTCTTTTGTTTTACATACAAGCGGAACGGTTGGACAACTAACAGCACTGAGGACACTACACCCAAAACAAGCACCTTATAAGACATTTATCTCTGAGTGAGACTTTAATATTTTGGATTTTTCTTTTCTGTGATTTTACCAGAATCCTAGTCCCACTGTTTCAGTGAGACTTCATATACTGTATTGTCTTACCTGCTGATAAAATTATTGTATTATTTTTATTATTATTGTTATTATTATTTTTACTGTAATCTTACAAGGCATTTTATTGGCTGTAACACCAGAGGCCTATTGAAGAAAAATGTTGGGGGGTTAAGAAAAAGTAATAGGGATTATTTTGCTGAATGGGCTTTCCGGATGCTCTGGGCAGCCAGAAACTGGATGCAGGGATGCCAGGTAATCACCTTCGACAACACACTGCAACTATTGCTGCTAAAACAATTCTTAGACCGCACACCAACAGAGATCCAGGACTGAGTGAGACATTGTAAGCCTGGAACCGTAGAGGAAGCAGCCACTTTAGCAAAATGAGTACTAAGATGGAAGTGTCACATATTCATCCTCACCTGTGATATCTGCAGTAATAATTGCCTTCCTGGCAATAATGGAAGTGCCGTTCAGCAACCCTGTGCCAGTATACCTGACTCCTGCAACTTGTTGGTGGACACCGGCCGCTGCAAATCCACACCATATTATAGCCCCACGTCCGCCCACGGTAATGACAATGTTAATGTGCATGTGACGTCACACAAAAGACACGCATGTACATTTTGTGGTCAAAGGCCGATTACGGCCAATCGGATATGCAGGAGGCTTATTTAAACTAATTTTTACTTTTTATCATAGCCCTGTCGTGGTTTCCCTTAGATGGTTATCCGAGAGTGTATTCCTGATTGTGTATTTCTGGTTATTGACTTTGGATTCATTTTGACTTCCCTGACTTCTGGTATCCTTAACGTTAAGTCCAGCCATTCTAAGGTCCGGCTAGAAGTTACCCTCAGTCCTGGGTTCCACTTTTTGGAGATTTGGATGTGGTCTAATCTGTAGAAAGTTATCTATATTGTGGCAGGAGATTGTATTTTCAAAGTCTGAGATTTGTAAATTATCGGGTAAACAAACTCAGACTGGAACTGCTGCAAAGCCACTGCCGCAGAGACGTAGTAGGAATGGCAGATTGATTACTGTAGTATCTGGTAGACTTAGAGTTGTGGATAAAAGGCATATTGCACAGTCTGTTGCTCTACATAATTCATTTTCTGCACTTTCAGAGTGTAATGGTGTTATGGAGACAGGCTCAGACACCAGGTGTAATGGTGTTATGGAGACAAGCACTGAGGGTAGTCGAGTTGTGGAGACAGGCTCAGGCACTGAGGGTAGTGATGATGTGGAGACAGGCTCAGGCACCAAGTGAAGTGGTGTTGTAGAGACTGGCTCAGGCACTGAGTGTAATGGTATTATGGAGACAGGCTAATAGAAAGCAGTTGTTGTTGGGGGATTCTATAATAAGAGGTGTGGAGATGGACAATGGTGGTCTTGTGAGATGTCTTCCCTGAGCTACTGCTCACAGAGACAGGAGAATATTTATAATATTTTTAAGCGAGCAAAGCAGGAAGGGGAATTGGATGTACTTGTCCTTCTAGGGACAAATGGCTTGGCTTGCAATGATGTTTTTAAAGTTTTTAGTGTTTTTGCCAATGAGATACGGCAGGTTGCTTCCACACTGTCATTCTCTGAAGTTCTGCCTGTGCATAACACTCAGAATGACAGGTAGATGTGTATTAGGGACTTTAACTTGGTGGTTTGGTGAATGGTGTCGAGAGCAAGGATTTGCCTTCATTTCTCATGGTAGCTCAGTTTGGAATTGAAATAAACGGTACAAAAAAGATGGTTTGCATCTTTCTCAAAAGGGAACAAATGTTTTCAGTGAGAGGTTCAGAGGTTTTTCTAGGATATATTTAAACTAGGACGGGGGCGAAAGAGTGATAAAACATCAATCCAATTGCCCCCCAAATCAAGAACAGAAGGTGCCTGTAACAAGTGTGTTAAAAATATGATAAGCTTAGAGTCATGTCTACAAATGCTTGCAGTTTAGGGAATAAGATCAATGAACTTGTGGCAATAATGGCAACTGATAATGTAGATTTAGTCGCTGTTACTGAGACATGGTATAATGAGAAAAATGACTGGGAAATAGCAATACCAGGGTACTCTTTATATAGAAAAGACAGGGAAGGGAAGAAAGGTGGAGGGGTGGCCCTATATGTGAAAGATAGCAAAATATCTAGAGTAATAAAAGTTAGTAAGGTGAACATAGAGTCTGTTTGGGTTACGTTAGAATTTGGTAATCACACAGTAACTTGTGTAGGTGTGATGTATAGGGCCCCATGGCAAATAGAAGAGTTAGATAATCTACTAGTTGAGGAAATAGATAAAATGACAATGAAGGGGAAAATTATCATAATGGGTGACTTTAATCTTCAACTGGAAAACCAAAATAGCTGCTTGTGCCAGGAGCACACATATTCTAAACTCCCTACTGGGATTGTCTCTAAAACAAGTTGTTGAGGAGCCAACTCGTAAAGAGGCCATACTAGATTTAGTGTTAACAAATGAAGATTTGGTATCGAATATTACTGTAGGTGAAAGTGTAGGATCCAGTGATCCAGTGAAGTTGCACTGCTGAAGAAAACAGAAAATTGCAAAAAAAATCAAGAAACCACTATGGTACTCCGCAGATGTGGCCAAAATTGTAAAAATCTAAAAGTTAGGATTTTGTAATTATAAAAAAAAAACAGAGTGAGGAAGATAGATAGATCTCTAACATTAGACAGAAAAAGGCCAAGCAAGTTATAAGAGCTTCCAAATCACACACAGAAGAAAAAATAGCACAGTCAGTAAAAAAAAGGGGACAAAACATTGTTTTAGATACATAAATAAGAAAAGTAAAACAAGAATTAGTTAGATTCAAAACAAAAGAAGGAAGGTATGTAGAAGAGGAAAAAGGTCTATCTGACTGCCTCAATTAATATTTTTGTTCGGTATTTACGGATGAAAATGAAGGAAGGGGGCCTCAGTTAGTAAAAAGGACAAATGAGTCATTTGTTACATGTGACTTTGCAGAGGAAGAGGTTCTATTTCAACTGTCAAAAGTAAAGACAAGTAAGTCAATGGGACCTGATGGAAGACACCCAAAGTTATTAAAAGAGCTGTAATAATTTCTTTGTTTTCCCTTCAGTTTATTGATATATACATCTTTTGTATATATAGTTTTGGGTCAAAGGCTTGCAACATTAATATATGTCTATATTAATTAAATGTACTAATACGCAATCTGACTTAGGGTTTCTTTAAGTTTATTCTTAGTTACTGATACAGAATAAAACAACAAAGGATGTTACATGATCATGGATGTTCAACAGCAGATGGTAATTTCCGGACTTCTGAAGGGAGAGTTACATCATTACATTGCTACGTTGAGAGAGCGAGACAGAGAGAGACCTTGTGTCCCTTTGTTCAGTTACTATCTAGATGTGCCCATACTGACGTCAGAGTAGAACTCTACCCATATAAGGACAAGATCCCCAATCCACATTCCAGAGTTCTCATACAAGAAAACCTTGTGACTTATACCATCTGTTACTTATGTCAATCCAGACATCGATAAATAATCAATAGAAACATAGAATATGCAATATTCTACAAGAGCTTAGTGGTGTACTAGCAAATGATTGACAGATTTATTTAACCAAACATTGTTAACAGGAGTAGTCCCAGAAGATTGGAAGTTAGCGAATGTTGTGCCCATTCACAAGAAAGGTAGTAGGGACGAGTAGAAAATTATAGGCCAGTAAGCCTTACTTCAGTAGTGGGATTGATCTAAAAATCACATGGATTTAAAGATCAGAGACAACATGGGTTTACTTCAGGAAGATCATGCCAAACTAATCTTATTTTTTATTTTTTTGATTTGGTAACTAAAATAATAGATCAGGGTGATGCAGTAGACATTGCTTACCTAGATTTCACTAAGGCTTTTGACACTGTTGCACATTGAAGGCTTATCAATGAACTGCAATATTTAAGTTAGGATTTCAATATTGTTGAATGGGTAAGGCAGTGGCTGAGTGACAGGCAACAGAGGGTTGAAGTCAATGGAGTATATTCAAAGCATGGGCTTGTCACCCTTGGGGTACCTCAGGGATCTGTACTTGGACCCTTTCTCTTTAATATTTTTATCAGTGATATTGCAGAAGGTCTTGATGGTAAGGTATGTCTTTCAGTTGATGATACTAAGATATGTAACAGGGTTGATGTTCCAGGAGGGATAAGCCAAATGACAAATGATTTAGGTAAACTAGAAAAATGGTCAGAGTTGTGACATTTAATGTGGATAAGTGCAAGATCTTGGCCATAAAATCCCAAGGACAGAGTACAGAATACTTAATAGAGTCCAAACCTCTACATCAGAGGAAAGGGATTTAGGGGTAATTATTTCTGATGACTTAAAGGTAGGAAGACAATGTAATAGAGCAGCTGGAAATGCTAGCAGAATGCTTGGTTGTATAGGGAGAGGTATTAGCAGTAGAAAGAGGGAAGTGCTCATGCCGTTGTACAGAACACTGTTGAGACCTCACTTGGAGTATTGTACACAGTACTGGAGACCGTATCTCCAGAATGATATTGATACTTTAGAGAGAGTTCAGAGAAGGGCTACTAAACTGGTTCCTGGATTGCAGGATAAAACTTACAAGGCACAATTCTGAGAAATGCCATCCACTACAATACTATTCACATTTATAGCACCGCCCCCAAACATAACGTTCATGACGTGAACTTGTGTCATCACATCATCGACGCACTGCATATTTTGGTGTCACATGGTCTGTTTTGACCAATCCTAGCATACCTATGGTTATTTAAACCCAAAAGTGCCTTTTCCATGTGTTGGTTGTCAGAGAGTAAGTTCTTATTGTAATTCTTTTGGTATTTTGGCCTTGGCTTGATCTTGAGTTTCCCTGTTTCTGTTATCCCTAACCTTTTAGGTTCTCTTTGTGTTCTTGTTTCTATCTGTGTCCCTGACCTCGGCTCATTCCTGACCATTCTCTTTTGCATTAAGTCTGACCATTCTTAGGGACAGTAATATGTTTATTTAGTTTTGCATTTATTCTTTGTTAACCTTAATTCTGAATATTGAAACATACGTTATCCTGGTAAAACCCAGTGTTTACCTGATGCTTGTAATTGGAGATCTGAATATTTTTTCCATCAGAGTGAATATTCATGGACAAGTGCATATTATGTAAAGCTTTAACCATGGCTTTTACTGCCTGATACATAAGAGGAGTGTGTCCATCATAGTGAACATTAGGAATATCCGAGATACAAATCTTCTCTGTACAATTATGAAGAGGAAAGTGAAAAATATGCAAATAAAAATTAGTCATTTCGGAATAACGTGAGTAACAGTTAAAGTAATATATCCAAATATGATCAAGTAACATGTCCCTTGGGTATTTGGAAAGATGGATATCATCAATGACTTCTTGAAGTTTTGGAACTCTTTCCACAATGAATTCAAGAGCTAAACTTCCATTAAATATAGACTGATCAAAATAAAAAAAATGGTTCAAGGCCCAAGTAGGACCAAGGATAAATGTCTTATATTTGATGAGTCTTATTACATTGATAAACATAAATATTGCATATGAAGACAGTGATCCAGTAATTACAATAACCTGGGCTCCCGAGTATTTAATAGTACTATAGTATCTTTTATCAAAACCATGGACATTAATAAGGTTATCATTTACTTTTATTATAAAAGGCACACAGATCCCATCAGTCATTAAATTGTTTTTCAAAACCTGTGTTTCTTCCTCACCCATGTCATCATCAGAAGCAAATATTCCAACCCAGGTCCATCCAAAGTATTTCAGTAGCTTGGATAGCACAGAATAGTTATCTTGATTATTTTGCAGAGTCCGGAAAAAAGTTGGGTAAACATTCCTGTCACTAAGAATTAAGCTGGTGGCTCCATAGCTTATCTGGGAGAGAGAAAGAAGCATGAGGAGCTGAAACAGAGTATATTGCCAAATTATAAATGGCAATATTCACCCCTTCACCACAGCACACTTTTTGATTGGAAAAAATATTAGCATAACATTTATTTGAAGCAAGCTAGCATATTAACATATCATAACTCAGCAATTTTGTGTATAGATTGCTTTGCAGACAAACAAAATAAAATGTAAACTATAGAATTTTACACTATTTTTAGGTTTCCTTATTCGATTATACTATATATAAATATATGGAAACTGATAAGCTTTAGACAGCATACGGTTTTCTTCATTTTGCAATATTTCACACAGTCCAAAATGTTAGTATAAAAGCAAAAAATGCTAATTTTCCTACATACAGTAGACGTGACAAAAATGTATAAGTACAAATGGCCAAAACAATAAAACAAATGAGAGTGTAGCTGGAGTATTCATCTTGATAAAATCTTCTAAAATAACTTCCATGAGGGTCCAGAATAGATTTTTTTAAAAAAAGAGTATAACTTTTATTCTAAATCCAAATATTAAAATACACTAACCTGTTTCACGAAATAGCAGGCTTTATCAAAGTGTTTACATAGCAGTAAAACTAAAAAAAGAAAATGGTGGTATGTGACCATAAACTTCATTATAAATTAGAGAGATAGAAGTCAAATAAAAACACCAAGTAGCATGACATAGTTAGTTATCAATACATAAAATGCAGTTAAAATAAAACAATTAAAACAACTGTTTTTATAAAAATTGGTGATGGTACTCCCTTAAGGGGAGTACCAAAATACCCTCCTCCTGCTAATGTCATTATATGGGGGTAGTATGGAATGTTGTTTTTTTCACATCAGAAATTGGGCTTAATATATGCCTCTTTATCTCAGAGGTAGTTTTGTCATGTCCCAAATCATCATTTGTTAATTAACCCTTCTATTACTTAGATCAGAGTTGTCTTATTTTTATTTTATTTTTAAAAGGAGAAAAAAAAGAGGGGGAACCTCAAAATGAGTACTAATGTGAAAAAAAGAAGAGAGAAAAAAAAGGAAGGGAATATGGAAAAAAGAGAAGGTAGAAAGAACAGAACGAAGAAGAATGGGTGGGAGGAGAGAAGAAAGTAAATCTGCCTAATTGCATTTCCAGCAAATGTACACTAACCTCAATAAGATAATATATTGTCTATCTATTCAAGGTACTTCCACTGAGTAAGCCAGGGCTCCAATATCTTAAAGTAGTATTCTCTATTCCCCTTAACTGCCCAATAGATTTATTCCATTTCCCTCATTTTTCAACTCTCTGTATCCATTGTTCCTTGGTCAGAACCGTGGATTCACCCCAAAAGACCGGGATCATAGTGTTTGCTTCATTCAATAAATGGTTCAACAGTATATGTTTATGTTTCTCTTTGAAGGCGGCTGGCCATCCCAACAGTATCTTAGAAGGGGTTAATTGTTCAAGTGTTGGTAGAATCTTATATATGTCCCCTAGGATATGCTGCCAATAAGATCTAACTTAGTTGCAATCCCAACAAATATTTTCTATGTCCCCCCGATTCTCTTCACACCTCCAGAAACAGTCACCAACCAATGAACAGTATTTATGTAATCGAGCTAGAGTCCTATACCATTTAGTAACTCTTTTAAAATATATATTTTTTCTAGAGATGCTGACTTGTGAGTTCATCCCCATTTTAAACACATATGACCAATCCTCATTAGTCATTTGAATATTCAGACTTTGCATCCATTTCAATTGGAAAGAAGGTACTAGCCCCTCCGTAGCGCCTCTCTGTATTATACTGTATATACTGGATAAATACAAATTTTTTACTATCCCTGGACAACACAAAAGTTCAAATTGTGTTTTATCTCTTGACTGCCAATATGGTATCACTAATGTATTTAAACAAAACATTAAATAGGAAATTCCCATTATGTCTATAAGCGTCGTCTTGTTTTTCCATTGGGAAAAATCCTTTATCTTAGGGGGTGTTTCATTTGTCAATAATCTTGTTATAGGTGGATCTGCTTCTCCTATTATCCTTCTTAAAAAATTATTACATGTCCATTCTGAAACTCCACATTAAGTGCTATACGGAGGAATACAGATAGTCCCGGGGCTAGCCCCCATTTATCTTTAAGGTGTCTCCATGTCTGCAAAGTGTGATTTATAAACGGGTGTGTGGTAGGTAATAGTACAACAGTTAACTTACAATTTTTGCCAGCGGAGTGTCTGTAACTTAGCTTTTATAAAGCTCTGTCCCAAGGCATACCATGACTTTTCCTTACCTGTGGCCGTCCACTCTCTTATTCGTGCACACAATACTGCCACATAGTATCTATATATATGTCGGAGGCCCAGTCCCCCTCTATTGATAGGTAAATAAGCAATATGTGGGGTTTTCTTACTCCAAATAAGCAATATAAACAAGGAGCGCATCTTTCTAAAGAACTCTCTAGACACTAATATAGGCAATGTCTGAAATAAATACAGAACTTTGGGTAATATCATAATTTTTATAATATTTACTCTACCCATCAATGAAAAAAAGGGCAGGTCACATTTTTTAAGATCTTCCCCTATATTTTCTACCAACCTTCCATAATTCAATGTAAGTAGTTCTTTACGTTGTACTGTCAGATGAATCCCTAGATATGTTACACCTGTATTTACTTCCTCTGTATTTGCTCTTTTATTCTTTTGTCTATCCCAACCCCTAATATTTCACACTTATCTATATCCGCTTTAATGTTTGATAGAGTTCCACATTTTTCCAATTCCTTCTGAACAGGGTAGTGTATATAATGGTTCTGTAATCATAAGTAACACATCATCTGCAAAAGCAGCTACCTTTACCTCTCCTCCGACGTATCTATATCCTTTAATATGTGTATTCTTTCGTAGCCTCAAGAAATGGTTCAAATGCCAAAACAAAAAGAAAAGGGGACAGGGGGCACCCCTAGCAAGTACCATTACCAATATTAAAATAGTTTGATAACTGGCCATTAACTTGAATATTAGCTGTGGGGCCTCCACAAAAAGTGTCTGTATCCAATTACATATTCTAGGCCCAAACCCTCACACCTCCAATATAGAAAACAGATAGGACCGATCCACCCTGTCAAAAGCTTTTTCGGCATCAATTGCCAATAAAGCTGTGGGACATTTGTTTATTATTGCTCCATGTATAACATTTAGAATCTTAGTGGTATTGTCTCTGGCTTCATGACCAGGAACGAAACCAGCTTGATCAGGGTGGATCAGTCCAGACATAAGGGGTTTGAGCCTATTTGCCAATAATATAGAAAATATTTTTAGATCAAGATTGATAAGTGAAATTGGTTTATAGCTGCTGCAAAATTCTGGATCTTTCCCCGTTTTATATATCACTGTAATCACTGCTCTTAGCATTGGAGGTGGGAGAGTGGAACCTGGGGTTAATCTGTTCAATGTCCTAAAAAGAGGTGGTCCAAGGATAGTTTGAAATTGTTGGTAATAACGTACCGTTAGACCATCTGGGCCTGGGCTTTTATTAATTGGCAGCCTTTTTTTATTACTGCCGAGACTACTTCGGAGGTAAATTGTGCTTCTAATTGATCTATTATCTCCGTAGGAATCTTCGATAAAATGTTTTTGAATAAGTGTTCTTCTATTTTAGGGGGAGTACTATCCGGGGAATTTAAATTATATAGATCTTGATGATAATCTCTGAAAGAGACCGCTATAGTCTTTGTGGTATTACATTGACTCCCCTCTTTATTTTTAATTTTAGATATATAAGTTTTCTGTAGTTTTACTTTTAGCGCTTTTGCCAATGATTTCCTGCTCTTATTTCCATGTGTATAGAACAAACTCTCTGCGCCTCAACTGTCAGAAGTGACCAAAGTTTTAATATATTTGTGCTTAGATGTTTGAAATTCTCTTCTGATGAAGTCTGTTTATGAGTGGTCTCTGCTTCATCTATTTTTTCTTGTCAGCGATTGTATTTCATCTGCTCGTTCCTTTTTACAACGAGATCCCCATTTAATTAATATGCCCCTGATCACTCCTTTATGAGCTTCCCATATCCATTGGTCATTAATATCATATGTACAATTTTCTAAAAAATAATGAGAGAGTGTCTCTTTTAAATCCTTAATCACCCTTGGGTCAACAAGGAGTGTCTTGTTTAGTTTCCAATTTGTATTCCTCCTAAAGTCTCCTTGGACTTCTATATTTAGAAAAATAGGAGCAAGGTAGGAGCAAGGTCCGACCACGTAATATTTCCAATTGTGGCTCCTTTAACCAAGTGCAAATATCTATAATTACTAAAAACATATCTATCCTTGAGTAGCTATCCGCTGCTGGTGAATAAAAGGTATTGATCAGTTGATGAAAATGCAATATATTTAAAACTGATGCCCTCTGATGATACTGTGTTTCTCTGGCCCTTGAAGAGCTATCGACTGCATAGTCTAACACCATATTCCAATCACCATCAACTATCAAAACTCCTTCTGTAAAATATTCCAGCTTCGTCAGACATGAATTTAGGTAAGATGCCTGGCTTGAATTAGGTGCATATATATTTGCAAACGTAATAATTTGATCATTTGAAGGGGGGAGGGTTAGCGGGAACACCAATTGGAGCTATCAAAAAGAGTGCCAACGTACTGTAAATACCCTACTATTCATCCCGCTAAACTCCAATTCCTAAGGACGTTCTTAAATTACTAGGCCTTTCGCTCCCTGGTGGCGTTAGCATACTTCTTCTATTCTTGGCACTTCTTTGCCATCTGGGTTTTTGTATCTGCTGTAATATAGAGCTACCAGAGAGTCCTGTCCAGTCCTCCACCTCAATAGGTGGGAGCCCCAATGCCCGTAGGAAGCCCGGTATATCTGCTGGTGTAGTTATCATATATGTCTTCCCTTGTTGTGATACTACTAGAGCAAACGGGTAGCTCCAATGATATTTAAATTGTTTCTGCATGAGTAGTTGTGTGATAGGCCGTAGGTGAGATATCTTTATATAGTTGTAGGTGAGATATCTTTAAATATAGTAATTAAATGATCTTCAAATTGTATTTCCTGAAGTTGTCTTGCTTTACGTGCTATCTCTTCTTTTATTTGGAAGTGTCAGGAATTATATTCATTTATTACTGGCCCTTTAAGACAGCATGGAAGTACACACCCCTTTGGCTATTTAAACTCCAATCTCCAACACCTCAGGGCACAATTAATGTGTCATTCTGATTGATTGCATGAACTTCCTTCCTAATCCTTTGGATGACTCTTAGAGAGACCGTGTGTTCCATCACCGGATCCCTTCTGAATCTCCTCTTCATACCCCTATATCTTGGATTACCTGGTTAACTAATTTGGACTGGCCTTGACTCTGGTTTTGGAATTTCCTTCAATACTGCTTGATCTCCTATTGAACAACCTTGGACTGGATAAAGGACTTTGCTTATGGACTAACCCTGGACACATCACCAAAACTTCTATTTTCAAGGACTGTCAGTTTATCTCTCTGCTTTGCTGCCCCATCAGTTTGCCGTCCTGAAACTGCCTCAAAATAAAAAGTGAGTGGTTCTTATTTTTTTGTTTGGCATTTGTTAAAGACAAAACATGACAGGAAGTTATGAATGCAGAAAATTAAGTCTCGGGGTTTATCTTGTGAGATATTTCTAGGTCTCCCTACTCTATGTGCTCTTTCAAACTTAATCTTTGTATCTGAGGCTCTTCCTAGTATTTGATTAAAAATGCAGGTAAGTACATTTATAGGATCTTCTTTTACACCCTCTTGGGTTTCCGGGACTCCACTTATCCGAAGGTTATTACATCTCCCCAGGTTATCAACACAATCTAATTTATGTTGTAAGAAAAGGATAGCTTCTGTCTGTAATCTTTGTGTTGTATGACAGTCTGACCACTGGTTCTCAATAGCTTCTCCATCTTCTTCCAATACCAGCACTCTATCCCCTAATTGTTGTATTTCTGTAGAGATTGCCTTTAATTTTTCTCCAAAGTGTTAGTCAATCTTTTTAAACATGACAATCAAGTCAGATTTTGAGGGTAATTGGGCCAAGATTGTTCTCAGGTATGGGCCTTCCATTGAACACTCAGAGATTGTAGGACTAACTGGCGGGCTTCCAGATGCAATTACTGAGGTAGACATTTTCCCTGTTTGATCTTGATCTGCTTGATCTGTAAGGAATTTCCGTAATGGTGATTTTAGCGGTGCAAGATTGGATCCAACTGGGGATCCAGCTGCCTGACAATGTTTTTTTGGTCCCATTGCTTCTTGATTAGCTTTAGTTCTATTCATTGATATTTAATCCTCACAGAAGATCACTCTCCTGATACTGCAAAAAGTCTTGCTTAAAATTCTGCTTACAAGTTACAGCTTGATAAGTACCTCTAGTACATGTGCAGTCTAGCTCCTATTTATATTCCAAAAAGATCCTTCTTTTCCCCTTTTCTTTCCTTTATCTCTCCTTTCGTTGCTCCTTCTTAACCCCTTAACACCGCAGCCAAATGTACAAGTTGTGAACAGAACAAAACGTAAACAAAACCTGGCATTTGCGCTATATGTCTGTCCAACCGTAATTCACCTCTTTCATATTAAATGCACCCCCCCTTATTATATATCATTTTATTCAGGGGAAATAGGGCTTTCATTTAATATCAAATATTTAGCTATGAAACATAATTTAATATAAAAAATATATAAAAAAATGGGAGAAATTTTTTTTTTAATTTTTTTTAGTTCTATGTGACATTTTAACTGTGGATGTCAAAATACTGTTTGCTTTTACTGCAATACAATACACATATTTGTATTCAGCGATGTCTCACGTGTAAAACAGTACCCCCTATGTACAGGTTTTATGGTGTTTTGGGAAGTTACAGGGTCAAATATAGCGTGTTACATTTGAAATTGAAATTCGCCAGATTGGTTACGTTGCCTTTGAGACTGTATAGTAGCCCAGGAATTAAATTTACACCCATAATGGCATACCCTTTGCAATAGTAGACAACCCAAGGTATTGCAAATGGGGTATGTCCAGTCTTTTTTAGTAGCCATTTGGTCACAAACACTGGCCAAAGTTAGCGTTAGTATTTGTTTGTGTGTGAAAAATGCAAAAAACGCCAATTTTGGCCAGTGTTTGTGACTAAGTGGCTACTAAAAAAGTCTGGACAAACCCCATTTGCAATACCTTGGGTTGTCTACTATTGCAAATGGTATGCCATCATAGGGGTAATTTTCATTCTTGGGCTACCATAGGGTCACAAAGGCAACGTAAGCAATCTGCCTGTCACTGTGATCACCTCCTGCAGATTGGGTAATTGACCACAGGGGGGAGTGCCTGGGTGGTACAAGCACTCCCCCCTTCCAATCTGCAGGGGGATCATTGTGCCAGTTACATGTGTCAGCCAATAGGCTGACACATGTAACACTGATCGCAGTGACAGGCTGTCACTGTGATCAGAGCGCTTTGAGATCGCAGTGACAGCCTGTCACTGCGATCAGACTTAGCAGATCGCGGTCACTGACCCCAGGGGGACTGCCTGGGGGGCCAGGTAAGTCCCCCGACTGCGATCTGCAGAAGGGGAAAGCCGCCGGCCGCATGTGTCAGCCGATTTGAAATCGGCTGACACATGCTGAATACTGGTCGCAGTGACAGCCTGTCACTGCGATCAGAGACTGCAGATCGCGGTCACCGGCCACAGAGGGGGTTGCCCGGGGGGCCAGGCATCCCCCCTGACCGCGATCTGCAGCGGGAGAATACCGCCGGCCACGTGGGCGGCAATAAAAGCGAGGACGTACTATTACGCCCGCCGGCGTTTAGAGCCAGTTTCTGCGTGGCGTAATAGTACGTCCTCCGGACTTAAAGGGTTAATAAAACAAAACAAAACAATTGCTTCCAAAATTTCAGCTCCCCCTTTCCGGGTACTCGCGCTACTTCAGCTAATTTTCAGTCTCCAAGATCACCCCCTTTATCAATTGTATACCCTTTTGCAATAGGCTATATATCTCCAATATGTAGCTTAGAAAGTTGTAATTACCGCATTCTAATGGGTAGCAGGCAAATAGGTAATGAATGGCTCAGGTAAAATAGCCTGAGCGATAGGCAGATAAACTCTTAACTATAGGCGAGCAGGCAGATGGGTAGCTAAGCAGCTAATAAAAAATAAAAAATAAAAAAGGCCTTACAAGTAGGCAAGAGGCAAATATGTAGAAGACCCACACGTAGCCTATCTAATAGGTATCTCAATGATAATATACAATATTTTTAGCCTTTTAAGGTTTGTTTTTTTTTAGGGGTTTTTTTTTTCCCCAAGTTGATGCAGTTAATATTCGAATTTATTTTATGCTGATCAGGGGTTATTATTAACTAACACAAATTAATAGCACATGGCAAATAAGCAAATTAATAGCAGATTAATAAGACCCTGTAACTAATATCACCTAGTGGTCACCAAGTGGTAAATGCATATCATATATTGCTCCCATTATATTCAGCTTTAGAATTTGGCTTGGCTTGTATTGAAACCATCGGATGCTGTTAGGGCTGTTAGTGCTGCTAGTGCTGTAGAGGCTATAGAGCATGCCCCTGGATGGAGATGATAACCTGTGGCAAGATCCAGCAGAGCTCATGTCAAACGTCTGTGCTCCTACTTCCTTGGTGCCCACGGCTCCACCCCCTCCAACGGAACGTGCATTACAAGAACGTGAACCAAGATGGCATTGTGGCCCACACCAATTGATTGCCATGGGCTGCGTTGAGCGTAACAAACATAAGGGGTCTTTTAATGGATGGGGATAGAGAGTGTAAGAAGAGAGACAAGGCTGGGAGAGGGAAAATGAACTTGGGGAAAATGAAAGAAGATATATATATATATATATATATATATATATATATATATATATGTGTGTGTGTGTGTGTGTGTGTGTGTGTGTGTTTGTGTATGAACGGTCTGTGCCTGTTCAGGATGGTGGGCAGGCATAGAGGGAAATAGAGAGGAGAATGCTGGGAAATATAGTAGAAAAGCATGAAAAGAGAAAGGGATGAAGGGAGGGGATTTCTGGGAATTGTACTAGAGTGGCAAGAAAGGAGAAGGGGATGAGAACATTGGGAAATGTAGTAGAGAAAGAATAAATAAAAAGAGAAGATGAAAATAAAGAATGAGGAAGTAGGAGAATAGTAGAAAGTATGAAATTTGGAATGAAATAGATGATAGAACCATATGGTCAGACTTTGTAAGGTGATATGATAATTATAAACAAAGCATTAACTAAAATTATAAATGAATATGACTACAATATAAAACAAATTATACAAATGCCGAACCAGGGTATCCAATCTAAAAACCCAGCTTATTTTTTTTTCCCTAAAGTTTGCGGGAGACTGCCTCAAATTTTTATTGCAAAAAATGTTCGTTTTTTTTTTTTATTAATTAAAAAGTGCTTGGATACTGAATGATTTAGCAATATTTTTATCTACAGTGTTCAGCGATTCTAGTCTTATGGTTCCTAGTAGTCATGCCAACATACTGAAGTTTGCATGGGCATTCAAAAATATGACATTTTTAGTATTACATGTGATTAAGTTATCAATGAGTGTTTTTTAGAGTAATGTTTATATCTAAAGTTAAAGAACCAACCAGCATTACTTGTGCTACTACATGCAATACACCGTTTGTACCAAATAAAACTTTTTTTTTGTAAGGTAAGGTAAGGTTCTTTTTTAAAGGGACACTATAGTCACCAGAACACTTGAGCTCAATGAAGTGGCCTGGGTGCCAGGTCCCTCAGGTTTTAACCCTTCACATGCAAACATAGTAGTTTCTGAGAAACTGCTATGTTTACATTTGGGGTTAAGCCAGCCTCTAGTGGCTGTCTTCCTGACAGCCACTAGAGGCGCATCTGCGACGCTGGAGGCATATTATGCCCCCATCGGGCAAAGCGTCCATAGGAAAGCATTAAGAAATGCTTTCCTATGGACACTATGAATGTGCGCATGGCACTTGCCGAGCATGCGCCTTCGGCTCAGCTGACGTCGGTGGGGGAGGAGAGGTCACCTAGGGAGCCGGCACTGGATTAAGGTAAGCTGCTGAAGGGGTTTTAATCCCTTCAGCGCCACGGGAGGGGGACAGAACCAGTTTGTTTTTCTTCAATATTGTTTGAATATCATAGGCAAAATCTGTTTAAAATGTTATCATCTTTTAAAATATTCCAGTTTTTTTTTTTGTAAATCTAAAACAATAGGTAAAACAATATTTTTAGTGTGAGCAGATTTAATATACTGTATAAGTTTGTTCCTGTCAGAGTTATTGATATCTTTGATTAAGGCATCTATATGATATTACAAATCCACTTGTTTGCAAAACAGCACCACCATCACCACTATAATTTTACCTCAAAACTCCAACAATATAAGTCTAACACATCACCCAATTACTACTCTCCAAAAACTTCCTTTCCACCAGAAGAGACTGAACAACTGTATTTATATCTGATTATGCTTTACCTAAACCACAACAAAAGACCACTACCACTCATTTGTTAAAACCAAAGACTCCAAACTGACACATTTTAAGAGTACCCATATTCCCAAATGATTTGATAAAAAAAAACCTCTCCTTTGATTACACGGACACAGAGGACCATTTAAAAAAAAAAAAAAATAGGTACCACACAACACTTAACATACCCCGTATGGGCAGGAAGGAAAAAAGAAACCTAACACCAGGGGGAAGCAGACATGGGAAAAGAATTCAAAAAGCAAAAGAGAGAATAAAAACCACTCACCACCAAATCACCGGCACACTAACCTCAAATCCGGATCTACCATCTATCTGTCCAGTCTAAAATCTAGCAGTCTTGATGTTTTTTAAATAAGTCATTAAAGACATTAAAAAAAATCAAGACTAACAAATGAGAAATCCAAATATACTAAAAAAGAGAAGCTTTAGAAAACTTGAAAAAAATGAAAATATTCATCACACCCACTGACAAAGGTGGTGATTTGGTTATTTTATCATCAGAAGCATACATGAAAGAATGGCAAATAATTGGGAGGCAGGTAGTAGAGTGGGAGGAGATAAGACAACTGAGAAAAAGGCATGTAGCTGGGTAACAGTTGGGTGAGGTAACATGCAACCTAACATATTTGCTCATATGAGTTAAGATGTTGGGAGCATCAGCTCACAAGTCGCTGTACTGCAGGAAGCTGTTCCTTCTAATAGTTGAGGGAACAAACCTCCTATCATGGGTGGGGATGAGAGTGTAAGAAAGGATAGACAGGTTGTGGTGGTAGGGACCTCTATTATTAAGAGTAGATATGGTAACCTGCTACTCAGATGATTTCAAACAGACAGTTTGCTGTCTCACAGGTGCTTGGGTCTGGCATGTTGCTGACAGAGTGGATGGATTATTGGGAGAGGCTAGAGATGACCTCATGGCCCATATTAGTACCAACGAAAAATCAGATGAAAATGGAAGATCCCAATGAATGAGTTTAGGGAATTAGAAAGTAAACTTAAGAATAGATATTATTTTCTGAAATATTACCTTTGCCACACACTACATTGGAAAGGCAGCAGGAGATTAGAAAGGTCAATGCATGGCTGAAGTATTGGTGTAGGAAGGAGGGTTTTTTCTTTCTAGAGTACTGGGCTTATTTTGCGCTTGGTACAATCTTTATAGCCATGATGGATTGCACCTAAATGGAAGAGGGTCTGCAGTGCTGGGGGACAGGATAGCTTAAAGGCTGGAGGAGACTAGTGGTGGGGGGAAGGGGGGGACAAAGAAATCTACAAAATGGAGATAGGACAGAAAGATGATGGGCTTTAGATCAGCATAAATGGGGTGAGATAAGGGAGGAACAAGGTAAGAACAGAGGAGGTATGTAATACAAATACATATTCACATAAAGTAAAAAAGTGACTTACTAATGCAAAGAGCCTAAATAACAAAATGGGGGAACTAGAGGCAATAGTATACACTAAACAATATGACATAATAGGCATACATACCATAAACATCGTTCGATGAGACACATGACTGGGCAGTTAAATTAAATGGGTATATGTTATTCAGGAAAGATAGAAAAAAAAACCAGGAAAGGTGGTGGGTAATGTTTGTATGTCAACCATGAGTTAAAGCCACATCTTAAGCAAGTGGAATGTGATGAGGAGCGTGTGGAAGCTTTATGGGTAGATATCTGCTTTTGGCAAAATAAGGGAAATAATTTATTGGTTGGGATATGTTACAAACCACCTAGTGTTAATATTGATGAGGCAGAACAGCTTTTGGAGCACATGGGGAAATCTGCAAATTGGGGTAACACGTTAATTATTGGAGATTGTAATTACCCAGATAAAATTGAGACAGAGGGACTAGTAGTTCAGCAAAGGGAATCAGGCTTTTGAATGCGTCAAATGTCCCAACTTACAATCACCAACTAGCAAGGACGCTTGTCTGGACCTGGTTATAACAAACAATGTTACTATTTTAATCAACAATCAAGTAGGGGAGCACTTGGGAAATAATGATCACAATATGGTGTCTTTTCAAATAAACTCGAAAAAGCAAAAGGCACATGGGTTTACAATATATTGACTGTTATAAACTATTTAGTGAAAAAAAACACCTGAGGATAAATTGAATATCTTCAAACAAACATAAACAAGGTACATTTCTCATTATGTACCATACATATAACAGGAACAAATTAAAACCAATGTGTCTTAGTGGGAAAGTAAACCAAAAATGTTAAAATATGAAAAGGGAATTTAAAGCATTTAAATCAGACAAATTAAAGGCATCCTAAATAAGATCTTCCTACATGTATCGACACTGACACACACAGATACAAACATATACCTTCACAGATACATACAAAGCAACACATACAGATACACACCATGGTACAGACTCAGATGCAAACATACCTACACAGGCACATACACTTACTGGCACACATGCAAACATATACCCCCCCCCACACACACACACACACTGACACACAAACATATACCTACACACAGATACATACACATACTGAAACACACATACCTACATAATACACACATTGGCACACACACAGACGCACACATATATACACACTTGCACGCACACACACAGATACAAATATATACCTACACAGGCACATACACATACAAACATGTATCTACACACACACATTGACACACAAACATACCTACATACACAGACATTGGCACACACACACTCTGACACAGACACATATCTACACATACACACAGATTCACACACATACCTAAGCGTACACACATACAGGAATACATGCCGACACTCACAGATACACAGAGACACACTGACACACATAGATGCACATATCTACACAAACACACTGACACACAGATTCACAAACACCCTGGCACCACAGATACACATACCTACACAAAACACTGGCACACACAGATACACATTGACACTCACATATACACATACCTACATACACACTGGCACACACACATTGGCACACACACAGAAACACACACACATACATACACACTGGCACTCACTGATACATACTGACACACACAGATACACATACCTAAACATACACACTGGCACACAGAAAATTGCAGTTTACATATTGTTAATCACCCCCCTGCTTCAATACCTTTTGGTTGTAGGGAGGTGACTTTCTGTGGCTAGCTGGCACTGATGGGAGTCTGCAGTTGACTGCTTGCAGAGATCCTCCTTCCTCTCAGATACACATACCTACACAAAACACTGGCACGCACAGATACACACTGACACTCACATATACACATACCTACCTACATACACACACACATAAATTGGCACACACATACATACACATACACACACATACACACAGATACACATACCTAAACATACACACTGGCACACAGAAAATTGCAGTTTACATATTGTTAATCACCCCCCTGCTTCAATACCTTTTGGTTGTAGGGAGGTGACTTTCTGTGGCTAGCTGGCACTGATGGGAGTCTGCAGTTGACTGCTTGCAGAGATCCTCCTTCCTCTCAGATACACATACCTACACAAAACACTGGCACGCACAGATACACACTGACACTCACATATACACATACCTACCTACATACACACACACATAAATTGGCACACACATACATACACATACACACACATACACACAGATACACATACCTAAACATACACACTGGCACACAGAAAAAAGCAGTTTACATATTGTTAATCACCACACTACTTCAATACCTTTTGGTTGTAGGGAGGTGACTTCCTGGGGCTAGCTGGCACTGATGGGAGATCCTCCTTCCTCTCAGTGCCTACGCAGTCTCTAAGCTTGAAAGAAGTGATGCATAGTCACTTCCTCCCACCGTTAACTGCAAACATTAAAGGGGTCCGGTCCCGCTGCCAAAGGGCTGCAGCTCCCGACCCAGATGAGATCTGCCTAAGGGGGGACAGGAGGGCTCTCAAAGGGCTTTGTCACTGAGCCGTTAAACAATAATACCCCCCCAAAGCATGCAGGCCGTGGCGCAGTTACACCGGCTGCACCGGTGTAAGTTCCGCCACTGGTTCCCTATTAAGGGTTAATAGGTGTGTAGGGGGTTCCAAAATCCTAACATGAATTTCTGGGCCTCTGTCAGAGAGGATGGAATTCAGCACACCTTGTAGTCAAAAAATGTCCTGAACTGTTCGCTGGAGAATAGTTCCCGGCGAACATCGCCACGGACGGCGAACACATGCGCTGTTCGGTCCGCCCCCTATTCGTCATCATTGAGTAAACTTTGACCCTGTATCTCACAGTCAGCAGACATATTCCAGCCAATCAGCAGCAGACCCTCCCTCCCAGACCCTCACAGCTCCTGGACAGCATCCATTTTACATTCATTGTGAAGCTGCATACTTAGTGAGAGTAGGGACAGTGTAGCTGCTGCTGATTTGATAGGGAAATTGATAGCTAGGCTAGTGTATTCAGTGTCCACTACAGTCCTGAAGGACTGATCTCTGCTGTAAGGACAGCACCCCAAAAAGCCCTTTTTAGGGCTAGAACATCAGTCTGCTTTTTTTTTTTTCTGTGTAATGTAATTGCAGTTGCCTGCCTGCCTGCCAGCCTGTGTGTCAGGCTCACAGAATATACTGTGGCCACTTGCCCAGTGCCACCACTCACTCACTGGTGCCACAATAGCTTGTCAAAAAAAACAAAAAACTTTTTTGAATGTAACATAATAGCAGTCAGTTTCCTTCACTACTGTGCGTTACAGGGCTTGCCAGGGCACAGTGTCACACCAGTGCAATTCATATCTGGTGTAACAGTAGTGTACATTTTTTTTTTAAAAAAAAATACAATTTTGACTGTAATAGATTGAATAGCAGTTAGTTGTCTGCCAGCGTGTGTGTCAGGCTCACAGCGTATACTGTGCCCACTTGCCCAGTGCCACCACTCACTCACTGGTGTCCCAATAGCTTGCATTTGGAAAAAACAAAACTTTTTGGACTGTAATTTGCGATAGAACTTATGGCCTGCCCCGCTTTAAGTGTCCTGTCAGAAAGGACCTTCAGTGCAGCAGGAGGTATTGTCACTGAGAAGAGAAGTCGCCTAGGTCAAAAAAGTCTAGATTACCTCACCTTTATTAAGATGAATGAGGGATGGATCCCGAAGGGACTGACAGTGGGCGATACATTCGACTAAAAAAGGCCTGATGAGTGGGACTACTTAACACACCACTCCTATCTGGTGGCACATTAGATTGCATGCGCAGTGCCCCAAATTTGAAGTAGGAGGACCGACCAAGCATCTTTTTCCATCTCCCGCTTCCTAAAATCGATGCCTTATATACACGTCCCCTGATAGGGGACGTAACAGGGATTAAACTGATAGGAATAGTACTACTTAACACACCACTCCTATCTGGTGGCACATTAGATTGCACGCGCAGTGCCCCAAATTTGAAGTAGGAGGACCGACCAAGCATCTTTTTCCATCTCCCACTTCCTGGGTGGAGGAAGAGAGACCTTCAATGACATCAGTGAGGACAAGGAACGGGACATGGCAAGCTTGGTATCCAACCTTGTGCAAATGGGGAGTTTGCGGTTGTGCAAATGGACTGTTTGCGGTTGTTTGCGGTGTGTTAAAAGGGTAGTTTGGTCTGTCACTGTGAAGCGGGCGTAACCCTTACACTACCTGATCGATACAATATCATACCTGATGTTTTAAAACACGTTATTCCAAACAATTTAGGAATGTTAGGTGATTTATGCCCTTTATGGATTAAAACCAGACTCTGCATTAACTATGTAATTTTCCATGGGAGTTTTGCCATGGATCCCCCCCTGGCATGCCACAGTCCAGGGTCCCTTTGAAACAACTTTTCCATCACTATTGTGGCCAGAAAGAGTCCCTGTGGGTTTTAAAATTCGCCTGCCCATTGAAGTCTATGGCGGTTCGCCCGGTTGCGAACATTTGCAGAAGTTCGCATCACTAATTGTGAACTGAAAAAATGGGATCTCACATAGACATGTACCTCTTTTTGCAGTGAGTGCCATTAAAATGAATATTGTACCAGATCATTAGCTTGTTTCTGTCTCTTTGACCAAGCATAAAGGAATCATAGCAATGATGCAATACCTTCAATCTGGCTGCTTATCGAATGTTTTTAGTGTGGAATCCCACACTATCTTGTTTTTAGTGTGGAATCCCAAAGAGGGAATGGACACTGTATTTCCTTGTGACAGTTGTTTTCCAGACGAACAGAATAAGTAGCCAGAAAATTATCCTCTTGCAATGTGGTTTTGGGTGTTGTTTTAGAAATATCAGAAGAGCAAGATAAATGAGATAAAGCATCAGCTTTTCCATTTTTGTACTGTATTTTTCTGTGTTTAAGACACCCCTATTTTTTGGGCCCAAAATTAAGAAATAAATATTTTAAACATCAAATAGAACAACTTTGATATTTTAGAGATGACTGCTGAGGAGAACAACACACTTCTGATTCTCATGCCTCCATGTGTGCTATGGTACTCTGTGAAATTAATGGCTCTATAGTGCATGCTGGGAGACTACAGCTCCCACAATACAACAGGTGGTATGAGGGCATGCTGGGACATCACAGCAGTATTCATTCTGCTCCATGATCCCCATTTCCTCCCCCATAAATATGAATCAGAAAGAAAGACCTCAATATGGCTGCTCCTTTTATGGTGTGGCATGTCTCTGGAACTCTGTTGGTGGTAAGTGCTGATACCTGCTGCAGCTCCCACACATATAGTGACCTCTTCCTCCTTGCTACAACATTCAGAAATGGATTGGCGGGAGGGAGGCCAGGTATGTGTGTGGGCCGTGGCACACTGAAATGCGACATGCACCATCTTAACTTAGGTGCCCCGCACAAGTGCATTTTTTTAACCCTGCTGTGACATTCTGTGTATAAGATGACCCCCAATTGTGGACTAAAAAAAACAAAAACAAAAACATAGTCTTATACATGTAAAATTACGGTAATAAGGAACAGGAAATGGGAGAAGAATAATGCTCACTACGCTTGTCATGGATGTGGTCTTCATACTGAACTCAGGTACTCAAGATTATGATGGTCTGTATATATAAATATGGGAATAGAGGTGCATTCCAACAGATGTCTCCATATCTCCAAATCATGCATGATAGTTGGTAGCTCTTCATCTCCAATGTCATAATTGATCTACCTGAGACTTAAGCTTTTGGAGTAGAAGGATATGTTGTGTAACATCAGTTTCTCATTTTAGTCTCCTGTAGTATCTACCTCCAGGTTTTGGAGGGGTATGGTAATAAGAGGATGGCAGATGTTGTAATTGATGCTTGAGTTCATTGAATCCTTTTTGGTCACTACATGACCATCAGATGGTGAGATGACTCTTCATGAGAGAAGTTAACATTTAAACTATGTTTAAAAATTGTGAATAATTTCATCCTAGAAGCTGTTGCACCTCCTTTCTGTTGCCAACCAAATGATAATTGATTCTACTTTCTATGAATCCATCTCAAGATGTCCAGGGGTTAGGATATATCCCAAAAATTCCATTTGAGATTCCTCCGACACATTTCTCAAATATGGCGTATAGGTTGTGCTCTTGTAATCTCTCATTGACTAATTGTACATGTTGTTGGTGCACCTGTATGGTGGGAAGAAGATTAATATATCATCCAGGTATACCACAACAAATGGATCAAGGCTTGGAAAAGTTTCTGAAGTTGGTTAGAACATTGCATAGTCCATAGGGCATGACTAGATATTTGCAATCTTCATATCTTGCCTGAAGGTGGTCTTCAATTACTCTCCTTCCCTTACTATAAACAGATTGTAGTCTCCCCTAAGATCCAGTTTAGCATACACAAAGGATGTCGTGAGTCATTCCATCAAATCTAGTATGAGGATAATGATTTTTCAGTTATTTTATTTAGATCTCTGTAATCAACACCTGTTCTTAGAGCATCTTCTTTTTGACCACCAAAAGAGATACCAGTGCCTCCTGTATCTAGAAAGTTAGATGAAGCCTTTTTCTCATTAATAAATTGCTTGAGATTGCATAAGGTTCTGATATATGGATATATACAGGGGCAGACTTAGCACTCAGGAAAATAGGTCATGCCCTCCCCAACCAGCCTACACAGCCATCTGCAGGTCCCTACTGCTGAAAATCTACTGGCCTTGTTTACTACTTTTGTCTACTTTTTTCCTGCTGTTTTGGTTGTCTAGATGGCTTTCCTAAATATTTTTTGTTACCAAAAATCAGGCATCAGGCCAATATGTACAGCAACATGAACTATATTCTGTCGACCCACTTTTTTTTCTGAGCTTAAGAACTTAATTTATTTTTGATCTGCACATTTTTTTTCCCTCCAAACTTGTTTTCCTATTTCATTTCTCTATTCTGTTAACTTAAATTAAACTGTTTTACTCACTTGTGAGTATCCATAAAGCCCCAGTATTTGGGCCATTTGTATAGTTGCAACAGAATTCTCATCTCCAATAACCCCAGCAAGCTTCCCTCCTTCAGTGCAGGAGTAATTAGGAACAGGCTTTCCTGGTCCAGATAAGATCTGTAGGACACTCTTCACAGCCTTCATTTCATTGGAGCATGAATCATACACATGATATCCCAGAGTGATATTAGGGAGAATATGTGGATCTTGGTTAACTTCTTCAATAGCAAGAAGGAAGGTCAAGAGGTTTTTATACTTGAGAGCAACTGGTCTATGAAAAATATATAACAAACAAGAGATTTTTATTTATTTTCATTATGATCTATTCTCTAAACTACATTTTCCGATATAACATCCACATGTGAAATGAACATGTCTCCATATAAAAAATATAATTTTTAAACCTTCCACAGTGCTTGTTTCTAACACCAGAGAAAATATATGAAATTTTGAAGCCTAATAGTTTTTAATTTCTGTATGTTACTTCACAAAAGGCAAAACCAAAGATATATCATAGAAGCCTCCAGGTTTAAATTGGTCAAATGTTGGGCGGATGTTTTAAACTTAAGTGAGGGAACAATAATAAGCTAGAGGGTCTAGCACTACCATAAGTGTAAGATCTAAGTCTGATAAAATGTAATTTTGATTATTAATGTTTAAATTCAGCTTAATTCATTGTATTATGTTAACATCAATGATATGTCAATCTATGTAAGACTTGAGTTTAAATAAACCTTAGTGTAAAGTTACCACAGTGAGGCTCTATATTGCGTTCCTTTATCACTGCTAAGTCTAAGAGATGTGTCGTATTATTAAAACGTTTGAACTTTTTTGGTAAAACACAATTCCAGTGTTTTGTTTTGTTTGTTTGTTTTAACCCCTTAAGGACGCTGGACGGTTCAGGACCGTCATCGGCATTTTTCACTTGCCGAGCGACGACGGTCCTGAACCGTCCTAAATTTAAAATGTACTTACCCGATTGCCGTCGTTCCCCCGGCGGCGATCGGCGGTGCTCCCGGTGTGGGGAGACTGCCTGCAGCCCAGACAGTCTCCCCATGGCGCTTTAGGACCCCTGTGGCCATGTGATCGCCCAACAGGGCGACCACATGGTCACAATAGGTGTCCTAGTATCTGCCTGCAGGGGGACTGTATGTGCTGACAGGCAGTCTCCCTGCAATAGTAAAATCAGAAATAAATGTAAAGTGAAAGTTAATAAAAAAAAAATATTATATGTGTGTATATATATATAAATAAATAAAAAGAATGCGAACTATTCATATGTCCATATACAAAATTACATAAATAATTATATAAATATACACGTAGACTTCAAATATATAAATATGCATATATATTTAAATTCTACGTGCGTATTTATGTAATATTTTTACATAATTAAGTTATTTTATTGATTGCAATTTAAGGGACCTGCCTGCCAACCCAGGCCGAAAGTACAGAGAATTAAATTTGCTATCACTGTATTTTACCCTGTAACGTTCTACGACACCCTAAAACCTGTACATGGGGGGTACTGTTTTACTCGGGAGACTTCGCTGAACACAAATATTAGTGATTCAAAACAGTAAAACATATCACAGCGATGATATTGTCAGTGAAAGTGACTTTTTTTGCATTTTTCACACACAAACAGCACTTTTACTGATGATATAATTGTTGTGATACATTTTCCAGTTTTGAAACACTAATATTTGTGTTCAGCAAAGTCTCCTGAGTAGAACAGGACCCCCCATGTACAGGTTTTATAGCGTTTTTGAAAGTTACAGGGTCAAATATATGGGTCAAATATTTTTACATTGAAAATGGCCAGGTTGGTTACGTTGCCTTTGAGAGCGTATGGTAGCCCAGGAATGAGAATTACCCCCATGATGGCATACCATTTGCAAAAGAAGACACCCTATTTGCAATACCTTGGGTTATGTCCAGTCTTTTTTAGTAACCACTTAGTCACAAACACTGGCCAAAATTAGCGTTCAATTTAGTTTTTTACTTTTTTCACACACAAACAAATATGAACGCTAACTTTGGCCAGTGTTTGCGACTAAGTGGCTACTAAAAAAGTCTGGACATACCCCATATTGAATACCCTGGGTTGTCCACTTTTAAAAAAATATGTACATGTGGGGTGTTATTTAGCAATTTATGACAGATAATAGTGTTACAATGTCACTATTGATACATTTTAAAAATGTATGTTTTGAAACCGCAATATCCTACTTGTACTTATAGCCCTATAACATGCAAAAAAATTGAAAAAAACATGTAAACACTGGGTATTTTTGAACTCAGGACAACATTTTGAATCTATTTAGCAGTTTTTTTCATTCGCTTTTGTAGATGAGTAAAAGATTTTTCACATAAAATTCAAAAAACTTGTATTTTTTTCAATTTTTCATCATATTTTTTCATTTTTTTAAAAATTAAATTACATGAGATTATATAAATAATGGTATGTAAAGAAAGCCCCTTTTGTCCTGAAAAAAAACAATATATAATTTGTATGGGAACAGTAAATGAGAGAGCGGAAAATTACAGCTAAACACAAACACCACAAAAGTGTCAAAAAGATGCCTGGTCGCAAATGTACAACATCGCAAAAACAGTCCGGTCCTTAAGGGGTTAAAATCCCCACAAATCATTGATTATGAAAATATTGTGTGTCAAATATGATCCCAAGAATGTAAAATTAATACTGTTCATAAAATGCATGAGAAATTACAGTATATTAAAATATTTTTAACTCCCACAAACAAATGGTTTACAAATGTATACTTGTGATTAGTTTACCCTTCTAAAACACTAATAAAAGTGATAAAACAATCCCATTTTCTATTGTTAGGGGCTTAGTTCAATGGTTGGGGGCAGTCAGCCGATGCACACCAAGGTTTTGCTTGGAAGAATAACAGAATCCTCATACAGGAAATTTTGCCTCCCACTTGCATATTGTTTGACTACTTACATGGGGAGACACCAGGGAATTCCTGGCACCATAACTGCTACAGCGCAATGTAATGATAATGGTGTTTGGAATGAACATTTGATCACCTTTGAACGACGACCTTAAAACTACTGACGACTCAAAACGACTGATGACATGGTGGCTAATTGTAATTTTTAATATTTAACTTTATTGGGGGGACATGATTATAATAATGAGGGGGGGGGGGCATTGCCCCCGTGGACCTGGAGTTAAAACCTAAGGGCTTGGATTTAATTGATTTGGCCCGGATTTCACCTGTCCATTAGTTTTCAGGTTGACTGAAATCCAGACCAAATTCAGGCCTATTCTGCATTGTGCAGTCTTTAAGGAATAAACCAGATAATATTATGGGCAAATATAAACCTCTAAACGTTTTATCATAGAAAGAAAGATATTTTAGATTTATACATTCATTCTGATTGATAAAATAGTTATGTATTTCTTAAAGCAATCCAAAAATATATAGACCTTCAAACTGAAGAAAGTTTATTAAATAAATAAATACATAAAAACAATTCCACACTCTTTTTGATAAATGAAAGGGAAAAAAAAGGAAACAAACAATCATAAATGGGAACTTTCTTTGGAATTTACGCCTCTATGCTGACTGCTAGGTGCAAAGAACATAGTTTATAACATTGATTCAATTACCCCATGATATGGTTTAAATATGCCATTTGAGGTACTCTGGGCGGACTACTTTCACAAATAGTAGGCCTTTGTGGGGTTATTTGAACTAGCAAAATGCTAAAATGCTCAGAAATAAGAGACATAGCTAGCTCAAAATCATCTATGAAAACTAACACTTTAATCGCTAAAATGGTCATTTATTGCATATGGCACTGTAACTTCACAATGTAGTGGCAAATTCATACAACAGGATATTGTTAAATTCCAAACTGCAATAAGGGATGACATTTAGAAACATAGAAACATAGAGACATAGAAATATAAAATGTGTCGGCAGATAAGAACCGTTTGTCCCATCTAGTCTGCCCAATTTTCTAAATACTTTCATTATCTTAATTCTACAACAGCCTTATGCCTATCCCATGCATGCTAAAACTCTTTCACTGTGTTAACCTCTACCACTTCAGCTGGAAGGCTATTTCATGCATCCACTACCCTCTCAGTAAAGTAATACTTCCTGATATTATTTTTAAACCTTTGTCCCTCTAATTTAAAACTATGACCTCTTGTTGTGGTAGTTTTTCTTCTTATAAATATAGTCTTCTCCTTTACTGTATTGATTACCTTTATATATTTAGATGTTTCTATCATATCCCCCCTGTCTCAACTTTCCTCTAATACATTCTTTAACCTTTCCTGGTAAGTTTCATCCTTTAATCCATGAACCAGTTTAGTAGCCCTTCTCTGAACGCTCTCTAAAGTATCAATATCCTTCTGAAGATATGGTCTCCAGTACTGCGTACAATACTCCAAGTGAGGTATCACCAGTGTTCTGTACAATGGCATGAGCACTTCCCTCTTTCTACTGCTAATACCTCTCCCTATACAACCAAGCATTCTGCTAGCATTTCCTGCTGCTCTATTACATTGTCTGCCTACCTTTAAGTCCTCAGAAATAATCACCCCTAAATCCCTTTACTCAGATGATGAGCTTAGTAGTGTACCAAATACTCTAAACTGGCTATAATGTCAGACTCTCTCTTTCAAATTGAAAATGTATTTTATTTGTATTTTGTGACCTGTAATTACTAAAATAAACTAGAATCCTAGACTAACACAAAAAGAGAAAACAGTGAAGCGCTTATTGTTTTATTACCCAGTCACCAAGATTATTATAGGCAAACAAAGTCTGTATAAGATACTCAATCAATACTTAACTTTATAGTTTTCCACCTTGGTAACTTTCTTTACACCTTTAACATAAAGTAAAATACATTTAGTGTAAACCCTTTAAAACATATATATATATGTTGCACTGAATGATGGAACACTCACATATTCCAGAGCTATATTATTATTATTATTATTATTATTATTATTATGATATTTATAGAGCGCAGTCCTTTAGCCCTAGCTCTGGAATGGAAAGCCTGTGGGTTCGTTATGGGCGACCCCTCCCCTCTTCTGTGGGATAGATTTCCAAAGTGAGGAGTTTTTCTCAAAAAAGCGGGAAATAAGCAATATTCTATAATTCTGTTTGTTATTATATGCAAGAATTACTAATATAGTATACTCACAAACAGAGAGCCTGTGACCTGGCTCAGTAACCGAACTCTGTGTAGTTAGGGACTACACTCCCTTCTTTGCAACAGCAGGAATCACAGAATAATGTTAAAAAGATATACTTTATTAAAATATACTTAAAAATAAAAAAATGCCAAATACCAATAGTCAGATATGCTTTTCACCGATCCCTCGGCTTCCTCAGTCGTGTATAATAGACTCCTTCAGATCCTGCAGTTTAAATAGCCACCTTTTCATCAGCTGATGCTTGTTCTAATCAGCACTGTGTTCCATGCCTCGATCAGCTGTTGCTCATTCTGATCACC
Organism: Pelobates fuscus; assembly: GCF_036172605.1. Classification (NCBI taxonomy): domain Eukaryota; kingdom Metazoa; phylum Chordata; class Amphibia; order Anura; family Pelobatidae; genus Pelobates; species Pelobates fuscus. The sequence continues at coordinate 8,403,647 of NC_086322.1, read as the reverse complement.
ACTGTGTTCCATGCCTCGATCAGCTGTTGCTCGTTCTAATCAGCACTGAGTTCCATGCCTCAATCTCATCATTTATTTCCTTCCAGATGACGTAATTTCCGGTTTTGTATGTGGGGGCCCTTTGTTGTTCATAATGCATTTCAAAGTCCATTCACTTCCTCTGTGAGGCATAATTCTCTCCTCACCATGTATTTGAACATATTAATAGACCAAACTAATTTTCACTTAATTTAATGCCATCTCAATAAACTCTTTACTAGAGTTGAGCGAACCCGAACCGCTTGGGTTCGTACCGAATATTAGGTTTTTTGGACCCCGAACATGAACACGGACATATCACTGTACGTTTGGGTTGGAGTTCGGTGTTCGGCAATTTAATGGTGCGTTTTCAAAGGCTGCAGGGCAATCAATCAACAAGCGTTTGACTCGTCTGCCCTTAGAAGCCATCACAGCCATGCCTACTAATGGCATAGCTGTGATTGGCCAGTGCAGCATGTGACCCAGCCTCTATATATAAGCTGGAGTCACGTAGCGACGCACGCACATGCAGTCTTATTAGTGTAGAGAGAGGATGCTGCCGCTGATAAGGACAGCTTAGGAAAGAATTCTGCAAACTAGTACATTAGTGGGGTGCACTTCATATCTGAGAGTCAAATAGAAGCTTCAAATACTGCGGTTACTTCTGAGTTTTAAAAAGTCTATTTTTTTTGGTGCTAAATAGTACATTAGTGGGGTGCACTTCATATCTGAGAGTCAAATAGAAGCGTCAAATACTGCTGTCCCATTGCAGTTTTAAAACTTAAAATTATTTGGGTGCTAAACTGCTAAATAGTATTTTAGTGGCCTGCTCTTCATATCTGAGAGTCAAATAGAAGCGTCTGATAGTGTGCTTACAGTGCACTTTTAAAAAATCTAATTTTCTAGGTGCTAATCTGCTAAATAGTACATTTTGTGGCCTGCTCTTTATATCTCAGAGTCAAATTGAAGCGTCTGATAGTGTGGTTACAGTGCAGTTGTAAACATTCTAATTGTTTTGCTGCTAATCTGCTGCTTACATTGGAGTTTTATTTTTTTTTATTTTTATTTTTTTTACAATAATTTATTTTATTTTTTGACACATATACAAAACATAAACGTTATAGAGGGCAGACAGCAACAATGGTCACATAGATGCAAACACACTAGTTGCATCTATGTGACCATTGTTGCTGTCTGCCCTCTATAAGGTTCTCTGCCGCACTATTTTGCCAGTTTATATTTACAGTCGTTTTTCATTTTTTGCTTTTAATCCTCACGATTTGGGGTGATAATGTAGGTTGTGTGTATTTGATATAATTTGTGTTCCATTAAAGCTTTTGTTATTTTTAGTTTTAACTGTTTTGATACTTAGATTGGGGGTAGCGGTTGTGAGATTAAGGACCCCGTATTTACGAGGATCTTTCCTCACCACCTTCCTTTTTTTGATAGTTATATATATTTAGGGTTAAGCCCTATACTACCCCTGTAACCCCTCCTCAGCTATTGGTCAGAGTTTTTTCTTTGACTGATAGTTCATCTGTTCATATACAAAACATTTCCATCCACAATAGTAAAAAGAAACCAATCTCTTCACAGTGCATAACATATATAATTATTATATTGCAAGATTCCCAATAGTAAATATTCCAACTCGCTTCTCTTGTAAGCAGAAATGTCAACACATAAATTGAACCCATGTAACATAATAACATGATTACCAAACAGGCCAGTATTTTATCCAACCCTTTTCTCTAAAATCCAAGTGCTTTGTGTTTAACCATAGAAAACAACCCCATTTCTGACTTACACATAAAACACTACAATGTTGGCTAGTTGTCTTCATATACTTTCATTATTAAAATAGACATAACTCACATTACAAAAACAAAAACTCACAAGCGTTGCATACTCCACTTGGGGAATAACAGTGGACTCTCTATTTTATTACTTTTTAATTTAATGAACCAAAAGAAAAAAAAAAAAAAAGTAATTCTAAATACTCTGTCCCGGGGTTTGTATATACAAACTCTCCATTTTTTTTCTCCAAAAATTACTAATATCTCTAATTTTGCTTGTCTGGTATCCTAAGGCCTCCATAGTTAATTGATATTGGACTTGTGAGTATAGTTGTACCTGTGTAAAATTTACACTACTCTTCCAACTCCTAGCAATTATTATTTTTACCGCTGCCACGAAGTGGACTTATATAAATCTTTCTCTAAATTGAAGTGATTGTAGATTTGGCCCCTAGGGATATTTCCCTCTATTATGTATTCCACTGTCTCAAAAGCCATATACCACAGATTTTTCACCTTACTACATTCCCACCAAATATGTCCAAAAGTCCCTTCCGTTTCATTACATCGCCAGCACATTGGGGAGTTGGAGGTATACATTTTAGCCATTCTGGTGGGAACTAAATACCAACGGTTCATTAATTTAAATAGTACCTCAAGAAGATTCAAACAATGGACTATTTTACTTGTTTGCATTAACACTTGATCCCATTCAGTCTTAAAAATCTGTACATTTAGTTCTTTACTCCATTTCTGAATATTTACATTCATAATTGGTGCTTCAAGTTGAAGAAGAGCAGTTCTTGCTTTTGAGGCTATTTGCTGTACTTTGAGATTGATATTTTCTACACTAGAAACTACCCTATAACAAGCTGCTATATTTAAACCAGTGATCTATAGCTAAGAGGTACTTCAACAATATTGTAATTCTGGGGCAATACCCTCACAAGTCAAACTGAGAGGTCAGTTTATAGGGAAAACTGTTGCCTGGAGGAAATTCTAAAACAAGTTCCATATGTCCTTTGCAGACTTTACATGCTGGAAAAACACAGGTGCCAACTGCTGTGGCTTTCTGCAGTGTGCATACCTGCAAGGAGGGCAGGGTTGAGGAGTGGGTGGAATATTATGTGGAGGATGATGAGGTCCTAGACCCCACAAGGAATCTAGGTCATGCGAGTGACATGTGCAGTTTGGAGGAAGAGGCGCTGGTCGCACAGAGGCACCAGCACAGCATAAGAGGTAGCAGGGTGCAAAAGCGGAGCGGCCATCCCCTAGCGCTCGTCGGCATGTATTAGCTCAAGAATTACCAGTTATCCAAGTAATACATGTAGCGACCAAAGGAGCCATAATAGAGTTGAGTGAACCCGAACTGCAAAGTTCGGGTTCATACCAGATTTAACGATCCATTCATAGTTTCACAGTGAGGTGGGCAGTCCGGTGACCAGGACCCAGTCACTGTCTGGGCGGCGGTCTGATGACGGGACCCAGTATGCCTGATGTTGAAGTTAGGAGTCACAGTGTGGAAAGGATTAGCAGTCTCTGGTGCAGGGTAACCGCACGCCCCCTGGTGTTGAGCACCAGCGTTTGAGCGGCCACATACCAGGACCCTGATGTAGCGTCAGTAAAAAGAGTACTTGATACCAGAAGCCATCACCAGACTGATCCGCAACTTGGAACAGGATGTGACATTCACTGTAGCGGCTGTGCGCTCTTTTGGCGTTGTTACCCTGCTGCAGCAGGTGATAGTGGAGTTTCAGCTGCAGCACGCACGGGTCAGTGGCTCTGCTGCAGACTTCACTCCAATTGATCTCAGTTAAAGGATTTCAAGTGGACTCATTACAATTACAGGGCCTCTAAAGAGTCCTGTATTGCTATTTGTCGACACTACCGTCCCGACTCGGCAGTGGGTCATTTGCGCGCCTGCTGCCTTCCTTGCATGTGGTAGTCATTTCTAAGGGTCCCTGTACGGAATGGAACCCTGATTCCCTGTTACCTGTGGTCACCATGGTAGGCGCAGAAACTGTCATCGAAAGTTGATATGGATGACATCCGCATGCAAACTCGCCGCCACGGGGATGTGCGATTTGCCTGAGGTTCTCTAGAGTCAACAAAGTTCCTGCGCAACTAAAATGTCAGGAGCTACTCTGTGGAACAGAGTTGTGTTTTTTTTACATGTCCCAGTATTTGGGGGGCTACCCCAATTAAAAAATATATGTGTGTGTGTGTGTGTATATGTATATAGATATAGATATAGATATATATATACATATATATATATATGTATATATATATCTATATATCTATATATCTATATATCTATATCTATATCAACAGTGTTGGCTACCTCCTCCTCCTCCTCCTCCACCGCCACAGTCACTGCCTCCTCAACCTATGGGTCACTTAGTATAAACTAGGTACACATTAGCGGAGGCTTGTGAAGGCCTTTTCTCCATGCATCAGGAGTTGAGCATTTCTCCATACATCAGGGCTGCAAGAAATGCACCGCAGGCCGCAAATGTTTCTTTTGTTGTATGTCAATAGTGTGGCTCCTCCACCTCTGTTTCCACCTACACCACCACGGTCACTGCCTCCTCAACCTATGGGTCACTTAGTATAAACTATGTACACAATAGCAGAGGCTTGTGAAGGCCTTTTATCCATGCATCAGGAGTTGAGCATTTCTCAATGCATCAGCACTGCAAGAAATGCACCACAGGCCGCAAATGTTTCTTTTGTTGTATGTCCCAATATTTTGTGGGCTACCACAATAAAAAAAAAACATAAATAATAGTGTTGGCTACCTCCTCCTCCTCCTCCACCGCCACTGTCACCGCCTCCTCAATGTATGGGTCACTTAGTATAAACTACCGTATATACTCGAGTATAAGCCGAGTTTTTCAGCACATTTTTTGTGCTGAAAAACCCCAACTCGGCTTATACTCGAGTCAATTGTCTGTATTATGGCAATTTGCATTGCCATAATACAGATAGGGGCTGTGGGGCTGTCAGAGCTGTAACTTACCTGTCCTGCAGCTCCAGTAAGCTCTCTCCTCCTCCGCGCCGTCCGTTCAGCACCTCGGTCAGCTCCCAGTGAAAGTCTCGCGAGAACCACGGCTCTCGCGAGACTTAGAGTGTGAGCTGACAGAAGAGCTGAACGGACGGCGCGGAGGAGGAGGGAGCTGACAGGAGCTGCAGGACAGGTATGTAAACTCTCTGCCGGCCCCCCTCTCCCCCCCACTGAACAGCCAATGCTGGACCACCAGGGAAGGAGAGACCCCCTCCCTGCCATATATCAAGCAGGGAGGGGGGACGAAAAAAATATATATATATTAATAATAATAATGAAATTAAATAATAATAAAAAATAATAATAATGAAATTAAATAAAAAACAATAATAAATAATAATAATAAAAATTTAAAATAATAAAAAAAAAAAAAAAAAATTGCCCACCCCCCACCAACGCTCTGCAACACACACACACACACACACACACACACACTGCACTCATACACACACTGCACTCATACACACACTGCACTCATACACACACTGCACTCATACACACACTGCATTCATACACACACACTGCACTCATACACACACACTGCATTCATACACACACACTGCATTCATACACACACACTGCATTCATACACACACACTGCATTCATACACACACTGCACTCATACACACACTGCACTCATACACACACGCTGCACTCATACACACACGCTGCACTCATACACACACGCTGCACTCATACACACGCTGCACTCATACACACACTGCATTCATAATACACACTGCATTCATTATACACACACTGTAAATAAATATTCAATTAATATATTTTTTTTTAGGATCTAATTTTATTTAGAAATTTACCAGTAGCTGCTGCATTTCCCAACCTAGTCTTATACTCGAGTCAATAAGTTTTCCCAGTTTTTTTGGGGTAAAATTAGGGGCCTCGGCTTATATTCAGGTCGGCTTATACTCAAGTATATACGGTATGTACACAATAGCAGAGGCTTGTGAAGGCCTTTTCTCCATGCATCAGGAGTAGAGCTCAGTTTGAACAATGAAAGAGAATACCCTGCACTCCAACCCTCTCTCAAATGTATAATTCTGGTGATCCTCCTGACAGCCATGCTTTAGATTTAGATTTATGTTCTTCCAAAGCTAAAATCAAAGATTCCATCTAGTGCTATTTTATGGCTCAGCTGTATTTTAAATTTTTATGTTATTTTAAGTGATTTCCCTATCCACATTTGTTTGCAGGGCACTTGTCCTACTCTTACCCCCATTTTACTTCCTTTTGCAGCTCTCTAGCTTTTTCCAGGAGTTTTTTAGAGGCATTTTTGTGGTCAAAAGTTCGGGTCCCCATTGACTTCAATCGGGTTCGGGTTCAGGGTCAAGTTCGAGCCAGAACCCGGAGCTGAACCCGCCGGACCCGAACATCCAGGTGTCTGCTCAACTCTATATATTAGTAATTCTTGAATATAATACAAACAGAATTATACTATATTGCTTATTTCCCGCTTTTTTGAGAAAAACTCCTCACTTTGGAAATCTACCCCACGGAAGAGGGGAGGGGTCACCCATAACAATCCCACAGGCATTCCACACCAGAGCTAGGTCTATATAGCTCTGGAATATGTGAGTGTTCCATTATTCTGTGCAATATATATATATGTGTGTGTGTGTGTGTTTTAATACACTTTATGTATATAACTTTATGTTAAAGGTGTAAAGAAAGTAAGTTACCAAGGTGGAAAACTATAAAGTTAAGTATTGATTGAGTATCTTATAAAGACTTTTTGTTTGCCTATAAGAATCTTGGTGACTGGGTAATAGAACAATAAGCGTTCCACTGTTTTCTCTTTTTGTGTTTGTCTACTTAATGGTGTGTTTTGGAGAGTTCCACACTCATTGTTGTAGTTGCTAAATCTTTATATTTCAATCACATTTATAAAATAAGGAGGAAGAAAAACGTCCATTTCTCTATATACCATAGAGTCCTAGACTATGATGTACTCTGTAAGTCCAGAAAAATAAAATAAGTTATGTTGAATTACTTTTCTTAAGCTTCACTAATTATACACACATTATAATTGTTAAAACTGTGAAACTTTTTTTGTTTTTTTATAAATGAGAATATATGTGTGTATATATATATCTCAAATAAAAAGCCATTTTTTCTTTAGAAAATATGGTACACAATGTTAGTGCAATATATAAGCTAGATGGACATTATACTTAGAGATTATTTACACACTATTTAGGAGGGATAGGAAAAACAGGAAGGGTGGTAGGGTATGTCTGTATGTCAACCATGAGTTAAAGCCAAATCTCAAGCAAGTGGAATGTGATGAGGAAAAATTGGTAGCTTTATGGGTAAATATCTGCTTGGGGCAAAAGAAGGGAAATCAATTATTGGTGGGGATGTGTTATAAACCACCTAATGTTAATACTGACGAGGAACAACAGCTGTTAGAGCAAATTGGGAAAGCTGCAAATCTTGGTAACACTTTAATTATTGGAGATTTTAATTACCCAGACATAAATTGGGACAGTTGGACTAATAGTTCAGCAAAGGTTTTTGAACTTATTAAATGACACCTTCATGTCACAACTTGTACAAGCACCAACTACAAAGAACGCTTGTCTGGACCTGGTTTTAACAAACAATGTTGATGTTTTGACCAACATTCAGATAGGTGAGCACTTGGGATATAGTGATCACAATATAGTGTCCTTTGAAATAAACTCAAAAAAGCAAACACTCATTGGTTATATTAAAACATATCATTTCAAAAAGGCCAATTTCAATAAATTAAGGGCAGCTTTACAATATAATGACTGGCATAAACTCTTTAGGGAAAAGAACACTGAGGATAAATGGAACATCTTCAAACAAATATTAGAAAGGTACATTTCTCAGTATGTACCATTGGGAAATAAATATAAAAGAAACAAAATAAAACCAATGTGGCTTAGTAGAGAAGTAAATCAAGGAATGAAAAATTAGAAAAGGGCATTTAAATCAGAAAATCAGAGGAATCCTTTAAGGTATCAGGAAGCCAATAATGCGTACAAAATGGCAATTAGATTTGCTAAACTACATAATGAGAAAGTGATAGCCAAAGAGACAAAACCAACCCATAGCATTTTTTTTAAGTACCTAAATAAAAAAATAAAATAAAAAAAATGAAAGTGTATGTACACTAAAAACCGGGATGGAGCTAATCGTTAATGAAGACCAGGAAAATGCAGACATTTTAAGTAACTATTTCTCCTAAGTAAATATTAAGGAAGAACCCATGGCAATAGATGTGCAAATGATTGCTGCAAAAAATTGCAGAAAAATTGTAATTAGATTACTCAAGACAAGGTGCTGCAGCAACTAAAGAAAGTTAATATAAACAAAGCTTCATGACCTGATGGTATAGACAAAAATTCTTGTTCTTGGTTAGAACATTGGATTAAAAATAGAGTACAGAGATTTGTCATTAACGGTTAATTTTTGTTAAGCTTGATAGGGGTGGTTAGTGGTTTTCCTCAGGGTTCTGTTCTGGGACCCCTTCTATTTAACATGTTTTTAAATGATCTTGAAAAAATCATATAAGTGTTTGCAGATGACACAAAACTCTGTAAAGTAACACAAATGTATTTCATTGTTTCAGAGGGATTTAGATAGACTGGGGGACTGGGCACTCAAATGGCAGATGAAATTTAATGTAGAAAAATGCAAAGTTATGCACTTAGGGGTAAAGAATGCACAATTAACTTTTACCTTGAATGGTAGTGAATTAGGGATAACAACTGTGGCTAAGGCCAGTAGGTATTATGTTTAAAAAAAGGGCATTCATTCTCAGAATGAGAATTTAACGTTGTCTCTCCATAAATCACTGGTAAGAGCACATCTTGAATATGCTGTGCAATTTTGGGCACCTGTTCTAAATAAGTATATTATGGCACTAGAAAAAGTGCAGTGTTGGGCTAAAAAATTAATGACAGGAATGGAACATTTTAGCAATGAAAAAAGGTTAACAAATTTAAACCTCTTTAGTTTAGAAAAACGTCCCCTTTAGTGGGGATATAATAAAATTTTACAAATGTATCTGGGGCCCGTACAAACCATTATGTGGAAATCTATTCACAAACAGGACTATACATAGGACACAGGGACATGCATTTAGACTGGAAGAAAAAAGATTTAGTCTAAGGCAAAGGAAATGTTTTTTAAGAACAATAAGGATGTGGAAGTCTCTGCCCGAAGAAGTGGTTTTATTAGAGTCAGTGCAGATGTTTAAATAGCAACTAAATGCATACTTGCAAAAACATAACATTCAATATATTAAATAATATTTCATCTGAAGGGTAATAGCTTCTTGATCCAAGGATAAATCTGACTGAATCTTTTTCTGTTTGTTGCAAAAAAATGGAATTGGAAGTGCAATTGGAAGTGCTTAAAACTGTTTTTTTTTTGCCTTCTTTTGGATGAAAGCAAAACAAAAAAAACAGTTGTAAAGAAGGCTGAACTTGATGGACACATGTCTCTTTTCAGCCTAAGTAACTATGTAACTAGATACACATAGCAAAATTCAAAAATTGCGTGTGCCCTAAACTACAAAAGAAGAAAAGAATGAAGCACTTACTTAGCACACAGTATAAAGACCCTCATTTTACATTTGTTATAAAGTTGATCCACAATAATATTCACACTTAACACTCCTCCAATAACAATGTCTCCATCCTGGAAATATTGAAAGTCCTCCAACCAGGGTGTCATATTTAAGTCGCACGTCATCGCTGAGCTCCGCATTGCAGAAATTACACATCGGAACAGCATAAACCATAGCACTTTAACCACATCTGATCCAGATATATGAAGCAGCATTATTACTTTAGATATAGTAATGTATCAAAATAAATCACAACGTATCACAGATCCAGGATCCGGTGACGTTTAGAATAATGCCACTTGCAGTTTGAATCTACTATCGTAATGAATCGAAATGATCTCCCTCCTTTTATACATTGCAGTGTTATGCATTTCAATGGGTGCTGGATATAGCTATGGACCTGTGTGCTTTGGGATATTTGGGTTGTCTACATTTCTAAAACAGATTAATAACTAGCTTCTAAATATGGTGAGCATAGTGTTTTAATTCCCTTCACTTTGATTTTAAAGACTTCTGTAGATTTGGACATTAATTTAAGGCCAAACTGCTATTTGTTTGAATTCAGGCTGATCGGAAGCTGTTTTTTGGGGGAGTGCCAAATTAAATTCTATAATTCTATAGCATGCCATGATGGACAAGAGGTCTGCCCAATCAGGTGGGCTGCATCTCCAATCAGAAGATGGAAAAAAATGGATGATGGTTTGGGAACAGCAAATAAATGTTTATTTTTAGTAAAAGATAAAATGACAAATGACCAAAAGAGAGCAAATAGCGCATTAAGGCAATCTATACTTCCAAGCAAGACTTTTCTAGACATTTTGACTGTAGCTACTGAGGAAGACAGACCAGCAGTTATACATTGTGTTTTACCCATGCTGTGCCGATATGGGAGTGGGAGGTAACTCATATATATAAATGAGGCAATGTTGTAGATCAGAAATTCACAAACTTTTGTAGGACTTGATCAATGATTGCTTGAATTCCACTGATCTCATTCAGAGGATTTATTCATGGCATAAGCAGTTTATTATCAGGGAAGCAAGCTTCAGAGTAAAGTGTTCATATGAGATGTCATTATTCTCATTTTTGTTTTCTCTCCATACTTGCATTCTCGATCTATGTTACACACTGTGCCATTAAAGGCTTAGAACGGAATGTCCTTTCTTAAATTTGGAAATTTGTGGTTTACTTTGCAGCTTGCTATTTATATTGCAAAAAAAAACCAGCTTTCAAGTAACAATTTATATATTTTTTGCAGACTAGAACATTCTGTTTTACTCCTTTCATTGTAATTACAAGTTCTGTGTATCAACTCTTTCTATATCACTTCCTCTTGTAATTCAGATGATATTGTATTATATCCTTTGTAGCAGAACGGCCCTTTTTTCCCTACCCTTTGTTCAGCTGTCCGTCCCCTCGTTCGTTTACTGAACTCCCATCTGTGTGGTCCCTGAGTTCAGGTATTTTAACAACTGATCACCCCTGGCTGTTAACCTTAAATTGCTCCCTAAAGAAAGGGTTTCCCCTGTGTGGCTGCCGTTCAAATTACTGAACGCACATGTGCAAACAAACGGCGATCATCTTTTCTCTCGAACGTGGGCAGTGGTATATGGTCGTTGATGGCCTGGACCTAATTTCTGCTACTGGACTCCATGAACACCCTGTAAACTACTACCACTGCCCATTCAACTTCCCGAATCAGTAGGAGAATGGCATTCGAGAGACCTAAACTACCGAACAAGGGGAACGTTCATATGCTAGCAGCCAGGGGGAGCCTTCGTCAGCATTCGTGTGAGAACTCCCGAATGAAAACCGGTCAAAGCCTGAAATCCATTGGAATTATTTTAGCGCTCCACCTTGTGGTTGACCAGTCTAATGGTCGAATGGTGTTCCTAATCTACCGAACGGATCTGAGTGATATTTTGACAAAGTGCACACTCAGATCCCTGCTATTCAGTGAACTAACTTTCATGAAGTTCTGAGATATTAAAACATTTTTATGTTGTTTTACAATATTGTATATTTTCTGTACCTGGGAGATAATGTAATTAAAGAGTTGTTCTTACTCAAATATCACCAAGGCACATAGGAAGAGTTTGTGAACTATGTACTTGTCCCTTGTCCCCACTCAGGTCCACTAGGGAAAACCCCTTGCGTGGGGAGTTGCATGAAAGCCAGCTGTGACTGTATAAAAATCAGTTGACTCCCAGAACTGTGTGGGATTGTGCCTTGGATTGTGCCTTGGATATTGTATAGTTTCCTCAGCTACATGGAGTTTACAGTGGAGATATTGATACTGAATATTGGAGCTCCGCTACAATTGGTGGCAAGCGGCGGGATACAAGCATTGCAGCAAAAGGAAGCAGCATTCGTATGGATGCAAATAAACGGCAAAGTGAAAGCAGCAGTGGTTCATGCCCAGCATCAATTCGTACAAATTCGATTACACGAATGGAAAGGTGAATGGAGACGAATTACGCTGGATTAAAATGTGCAACATTAAAAGAATTGCTGGAAGCAGGAAGGCAGATAGCCAGCAACAAAACTAAAGCTGCGCTGACTGCAGAGCTGATCGAGGGAGACCAGGCTCGCAGTATGGCTGCAGAAAACAGAGATACCGAATTTGACAGAGAAGTGAAACACAGGCTAGCATTCAATGGAGAAAACCCCTCAATACAGCTGGTACAGGCAACGCTGACCCAAGTGGATACTTTTGTTACAGCGAGGGAAGAGCAAGAGAACCAACTTCGGCTGGCAGAACAGCGGTCCTGTTAAAGACTGCCAACGGCTACCCAGGTACCAAAAACAAAATTAAAGGTACCACATGATTCGTTTAAAAAGTTTGCGGAAGCCAAGGAAGAGATTGATGGATTACTGCAAGATTTTGAGCGGCAGTGCAAGCTACACCAAGTACCCCCAGCAGACTGGGTACAGATCCTAGCTGGTAAGCTGACCGGCCATGCAGGAGAAGCGTACAGAGCTGTACCAAATGAAGAGATCACTGACTATAAATGGGTAAGGGAAGTCATTTCGTCGAGATATGCCATCACCCCAGAAGCATACAGGGGACACTAAAGGGAAACCAAGAAAAAGGAGAAGGACTCCTACACTGAATGGGCTTGCTGTATGCAGAGGGCAGCCCTAGCCTGGATTCAAGCCAGCCAAGCATTTACAACAGAAGAGATTACCCAGTAAGTTCTGCTAGAACTATTTTTTAATGCGCTAAACCCAGAAGTGCAGGAGTGGGTGAGAGACCGAAAACCTACCACCCTCTCGGAAGCAGCCAGGCAGGCTGAGTACCAGGATCCCGTAGGCAATCACGGATTAGCTTCAGGCCAAACCCCAGACCCCTGCACAATAACCTAAGGCCACCAGAACCACAACGATCAGGACTCATGCCTAACACACCGGAAAATAGATATCCTGAGCGCAATGGAGTACAATGCCATTAATGCAAGAAATATGGGCACTACCAAAGAGACTGTACTCAGAACCGGAACCAAGCGACATGGATCCGACCAGGACCACCTCCTCCAGCTCGGGCAGCAGCTCACTGTTATCACACGGAAGCTGCACCTCTCAACCTCAGAGCTGAGGATTTGGAGGAACTGTAAAGGTTAGGTTCCCCAACACCCTAACTATAGGACTAACAGGCAACCCAAGCTAGACGTATTACCGGTCCTTAAAGTGGCCGTACTTAACGTGAAGAAAAGTAAGGAGAGTAACAGAATAATCAGACGAGCAGTAGTCAGGGCAGGAGAAGGAAGAACAAACAATAAACTAAGCCAAGGGTCAAGGAAGCCAGAAAATACGGATAACCAGAGACAAGCCGAAGTCAGATACCAGGAAACACAGAAGTATACAGAACGCACTCTTGGGCTACAATAGACCACGACAGGGCAAGGAAGTGATGTAGGTGGGAGGTATAAATAGGGCTAAGAGAGATATGATAGGCTAGGGAAGAGAATAGGAGAGATTATAAAAGGGTTACCAGGATTCATGAAATTGGTAGTATCGCTCAGCGGCAAGCCGTGTGTGCATGCGCGCGTCCCTGGTCGCGTGCGTGCGCTGTCAGCCGGAAGCCAGCAGAGCCTGGAGGAGCAGAGCGGACGGCGTGACCGGAGTAGCATGGGCCGCAAAGAGGTATGACAGGAACACTGTAATGTCCTACACGAGGCCGACCCGATACAGACGGTTACCGCAACATATCGCAGACAGTTCATCTAAACTGTAAGATTCCGGTGCTACCATCACCCTGGTCCGAAGTCACCTTGTTCCAGATTACGACCACACAGGAGGTTCTGTGGCAGTGCGGGTGGTAGGGGGGGACAATCCACAGGTTACCCACAGCCAGAGTAGATCTGTACTGGGGTGCCGGAGCGGGATTAATTACCTTCCAGGATCCAGGACCTTCCCGCTGATTTCTTGCTGGGGAACAATCTCGGCCCAATGACTTCAGCTTTTTTATCCCAACCCAGGACACCAACGAGACTTACCCAGTTACCACCCGGTAGCAGGCCCACGCCACAGAAAACACTGCACACTCTGAGGTCCAGGTAAGTACACTACCCCAAAATGTTAACCTTTAGGGACCCCACGTTACAGGTATATAGGGATAAAATTACTCAGACACAGGCAGGAGTAGAAGGAGAGAGATATTCCTGGCACCAGGGATTATTATACCGTTACTCCGAAAGGGTCACCGCTGGGTTCCTACTAGTACCTACCCAACAACTAGTAGTTCCCCAGAAATACAGGAGAGCATGAATGCAGGTAGCTCATGATATCCCACTGGCGGGCCACTTAGGGGTTAGCCACACTAAGTACAGGCTTACTCACACCTTCTTTTGGCCTGGCATCTCCAAAGATGTTAGACAGTACTGCCAAACATGTGACACATGTCAGCGGGTAGGTAAATGGGGAGATCACTACAAGGCCAAACTGCAACCCCTTCCCATCATAGAACTGAAGGGAACTGTTCGGACGAGTAGCCGTAGATAATGTAGGACCCATAGCAAAACCCAGCCCGTTCGGCAAAAAGTACATCCTGACAATTGTTGACTATGCGACACGGTATCAAGAGAATGTGGCTCTGACCAATATTCATGCAGAGATAGTGTGCGTTCTCTCGGAATGGTTTTCCCAGAGAGATAGTCTCGGATCAGGGCACTCAGTTTACTGCAGAGTTCACCCAACAGCTTTTGGAAGCTGTGTGGTATCAAGTAAATTATTAGTTCTCCCTATCACCCCCAGACAAATGGCCTATGTTAAAGGTTCAATGGCACCTTAAAACAGAGCTCCGAAACAGATGCTCACGGACATGCATCGGAACTGGGAGAGATTCCCAGTAGTAATATGTAGTAATGGACACAGGAATATTAAAGGGACACTATAATCACCAGAACAACTACAGCTTAAAGGATCACTATAGGCATCCAGACCACTTCAGCTTAATGAAGTGGTCTTGGTGCCTGGTCCAGCTAGGGTTAACCCTTTTTTTATATAAACATAGCAGTTTCAGAGAAACTGCTATGTTTACACTGAGGGTTAATCCAACCTCTAGAGCCTCTAGTGGCTTTCTCATGGACAGCCGCTAGAGGCGCTTGCGTGCTTCTCACTGTGAAAATCACAGTGAGAAGACGCCAGCATCCATAGGAAAGCATTGTAGATGTTTTCCTATGAACTGGCAGAATGCGCGCCCCGCGCATTCAGCCGATGACGTCGCTAGGAAGGAGGAGAGGAGGGGGAAAGCTCCCTGCCCGGTGCTGGAGAAAGGTAAGATTTTAATTGTAATGTACCGTTTCGGCAGACAAGGCTTTAAAATCGTTTAGGTGATAATCCCCTTTTCAAAGACAGGCACAGCTACTGTAAAATCACCAAAACTCACGAATTGGATACAAGTGAATGCACCAAACTCCCGAACTGCATACAAGGGAATAAGGTAGCACTCCAAACTCCCAAACTGGAACCTCACGAATAGCTGCTAGCAGACGAACAGGAAAAGCTCCCAAGCGGCTTACACTTACACAGCATACAGTGAATTCCCCCAAGAACGAGACAAAGCTCTGTGTTGAGGGTCAAGCAGTGGTCTGTTTATTGAGGGCTACCTGCCCCTGTATTTATGCAGGTCTCCTACATGGTGGACACTCCCCTAGGGGACCAGATGGAAGACTGTAACAACGGACAGACAAGTAGCATTTCAGGACATACAGAAGTAAAACATCCCCACAATGCATCCTGGCTTCCTCCCCTCTGCCCAATTCAATTATCTCAAAGGACAAAGGCAAATCGCCATTATGCAAGTGGGGACACAAGGACAGACTATCACTTTAAAATATATAATGGGACAAATGGTACAGTAAATATATACATGTAACATATCCCCAGATAGCTCAGGTCTGAGTGCACATTATTAGGTGAACGGCACTCAGACCACACGAATACAGTTTAATTGCCATGGAACCAAAGTCTTTAATTCCACGAACAGGCTCCATGGCATGGTTATCTGGGTTAAAACATTCCTCCAACAAAAAAAATACAGATTTTACATGCATTCGTTAAATCAGTACGAATTAGAAGCAGGGGCTGGAGGCTCAGCGGTGCTTAGCTGACACAGTGTCCGGGTTTGGCGTAGGAAAGCCGGGCAGAAAAGCGCTGGCTGCCCGGGGAGCTCCAGAACACCGTCATAGTGTGGCGACTAGGTGTAACCGCGACCACCCAGTAACAATCAATTAAGCTGTGGTTAACCACAGCTACTGGGTGATCAATTGCCGGCACACGCTTGTTAAGCCGCGGTTAACCGCAGCTTCAGGGAGGTAAATGGAGGGCGCACTCCAGCTTCTGGGTGGTCATTAACTGCGCCAGCCGGCTTCCCACGGCTCTGGGGAGGTTGAAAAAAAGCTGTTTGTTCGGTAGATAGAATCTACCGAACGGCTGTGCAGAAAGGGAGAAATAAATCTTTCTGCACAGTAAAATTAACCCTTTAACTGCCGGTCCATAATCCAAAGGCAGCAGGCAGGCAACCAGGCTCCTCCAATGCAATGTGGCGAGATTGGTCTCGTCACATTAACCCCTTCCTCTCTCCAGAGCCCGGCGGGAGGGGGACCCTGAGGGTGGGGGCACCCTCAGGGCACTATAGTGCCAGGAAAACAAGTATGTTTTCCTGGCACTATAGTGGTCCTTTAACCCCTTAAGGACACATGACATGTGTGACATGTCATGATTCCCTTTTATTCCAGAAGTTTGGTCCTTAAGGGGTTAATGTGTTTGATCTGGTGTCATATAGTAATTCCCTATAGGCATTTTAATGTAAACAGTGCCTTATCAGAGAAAAGCATTGTTTACATTACAGCCTAGGAACACCTCTAGTGGCCACACCTCAGATGTCCGCTGGAGGTGCTTTCTAGGTCAGTGCTGCATAATGTGCAGCGCTGATGATTAGCACCACACTGTACACTCCCCATAGAGATTAATTAATTCAATGCATCTCTATAAGGAGCTGCTGATTGGTGCAGCGCAGCATTTTTCCATGCATGCGCAATAGCTTCTCAATGCTTTCCTATAGGAAAGTAGTGGATTGGCTGAGATATACTCAAACACTGCCCAGTCCTGTGCATTGTATTGATGAGGTGATGTGTGATATACTTACACATTGCACATTACTCTATTGCTATAGAGCTCAGTGATACACTGATATGCTGCACAGAGACCGGATCTCTTGGCCAGAGGCGTCTCTCTAATTAGGCGATTTAGAAGGCCTCTCGTTAAGAGCCTCGCGGCCACCTAAACCGTGTAATCAGAGAGCTGCAGTGCTTCACCCATATTAACTTACTGCCAGCAGTCTTTCCCAGTACAAAAATATAATTGAAGCCTTCCATCCCGCTTGTGGCACTACTAATACAAGATGAAACCCCTCACATAGCTGCTTTCTTTAACCCCTTAAGGACCAAACTTCTGGAATAAAAGGGAATCATGACATGTCACACATGTCACGTGTCCTTAAGGGGTTAAAACACATGGCTATAACTGACAAGTTAAAATGATCTGATTCTCAAACCAGGGTTGTCAGGCTCATTATGTACTTAATGATCAGATGCAGATAAAGTTTTTTTGAGTTTTATTTGTCAAATTCCCAGATGAAATTATATTTTTGTTTTTGTGTCCATATACAGATGAGTAATTTGGCTTTTACCAACAGGTGCTGCTGTCTATTGGGTGTAAAACACCAGGCTGCTTTGTACATTTTTACCTCTGGCAGCAAGCAGGCTGTATATTGGTCCCCAGAGCATAGAATTTGTATAAATTACAGGCACTATGTCTGTCTCTCCCCGTGCCCTTTGTTTGTGTCATTGCCGAACATGTCAATTTGCAAAGTGCCACCATTATGTTTTTGACTAAACATAAATATATTGACCACTGGCCAGTCTCTCCTGACACTAAATCTGCAATCTTCTTTCATTTTACAATAGGTGAGGTGCGCTAAGTGATTGTAAAATGCTCACTTAAATGGACACTTTAGTCAACAAAACAACAACTTTAGCTTAATGAAGCAATTTTGGTGTATAGATCATGCCCCTGCTTAATGGAGCAGATTTGGTGTATAGATCATGCCCCTGTATAGATCTACCATTTAGGAGTTAAATCACTACATTAGTAAATGTTTCCTGTTTTTATGTAACTCATTGTCGTGTTTTGGTGTTAAATAAATTTTACAGTTGGTTTCATATTGATAAATATGGAGATTAAAACAACATCTAAAGAGAAAGGTGGTGCTCAGAAAGGGGCACTAGAGAGAATTTCTAAGTTAGCCAAAGTAAATGAATGTTCTCTCAAAACCGAATTAATACGTTTTGCCAACTTATTTCCACATCTTACAGGATGTCTTTCTGAAGATGAGACACAGAAAGTGGAAATAATTATTGAGGAGGAGGAGGAGGAGATTAATGACTGGATTCCACCTACTGACAAACTAGTTGAGGTACAAAAGGAATCAAAGTGTGGTTCTTGCAAGCAGTGCTTTCTTTGCTGCCACAGGTTGTTGATAAAATACAACCTTTATTCTGCAGCTTATGAAAATCTTTCGATCACCTATGAGAACCTGTTGACCCTTTCTTTTACACAAGTGTCATGTGAGAGAGCATTCAGCAAGCTAAAACTCATCAAGACCCGACTGCGAGCCACAATGGGACAAGAACTGCTTGATGTTCTAATGCTGATGTCAGTGGAGAGAGATCTTCTGGAACAGGTTCAGTTTCCAGATGTATTGGAAATTATTCATCAAAGTTCTACCTTGATGAGGTCTTTGCTAACCGTTTGATCAAATATTTACTTTAATAGTTAAATACAGATATTTCTTTCTCTGGCTTCTGTATTTTTTGAAAAAGTGTATTGTGCCCATACATTGTTCATTTGTTAAAACTGTAGATTTTATTTTTGTTAAACATCATTTTTTGCCAATACAATTAAATTATGTTAAACCACATTGTATCATATTTGTCTTGCTTCATAACATCAGTATCCGTTATAAAACAAGGAAAGGGTGGGCGTGGGTGGTGAGCTGATTCAGTGGTGCAATGGGCCACTTGACTGGGATTGCCCCCCAGGACTAAGGCTGCCAGCCCTCCCATGGTTAAACCATATATGCTGGAGTTACAGGACCACTTGGAGGAATTGACACAGAAAGTACATACTAATCTCCATGTGGTGCAGACATGCCAGCGCTGATGGTAAGACAGAGGTGCCAGGGGCCGGAGCTTTTAGATTTGCCAAAAGGTTTTGATTTTAAAAGCTGTTCGCCACGACAAGCTCCATGCCGCTTGGCAGGGCCCATAAGTGGTGGAACAAAGATGCAACACCACTTTCATGATCGACCCTTGCTTTGGTAGAGGGGGGGGATGAATGCTCCACGTGAACATGCTCAAACCTTACTATGAGAGGACAGAGTATGTGGCTGCAATATGTGTGCCCGCCTCAGACAATTTAGAAAATCTCCCTTTGTCAGACCTTCTGGGGGAGTATGATAAGCTAGGTACTTTAGATGAGGTACAGCTAGGGGAGAGGCTAAGTCTCCACGAGTGCAGCCAGGTACAGCAATTGCTAGCCACGAAGGGAGCCACATTCTCAAACATACCGGGATACACTCCACTAGCTACACACTGAGTACACACTTCCGAACAGCCACCCCCCAGAAAGAACACTTACATAATTTCTGAGGTGGTCAGGGAACACATGAGACAGGAGATACAGGAGATGCTCCGCCTCGGGTCATAGAAGCGTCTAATATACCTTGGGCTTCTCTGGTAGTTTTGGTACTGAAGCGGGGTGGAATAACCCGCTTCTGTGTGGACCTCCGGAGCCTTAATGACAAAACAGTATCCAACGCTTACCCCATTCCAAGGATAGATGAGCTCTTGGATCGAATGGACAGGGGTCAATACTTCACTACCATCGATCTATGTAAGGGCTATTGGCAAATCTCCCTAGCACCCGATGCCATTCCCAAGTCAGCCTTTGTCATCCCGTTTGGTCCGTAGCAATTTATGGTCATGCCATTTGGGATGAAAAACGCCCCAGCCACGTTCCAACATATGGTGCACTGGCTGCTCGTTGGCTTCCAAGATTATGCATGTGCATACTTGCATGACATCGCGATTTTTTGTGAAACATGGGAAGAGCATTTGTGACACATAGGAGCTGTAATAGACTGGATAGGAGAAGCCAGCCTAACTCTCAAACTGAGCAAATATCATATTGGGATGGCCGAAGTTCAGTACTTGAAATACCGGGTGGCTTATGGGAAACAAAAACCCAAACCCACCAAAGTCGAGGCAGTAGCCCAGTGGCCAATCCCTAAACGATTTCTTGTTCACACAGATGCTTCAATGTTTGTATTGGGAGCCAGGTTGGAGAAGATGGTGGGGAACATCCCGTAGCTTACTTGAGCAGGAAGCTTCTACCCAGAGAAGTAAGCTATGCTGCCATAGAGAAAGAGTGCCTGGCTGTGGTGTGGCCCTAAAGAAACTTAAAACCTACTTGTACGGATAGCAGTTCACCCTACTCACGGATCACAACCCAAGTGACGGGGGACAATCCCCGGTTGTTGCGCTGGAGCTTGGTGTTGCAACCGCATGACTTTACTATCCACTACTGCCCCAGTAAATAGAATGGCAATGCCGACAGGTTATCTCGACAAACTGTAATGGAAAAGTGATCTGAAAAAGGGGAACGGTCATATGCAAACAGCCAGGGGGAGCCTTTGTCAGCATTTGTGCGAGAACTCCAGAAAGAAGACTGGTCAAAGCCTAAAATCCTCGGGACATTTTTTGGGGCTTCACCTCATGGTCGACTGGTCTAAACTTCACTCGAATGGCGTTCCTAATCTACCGATCTGAGTGATATTTGTCAAAGTGGGCGCTCAGATCCCTGTTATTCGGAGTTCTGTGATATTAAAATGTTTTATGTTGTTTTACAATATAATATATTTTCTGTACCTGGGAGATAATGTAATTAAAGCGTTGTTCTTACTCAATTATCTCCCAGGCACAGAAGAGGAGTTTGTGAACTATGTACCTGCCCCTTGTCCCCACTCAGGTCCACCAGGGGAAAACCTCTGAAATGTAATTTAAGAAACCCCTTGCATGGGGAGTTGCATAAAATCCAGCTGGGGCTGAATAAAAATTAGTTGACTCCAAGAACTGTTACTGGGGGGATTGTGCCTTGGATATCGTATTGCTTCCTCAGCTTCAAGGAGTCTACAGCAGAGATATTGAATATTGGAGCTCCGCTACATTCTTATATATAATAATAATAATAATAATAACAACAATAATAGTATTAATACTATAAAGGACTTAAGGGTAAGTGGTATTAGGACCATAAGATCACGATCGAGAAGGACAGCAAGTAGTGGATGGGCTCATCAATAGCGGAAGCTGTCTGTGATCTCTTACCATTGGAAGACACAAAACCAGTTACAGAATGTAGGGCAACCTGGTAAAATGATAGGTTGCACTTATTTGGGTGTAAGTTAAGGTTGGCAGATTATTTTACTTGATCTTGGTCTGCTACAGCAAAGTGATATGTAGCACACTATAATGTTAACAATATAAAAATGTGCAACTGTTGTATAGCTAAATACTTTTTGTAACGGCACCCCGGGCATAAAAGGGGTAAACGCCGTTTAGCGGATATTCCCCTTCCAGATACACAGGCAGCTACCAAAGACACCAATCTGCCGAACAGGAAACCATGTGAATGCCGTAAACAGCTGAACCGGAACCATACGAATGCTGTAAACGGCCAAATAGGAAAAACCATACGAATAGGTTTACACTCCTAGCAGTCAAACTGGAACAGCATACAATAAATCCCCCCAAGAACGAGACAAGGCTCCATTTTGAGGGTCAAGCAGGAACAGACAGAGCTGTGGGCTTATTGTTCTTATATACACATTCTTACACATTAGTACCACCCACAGGGTTTTGTAAAACAACCAATAAACATGTACAATACACTCAGACACCACCCCCCCCCACTAGGGGACCTGATGGAACAATAGGACACATATTGGATATTAGCCAATCACAGACAATACAAACAAAACACTCCCACAGTGACATCACAATCCCTCCTCTCTATCCTGGAGATAATTGGGAAGTAATCAAACTATCTCCCAGGACAGAGGCAAGACTCCATTAACCACATGGTTACAAAAAGACATAAAATACACAATGTTACAAAATCCTCCCCTCTGCCTGTGATACAATTACCTTACACAATGGGTTAATGTAATTATCACAGGCAGAGAAATACCCTTTTTCCACATTATTCATAACTTTAAAAGTATACATCCCATTCACATAAAATACAAACATATGTCAAAATCATCCAAATTGGTCCAGTGGTTCAAAAGATAGATCGAATTCCTCTGTGACCAAATGAAGCATGGATTTTCTGCCCAAAAGCAGTTCCACAGAGTCTTCTATCCTGGAGATAATTGGGAAGTAATCCAATTATCTCCAAGGACAGAGGCAAAACTCCATTGAACACATGGTAGCAAAAGACAATAAAATACATAAAAATATGTAACTGTGCAGCTATTGCATAAAACAGGTACATTCAACATATCCCCAGATAGCTTAGATCTGAGCACACATTATTACTGAATGGCGCTCAGATCACAAACATACAGTTCGATTGCCATGGAGCCAAAGTCTTTCACATAGTCTTTCGTTATATGAATGGGCTCCATGGCATAGCTATCTGGGGTATCACTTATCAAATAGGGCAAGTGCCGAATGACCCAGCTTTCGTGTCTTTGCAGGGGAAAATCAAGCGTTTCTACATGGGGCCATAGTCTAAAGGCAGCAGGCGGGTAAGCAGGCTCCCCCAATGCACAGTGGCGAGGTAGGTCTCGTCACACTTTTTAAAATATATTTTACTTGTTTGTTTTTTTCAAACAACAATGATAAGTTTAACTTTGCATGAGGTCCAAATAACCATAATAAAACAAATAATAACCTTGATGATTAATGGATGTAAAATCCAGTGATAAATTGCTTGTCAAGTCCCTAACATGTTTCCTCCAAACCATCTCTATTACCAGGAAATGATGTGTCTTTGGTAGGGGGTTCTTTTTAACCAATTTGTTTAACAGCTTTAATTGGGCAATTATAATATTTTTATGTCCTTATGGTCTTTGATTATCTGAGTAAATACTGAAATATTCCCATAATGTATAGAAACTTGAAAGAATAAATTCTGAATACATGCAATGTTATTATTAATATACTTTAGGGGACACTATTGGCACTTTAACATTTTCTTATTCAAGTTGTTATAGTGCCTGCAGTTTTCCTCTCCTACCCCCAAAACTCTCTAGTTCACGAATTAGAGAGCTGGGAAGCATGCTTTGAAGTCATGCCTTCATGCACTCTAGGTATGATAGCCAGGAATCTTACTTCCAGACCATTATACGCTAACATAGTGTGATGTCATGCGTGCATGCCCAATGCCATTACAATCGGCTGTAAAGAATCATTGTATTCAATTATTCTCAAAGGAAAAATTTTAGTAGAATTGAGGCGAACACTACGCATGTGCCTGAGAACCCCAGTGCTCCTCCATGAGGAGAATTGGAATAACACTCCTCCAGGATGATGTAACCAAAAGAGGAGGTTGTGGCAGTGCCAAGGAAGATTTGATGCTGGAAAAAAGGTGAGTACTCTATTTTATTTAAACTTTTGTATTTTTTATTCACATGGAGATTTAATTTATAAGGGGAATCAGGACTGTAATGTTAAGAATAGATATGTATACCTAATGTTACAGTTACTATAAGCACTATATGTTTTGACATACGGAATTCTATTTTTATTCATACTTAGACTTGTGCAAATATGTATTCGGCTGTGGAATAAAGTTATGGAACCAGGCCAACCTCCCGAAACATTATTTTGCACAAGACTATTTATAATTAATTTCTCCTCTGCGAGAGGTCCCATGTTCAAATCCCAGACGAACCCAAGCAATTGGTGTTTTTCTTTTGAAACACGTACCTTCCAACTGTGTTTACTATAGTCAGCAAAAATCATTTGTAGCAAAACCCTTCAAGTGCTCCACAGAGAAGATGTTGGCATGCCACCATCAATATATATATTTCCTGGTGCTTCTGATTTCACCTTTCAAAGCTAACATTTTATATTAATACAAGTTTAGCTTTTACTTAGAATTGTATGAGAGAAATCATAAAAAATGTGTTGTTTTCATTATCAACCATTTAAAATCAATGGTTTATCGTAAGTCATTAATGCAAGTCCTAACTGCTCAGATGACGCTTTTAGGACTGCAAAGTCTTTCTTAAGACTGCAAAATCTTTGTTAACAACAAACAAAGGGGAAAAAAACTATATGTTTTGACATACGGAATTCTATTTTTATTCATACTTAGACTTGTGCAAATATGTGTTGGAGAGGGTAGGTTTGAATCAAATTCCTTCCAGTACACGCCTGAATGTATCGATGAATAAAACTGTAAAGGTAAATTCAAGGCAGTCGTTACGTTCGGCTGTGGATTCAAGTTATGGAACCAGGCCAACCTCCCCAAACATTATTTTGCACAAGACTATTTATAATTAAGTTCTCCTCTGCACATCTTTACTTTATTTTCAACATGGTGATAGCATGCAGAATATGAGAAAGAAAGTTGAATCCTTCATGTGCTTTTCCAACATATATTTGAACCACAAATTTCTAATAAACCAACAAAGCCCTCATAAACAATTAAGAAATGAATGGACATTTTAAGTCTTCCCCAGCAATTTGACCAGAAACAGACTCAACTTTGACAACTGTCAATATGATTTATCACCATCGTACATAAACCTCAACTGTTAATTTACCCATACAATGAAAATGATATTGGAAAAACAGATCCTATTGAGGAAATTTAAAATCCTCACTTCAAAACGAAAACTTTGTTTCTATTTTGAGAACACAAACGCTGTCTGGCGCGTTAGTCTGGCAATTTTTTTCCTAAAACCCAACTAATGTAATGGCTCGTTGGTCTAGGGGTATGATTCTCGCTTTCGGTGTGAGAGGTCCCGGGTTCAAATCCCGGACGAGCCCAAGCAATTGGTGTTTTTCTTTTGAAACACGTAGCTTCCAACTGTGTTTAATATAGTCAGCAAAAATCATTTGTAGCAAAACCCTTCAAGTGCTCCACAGAGAAGATGTTGGCATGCCACCATCAATATATATATTTCCTGGTGCTTCTGATATCACCTTTCAAAGCTAACATCTTATATTAATACAAGTTTAGCTTTTACTTAGAATTGTATGAGAGAAATCATAAAAAATGTGTTGTTTTCATTATCAACCATTTAAAATCAATGGTTTATCGTAAGTCATTAATGCAAGTCCTAACTGCTCAGATGACGCTTTTAAGAATGCAAAGTCTTTCTTAAGACTGCAAAATCTTTGTTAACAACAAACAAAGGGGAGAAAAATATATGTTTTGACATACGGAATTCTATTTTTATTCATACTTAGACATGTGCAAATATGTGTTGGAGAGGGTAGGTTTGAATCAAATTCCTTCCAGTACACGCCTGAATGTATCGATGAATAAAACTGTAAAGGTAAATTCAAGGCAGTCGTTACGTTCGGCTGTGGATTCAAGTTATGGAACCAGGCCAACCTCCCCAAACATTATTTTGCACAAGACTATTTATAATTAATTTCTCCTCTGCACATCTTTACTTTATTTTCAACATGGTGATAGCATGCAGAATATGAGAAAGAAAGTTCAATCCTTCATGTGCTTTTCCAACATATATTTGAACCACAAATTTCTCCTAAACCAACAAAGCCCTCATAAACAATTAAGAAATGAATGGACATTTTAAGTCTTCCCCAGCAATTTGACCAGAAACAGACTCAACTTTGACAACTGTCAATATGATTTATCACCATCGTACATAAACCTCAACTGTTAATTTACCCATACAATGAAAATGATATTGGAAAAACAGATCCTATTGAGGAAATTTAAAATCCTCACTTCAAAACAAAAACTTTGTTTCTATTTTGAGAACACAAACGCTGTCTGGCGCGTTAGTCTGGCAATTTTTTTCCTAAAACCCAACTAATGTAATGGCTCGTTGGTCTAGGGGTATGATTCTCGCTTTGGGTGCGAGAGGTCCCGGGTTCAAATCCCGGACGAGCCCAAGCAATTGGTGTTTTTCTTTTGAAACACGTAGCTTCCAACTGTGTTTAATATAGTCAGCAAAAATCATTTGTAGCAAAACCCTTCAAGTGCTCCACAGAGAAGATGTTGGCATGCCACCATCAATATATATATTTCCTGGTGCTTCTGATATCACCTTTCAAAGCTAACATCTTATATTAATACAAGTTTAGCTTTTACTTAGAATTGTATGAGAGAAATCATAAAAAATGTGTTGTTTTCATTATCAACCATTTAAAATCAATGGTTTATCGTAAGTCATTAATGCAAGTCCTAACTGCTCAGATGACGCTTTTAAGAATGCAAAGTCTTTCTTAAGACTGCTAAATCTTTGTTAACAACAAACAAAGGGGAGAAAAATATATGTTTTGACATACGGAATTCTATTTTTATTCATACTTAGACATGTGCAAATATGTGTTGGAGAGGGTAGGTTTTAATCAAATTCCTTCCAGTACACGCCTGAATGTATCGATGAATAAAACTGTAAAGGTAAATTCAAGGCAGTCGTTACGTTCGGCTGTGGATTCAAGTTATGGAACCAGGCCAACCTCCCCAAACATTATTTTGCACAAGACTATTTATAATTAATTTCTCCTCTGCACATCTTTACTTTATTTTCAACATGGTGATAGCATGCAGAATATGAGAAAGAAAGTTAAATCCTTCATGTGCTTTTCCAACATATATTTGAATAGTGATGTACCGAACTGTTCGCTGGTGAATAGTTCCCGGCGAACATAGCGTGTTCGCGTTCGCCGCCGCGGGCGAACACATGGGCGGTTCGATCCGCCCCTTATTCATCATCATTGAGCAAACTTTGACCCTGTGCCTCACGGTCAGCAGACACATTCCAGCAAATCAGCAGCAGACCCTCCCTTCCACACCCTCCCACCTCCCTCCCAGCATCCATTTTAGATTCATTCTGAAGCTGCATGCTTAGTGAGAGGAGGGAAAGGGTAGCTGCTGCTGATTAGATAGGGAAATTGATAGCTAGGCTAGGGTATTCAGTGTTCACTACAGTCATCTGATCTCTGCTGTAAGAACAGCACCCCAAAAAGCCCTTTTTAGGGCTAGAACATCAGTCTGCTTTTTTTTTTTTTTTTCTGTGTAATGTAATTGCAGTTGCCTGCCTGCCAGCTTCTGTGTCAGGCTCAGTGGATGCTGTGCCCATTTGCACAGTCAGTGCCACCACTCATATCTGTTGTCACAATAGCTTAAGCTTTACATTAAAAAAAAAAATTTCACTGTAATAGATTGAAGAGCAATTAGTTGTCTGCAAGCGTCTGGGTGTCAGGCCTCCTTCAGCATGTGCTCTGCAGAACTGTGCCAGTGCACATTTCCACTCATATCTGGTGTCACAATAGCGTGCATTTAAAACGAAAAAACTTTTTCCACTGTTATAGATTGAATAGCAGTTACTTGTCTTCAAGCGGGTGTGTCAGGCCTACAGCCTGTGCACTGCAGACCTGTGCCAGTGCACATTGCCACTCATATCTGGTGTCTCTATAGCGTGCTTTTACAAAGAAAAAAAGGTTTCCAGTGTAAGATAATAGCAGTCAGTGTCCTTAAAGCGGGTGTGTCAGGCCTTCAGCGTGTGCTCTGCAGAACTGTGCCAGTGCACATTGCCACTCATATCTGGTGTCACAATAGCGTGCATTTAAAACCCAAAAACTTTTTTCACTGTTATAGATTGAATAGCAGTTACTTTTCTTCAAGCGGGTGTGTCAGGCCTACAGCCTGTGCTCTGCAGACCTGTGCCAGTGCACATTGCCACTCATATCTGGTGTCACAATAGCGTGCATTTAAAACCAAAAAACTTTTTTCACTGTTATAGATTGAATAGCAGTTACTTGTCTTCAAGCGGGTGTGTCAGGCCTACAGCCTGTGCTCTTTAGACCTGTGCCAGTGCACATTGCCACTCATATCTGGTGTCTCTATAGCGTGCTTTTACAAAGAAAAAAAGGTTTCCAGTGTAAGCTAATAGCAGTCAGTGTCCTTAAAGCGGGTGTGCCAGGCCTACAGCATGTGCTCTGCAGACCTGTGCCAGTACACATTGCCACTCATATATGGTGTCTCTATAGCGTGCTTTTACAAAGAAAAAAAGGTTTCCAGTGTAAGCTAATAGCAGTCAGTGTCCTTAAAGCGGGTGTGTCAGGCCTTCAGCGTGTGCTCTGCAGAACTGTGCCAGTGCACATTGCCACTCATATCTGGTGTCACAATAGCGTGAATTTAAAACCCAAAAACTTTTTTCACTGTTATAGATTGAATAGCAGTTACTTGTCTTCAAGCGGGTGTGTCAGGCCTACAGCCTGTGCTCTTTAGACCTGTGCCAGTGCACATTGCAACTCATATCTGGTGTCACAATAGCGTGCATTTAAAACCCAAAAACTTTTTTCACTGTTATAGATTGAATAGCAGTTACTTGTCTTCAAGCGGGTGGGTCAGGCCTACAGCCTGTGCTCTGCAGACCTGTGCCAGTACACATTGCCACTCATATCTGGTGTCTCTACAGCGTGCTTTTACAAAGAAAAAAAGGTTTCCAGTGTAAGCTAATAGCAGTCAGTGTCCTTAAAGCGGGTGTGTCAGGCCTTCAGCGTGTGCTCTGCACATTGTGCCAGTGCACATTGCCACTCATATCTGGTGTCACAATAGCGTGCATTTAAAACCAAAAAACTTTTTTCGCTGTTATAGATTGAATAGCAGTTACTTGTCTTCAAGCGGGTGTGTCAGGCCTACAGCCTGTGCTCTGCAGACCTGTGCCAGTGCACATTGCCACTCATATCTGGTGTCACAATAGCGTGCATTTAAAACCAAAAAACTTTTTTCACTGTTATAGATTGAATAGCAGTTACTTGTCTTCAAGCGGGTGTGTCAGGCCTACAGCCTGTGCTCTTTAGGCCTGTGCCAGTGCACATTGCCACTCACATCTGGTCTCACAGAAGCTTGCACGCATAGTACCACTAATCCCCCAAAAAATGACAGGCAGAGGCAGGCCACCCCGCAGGGGCCATCGTGGTCGTGGTGCTGTGATTCCCTTTGGCCCTAGAATAATGCCCAGTTTTCAGAGGCCACGTACCCTGAACTTGAAAAGTTCTGAGGACATAGTTGACTGGCTAACACAGGACACCCAATCTTCTACAGCCTCCGCTCAGAACCTTGATGCACCATCCTCCTCCAGCTTAGCTTCAGGCACCTCTCAAGATATCACTCACCCGCCTGCCGCCACCACCAAAACTAGCAGCACAGCCGCTTTACTTGGTATGTCAGAGGAGTTATTCACACATCCGTTTGAAGAAATGAGTGATGCGCAACCATTATTGCCAGAGGATGTAGATAACAGGGATATGTCTCAGGCAGGCAGCATTACACACATGGACGTACGGTGTGATGATGATGATGATGTTGTACCAGCTGCTGCTTCCTTTGCTGAGTTGTCAGATACAAGTGAAGCGGTTGATGATGACGATGCGTCCATGGTTGTCACGTGGATGCCCGTTCGGCAAGAAGAAGAACAGGGTGAAAGTTCAGATGGGGAGACAGAGAGGAGGAGGAGACCAGTTGGAAGCAGGGTGGGGTCGTCGCAAGGAGCTAGTGGCACAGTCAGACAGCATGCATCGGCACCCGGGGTCAGCCCGACAGCACGCCAATCAACGCATGCTGTGTCCACCACCAGAATGCCGTCATTGCAGAGCTCAGCAGTGTGGAATTTTTTTTGTGTGTCTGCCTCTGACAACAGCGATGCCATTTGCAACCTGTGCCAAAAGAAACTGAGTCGTGGGAAGTCCAACACCCACCTAGGTACAACTGCTTTGCGTAGGCACATGATCTCACATCACAAACGCCTATGGGATCAACACATGAGTACAAGCAGCACGCCTACTCTAAGCCGCCATCCTCCTCCTGGTCCAGCATCTTCAGCCATGTCAACCACTGCTGTCCTCCTTGCACCCTCTCAACCATCCGCCACTCCGTCTCCCGCCTTCAGCAGTTCCCGCTCATCTGCCCACAGTCATGTGTCTGTCAAGGACATGTTTGAGCGTAAGAAGCCAATGTCAGAAAGTCACCCCCTTGCCCAGCGTCTGACAGCTGGCTTGTCTGAACTATTAGCCCGCCAGCTTTTACCGTACAAGCTGGTGGAGTCGGAGGCATTCAAAAAATTTGTAGCTATTGGGACACCGCAGTGGAAGGTACCCGGCAGAAATTTCTTTTCACAAAAGGCAATCCCCAACCTCTACTCGATTGTGCAAAAGGAAGTAATGGCATGTCTGGCACACAGTGTTGGGGCAAGGGTCCATCTGACCACTGATACCTGGTCTGCAAAGCATGGTCAGGGCAGGTATATCACCTACACTGTGCATTGGGTAAACCTGCTGACTGCTGCCAAGCATGGAATGCATGGCTCTGCAGAGGAGTTGGTGGCACCGCCACGACTTGCAGGCAGTCCTGCTGCAACCTCCTCTACTCCTCCTACTCCATCCTCTTCCATAACCTCCTCAGCTGTGTCCTCTTCTGCTGCTGCGTCTTGCCCCACATCAACGGCACCCCCCCAGCTACCCAGGTACTATTCCACATCCCGGATACGGCAGTGTCACGCCGTCTTGGGTTTAACTTGCTTGAAAGCAGAGAGTCACACCGGACAAGCACTCCTGTTCGCCCTGAATGCACAGATGGAAAAGTGGCTGACTCTGCAGCAACTGGATATCGGCAAAGTGGTTTGTGACAACGGAAAAAATTTGTTAGCGGCATTGAATTTGGCTAATTGACACATGTGCCGTGCATGGCACATGTGTGTAATCTGACCGTACAACGCTATGTGCATAAGTACACAGGCTTACAGGACGTCCTGAAGCAGGCCAGGAAGGTGTGTGGCCATTTCAGGCGTTCCTACACGGCCACGGCTCACTTTGCCGATATCCAGCGGCGAAACAACATGCCAGTGAGGCGCTTGATTTGCGACAGCCTGACACGTTGGAATTCAACACTCCTAATGTTCGACCGCCTGCTCCAACAAGAAAAAGCTGTTAATGAATATTTGTATGACCGGGGTGCTAGGACAGCCTCTGGGGAGCTGGGAATTTTTTTGCCATGTTACTGGACGCTCATGCACAATGCCTGTAGGCTTATGCGTCCTTTTGAGGAGGTGACAAACCTAGTCAGTCGCACCGAAGGCACCATCAGCGACATCATACCATTTGTTTTCTTCCTGGAGTGTGCCCTGCGAAGAGTGCTGGATCAGGCCGTAGATGAGCGTGAAGAGGAAGAGGAAGAGTTGTGGTCACCATCACCACCAGAAACAGCCTTATCAGCATCGCTTGCTGGACCTGCGGCAACGCTGGAATAGGATTGTGAGGAAGAGGAATCAGAGGAGGAATGTGGCTTTGAGGAGGAGGAGGAGCAAGACACACCACAACAGGCATCCCAGGGTGCTCGTTGTCACCTATCTGGTACCCGTGGTGTTGTACGTGGCTGGGGGGAAGAACATACCTTCATTGACATCAGTGAGGAGGAGGAACGGGAAATGAGTAGCTCGGCATCCAACCTTGTGCAAATGGGGTCTTTCATGCTGTCGTGCCTGTTGAGGGACCCTCATATAAAAAGGCTGAAGGAGAACAACCTGTACTGGGTGTCCACGCTACTAGACCCCCGGTATAAGCAGAGTGTGGCGGAAATGTTACTGAATTACAACAAGTCGGAAAGGATGCAGCATTTACTATATAAATTAAAAAGTATGCTTTACACAGCGTATAAGGGTGATGTCACAGCACAACGGAAATCTAACAGGGGGAGAGGTGGAAGTCATCCTCCTCCTCCCACGACCACGCCGGCAAGGACAGGATGCTTTAAAGACGTGTTGTTGATGGAGGACATGCGGACCTTTTTAAGTCCTACGCATCGCCACAGCCCTTCGGTATCCACCCTCAGAGAGCGACTCGACCGACAGGTAGCAGACTACCTCGCCTTAACTGCAGATATCGACACTCTGAGGAGCGATGAACCCCTTGACTACTGGGTGTGCAGGCTTGACCTGTGGCCTGAGCTATCCCAATTTGCGATAGAACTTCTGGCCTGCCCCGCTTCAAGTGTCCTGTCAGAAAGGACCTTCAGTGCAGCAGGAGGTATTGTCACTGAGAAGAGAAGTCGCCTAGGTCAAAAAAGTCTAGATTACCTCACCTTTATTAAGATGAATGAGGGATGGATCCCGAAGGGACTGACACTGGGCGATACATTCGATTAAAAAAGGCCTGATGAGATGAGCTGCCTTGGGCTAAAAATGGTCCACACGCTGCTGTATTTTAGCTCTGAATGCCGGTTGACTTGCGTGACTTATCCGCCACCAACTAGGGTTCAAGCCGCCATGTTTTAGGGCAGTTTCTGCCTGTGAAACAAACATCAATTTTACTGGCATTTCTATTTCTCCTTAGATGACAAAAAAATTCTGAGACGACGTTCGCAGGGCTATTCACTTGTGTGATCTGTCATGAATTGTCATTTGAATGTTAATTTGAACTGTGGGGCACAAGAACTTGAATCTGACAATTTTTATTTTATCAGAGAACTTGTTCGGGATACAGAAAGGAAAAAAGGGAGGCTGAGCGGTTAAGGTACATCGATCTTATTCACATCTTATACATTCAAGAGCAAACTGGTTATTCATTCTCGTGGGAGTTTTTCCGCTGCCCTTGTGCCTTCGGTCTAGTACCATGTCAGGGTTGTCTTTCTCTCCTAAACCTGGGTTTGGTCCGGGGTATGGGAAGGGGTAAACCTGGGGACAGGCTACGGTAGGGGAAGAAGAACGGGGGAAATAGACGTCGGAAGCCCCTCATCTCCCTTTGTCTCCTTCTTAGTTAGCACGCTGTGTGCGGTCCCCGGGTCTATTCCCTTATCTAACTACTTAACTATGTACAATGTGGGTGTTTGTTCCGTTATGCCCTGTAGATTGTTTAACCTCAGCTTGGTATACCTCAATGTTGGCTGTTGCACCATGGTGTTTGGAGTCGTTGTCTCTCTGCGTCAGAGCAGTTGGGTCTTAGGAGTGGTACTATTCATCCTTCGTGTATATATATATATATGTGATATGTTATTGTTCTAACACGACCCCCTCCTCCTCCTTCCTCAGATACGCCTCCCATATGTTCCTGGCTTCCACTATGTGGTGTGGGGGTGTAGCCGCTGGCAGGTTTTTGTTTCATATGCTAGGTTTAGGGAGATCTGTTGGAGAAGGCTAGATCTCTCCAGTGGCTGTTGTTGTTTCCACCCTCTGGCTATTAAAAGTTGGCAGCAATCAAAATATGATGTGTTAGGTCGGCATGTGCTTTTGGGAATGGGCATTTTCTGGTCTCAGGTTGGTTCTCGTGACCAGTGCCCCTTGTATCACCCCCTCAACTGCCTTCCAGTATCCTCTGATGGGCGAGCAGGCCCACCAGATGTGGAGCATTGTGCCCTACTCTATTAAACATCTCCAGCAAAGTCTCGAGGTGTTGGGATATATGGTCGCTAGTCTAGTTGGTAACCCTTACACTACCTGATCGATACAACATCATACAGTAGGTCCCCCCTCATTATTTTTATGGCCCCCACCCACCGCTCTTGGGTGGGGTTGGGGGGGAGGACAGTAGGTCACCCCATTGTGATTTATGCCCCCCACCCACCGTGCAGGGGTGGGGGCCGGGGGGGAGGACAGTAGGTCCCCTGCCTTATCCTTATTTACTGAATATTATATTTTTTATTTTTTGTGTGCCCACACGAAGCTAGTGAGAGTCCTTTGTAGACGTCGCAAGTACGCATTGGGTAATGGGATCTGTAGCGTTCTAGTCAGGTATTGGAATTTTCGGCAGCAGCCGTTAAGAATTTGCCAGTAATCTTTTTTTGAAGTTGTTCCCCTCCTCTTGACACGATCAATGACCTGAGAGTCTCCGTAAGCAGGGTTGACCTGTTAGTCCCGTTTTCCATCCAAGTTGTGCATGATGTCCAGGCTAGGTTTCCAGGGACAAATGTTGTAGCCTGTTGAACGAGGTGACCTTGCTCGGGTCCCAGGTGTGCGGTTCCTAAAATCGCTGCCATATACACGTCCACTGATAGGAGATGCAACAGGTATTAAACTTATAAGAATAATACTAAACACACCACTCCTATCTGGTGGCACATTAGATTGCCCGTGCAGTGCCTCAAATTTGAAGAAGGAGGACCGACCAAGCATCTTCTTCCATCTCGCTGTTCCAAAAATCGCTGCCATATACACGTCCACTGAGAGGAGTTTGGTCTGTCACTGTGAAGCGGGCGTAACCCTTACACTACCTGATCGATACAACATCATACCTGATGTTTTAAAGCAGGTTATTCCAAACAATTTAGGAATGTTAGGTGATTTATGCCCTTTATGGATTAAAACCAGACTCTGCATCAACTATGTAATTTTCCGTGGGAGTTTTGCCATGGATCCCCCTCCGGCATGCCACAGTCCAGGTGTTAATCCCCTTGAAACAACTTTTCCATCACTTTTGTGGCCAGAAACAGTGGGTTTTAAAATTCGCCTGCCCATTGAAGTCAATGGCGGTTCGCCCGGTTTGCCGGTTCGCGAACGTTTGCGGAAGTTCCCGTTCGCCGTTCGCGAACTGAAAATTTCGGGTTCGCGACATCACTATATTTGAACCACAAATTTCTCCTAAACCAACAAAGCCCTCATAAACAATTAAGAAATGAATGGACATTTTAAGTCTTCCCCAGCAATTTGACCTGAAGCAGACTCAACTTTGACAACAGTCAATATGATTTATCACCATCGTACATAAACCTCAACTGTTAATTCACCCATACAATGACTGTCTTGTACATGTTGAAATGTTGAAATGTTAGGGTTACATAAAAAAATAAAATAAAAGATGATTGTAAATCTACTCCTTTTTTTCCCCCAACTCTTCAAATCCCCATGTTATGATAAATCAGTCCTGCTGTCATGCTGCCCGACCTGCTCAATTCCCTCCTTCAAATTAGAAATGTAATATCAAACATGTAAATTATATTGGAAAAACAGACCCTATTGAGGAATTTTAAAATCCTCACTTCAAAATGAAAACTTTGTTTCTATTTTGAGAACACAAACGCTGTCTGGCACGTTAGTCTGGCATTTTTTTCCTAAAGCTCAACTAATGTAATGGGTCGCTGGTCTAGGGGGATGATTCTCGCATTGGGTGCGAGAGGTCCCGGGTTCAAATCCCGGACGAGCCCAAGCAATCGGTGTTTTTCTTTTGAAACACGTAGCTTCCAACTGTGTTTAATATAGTCAGCAAAAATCATTTGTAGCAAAACCCTTCAAGTGCTCCACAGAGAAGATGTTGGCATGCCACCATCAATATATATATTTCCTGGTGCTTCTGATATCTCCTTTCAAAGCTAACATCTTATATTAATACAAGTTTAGCTTTTACTTAGAATTTTATGAGAGAAATCATAAAAAATGTGTTGTTTTTATTATCAACCATTTAAAATCAATGGTTTATTGTAAGTCATTAATGCAAGTCCTAACTGCTCAGATGACGCTTTTAAGACTGCAAAGTCTTTCTTAAGACTGCAAAATCTTTGTTAACAACAAACAAAGGGGAAAAAATATATGTTTTGACATACGGAATTCTATTTTTATTCATACTTAGACATGTGCAAATATGTGTTGGAGAGGGTAGGTTTGAATCAAATTCCTTCCAGTACACGCCTGAATGTATCGATGAATAAAACTGTAAAGGTAAATTCAAGGCAGTCGTTACGTTCGGCTGTGGATTCAAGTTATGGAACCAGGCCAACCTCCCCAAACATTATTTTGCACAAGACTATTTAGAATTAATTTCTCCTCTGCACATCTTTACTTTATTTTCAACATGGTGATAGCATGCATAATATGAGAAAGAAAGTTAAATCCTTCATGTGCTTTTCCAACATATATTAGAACCACAAATTTCTCCTAAACCAACAAAGCCCTCATAAACAATTAAGAAATGAATGGACATTTTAAGTCTTCCCCAGCAATTTGACCAGAAACAGACTCAACTTTGAAAACTGTCAATATGATTTATCACCATCGTACATAAACCTCAACTGTTAATTTACCCATACAATGAAAATGATATTGGAAAAACAGATCCTATTGAGGAAATTTAAAATCCTCACTTCAAAACGAAAACTTTGTTTCTATTTTGAGAACACAAACGCTGTCTGGCGCGTTAGTCTGGCAATTTTTTTCCTAAAACCCAACTAATGTAATGGCTCGTTGGTCTAGGGGTATGATTCTTGCTTTGGGTGCGAGAGGTCCCGGGTTCAAATCCCGGACGAGCCCGGATTGTTGTTTTTCTTTTGAAACACGTAGCTTCCAACTGTGTTTAATATAGTCAGCAAAAATCATTTGTAGCAAACCCTTCAAGTGCTCCACAGAGAAGATGTTGGCATGCCACCATCAATATATATATATTTCCTGGTGCTTCTGATATCACCTTTCAAAGCTAACATCTTATATTAATACAAGTTTAGCTTTTACTTAGAATTGTATGAGAGAAATCATAAAAAATGTGTTGTTTTCATTATCAACCATTTAAAATCAATGGTTTATCGTAAGTCATTAATGCAAGTCCTAACTGCTCAGATGACGCTTTTAAGACTGCAAAGTCTTTATTAAGACTGCAAAATCTTTGTTAACAACAAACAAAGGGGAAAAATATATGTTTTGATATACGGAATTCTATTTTTATTCATACTTAAACATGTGCAAATATGTGTTGGAGAGGGTAGGTTTGAATCAAATTCCTTCCAGTACACGCCTGAATGTATCGATGAATAAAACTGTAAAGGTAAATTCAAGGCAGTCCTTACGTTCGGCTGTGGATTCAAGTTATGGAACCAGGCCAACCTCCCCAAACATTATTTTGCACAAGACTATTTATAATTAATTTCTCCTCTGCACATCTTTACTTTATTTTCAACATGGTGATAGCATGCAGAATATGAGAAAGAAAGAAAGTTAAATCCTTCATGTGCTTTTCCAACATATATGTGAACCACAAATTTCTCCTAAACCAACAAAGCCCTCATAAACAATTAAGAAATGAATGGACATTTTAAGTCTTCCCCAGCAATTTGACCAGAAACAGACTCAACTTTGACAACTGTCAATATGATTTATTACCATCGTACATAAACCTCAACTGTTAATTTACCCATACAATGAAAATGATATTGGAAAAACAGATCCTATTGAGGAAATTTAAAATCCTCACTTCAAAACGAAAACTTTCTTTCTATTTTGAGAACACAAACGCTGTCTGGCGCGTTAGTCTGGCAATTTTTTTCCTAAAACCCAACTAATGTAATGGTTTGTTGGTCTAGGGGTATGATTCTCGCTTTGGGTGCGAGAGGTCCCGGATTCAAATCCCGGATGAGCCCAAGCAATTGGTGTTTTTCTTTTGAAACACGTAGCTTCCAACTGTGTTTAATATAGTCAGCAAAAATCATTTGTAGCAAAACCCTTCAAGTGCTCCACAGAGAAGATGTTGGCATGCCACCATCAATATATATATTTCCTGGTGCTTCTGATATCACCTTTCAAATCTAACATCTTATATTAATACAAGTTTAGCTTTTACTTAGAATTGTATGAGAGAAATCATAAAAAATGTGTTGTTTTCATTATCAACCATTTAAAATCAATAGTTTATCGTTAGTCATTAATGCAAGTCCTAACTGCTCAGATGACGCTTTTAAGACTGCAAAGTCTTTCTTAAGACTGCAAAATCTTTGTTAACAACAAACAAAGGGGAAAAAATATATGTTTTGACATACGGAATTCTATTTTTATTCATACTTAGACATGTGCAAATATGTGTTGGAGAGGGTAGGTTTGAATCAAATTCCTTCCAGTACACGCCTGAATGTATCGATGAATAAAACTGTAAAGGTAAATTCAAGGCAGACGTTATGTTCGGCTGTGGATTCAAGTTATGGAACCAGGCCAACCTCCCCAAACATTATTTTGCACAAGACTATTTATAATTAATTTCTCCTCTGCACATCTTTACTTTATTTTCAACATGGTGATAGCATGCAGAATATGAGAAATAAAGTTAAATCCTTCATGTGCTTTTCCAACATATATTTGAACCACAAATTTCTCCAAAACCAACAAAGCCCTCATAAACAATTAAGAAATGAATGGACATTTTAAGTCTTCCCCAGCAATTTGACCAGAAACAGACTCAACTTTGACAAATGTCAATATGATTTATCACCATCGTACATAAACCTCAACTGTTAATTTACCCATACAATGAAAATGATATTGGAAAAACAGCTCCTATTGAGGAAATTTAAAATCCTCACTTCAAAACGAAAACTTTGTTTCTATTTTGAGAACACAAACGCTGTCTGGCGCGTTAGTCTGGCAATTTTTTTTCCTAAAACCCAACTAATGTAATTGCTCGTTGGTCTAGGGGTATGATTCTCGCTTTGGGTGCGAGAGGTATGTTTGTTCGGTATTTACAGATGAAAATGAAGGAAAGGGACCTCAGTTAAGAAAAAGGATAAATGAGTCATTTATTACACGTGAGTTTACAGAGGAAGAGGTTCTATTTCAACTGTCAAAAGTAAAGACAAATAAGTCAATGGGACCTGATGGAATACACCCAAAGCTATTAAAAGAGCTTAGTGGTGTACTAGCAAAACCATTAACAGATTTATTTAACCAATCATTGATAACAGGAGTAGTCCCAGAAGATTGGAAGTTAGCGAATGTTGTGCCCATTCACAAGAAAGGTAATAGGGAGGAGTCGGGCAACTATAGGCCAGTAAGCCTAACTTCAGTAGTGGGGAAAGTGATGGAAACCATGTTAAAGGATAGGATTGTTGAACATCTAAAAACACATGGATTTCAAGATCAGAGACAACATGGGTTTACTTCAGGGAGATCATGCCAAACTAATCTTATTGATTTTTTTGATTGGGTAACTAAAATTATAGATCAGGGTGGTGCAGTAGACATTGCTTACCTCGATTTCAGTAAGGCTTTTGACACTGTTGCACATAGAAGGCTTATCAACAAACTACAATCTTTGAGTTTGGATTCCAATATTGTTGAATGGGTAAGGCAGTGGCTGAGTGACAGGCAACAGAGGGTTGTAGTCAATGGAGTATATTCGAAGCTTGGGCTTGTCACCAGTGGGGTACCTCAGGGATCTGTACTTGGACCCATTCTCTTTAATATTTTTATTAGTGATATTGCAGAAGGTCTTGATGGTAAGGTGTGTCTTTTTGCGGATGATACTAAGATATGTAACAGGGTTGATGTTCCAGGAGGGATAAGCCAAATGGAAAATGATTTAGGTAGACTAGAAAAATGGTCAGAGTTGTGGCAACTGACATTTAATGTGGATAAGTGCAAGATAATGCATCTTGGACGTAAAAACCCAAGGGCAGAGTACAGAATATTTGATAGAGTCCTAACCTCAACATCTGAGGAAAGGGATTTAGGGGTGATTATTTCTGATGACTTAAAGGTAGGCAGACAATGTAATAGAGCAGCAGGAAATGCTAGCAGAATGCTTGGTTGTATAGGGAGAGGTATTAGCAGTAGAAAGAGGGAAGTGCTCATGCCATTGTACAGAACACTGGTGAGACCTCACTTGGAGTACTGTACACAGTACTGGAGACCCTATCTTCAGAAGGATATTGATACCTTAGAGAGAGTTCAAAGAAGGGCTACTAAACTGGTTCATGGATTGCAGGATAAAACTTACCAGGAAAGGTTAAAGGATCTTAACATGTATAGCATGGAGGAAAGACGAGACAGGGGGGATATGATAGAAACATTTAAATACATAAAGGGAATCAACACAGTAAAGGAGGAGACTATATTTAAAAGAAGAAAAACTACCACAACAAGAGGACATAGTCTTAAATTAGAGGGACAAAGGTTTAAAAATAATATCAGGAAGTATTACTTTACTGAGAGGGTAGTGGATGCATGGAATAGCCTTCCAGCTGAAGTGGTAGAGGTTAACACAGTAAAGGAGTTTAAGCATGCGTGGGATAGGCATAAGGCTATCCTAACTATAAGATAAGGCCAGGGACTAATGAAAGTATTTAGAAAACTGGGCAGACTAGATGGGCCGAATGGTTCTTATCTGCCGTCACATTCTATGTTTCTATATGTTTCTATGTAACATCTTCTCTGTGGAGCACTTGAAGGGTTTTGCTACAAATGATTTTTGCTGACTATATTAAACACAGTTGGAAGCTACGTGTTTCAAAAGAAAAACACCAATTGCTTGGGCTCGTCCGGGATTTGAACCCGGGACCATTTGCACCCAAAGCGAGAATCATACCCCTAGACCAACGATCCATTACATTAGTTGGGTTTTTAGGAAAAAAATTGCCAGACTAACGCGCCAGACAGCGTTTGTGTTCTCAAAATAGAAACAAAGTTTTCGTTTTGAAGTGAGGAATTTAAATTTCCTCAATAGGATCTGTTTTTCCAATATCATTTTCATTGTATGGGTAAATTAACAGTTGAGGTTTATGTACGATGGTGATAAATCATATTGACAGTTGTCAAAGTTGAGTCTGTTTCTGGTCAAATTGCTGGGGAAGACTTAAAATGTCCATTCATTTCTTAATTGTTTATGAGGGCTTTGTTGGTTTAGGAGAAATTTGTGGTTCAAATATATGTTGGAAAAGCACATGAAGGATTTAACTTTCTTTCTCATATTCTGCATGCTATCACCATGTTGAAAATAAAGTAAAGATGTGCAGAGGAGAAATTAATTATAAATAGTCTTGTGCAAAATAATGTTTGGGGAGGTTGGCCTGGTTCCATAACTTGAATCCACAGCCGAACGTAACGACTGCCTTGAATTTACCTTCACAGTTTTATTCATCGATACATTCAGGCGTGTACTGGAAGGAATTTGATTCAAACCTACCCTCTCCAACACATATTTGCACATGTCTAAGTATGAATGAAAATAGAATTCCATATGTCAAAACATATATTTTTTTTTCCCCTTTGTTTGTTGTTAACAAAGATTGTGCAGTCTTAAGAAAGACTTTGCAGTCTTAAAAGCGTCATCTGAGCAGTTAGGACTTGCATTAATGACTTACGATAAACCATTGATTTTAAATGGTTGATAATGAAAACAACACATTTTTTATGATTTCTCTCATACAATTCTAAGTAAAAGCTAAACTTGTATTAATATAAGATGTTAGCTTTGAAAGGTGATATCAGAAGCACCAGGAAATATATATATTGATGGTGGCATGCCAACATCTTCTCTGTGGAGCACTTGAAGGGTTTTGCTACAAATGATTTTTGCTGACTATATTAAACACAGTTGGAAGCTACGTGTTTCAAAAGAAAAACACCAATTGCTTGGGCTCGTCCGGGATTTGAACCCGGGACCTCTCGCACCCAAAGCGAGAATCATACCCCTAGACCAACGAGCCATTACATTCGTTGGGTTTTAGGAAAAAAATTGCCAAAATTGCCAGACTAACGCGCCAGACAGCGTTTGTGTTCTCAAAATAGAAACAAAGTTTTCGTTTTGAAGTGAGGATTTTAAATTTCCTCAATAGGATCTGATT
The DNA here is from genome assembly GCF_036172605.1 of Pelobates fuscus. Lineage (NCBI taxonomy): Eukaryota > Metazoa > Chordata > Amphibia > Anura > Pelobatidae > Pelobates > Pelobates fuscus. The sequence goes on along the minus strand of NC_086322.1, from coordinate 8,361,783 downwards.
TTCCAATATCATTTTCATTGTATGGGTAAATTAACAGTTGAGGTTTATGTACGATGGTGATAAATCATATTGACAGTTGTCAAAGTTGAGTCTGTTTCTGGTCAAATTGCTGGGGAAGACTTAAAATGTCCATTCATTTCTTAATTGTTTATGAGGGCTTTGTTGGTTTAGGAGAAATTTGTGGTTCAAATATATGTTGGAAAAGCACATGAAGGATTCAACTTTCTTTCTCATATTCTGCATGCTATCACCATGTTGAAAATAAAGTAAAGATGTGCAGAGGAGAAATTAATTATAAATAGTCTTGTGCAAAATAATGTTTGGGGAGGTTGGCCTGGTTCCATAACTTGAATCCACAGCCGAACGTAACGACTGCCTTGAATTTACCTTCACAGTTTTATTCATCGATACATTCAGGCGTGTACTGGAAGGAATTTGATTCAAACCTACCCTCTCCAACACATATTTGCACATGTCTAAGTATGAATGAAAATAGAATTCCGTATGTCAAAACATATATTTTTTTCCCCTTTGTTTGTTGTTAACAAAGATTGTGCAGTCTTAAGAAAGACTTTGCAGTCTTAAAAGCGTCATCTGAGCAGTTAGGACTTGCATTAATGACTTACGATAAACCATTGATTTTAAATGGTTGATAATGAAAACAACACATTTTTTATGATTTCTCTCATACAATTCTAAGTAAAAGCTAAACTTGTATTAATATAAGATGTTAGCTTTGAAAGGTGATATCAGAAGCACCAGGAAATATATATATTGATGGTGGCATGCCAACATCTTCTCTGTGGAGCACTTGAAGGGTTTTGCTACAAATGATTTTTGCTGACTATATTAAACACAGTTGGAAGCTACGTGTTTCAAAAGAAAAACACCAATTGCTTGGGCTCGTCCGGGATTTGAACCCGAGACCTCTCGCACCCAAAGCGAGAATCATACCCCTAGACCAACGAGCCATTACATTAGTTGGGTTTTAGGAAAAAAATTGCCAGACTAACGCGCCAGACAGCATTTGTGTTCTCAAAATAGAAACAAAGTTTTCGTTTTGAAGTGAGGATTTTAAATTTCCTCAATAGGATCTGTTTTTCCAATATCATTTTCATTGTATGGGTAAATTAACAGTTGAGGTTTATGTACGATGGTGATAAATCATATTGACAGTTGTCAAAGTTGAGTCTGTTTCTGGTCAAATTGCTGGGGAAGACTTAAAATGTCCATTCATTTCTTAATTGTTTATGAGGGCTTTGTTGGTTTAGGAGAAATTTGTGGTTCAAATATATGTTGGAAAAGCACATGAAGGATTTAACTTTCTTTCTCATATTCTGCATGCTATCACCATGTTGAAAATAAAGTAAAGATGTGCAGAGAAGAAATTAATTATAAATTGTAACGGATCGCCTGGCACCCCGACTTGGTACCTCCGTTAATGGATGCTCCTAGTGCTTCCTGAGGACTCCAAGCACTCTGGCAGACACCACAATCACCGAATCCGAGAAACCTTTTAAATTCTCCCAAGCATATGAATGCTGTAGACCATTGAATAGGAACCATACGAATAGGCTTGTACTCCTAGCAGTCAACTGGAACAGCACTCAATAAATCCTTCCCCCAATAATGAGACGACACATCACTTTGAGGGTAAAACAGGAACTCTCAACTGGCTCATCCAGCCGGGCTTTTATTTCCAACTCACACATACAGGCCACACCCAGGGGGAGGCATAAAAGAACCAATTAAATAGATGTTACCTCCCACACATCCCCTCCCCTTAGTGTGACACATAATCCCATTATGCATACAGTGTAAAATATACTTTTACACAACTTTCATAACTTTAAAACCATACATCACATTCACATAAAAATACATATCCACAATCAATCCATTCAGGGGAACAACATATTAAAAAATGGCATGAATCCGACCAGGGTTTCAAAAGTTACTAAAAGTAACTTTTGTTCCTTTCTGGCTGGCAGAAAAACATCCCCACAATGCACCCTGGTTTCCTCCCTTCTGCCCTGGAGTTAATTGGAGAAGTAATCCAATTACCCAGGACTAAAGGCAGACTCCATTAACCACATGGTTGCAAAACAACATAAAACACTTTAAAATACATAAAGTCACATTTACACATAGCACACAGACATTTCACCTACCCCAGATAGCTGGGATCTGCACGCACAAAACTACCGAATAGCGCGCAGATCCTACTCACACAGTACAATTGCCATGGAGCTAAAGTCTTTCCCATAGTCTTTCATTATATGAATAGGCTCCATGGTATGGCTATCTGGGGTATCACATTCCCATAAAGTCTGGTCCATAGTCCAAAGGCAAGAGGCGGGCAATCAGCCCCCTCCAAGGACACGTGGCGAGGTCGGTTTCGCTACACTTCTCCCCTTTCCCCCCCAGACTAACAGGGTACTTGACCTCCTGCCGGTCAGTGCCCTTGTTAGTCCAGCAGCCCACCCACAAGACAGAAACAGCAGTGCAGCCCACCCACAATAAACAGTTACTACACCTGGGTGAGGGAGAATCTTGTCCAGGTTCAGGTGCCTCACCACGGCTGTGTGGGGGACTGGTAGGCTGCCTTGGTAGGTTGCTGAGGGGGCAGAGACCAGCGGTACTCTGTCCTGTTGCCAGCACTACCACGGGAGTAGTCTGGTTGGAGCCTGGTTGCTGGAGACCGACTGTCTCCCCTTTAAATACACCGCTCTGCTGCTGGAGACCGACTGTCTCCCCTTGAGTTACACCGCTCTGCTGCTGGAGACCGACTGTCTCCCCTTGAGTTACACAGCTCTGCTGCTGGAGACCGACTGTCTCCCCTTTAGTTACACAGCTCTGCTGCTGGAGACAGATTGTCTCCCCTTTGGCTAAACAGCCCTGTTGTGGGGGGGCAGGACCGACCGTCCCTACCCCCTGTGCTGGAAGTGCAGAGACCACTGTCCCATCTGCACAGGTGTGGGGCTTACAGTCTCCCCCTGGTACATTAAGCTGCCGCTGGGGAGAGGTGGTAACCAGCTCCTCTCCCATTAGAACACTCTGCCGCTGGGGAATGGAGACTGGGCTCTCTATTCCCTGTACATTAATGATCCGCCGCTGGGGAGAGGTGGTAACAATCTCCTCTCCCATACATACTTCCCGTCTCTGCGGAGGGAGACCGACTGTCTCTCCTCCCAGCACAGAGTCCTGCTGTGGGGAAAAGGGGGCTGGGCTCTCCATTCCCTGCTGGATACTCTGCCGCTGGGGAATGGAGACTGGGCTCCCAATCCCCAACAAATCACACTGCCGCTGGGGAGGGAGGACGGCCCCTTCAGCTCCCTGTAACTTGGGCGCAGAGACCACGGTCCCATCTGTGCTGGTGTGGGGCTTACTGTCTCCCCTTGGTGTGCTAAGCTGCTGCTGGGGAGAGGGGGTAACAAACTCCTCTCCCTTACACACCTTCAGCCGCTGGGGAGAGGGGATAACAGGCTCCTCTCCCTGCACCGTAGACTGCCGCTGGGGAGCAAGAACGGCACCTTCAGCTCCCTGTAACGCACACTGACGCTGGGGATCTGGGCCGACTGCCCAGCATCCCTGTAGGGCCGGTAGAGAGACCGCAGTCCCATCTCCACCTGCCATCTGTGGGTCTTCCCAGGACCAATTCGTGAGGCCCCGCAACATTTGTGAGTAAGGGCCCGGTGGAGAGACCTTGGTCCCATCTCTACCTGCCTGTTGTGGTTCCTCACAGGACCAGTCTATGAGGACCCCCACTTCGGGTTCCTCCCGCCGCCTCAGGGAAAGACGGCTAACCTCCTCGGATGCAGCCTCTACTCGGCTGCTGTACCGCTCCTGCTGCTGAGCATACTTCCTCTCTTTTGCCAACCGGAATTCTCGGTCCAGCCTTGTGTTTCGCTCAGCCATGACCTGGTTCCAGATCACCCGGCGTGTCTCCATGGGTATATCATCCCCATACTCGGCCACTAGCTGCCTCACCTCGGCCAGCCAATCATCTCCAGAGCCAGAACCTTCCATACTTGTCTGCTCCCAGGGGCGCTGCACGACTGCTAGCGTTGCCCTCAATTTGTAAATCCAAACAGTGTCTCTGAGCTTTACCTCACACTAGGACGCCATCCCACCGCTTGCCACCAATGTAACGGATCGCCTGGCACCCCGACTTGGTACCTCCGTTAATGGATGCTCCTAGTGCTTCCTGAGGACTCCAAGCACTCTGGCAGACACCACAATCACCGAATCCAAGAAACCTTTTAAATTCTCCCAAGCATATGAATGCTGTAGACCATTGAATAGGAACCATACGAATAGGCTTGTACTCCTAGCAGTCAACTGGAACAGCACTCAATAAATCCTTCCCCCAATAATGAGACGACACATCACTTTGAGGGTAAAACAGGAACTCTCAACTGGCTCATCCAGCCGGGCTTTTATTTCCAACTCACACATACAGGCCACACCCAGGGGGAGGCATAAAAGAACCAATTAAATAGATGTTACCTCCCACACATCCCCTCCCCTTAGTGTGACACATAATCCCATTATGCATACAGTGTAAAATATACTTTTACACAACTTTCATAACTTTAAAACCATACATCACATTCACATAAAAATACATATCCACAATCAATCCATTCAGGGGAACAACATATTAAAAAACGGCATGAATCCGACCAGGGTTTCAAAAGTTACTAAAAGTAACTTTTGTTCCTTTCTGGCTGGCAGAAAAACATCCCCACAATGCACCCTGGTTTCCTCCCTTCTGCCCTGGAGTTAATTGGAGAAGTAATCCAATTACCCAGGACTAAAGGCAGACTCCATTAACCACATGGTTGCAAAACAACATAAAACACTTTAAAATACATAAAGTCGCATTTACACATAGCACACAGACATTTCACCTATCCCCAGATAGCTGGGATCTGCACGCACAAAACTACCGAATAGCGCGCAGATCCTACTCACACAGTACAATTGCCATGGAGCTAAAGTCTTTCCCATAGTCTTTCATTATATGAATAGGCTCCATGGTATGGCTATCTGGGGTATCACATTCCCATAAAGTCTGGTCCATAGTCCAAAGGCAAGAGGCGGGCAATCAGCCCCCTCCAAGGACACGTGGCGAGGTCGGTTTCGCTACATAAATAGTCTTGTGCAAAATAATGTTTGGGGAGGTTGGCCTGGTTCCATAACTTGAATCCACAGCCGAACGTAACGACTGCCTTGAATTTACCTTTACAGTTTTATTCATCGATACATTCAGGCGTGTACTGGAAGGAATTTGATTCAAACCTACCCTCTCCAACACATATTTGCACATGTCTAAGTATGAATAAAAATAGAATTCCGTATGTCAAAACATATATTTTTTTCCCCTTTGTTTGTTGTTAACAAAGATTTTGCAGTCTTAAGAAAGACTTTGCAGTCTTAAAAGCGTCATCTGAGCAGTTAGGACTTGCATTAATGACTTACGATAAACCATTGATTTTAAATGGTTGATAATGAAAACAACACATTTTTTATGATTTCTCTCATACAATTCTAAGTAAAAGCTAAACTTGTATTAATATAAGATGTTAGCTTTGAAAGGTGATATCAGAAGCACCAGGAAATATATATATTGATGGTGGCATGCCAACATCTTCTCTGTGGAGCACTTGAAGGGTTTTGCTACAAATGATTTTTGCTGACTATATTAAACACAGTTGGAAGCTACGTGTTTCAAAAGAAAAACACCAGTTGCTTGGGCTCGTCCGGGATTTGAACCCGGGACCTCTCGCACCCAAAGCGAGAATCATACCCCTAGACCAACGAGCCACTACATTAGTCTTAAGAAAGCGTTTTGAATTGCTTGGGCTCGTCCGGGATTTGAACCTGGGACCTCTCGCACCCAAAGCGAGAATCATACCCCTAGACTAACGAGCCATTACATTAGTGGGGTTTTAGGAAAAAAATTGCCAGACTAACGCGCCAGACAGCGTTTGTGTTCTCAAAATAGAAACAAAGTTTTCGTTTTGAAGTGAGGATTTTAAATTTCCTCAATAGGATCTGTTTTTCTAATATCATTTTCATTGTATGGGTAAATTAACAGTTGAGGTTTATGTACGATGGTGATAAATCATATTGACAGTTGTTAAAGTTGAGTCTGTTTCTGGTCAAATTGCTGGGGAAGACTTAAAATGTCCATTCATTTCTTAATTGTTTATGAGGGCTTTGTTGGTTTAGGAGAAATTTGTGGTTCAAATATATGTTGGAAAAGCACATGAAGGATTGAACTTTCTTTCTCATATTCTGCATGCTATCACCATGTTGAAAATAAAGTAAAGATGTGCAGAGGAGAAATTAATTATAAATAGTCTTGTGCAAAATAATGTTTGGGGAGGTTGGCCTGGTTCCATAACTTGAATCCACAGCCGAACGTAACGACTGCCTTGAATTTACCTTTACAGTTTTATTCATCGATACATTCAGGCGTGTACTGGAAGGAATTTGATTCAAACCTACCCTCTCCAACACATATTTGCACATGTCTAAGTATGAATAAAAATAGAATTCCGTATGTCAAAACATATATTTTTTTCCCCTTTGTTTGTTGTTAACAAAGATTTTGCAGTCTTAAGAAAGACTTTGCAGTCTTAAAAGCGTCATCTGAGCAGTTAGGACTTGCATTAATGACTTACGATAAACCATTGATTTTAAATGGTTGATAATGAAAACAACACATTTTTTATGATTTCTCTCATACAATTCTAAGTAAAAGCTAAACTTGTATTAATATAAGATGTTAGCTTTGAAAGGTGATATCAGAAGCACCAGGAAATATATATATTGATGGTGGCATGCCAACATCTTCTCTGTGGAGCACTTGAAGGGTTTTGCTACAAATGATTTTTGCTGACTATATTAAACACAGTTGGAAGCTACGTGTTTCAAAAGAAAAACACCAAATGCTTGGGCTCGTCCGGGATTTGAACTCGGGACCTCTCGCACCCAAAGCGAGAATCATACCCCTAGACCAACGAGCCATTACAGTCGTTGGGTTTTAGGAAAAAAATTGCCAAAATTGCCAGACTAACGCGCCAGACAACGTTTGTGTTCTCAAAATAGAAACAAAGTTTTCGTTTTGAAGTGAGGATTTTAAATTTCCTCAATAGGATCTGTTTTTCCAATATCATTTTCATTGTATGGGTAAATTAACAGTTGAGGTTTATGTACGATGGTGATAAATCATATTGACAGTTGTCAAAGTTGAGTCTGTTTCTGGTCAAATTGCTGGGGAAGACTTAAAATGTCCATTCATTTCTTAATTGTTTATGAGGGCTTTGTTGGTTTAGGAGAAATTTGTTGTTCAAATATATGTTGGAAAAGCACATGAAGGATTCAACTTTCTTTCTCATATTCTGCATGCTATCACCATGTTGAAAATAAAGTAAAGATGTGCAGAGGAGAAATTAATTATAAATAGTCTTGTGCAAAATAATGTTTGGGGAGGTTGGCCTGGTTCCATAACTTGAATCCACAGCCGAACGTAACGACTGCCTTGAATTTACCTTCACAGTTTTATTCATCGATACATTCAGGCGTGTACTGGAAGGAATTTGATTCAAACCTACCCTCTCCAACACATATTTGCACATGTCTAAGTATGAATGAAAATAGAATTCCGTATGTCAAAACATATATTTTTTTTCCCTTTGTTTGTTGTTAACAAAGATTGTGCAGTCTTAAGAAAGACTTTGCAGTCTTAAAAGCGTCATCTGAGCAGTTAGGACTTGCATTAATGACTTACGATAAACCATTGATTTTAAATGGTTGATAATGAAAACAACACATTTTTTATGATTTCTCTCATACAATTCTAAGTAAAAGCTAAACTTGTATTAATATAAGATGTTAGCTTTGAAAGGTGATATCAGAAGCACCAGGAAATATATATATTGATGGTGGCATGCCAACATCTTCTCTGTGGAGCACTTGAAGGGTTTTGCTACAAATGATTTTTGCTGACTATATTAAACACAGTTGGAAGCTACGTGTTTCAAAAGAAAAACACCAATTGCTTGGGCTCGTCCGGGATTTGAACCCGGGACCTCTCGCACCCAAAGCGAGAATCATACCCCTAGATCAACGAGCCATTACATTAGTTGGGTTTTAGGAAAAAAATTGCCAGACTAACGCGCCAGACAGCATTTGTGTTCTCAAAATAGAAACAAAGTTTTCGTTTTGAAGTGAGGATTTTAAATTTCCTCAATAGGATCTGTTTTTCCAATATCATTTTCATTGTATGGGTAAATTAACAGTTGAGGTTTATGTACGATGGTGATAAATCATATTGACAGTTGTCAAAGTTGAGTCTCTTTCTGGTCAAATTGCTGGGGAAGACTTAAAATGTCCATTCATTTCTTAATTGTTTATGAGGGCTTTGTTGGTTTAGGAGAAATTTGTGGTTCAAATATATGTTGGAAAAGCACATGAAGGATTTAACTTTCTTTCTCATATTCTGCATGCTATCACCATGTTGAAAATAAAGTAAAGATGTGCAGAGGAGAAATTAATTATAAATAGTCTTGTGCAAAATAATGTTTGGGGAGGTTGGCCTGGTTCCATAACTTGAATCCACAGCCGAACGTAACGACTGCCTTGAATTTACCTTTACAGTTTTATTCATCGATACATTCAGGCGTGTACTGGAAGGAATTTGATTCAAACCTACCCTCTCCAACACATATTTGCACATGTCTAAGTATGAATAAAAATAGAATTCCGTATGTCAAAACATATATTTTTTTCCCCTTTGTTTGTTGTTAACAAAGATTTTGCAGTCTTAAGAAAGACTTTGCAGTCTTAAAAGCGTCATCTGAGCAGTTAGGACTTGCATTAATGACTTACGATAAACCATTGATTTTAAATGGTTGATAATGAAAACAACACATTTTTTATGATTTCTCTCATACAATTCTAAGTAAAAGCTAAACTTGTATTAATATAAGATGTTAGCTTTGAAAGGTGATATCAGAAGCACCAGGAAATATATATATTGATGGTGGCATACCAACATCTTCTCTGTGGAGCACTTGAAGGGTTTTGCTACAAATGATTTTTGCTGACTATATTAAACACAGTTGGAAGCTACGTGTTTCAAAAGAAAAACACCAATTGCTTGGGCTCGTCCGGGATTTGAACCCGGGACCTCTCGCACCCAAAGCGAGAATCATACTCCTAGACCAACGAGCCATTACATTAGTTGGGTTTTAGGAAAAAAATTGCCAGACTAACGCGCCAGACAGCGTTTGTGTTCTCAAAATAGAAACAAAGTTTTCGTTTTGAAGTGAGGATTTTAAATTTCCTCAATAGGATCTGTTTTTCCAATATAATTTTCATTGTATGGGTAAATCAACAGTTGAGGTTTATGTACGATGGTGATAAATCATATTGACAGTTGTCAAAGTTGAGTCTGTTTCTGGTCAAATTGCTGGGGAAGACTTAAAATGTCCATTCATTTCTTAATTGTTTATGAGGGCTTTGTTGGTTTAGGAGAAATATGTGGTTCAAATATATGTTGGAAAAGCACATGAAGGATTTAACTTTCTTTCTCATATTCTGCATGCTATCACCATGTTGAAAATAAAGTAAAGATGTGCAGAGGAGAAATTAATTATAAATAGTCTTGTGCAAAATAATGTTTGGGGAGGTTGGCCTGGTTCCATAACTTGAATCCACAGCCGAACGTAACGACTGCCTTGAATTTACCTTTACAGTTTTATTCATCGATACATTCAGGCGTGTACTGGAAGGAATTTGATTCAAACCTACCCTCTCCAACACATATTTGCACATGTCTAAGTATGAATAAAAATAGAATTCCGTATGTCAAAACATATATATTTTTCCCCTTTGTTTGTTGTTAACAAAGATTTTGCAGTCTTAAGAAAGACTTTGCAGTCTTAAAAGCGTCATCTGAGCAGTTAGGACTTGCATTAATGACTTATGATAAACCATTGATTTTAAATGGTTGATAATGAAAACAACACATTTTTTATGATTTCTCTCATACAATTCTAAGTAAAAGTTAAACTTGTATAAATATAAGATGTTAGCTTTGAAAGGTGATATCAGAAGCACCAGGAAATATATATATTGATGGTGGCATGCCAACATCTTCTCTGTGGTGCACTTGAAGGGTTTTGCTACAAACGATTTTTGCTGACTATATTAAACACAGTTGGAAGCTACGTGTTTCAAAAGAAAAACACCAATTGCTTGGGCTCGTCCGGGATTTGAACGCGGGACCTCTCGCACCCAAAGCGAGAATCATACCCCTAGACCAACGAGCCATTACATTAGTTGGGTTTTAGGAAAAAAATTGCCAGACTAACGCGCCAGACAGCGTTTGTGTTCTCAAAATAGAAACAAAATTTTCGTTTTGAAGTGAGGATTCTAAATTTCCTCAATAGGATCTGTTTTTCCAATATCATTTTCATTGTATGGGTAAATTAACAGTTGAGGTTTATGTACGATGGTGATAAATCATATTGACAGTTGTCAAAGTTGAGTCTGTTTCTGGTCAAATTGCTGGGGAAGACTTAAAATGTCCATTCATTTCTTAATTGTTTATGAGGGCTTTGTTGGTTTAGGAGAAATTTGTGGTTCAAATATATGTTGGAAAAGCACATGAAGGATTTAACTTTCTTTCTCATATTCTGCATGCTATCACCATGTTGAAAATAAAGTAAAGATGTGCAGAGGAGAAATTAATTATAAATAGTCTTGTGCAAAATAATGTTTGGGGAGGTTGGCCTGGTTCCATAACTTGAATCCACAGCCGAACGTAACGACTGCCTTGAATTTACCTTTACAGTTTTATTCATCGATACATTCAGGCGTGTACTGGAAGGAATTTGATTCAAACCTACCCTCTCCAACACATATTTGCACATGTCTAAGTATGAATAAAAATAGAATTCCGTATGTCAAAACATATATTTTTTTCCCCTTTGTTTGTTGTTAACAAAGATTTTGAAGTCTTAAGAAAGACTTTGCAGTCTTAAAAGCGTCATCTGAGCAGTTAGGACTTGCATTAATGACTTATGATAAACCATTGATTTTAAATGGTTGATAATGAAAACAACACATTTTTTATGATTTCTCTCATACAATTCTAAGTAAAAGTTAAACTTGTATAAATATAAGATGTTAGCTTTGAAAGGTGATATCAGAAGCACCAGGAAATATATATATTGATGGTGGCATGCCAACATCTTCTCTGTGGAGCACTTGAAGGGTTTTGCTACAAACGATTTTTGCTGACTATATTAAACACAGTTGGAAGCTACGTGTTTCAAAAGAAAAACACCAATTGCTTGGGCTCGTCCGGGATTTGAACGCGGGACCTCTCGCACCCAAAGCGAGAATCATACCCCTAGACCAACGAGCCATTACATTAGTTGGGTTTTAGGAAAAAAATTGCCAGACTAACGCGCCAGACAGCGTTTGTGTTCTCAAAATAGAAACAAAGTTTTCGTTTTGAAGTGAGGATTCTAAATTTCCTCAATAGGATCTGTTTTTCCAATATCATTTTCATTGTATGGGTAAATTAACAGTTGAGGTTTATGTACGATGGTGATAAATCATATTGACAGTTGTCAAAGTTGAGTCTGTTTCTGGTCAAATTGCTGGGGAAGACTTAAAATGTCCATTCATTTCTTAATTGTTTATGAGGGCTTTGTTGGTTTAGGAGAAATTTGTGGTTCAAATATATGTTGGAAAAGCACATGAAGGATTTAACTTTCTTTCTCATATTCTGCATGCTATCACCATGTTGAAAATAAAGTAAAGATGTGCAGAGGAGAAATTAATTATAAATAGTCTTGTGCAAAATAATGTTTGGGGAGGTTGGCCTGGTTCCATAACTTGAATCCACAGCCGAACGTAACGACTGCCTTGAATTTACCTTTACAGTTTTATTCATCGATACATTCAGGCGTGTACTGGAAGGAATTTGATTCAAACCTACCCTCTCCAACACATATTTGCACATGTCTAAGTATGAATAAAAATAGAATTCCGTATGTCAAAACATATATATTTTTCCCCTTTGTTTGTTGTTAACAAAGATTTTGCAGTCTTAAGAAAGACTTTGCAGTCTTAAAAGCGTCATCTGAGCAGTTAGGACTTGCATTAATGACTTATGATAAACCATTGATTTTAAATGGTTGATAATGAAAACAACACATTTTTTATGATTTCTCTCATACAATTCTAAGTAAAAGTTCAACTTGAATAAATATAAGATGTTAGCTTTGAAAGGTGATATCAGAAGCACCAGGAAATATATATATTGATGGTGGCATGCCAACATCTTCTCTGTGGAGCACTTGAAGGGTTTTGCTACAAATGATTTTTGCTGACTATATTAAACACAGTTGGAAGCTACGTGTTTCAAAAGAAAAACACCAATTGCTTGGGCTCGTCCGGGATTTGAACCCGAGACCTCTCGCACCCAAAGCGAGAATCATACCCCTAGACCAACGAGACATTACATTAGTTGGGATTTAGGAAAAAAATTGCCAGACTAACGCGCCAGACAGCGTTTGTGTTCTCAAAATAGAAACAAAGTTTTCATTTGAAGTGAGGATTTTAAATTTCCTCAATAGGATCTGTTTTTCCAATATCATTTTCATTGTATGGGTAAATTAACAGTTGAGGTTTATGTACGATGGTGATAAATCATATTGACAGTTGTCAAAGTTGAGTCTGTTTCTGGTCAAATTGCTGGGGAAGACTTAAAATGTCCATTCATTTCTTAATTGTTTATGAGGGCTTTGTTGGTTTAGGAGAAATTTGTGGTTCAAATATATGTTGGAAAAGCACATGAAGGATTTAACTTTCTTTCTCATATTCTGCATGCTATCACCATGTTGAAAATAAAGTAAAGATGTGCAGAGGAGAAATTAATTATAAATAGTCTTGTGCAAAATAATGTTTGGGGAGGTTGGCCTGGTTCCATAACTTGAATCCACAGCCGAACGTAACGACTGCCTTGAATTTACCTTTACAGTTTTATTCATCGATACATTCAGGCGTGTACTGGAAGGAATTTGATTCAAACCTACCCTCTCCAACACATATTTGCACATGTCTAAGTATGAATAAAAATAGAATTCCGTATGTCAAAACATATATTTTTTTTCCCCTTTGTTTGTTGTTAACAAAGATTTTGCAGTCTTAAGAAAGACTTTGCAGTCTTAAAAGCGTCATCTGAGCAGTTAGGACTTGCATTAATGACTTACGATAAACCATTGATTTTAAATGGTTGATAATGAAAACAACACATTTTTTATGATTTCTCTCATACAATTCTAAGTAAAAGCTAAAATTGTATTAATATAAGATGTTAGCTTTGAAAGGTGATATCAGAAGCACCAGGAAATATATATATTGATGGTGGCATGCCAACATCTTCTCTGTGGAGCACTTGAAGGGTTTTGCTACAAATGATTTTTGCTGACTATATTAAACACAGTTGGAAGCTACGTGTTTCAAAAGAAAAACACCAATTGCTTGGGCTCGTCCGGGATTTGAACCCGGGACCTCTCGCACCCAAAGCGAGAATCATACTCCTAGACCAACGAGCCATTACATTAGTTGGGTTTTAGGAAAAAAATTGCCAGACTAACGCGCCAGACAGCGTTTGTGTTCTCAAAATAGAAACAAAGTTTTCGTTTTGAAGTGAGGATTTTAAATTTCCTCAATAGGATCTGTTTTTCCAATATCATTTTCATTGTATGGGTAAATTAACAGTTGAGGTTTATGTACGATGGTGATAAATCATATTGACAGTTGTCAAAGTTGAGTCTGTTTCTGTTCAAATTGCTGGGGAAGACTTAAAATGTCCATTCATTTCTTAATTGTTTATGAGGGCTTTGTTGGTTTAGGAGAAATATGTGGTTCAAATATATGTTGGAAAAGCACATGAAGGATTTAACTTTCTTTCTCATATTCTGCATGCTATCACCATGTTGAAAATAAAGTAAAGATGTGCAGAGGAGAAATTAATTATAAATAGTCTTGTGCAAAATAATGTTTGGGGAGGTTGGCCTGGTTCCATAACTTGAATCCACAGCCGAACGTAACGACTGCCTTGAATTTACCTTTACAGTTTTATTCATCGATACATTCAGGCGTGTACTGGAAGGAATTTGATTCAAACCTACCCTCTCCAACACATATTTGCACATGTCTAAGTATGAATAAAAATAGAATTCCGTATGTCAAAACATATATATTTTTCCCCTTTGTTTGTTGTTAACAAAGATTTTGCAGTCTTAAGAAAGACTTTGCAGTCTTAAAAGCGTCATCTGAGCAGTTAGGACTTGCATTAATGACTTATGATAAACCATTGATTTTAAATGGTTGATAATGAAAACAACACATTTTTTATGATTTCTCTCATACAATTCTAAGTAAAAGTTCAACTTGAATAAATATAAGATGTTAGCTTTGAAAGGTGATATCAGAAGCACCAGGAAATATATATATTGATGGTGGCATGCCAACATCTTCTCTGTGGAGCACTTGAAGGGTTTTGCTACAAATGATTTTTGCTGACTATATTAAACACAGTTGGAAGCTACGTGTTTCAAAAGAAAAACACCAATTGCTTGGGCTCGTCCGGGATTTGAACGCGGGACCTCTCGCACCCAAAGCGAGAATCATACCCCTAGACCAACGAGCCATTACATTAGTTGGGTTTTAGGAAAAAAATTGCCAGACTAACGCGCCAGACAGCGTTTGTGTTCTCAAAATAGAAACAAAGTTTTCGTTTTGAAGTGAGGATTCTAAATTTCCTCAATAGGATCTGTTTTTCCAATATCATTTTCATTGTATGGGTAAATTAACAGTTGAGGTTTATGTACGATGGTGATAAATCATATTGACAGTTGTCAAAGTTGAGTCTGTTTCTGGTCAAATTGCTGGGGAAGACTTAAAATGTCCATTCATTTCTTAATTGTTTATGAGGGCTTTGTTGGTTTAGGAGAAATTTGTGGTTCAAATATATGTTGGAAAAGCACATGAAGGATTTAACTTTCTTTCTCATATTCTGCATGCTATCACCATGTTGAAAATAAAGTAAAGATGTGCAGAGGAGAAATTAATTATAAATAGTCTTGTGCAAAATAATGTTTGGGGAGGTTGGCCTGGTTCCATAACTTGAATCCACAGCCGAACGTAACGACTGCCTTGAATTTACCTTTACAGTTTTATTCATCGATACATTCAGGCGTGTACTGGAAGGAATTTGATTCAAACCTACCCTCTCCAACACATATTTGCACATGTCTAAGTATGAATAAAAATAGAATTCCGTATGTCAAAACATATATTTTTTTACCCCTTTGTTTGTTGTTAACAAAGATTTTGCAGTCTTAAGAAAGACTTTGCAGTCTTAAAAGCGTCATCTGAGCAGTTAGGACTTGCATTAATGACTTACGATAAACCATTGATTTTAAATGGTTGATAATGAAAACAACACATTTTTTATGATTTCTCTCATACAATTCTAAGTAAAAGCTAAACTTG
Source organism: Pelobates fuscus (assembly GCF_036172605.1). Lineage (NCBI taxonomy): Eukaryota > Metazoa > Chordata > Amphibia > Anura > Pelobatidae > Pelobates > Pelobates fuscus. The sequence continues at coordinate 8,346,192 of NC_086322.1, read as the reverse complement.
TATTAATATAAGATGTTAGCTTTGAAAGGTGATATCAGAAGCACCAGGAAATATATATATTGATGGTGGCATGCCAAGATCTTCTCTGTGGAGCACTTGAAGGGTTTTGCTACAAATGATTTTTGCTGACTATATTAAACACAGTTGGAAGCTACGTGTTTCAAAAGAAAAACACCAATTGCTTGGGCTCGTCCGGGATTTGAACCTGGGACCTCTCGCACCCAAAGCGAGAATCATACTCCTAGACCAAAGAGCCATTACATTAGTTGGGTTTTAGGGAAAAAATTGCCAGACTAACGCGCCAGACAGCGTTTGTGTTCTCAAAATAGAAACAAAATTTTCGTTTTGAAGTGAGGATTTTAAATTTCCTCAATAGGATCTGTTTTTCCAATATCATTTTCATTGTATGGGTAAATTAACAGTTGAGGTTTATGTACGATGGTGATAAATCATATTGACAGTTGTCAAAGTTGAGTCTGTTTCTGGTCAAATTGCTGGGGAAGACTTAAAATGTCCATTCATTTCTTAATTGTTTATGAGGGCTTTGATGGTTTAGGAGAAATTTGTGGTTCAAATATATGTTGGAAAAGCACATGAAGGATTTAACTTTCTTTCTCATATTCTGCATGCTATCACCATGTTAAAAATAAAGTAAAGATGTGCAGAGGAGAAATTAATTATAAATAGTCTTGTGCAAAATAATGTTTGGGGAGGTTGGCCTGGTTCCATAACTTGAATCCACAGCCGAACGTAACGACTGCCTTGAATTTACCTTTACAGTTTTATTCATCGATACATTCAGGCGTGTACTGGAAGGAATTTGATTCAAACCTACCCTCTCCAACACATATTTGCACATGTCTAAGTATGAATAAAAATAGAATTCCGTATGTCAAAACATATATTTTTTTCCCCTTTGTTTGTTGTTAACAAAGATTTTGAAGTCTTAAGAAAGACTTTGCAGTCTTAAAAGCGTCATCTGAGCAGTTAGGACTTGCATTAATGACTTATGATAAACCATTGATTTTAAATGGTTGATAATGAAAACAACACATTTTTTATGATTTCTCTCATACAATTCTAAGTAAAAGTTAAACTTGTATAAATATAAGATGTTAGCTTTGAAAGGTGATATCAGAAGCACCAGGAAATATATATATTGATGGTGGCATGCCAACATCTTCTCTGTGGAGCACTTGAAGGGTTTTGCTACAAACGATTTTTGCTGACTATATTAAACACAGTTGGAAGCTACGTGTTTCAAAAGAAAAACACCAATTGCTTGGGCTCGTCCGGGATTTGAACGCGGGACCTCTCGCACCCAAAGCGAGAATCATACCCCTAGACCAACGAGCCATTACATTAGTTGGGTTTTAGGAAAAAAATTGCCAGACTAACGCGCCAGACAGCGTTTGTGTTCTCAAAATAGAAACAAAGTTTTCGTTTTGAAGTGAGGATTCTAAATTTCCTCAATAGGATCTGTTTTTCCAATATCATTTTCATTGTATGGGTAAATTAACAGTTGAGGTTTATGTACGATGGTGATAAATCATATTGACAGTTGTCAAAGTTGAGTCTGTTTCTGGTCAAATTGCTGGGGAAGACTTAAAATGTCCATTCATTTCTTAATTGTTTATGAGGGCTTTGTTGGTTTAGGAGAAATTTGTGGTTCAAATATATGTTGGAAAAGCACATGAAGGATTTAACTTTCTTTCTCATATTCTGCATGCTATCACCATGTTGAAAATAAAGTAAAGATGTGCAGAGGAGAAATTAATTATAAATAGTCTTGTGCAAAATAATGTTTGGGGAGGTTGGCCTGGTTCCATAACTTGAATCCACAGCCGAACGTAACGACTGCCTTGAATTTACCTTTACAGTTTTATTCATCGATACATTCAGGCGTGTACTGGAAGGAATTTGATTCAAACCTACCCTCTCCAACACATATTTGCACATGTCTAAGTATGAATAAAAATAGAATTCCGTATGTCAAAACATATATATTTTTCCCCTTTGTTTGTTGTTAACAAAGATTTTGCAGTCTTAAGAAAGACTTTGCAGTCTTAAAAGCGTCATCTGAGCAGTTAGGACTTGCATTAATGACTTATGATAAACCATTGATTTTAAATGGTTGATAATGAAAACAACACATTTTTTATGATTTCTCTCATACAATTCTAAGTAAAAGTTCAACTTGAATAAATATAAGATGTTAGCTTTGAAAGGTGATATCAGAAGCACCAGGAAATATATATATTGATGGTGGCATGCCAACATCTTCTCTGTGGAGCACTTGAAGGGTTTTGCTACAAATGATTTTTGCTGACTATATTAAACACAGTTGGAAGCTACGTGTTTCAAAAGAAAAACACCAATTGCTTGGGCTCGTCCGGGATTTGAACCCGAGACCTCTCGCACCCAAAGCGAGAATCATACCCCTAGACCAACGAGACATTACATTAGTTGGGTTTTAGGAAAAAAATTGCCAGACTAACGCGCCAGACAGCGTTTGTGTTCTCAAAATAGAAACAAAGTTTTCATTTGAAGTGAGGATTTTAAATTTCCTCAATAGGATCTGTTTTTCCAATATCATTTTTATTGTATGGGTAAATTAACAGTTGAGGTTTATGTACGATGGTGATAAATCATATTGACAGTTGTCAAAGTTGAGTCTGTTTCTGGTCAAATTGCTGGGGAAGACTTAAAATGTCCATTCATTTCTTAATTGTTTATGAGGGCTTTGTTGGTTTAGGAGAAATTTGTGGTTCAAATATATGTTGGAAAAGCACATGAAGGATTTAACTTTCTTTCTCATATTCTGCATGCTATCACCATGTTGAAAATAAAGTAAAGATGTGCAGAGGAGAAATTAATTATAAATAGTCTTGTGCAAAATAATGTTTGGGGAGGTTGGCCTGGTTCCATAACTTGAATCCACAGCCGAACGTAACGACTGCCTTGAATTTACCTTTACAGTTTTATTCATCGATACATTCAGGCGTGTACTGGAAGGAATTTGATTCAAACCTACCCTCTCCAACACATATTTGCACATGTCTAAGTATGAATAAAAATAGAATTCCGTATGTCAAAACATATATTTTTTTCCCCTTTGTTTGTTGTTAACAAAGATTTTGCAGTCTTAAGAAAGACTTTGCAGTCTTAAAAGCGTCATCTGAGCAGTTAGGACTTGCATTAATGACTTATGATAAACCATTGATTTTAAATGGTTGATAATGAAAACAACACATTTTTTATGATTTCTCTCATACAATTCTAAGTAAAAGTTAAACTTGTATAAATATAAGATGTTAGCTTTGAAAGGTGATATCAGAAGCACCAGGAAATATATATATTGATGGTGGCATGCCAACATCTTCTCTGTGGAGCACTTGAAGGGTTTTGCTACAAACGATTTTTGCTGACTATATTAAACACAGTTGGAAGCTACGTGTTTCAAAATAAAAACACCAATTGCTTGGGCTCGTCCGGGATTTGAACGCGGGACCTCTCGCACCCAAAGCGAGAATCATACCCCTAGACCAACGAGCCATTACATTAGTTGGGTTTTAGGAAAAAAATTGCCAGACTAACGCGCCAGACAGCGTTTGTGTTCTCAAAATAGAAACAAAGTTTTCGTTTTGAAGTGAGGATTCTAAATTTCCTCAATAGGATCTGTTTTTCCAATATCATTTTCATTGTATGGGTAAATTAACAGTTGAGGTTTATGTACGATGGTGATAAATCATATTGACAGTTGTCAAAGTTGAGTCTGTTTCTGGTCAAATTGCTGGGGAAGACTTAAAATGTCCATTCATTTCTTAATTGTTTATGAGGGCTTTGTTGGTTTAGGAGAAATTTGTGGTTCAAATATATGTTGGAAAAGCACATGAAGGATTTAACTTTCTTTCTCATATTCTGCATGCTATCACCATGTTGAAAATAAAGTAAAGATGTGCAGAGGAGAAATTAATTATAAATAGTCTTGTGCAAAATAATGTTTGGGGAGGTTGGCCTGGTTCCATAACTTGAATCCACAGCCGAACGTAACGACTGCCTTGAATTTACCTTTACAGTTTTATTCATCGATACATTCAGGCGTGTACTGGAAGGAATTTGATTCAAACCTACCCTCTCCAACACATATTTGCACATGTCTAAGTATGAATAAAAATAGAATTCCGTATGTCAAAACATATATTTTTTTCCCCTTTGTTTGTTGTTAACAAAGATTTTGCAGTCTTAAGAAAGACTTTGCAGTCTTAAAAGCGTCATCTGAGCAGTTAGGACTTGCATTAATGACTTACGATAAACCATTGATTTTAAATGGTTGATAATGAAAACAACACATTTTTTATGATTTCTCTCATACAATTCTAAGTAAAAGCTAAACTTGTATTAATATAAGATGTTAGCTTTGAAAGGTGATATCAGAAGCACCAGGAAATATATATATTGATGGTGGCATGCCAACATCTTCTCTGTGGAGCACTTGAAGGGTTTTGCTACAAATGATTTTTGCTGACTATATTAAACACAGTTGGAAGCTACGTGTTTCAAAAGAAAAACACCAATTGCTTGGGCTCGTCCGGGATTTGAACCCGAGACCTCTCGCACCCAAAGCGAGAATCATACCCCTAGACCAACGAGCCATTACATTAGTTGGGTTTTAGGAAAAAAATTGCCAGACTAACGCGCCAGACCGCGTTTGTGTTCTCAAAATAGAAACAAAGTTTTCATTTGAAGTGAGGATTTTAAATTTCCTCAATAGGATCTGTTTTTCCAATATCATTTTTATTGTATGGGTAAATTAACAGTTGAGGTTTATGTACGATGGTGATAAATCATATTGACAGTTGTCAAAGTTGAGTCTGTTTCTGGTCAAATTGCTGGGGAAGACTTAAAATGTCCATTCATTTCTTAATTGTTTATGAGGGCTTTGTTGGTTTAGGAGAAATTTGTGGTTCAAATATATGTTGGAAAAGCACATGAAGGATTTAACTTTCTTTCTCATATTCTGCATGCTATCACCATGTTGAAAATAAAGTAAAGATGTGCAGAGGAGAAATTAATTATAAATAGTCTTGTGCAAAATAATGTTTGGGGAGGTTGGCCTGGTTCCATAACTTGAATCCACAGCCGAACGTAACGACTGCCTTGAATTTACCTTTACAGTTTTATTCATCGATACATTCAGGCGTGTACTGGAAGGAATTTGATTCAAACCTACCCTCTCCAACACATATTTGCACATGTCTAAGTATGAATAAAAATAGAATTCCGTATGTCAAAACATATATTTTTTTCCCCTTTGTTTGTTGTTAACAAAGATTTTGCAGTCTTAAGAAAGACTTTGCAGTCTTAAAAGCGTCATCTGAGCAGTTAGGACTTGCATTAATGACTTACGATAAACCATTGATTTTAAATGGTTGATAATGAAAACAACACATTTTTTATGATTTCTCTCATACAATTCTAAGTAAAAGCTAAACTTGTATTAATATAAGATGTTAGCTTTGAAAGGTGATATCAGAAGCACCAGGAAATATATATATTGATGGTGGCATGCCAACATCTTCTCTGTGGAGCACTTGAAGGGTTTTGCTACAAATGATTTTTGCTGACTATATTAAACACAGTTGGAAGCTACGTGTTTCAAAAGAAAAACACCAATTGCTTGGGCTCGTCCGGGATTTGAACACGAGACCTCTCGCACCCAAAGCGAGAATCATACCCCTAGACCAACGAGCCATTACATTAGTTGGGTTTTAGGAAAAAAATTGCCAGACTAACACGCCAGACAGCGTTTGTGTTCTCAAAATAGAAACAAAGTTTTCGTTTTGAAGTGAGGATTTTAAATTTCCTCAATAGGATCTGTTTTTCCAATATCATTTTCATTGTATGGGTAAATTAACAGTTGAGGTTTATGTACGATGGTGATAAATCATATTGACAGTTGTCAAAGTTGAGTCTGTTTCTGGTCAAATTGCTGGGGAAGACTTAAAATGTCCATTCATTTCTTAATTGTTTATGAGGGCTTTGTTGGTTTAGGAGAAATTTGTGGTTCAAATATATGTTGGAAAAGCACATGAAGGATTTAACTTTCTTTCTCATATTCTGCATGCTATCACCATGTTGAAAATAAAGTAAAGATGTGCAGAGGAGAAATTAATTATAAATAGTCTTGTGCAAAATAATGTTTGGGGAGGTTGGCCTGGTTCCATAACTTGAATCCACAGCCGAACGTAACGACTGCCTTGAATTTACCTTTACAGTTTTATTCATCGATACATTCAGGCGTGTACTGGAAGGAATTTGATTCAAACCTACCCTCTCCAACACATATTTGCACATGTCTAAGTATGAATAAAAATAGAATTCCGTATGTCAAAACATATATTTTTTTCCCCTTTGTTTGTTGTTAAGAAAGATTTTGCAGTCTTAAGAAAGACTTTGCAGTCTTAAAAGCGTCATCTGAGCAGTTAGGACTTGCATTAATGACTTATGATAAACCATTGATTTTAAATGGTTGATAATGAAAACAACACATTTTTTATGATTTCTCTCATACAATTCTAAGTAAAAGTTAAACTTGTATAAATATAAGATGTTAGCTTTGAAAGGTGATATCAGAAGCACCAGGAAATATATATATTGATGGTGGCATGCCAACATCTTCTCTGTGGAGCACTTGAAGGGTTTTGCTACAAACGATTTTTGCTGACTATATTAAACACAGTTGGAAGCTACGTGTTTCAAAAGAAAAACACCAATTGCTTGGGCTCGTCCGGGATTTGAACGCGGGACCTCTCGCACCCAAAGCGAGAATCATACCCCTAGACCAACGAGCCATTACATTAGTTGGGTTTTAGGAAAAAAATTGCCAGACTAACGCGCCAGACAGCGTTTGTGTTCTCAAAATAGAAACAAAGTTTTCGTTTTGAAGTGAGGATTCTAAATTTCCTCAATAGGATCTGTTTTTCCAATATCATTTTCATTGTATGGGTAAATTAACAGTTGAGGTTTATGTACGATGGTGATAAATCATATTGACAGTTGTCAAAGTTGAGTCTGTTTCTGGTCAAATTGCTGGGGAAGACTTAAAATGTCCATTCATTTCTTAATTGTTTATGAGGGCTTTGTTGGTTTAGGAGAAATTTGTGGTTCAAATATATGTTGGAAAAGCACATGAAGGATTTAACTTTCTTTCTCATATTCTGCATGCTATCACCATGTTGAAAATAAAGTAAAGATGTGCAGAGGAGAAATTAATTATAAATAGTCTTGTGCAAAATAATGTTTGGGGAGGTTGGCCTGGTTCCATAACTTGAATCCACAGCCGAACGTAACGACTGCCTTGAATTTACCTTTACAGTTTTATTCATCGATACATTCAGGCGTGTACTGGAAGGAATTTGATTCAAACCTACCCTCTCCAACACATATTTGCACATGTCTAAGTATGAATAAAAATAGAATTCCGTATGTCAAAACATATATTTTTTTCCCCTTTGTTTGTTGTTAACAAAGATTTTGCAGTCTTAAGAAAGACTTTGCAGTCTTAAAAGCGTCATCTGAGCAGTTAGGACTTGCATTAATGACTTACGATAAACCATTGATTTTAAATGGTTGATAATGAAAACAACACATTTTTTATGATTTCTCTCATACAATTCTAAGTAAAAGCTAAAATTGTATTAATATAAGATGTTAGCTTTGAAAGGTGATATCAGAAGCACCAGGAAATATATATATTGATGGTGGCATGCCAACATCTTCTCTGTGGAGCACTTGAAGGGTTTTGCTACAAATGATTTTTGCTGACTATATTAAACACAGTTGGAAGCTACGTGTTTCAAAAGAAAAACACCAATTGCTTGGGCTCGTCCGGGATTTGAACCCGAGACCTCTCGCACCCAAAGCGAGAATCATACCCCTAGACCAACGAGCCATTACATTAGTTGGGTTTTAGGAAAAAAATTGCCAGACTAACGCGCCAGACAGCGTTTGTGTTCTCAAAATAGAAACAAAGTTTTCATTTGAAGTGAGGATTTTAAATTTCCTCAATAGGATCTGTTTTTCCAATATCATTTTTATTGTATGGGTAAATTAACAGTTGAGGTTTATGTACGATGGTGATAAATCATATTGACAGTTGTCAAAGTTGAGTCTGTTTCTGGTCAAATTGCTGGGGAAGACTTAAAATGTCCATTCATTTCTTAATTGTTTATGAGGGCTTTGTTGGTTTAGGAGAAATTTGTGGTTCAAATATATGTTGGAAAAGCACATGAAGGATTTAACTTTCTTTCTCATATTCTGCATGCTATCACCATGTTGAAAATAAAGTAAAGATGTGCAGAGGAGAAATTAATTATAAATAGTCTTGTGCAAAATAATGTTTGGGGAGGTTGGCCTGGTTCCATAACTTGAATCCACAGCCGAACGTAACGACTGCCTTGAATTTACCTTTACAGTTTTATTCATCGATACATTCAGGCGTGTACTGGAAGGAATTTGATTCAAACCTACCCTCTCCAACACATATTTGCACATGTCTAAGTATGAATAAAAATAGAATTCCGTATGTCAAAACATATATATTTTTCCCCTTTGTTTGTTGTTAACAAAGATTTTGCAGTCTTAAGAAAGACTTTGCAGTCTTAAAAGCGTCATCTGAGCAGTTAGGACTTGCATTAATGACTTACGATAAACCATTGATTTTAAATGGTTGATAATGAAAACAACACATTTTTTATGATTTCTCTCATACAATTCTAAGTAAAAGCTAAACTTGTATTAATATAAGATGTTAGCTTTGAAAGGTGATATCAGAAGCACCAGGAAATATATATATTGATGGTGGCATGCCAACATCTTCTCTGTGGAGCACTTGAAGGGTTTTGCTACAAATGATTTTTGCTGACTATATTAAACACAGTTGGAAGCTACGTGTTTCAAAAGAAAAACACCAATTGCTTGGGCTCGTCCGGGATTTGAACACGGGACCTCTCGCACCCAAAGCGAGAATCATACCCCTAGACCAACGAGCCATTACATTAGTTGGGTTTTAGGAAAAAAATTGCCAGACTAACACGCCAGACAGCGTTTGTGTTCTCAAAATAGAAACAAAGTTTTCGTTTTGAAGTGAGGATTTTAAATTTCCTCAATAGGATCTGTTTTTCCAATATCATTTTCATTGTATGGGTAAATTAACAGTTGAGGTTTATGTACGATGGTGATAAATCATATTGACAGTTGTCAAAGTTGAGTCTGTTTCTGGTCAAATTGCTGGGGAAGACTTAAAATGTCCATTCATTTCTTAATTGTTTATGAGGGCTTTGTTGGTTTAGGAGAAATTTGTGGTTCAAATATATGTTGGAAAAGCACATGAAGGATTTAACTTTCTTTCTCATATTCTGCATGCTATCACCATGTTGAAAATAAAGTAAAGATGTGCAGAGGAGAAATTAATTATAAATAGTCTTGTGCAAAATAATGTTTGGGGAGGTTGGCCTGGTTCCATAACTTGAATCCACAGCCGAACGTAACGACTGCCTTGAATTTACCTTTACAGTTTTATTCATCGATACATTCAGGCGTGTACTGGAAGGAATTTGATTCAAACCTACCCTCTCCAACACATATTTGCACATGTCTAAGTATGAATAAAAATAGAATTCCGTATGTCAAAACATATATTTTTTTCCCCTTTGTTTGTTGTTAACAAAGATTTTGCAGTCTTAAGAAAGACTTTGCAGTCTTAAAAGCGTCATCTGAGCAGTTAGGACTTGCATTAATGACTTACGATAAACCATTGATTTTAAATGGTTGATAATGAAAACAACACATTTTTTATGATTTCTCTCATACAATTCTAAGTAAAAGCTAAACTTGTATTAATATAAGATGTTAGCTTTGAAAGGTGATATCAGAAGCACCAGGAAATATATATATTGATGGTGGCATGCCAACATCTTCTCTGTGGAGCACTTGAAGGGTTTTGCTACAAATGATTTTTGCTGACTATATTAAACACAGTTGGAAGCTACGTGTTTCAAAAGAAAAACACCAATTGCTTGGGCTCGTCCGGGATTTGAACCCGAGACCTCTCGCACCCAAAGCGAGAATCATACCCCTAGACCAACGAGCCATTACATTAGTTGGGTTTTAGGAAAAAAATTGCCAGACTAACGCGCCAGACAGCGTTTGTGTTCTCAAAATAGAAACAAAGTTTTCATTTGAAGTGAGGATTTTAAATTTCCTCAATAGGATCTGTTTTTCCAATATCATTTTTATTGTATGGGTAAATTAACAGTTGAGGTTTATGTACGATGGTGATAAATCATATTGACAGTTGTCAAAGTTGAGTCTGTTTCTGGTCAAATTGCTGGGGAAGACTTAAAATGTCCATTCATTTCTTAATTGTTTATGAGGGCTTTGTTGGTTTAGGAGAAATTTGTGGTTCAAATATATGTTGGAAAAGCACATGAAGGATTTAACTTTCTTTCTCATATTCTGCATGCTATCACCATGTTGAAAATAAAGTAAAGATGTGCAGAGGAGAAATTAATTATAAATAGTCTTGTGCAAAATAATGTTTGGGGAGGTTGGCCTGGTTCCATAACTTGAATCCACAGCCGAACGTAACGACTGCCTTGAATTTACCTTTACAGTTTTATTCATCGATACATTCAGGCGTGTACTGGAAGGAATTTGATTCAAACCTACCCTCTCCAACACATATTTGCACATGTCTAAGTATGAATAAAAATAGAATTCCGTATGTCAAAACATATATTTTTTTCCCCTTTGTTTGTTGTTAAGAAAGATTTTGCAGTCTTAAGAAAGACTTTGCAGTCTTAAAAGCGTCATCTGAGCAGTTAGGACTTGCATTAATGACTTATGATAAACCATTGATTTTAAATGGTTGATAATGAAAACAACACATTTTTTATGATTTCTCTCATACAATTCTAAGTAAAAGTTAAACTTGTATAAATATAAGATGTTAGCTTTGAAAGGTGATATCAGAAGCACCAGGAAATATATATATTGATGGTGGCATGCCAACATCTTCTCTGTGGAGCACTTGAAGGGTTTTGCTACAAACGATTTTTGCTGACTATATTAAACACAGTTGGAAGCTACGTGTTTCAAAAGAAAAACACCAATTGCTTGGGCTCGTCCGGGATTTGAACGCGGGACCTCTCGCACCCAAAGCGAGAATCATACCCCTAGACCAACGAGCCATTACATTAGTTGGGTATTAGGAAAAAAATTGCCAGACTAACGCGCCAGACAGCGTTTGTGTTCTCAAAATAGAAACAAAGTTTTCGTTTTGAAGTGAGGATTCTAAATTTCCTCAATAGGATCTGTTTTTCCAATATCATTTTCATTGTATGGGTAAATTAACAGTTGAGGTTTATGTACGATGGTGATAAATCATATTGACAGTTGTCAAAGTTGAGTCTGTTTCTGGTCAAATTGCTGGGGAAGACTTAAAATGTCCATTCATTTCTTAATTGTTTATGAGGGCTTTGTTGGTTTAGGAGAAATTTGTGGTTCAAATATATGTTGGAAAAGCACATGAAGGATTTAACTTTCTTTCTCATATTCTGCATGCTATCACCATGTTGAAAATAAAGTAAAGATGTGCAGAGGAGAAATTAATTATAAATAGTCTTGTGCAAAATAATGTTTGGGGAGGTTGGCCTGGTTCCATAACTTGAATCCACAGCCGAACGTAACGACTGCCTTGAATTTACCTTTACAGTTTTATTCATCGATACATTCAGGCGTGTACTGGAAGGAATTTGATTCAAACCTACCCTCTCCAACACATATTTGCACATGTCTAAGTATGAATAAAAATAGAATTCCGTATGTCAAAACATATATTTTTTCCCCTTTGTTTGTTGTTAACAAAGATTTTGCAGTCTTAAGAAAGACTTTGCAGTCTTAAAAGCGTCATCTGAGCAGTTAGGACTTGCATTAATGACTTACGATAAACCATTGATTTTAAATGGTTGATAATGAAAACAACACATTTTTTATGATTTCTCTCATACAATTCTAAGTAAAAGCTAAAATTGTATTAATATAAGATGTTAGCTTTGAAAGGTGATATCAGAAGCACCAGGAAATATATATATTGATGGTGGCATGCCAACATCTTCTCTGTGGAGCACTTGAAGGGTTTTGCTACAAATGATTTTTGCTGACTATATTAAACACAGTTGGAAGCTACGTGTTTCAAAAGAAAAACACCAATTGCTTGGGCTCGTCCGGGATTTGAACCCGAGACCTCTCGCACCCAAAGCGAGAATCATACCCCTAGACCAACGAGCCATTACATTAGTTGGGTTTTAGGAAAAAAATTGCCAGACTAACGCGCCAGACAGCGTTTGTGTTCTCAAAATAGAAACAAAGTTTTCATTTGAAGTGAGGATTTTAAATTTCCTCAATAGGATCTGTTTTTCCAATATCATTTTTATTGTATGGGTAAATTAACAGTTGAGGTTTATGTACGATGGTGATAAATCATATTGACAGTTGTCAAAGTTGAGTCTGTTTCTGGTCAAATTGCTGGGGAAGACTTAAAATGTCCATTCATTTCTTAATTGTTTATGAGGGCTTTGTTGGTTTAGGAGAAATTTGTGGTTCAAATATATGTTGGAAAAGCACATGAAGGATTTAACTTTCTTTCTCATATTCTGCATGCTATCACCATGTTGAAAATAAAGTAAAGATGTGCAGAGGAGAAATTAATTATAAATAGTCTTGTGCAAAATAATGTTTGGGGAGGTTGGCCTGGTTCCATAACTTGAATCCACAGCCGAACGTAACGACTGCCTTGAATTTACCTTTACAGTTTTATTCATCGATACATTCAGGCGTGTACTGGAAGGAATTTGATTCAAACCTACCCTCTCCAACACATATTTGCACATGTCTAAGTATGAATAAAAATAGAATTCCGTATGTCAAAACATATATTTTTTTCCCCTTTGTTTGTTGTTAACAAAGATTTTGCAGTCTTAAGAAAGACTTTGCAGTCTTAAAAGCGTCATCTGAGCAGTTAGGACTTGCATTAATGACTTACGATAAACCATTGATTTTAAATGGTTGATAATGAAAACAACACATTTTTTATGATTTCTCTCATACAATTCTAAGTAAAAGCTAAACTTGTATTAATATAAGATGTTAGCTTTGAAAGGTGATATCAGAAGCACCAGGAAATATATATATTGATGGTGGCATGCCAACATCTTCTCTGTGGAGCACTTGAAGGGTTTTGCTACAAATGATTTTTGCTGACTATATTAAACACAGTTGGAAGCTACGTGTTTCAAAAGAAAAACACCAATTGCTTGGGCTCGTCCGGGATTTGAACACGGGACCTCTCGCACCCAAAGCGAGAATCATACCCCTAGACCAACGAGCCATTACATTAGTTGGGTTTTAGGAAAAAAATTGCCAGACTAACACGCCAGACAGCGTTTGTGTTCTCAAAATAGAAACAAAGTTTTCGTTTTGAAGTGAGGATTCTAAATTTCCTCAATAGGATCTGTTTTTCCAATATCATTTTCATTGTATGGGTAAATTAACAGTTGAGGTTTATGTACGATGGTGATAAATCATATTGACAGTTGTCAAAGTTGAGTCTGTTTCTGGTCAAATTGCTGGGGAAGACTTAAAATGTCCATTCATTTCTTAATTGTTTATGAGGGCTTTGTTGGTTTAGGAGAAATTTGTGGTTCAAATATATGTTGGAAAAGCACATGAAGGATTTAACTTTCTTTCTCATATTCTGCATGCTATCACCATGTTGAAAATAAAGTAAAGATGTGCAGAGGAGAAATTAATTATAAATAGTCTTGTGCAAAATAATGTTTGGGGAGGTTGGCCTGGTTCCATAACTTGAATCCACAGCCGAACGTAACGACTGCCTTGAATTTACCTTTACAGTTTTATTCATCGATACATTCAGGCGTGTACTGGAAGGAATTTGATTCAAACCTACCCTCTCCAACACATATTTGCACATGTCTAAGTATGAATAAAAATAGAATTCCGTATGTCAAAACATATATTTTTTTCCCCTTTGTTTGTTGTTAAGAAAGATTTTGCAGTCTTAAGAAAGACTTTGCAGTCTTAAAAGCGTCATCTGAGCAGTTAGGACTTGCATTAATGACTTATGATAAACCATTGATTTTAAATGGTTGATAATGAAAACAACACATTTTTTATGATTTCTCTCATATAATTCTAAGTAAAAGTTAAACTTGTATAAATATAAGATGTTAGCTTTGAAAGGTGATATCAGAAGCACCAGGAAATATATATATTGATGGTGGCATGCCAAGATCTTCTCTGTGGAGCACTTGAAGGGTTTTGCTACAAATGATTTTTGCTGACTATATTAAACACAGTTGGAAGCTACGTGTTTCAAAAGAAAAACACCAATTGCTTGGGCTCGTCCGGGATTTGAACCCGGGACCTCTCGCACCCAAAGCGAGAATCATACCCCTAGACCAAAGAGCCATTACATTAGTTGGGTTTTAGGGAAAAAATTGCCAGACTAACGCGCCAGACAGCGTTTGTGTTCTCAAAATAGAAACAAAATTTTCGTTTTGAAGTGAGGATTTTAAATTTCCTCAATAGGATCTGTTTTTCCAATATCATTTTCATTGTATGGGTAAATTAACAGTTGAGGTTTATGTACGATGGTGATAAATCATATTGACAGTTGTCAAAGTTGAGTCTGTTTCTGGTCAAATTGCTGGGGAAGACTTAAAATGTCCATTCATTTCTTAATTGTTTATGAGGGCTTTGATGGTTTAGGAGAAATTTGTGGTTCAAATATATGTTGGAAAAGCACATGAAGGATTTAACTTTCTTTCTCATATTCTGCATGCTATCACCATGTTGAAAATAAAGTAAAGATGTGCAGAGGAGAAATTAATTATAAATAGTCTTGTGCAAAATAATGTTTGGGGAGGTTGGCCTGGTTCCATAACTTGAATCCACAGCCGAACGTAACGACTGCCTTGAATTTACCTTTACAGTTTTATTCATCGATACATTCAGGCGTGTACTGGAAGGAATTTGATTCAAACCTACCCTCTCCAACACATATTTGCACATGTCTAAGTATGAATAAAAATAGAATTCCGTATGTCAAAACATATATTTTTTTCCCCTTTGTTTGTTGTTAACAAAGATTTTGAAGTCTTAAGAAAGACTTTGCAGTCTTAAAAGCGTCATCTGAGCAGTTAGGACTTGCATTAATGACTTATGATAAACCATTGATTTTAAATGGTTGATAATGAAAACAACACATTTTTTATGATTTCTCTCATACAATTCTAAGTAAAAGTTAAACTTGTATAAATATAAGATGTTAGCTTTGAAAGGTGATATCAGAAGCACCAGGAAATATATATATTGATGGTGGCATGCCAACATCTTCTCTGTGGAGCACTTGAAGGGTTTTGCTACAAACGATTTTTGCTGACTATATTAAACACAGTTGGAAGCTACGTGTTTCAAAATAAAAACACCAATTGCTTGGGCTCGTCCGGGATTTGAACGCGGGACCTCTCGCACCCAAAGCGAGAATCATACCCCTAGACCAACGAGCCATTACATTAGTTGGGTTTTAGGAAAAAAATTGCCAGACTAACGCGCCAGACAGCGTTTGTGTTCTCAAAATAGAAACAAAGTTTTCGTTTTGAAGTGAGGATTCTAAATTTCCTCAATAGGATCTGTTTTTCCAATATCATTTTCATTGTATGGGTAAATTAACAGTTGAGGTTTATGTACGATGGTGATAAATCATATTGACAGTTGTCAAAGTTGAGTCTGTTTCTGGTCAAATTGCTGGGGAAGACTTAAAATGTCCATTCATTTCTTAATTGTTTATGAGGGCTTTGTTGGTTTAGGAGAAATTTGTGGTTCAAATATATGTTGGAAAAGCACATGAAGGATTTAACTTTCTTTCTCATATTCTGCATGCTATCACCATGTTGAAAATAAAGTAAAGATGTGCAGAGGAGAAATTAATTATAAATAGTCTTGTGCAAAATAATGTTTGGGGAGGTTGGCCTGGTTCCATAACTTGAATCCACAGCCGAACGTAACGACTGCCTTGAATTTACCTTTACAGTTTTATTCATCGATACATTCAGGCGTGTACTGGAAGGAATTTGATTCAAACCTACCCTCTCCAACACATATTTGCACATGTCTAAGTATGAATAAAAATAGAATTCCGTATGTCAAAACATATATTTTTTTCCCCTTTGTTTGTTGTTAACAAAGATTTTGCAGTCTTAAGAAAGACTTTGCAGTCTTAAAAGCGTCATCTGAGCAGTTAGGACTTGCATTAATGACTTATGATAAACCATTGATTTTAAATGGTTGATAATGAAAACAACACATTTTTTATGATTTCTCTCATACAATTCTAAGTAAAAGCTAAACTTGTATTAATATAAGATGTTAGCTTTGAAAGGTGATATCAGAAGCACCAGGAAATATATATATTGATGGTGGCATGCCAACATCTTCTCTGTGGAGCACTTGAAGGGTTTTGCTACAAATGATTTTTGCTGACTATATTAAACACAGTTGGAAGCTACGTGTTTCAAAAGAAAAACACCAATTGCTTGGGCTCGTCCGGGATTTGAACCCGAGATCTCTCGCACCCAAAGCGAGAATCATACCCCTAGACCAACGAGACATTACATTAGTTGGGTTTTAGGAAAAAAATTGCCAGACTAACGCGCCAGACAGCGTTTGTGTTCTCAAAATAGAAACAAAGTTTTCATTTGAAGTGAGGATTTTAAATTTCCTCAATAGGATCTGTTTTTCCAATATCATTTTTATTGTATGGGTAAATTAACAGTTGAGGTTTATGTACGATGGTGATAAATCATATTGACAGTTGTCAAAGTTGAGTCTGTTTCTGGTCAAATTGCTGGGGAAGACTTAAAATGTCCATTCATTTCTTAATTGTTTATGAGGGCTTTGTTGGTTTAGGAGAAATTTGTGGTTCAAATATATGTTGGAAAAGCACATGAAGGATTTAACTTTCTTTCTCATATTCTGCATGCTATCACCATGTTGAAAATAAAGTAAAGATGTGCAGAGGAGAAATTAATTATAAATAGTCTTGTGCAAAATAATGTTTGGGGAGGTTGGCCTGGTTCCATAACTTGAATCCACAGCCGAACGTAACGACTGCCTTGAATTTACCTTTACAGTTTTATTCATCGATACATTCAGGCGTGTACTGGAAGGAATTTGATTCAAACCTACCCTCTCCAACACATATTTGCACATGTCTAAGTATGAATAAAAATAGAATTCCGTATGTCAAAACATATATTTTTTTCCCCTTTGTTTGTTGTTAAGAAAGATTTTGCAGTCTTAAGAAAGACTTTGCAGTCTTAAAAGCGTCATCTGAGCAGTTAGGACTTGCATTAATGATTTACGATAAACCATTGATTTTAAATGGTTGATAATGAAAACAACACATTTTTTATGATTTCTCTCATACAATTCTAAGTAAAAGCTAAAATTGTATTAATATAAGATGTTAGCTTTGAAAGGTGATATCAGAAGCACCAGGAAATATATATATTGATGGTGGCATGCCAACATCTTCTCTGTGGAGCACTTGAAGGGTTTTGCTACAAACGATTTTTGCTGACTATATTAAACACAGTTGGAAGCTACGTGTTTCAAAAGAAAAACACCAATTGCTTGGGCTCGTCCGGGATTTGAACGCGGGACCTCTCGCACCCAAAGCGAGAATCATACCCCTAGACCAACGAGCCATTACATTAGTCGGGTTTTAGGAAAAAAATTGCCAGACTAACGCGCCAGACAGCGTTTGTGTTCTCAAAATAGAAACAAAGTTTTCGTTTTGAAGTGAGGATTCTAAATTTCCTCAATAGGATCTGTTTTTCCAATATCATTTTCATTGTATGGGTAAATTAACAGTTGAGGTTTATGTACGATGGTGATAAATCATATTGACAGTTGTCAAAGTTGAGTCTGTTTCTGGTCAAATTGCTGGGGAAGACTTAAAATGTCCATTCATTTCTTAATTGTTTATGAGGGCTTTGTTGGTTTAGGAGAAATTTGTGGTTCAAATATATGTTGGAAAAGCACATGAAGGATTTAACTTTCTTTCTCATATTCTGCATGCTATCACCATGTTGAAAATAAAGTAAAGATGTGCAGAGGAGAAATTAATTATAAATAGTCTTGTGCAAAATAATGTTTGGGGAGGTTGGCCTGGTTCCATAACTTGAATCCACAGCCGAACGTAACGACTGCCTTGAATTTACCTTTACAGTTTTATTCATCGATACATTCAGGCGTGTACTGGAAGGAATTTGATTCAAACCTACCCTCTCCAACACATATTTGCACATGTCTAAGTATGAATAAAAATAGAATTCCGTATGTCAAAACATATATATTTTTCCCCTTTGTTTGTTGTTAACAAAGATTTTGCAGTCTTAAGAAAGACTTTGCAGTCTTAAAAGCGTCATCTGAGCAGTTAGGACTTGCATTAATGACTTATGATAAACCATTGATTTTAAATGGTTGATAATGAAAACAACACATTTTTTATGATTTCTCTCATACAATTCTAAGTAAAAGTTCAACTTGAATAAATATAAGATGTTAGCTTTGAAAGGTGATATCAGAAGCACCAGGAAATATATATATTGATGGTGGCATGCCAACATCTTCTCTGTGGAGCACTTGAAGGGTTTTGCTACAAATGATTTTTGCTGACTATATTAAACACAGTTGGAAGCTACGTGTTTCAAAAGAAAAACACCAATTGCTTGGGCTCGTCCGGGATTTGAACCCGAGACCTCTCGCACCCAAAGCGAGAATCATACCCCTAGACCAACGAGCCATTACATTAGTTGGGTTTTAGGAAAAAAATTGCCAGACTAACGCGCCAGACAGCGTTTGTGTTCTCAAAATAGAAACAAAGTTTTCATTTGAAGTGAGGATTTTAAATTTCCTCAATAGGATCTGTTTTTCCAATATCATTTTTATTGTATGGGTAAATTAAAAGTTGAGGTTTATGTACGATGGTGATAAATCATATTGACAGTTGTCAAAGTTGAGTCTGTTTCTGGTCAAATTGCTGGGGAAGACTTAAAATGTCCATTCATTTCTTAATTGTTTATGAGGGCTTTGTTGGTTTAGGAGAAATTCGTGGTTCAAATATATGTTGGAAAAGCACATGAAGGATTTAACTTTCTTTCTCATATTCTGCATGCTATCACCATGTTGAAAATAAAGTAAAGATGTGCAGAGGAGAAATTAATTATAAATAGTCTTGTGCAAAATAATGTTTGGGGAGGTTGGCCTGGTTCCATAACTTGAATCCACAGCCGAACGTAACGACTGCCTTGAATTTACCTTTACAGTTTTATTCATCGATACATTCAGGCGTGTACTGGAAGGAATTTGATTCAAACCTACCCTCTCCAACACATATTTGCACATGTCTAAGTATGAATAAAAATAGAATTCCGTATGTCAAAACATATATTTTTTTCCCCTTTGTTTGTTGTTAACAAAGATTTTGCAGTCTTAAGAAAGACTTTGCAGTCTTAAAAGCGTCATCTGAGCAGTTAGGACTTGCATTAATGACTTATGATAAACCATTGATTTTAAATGGTTGATAATGAAAACAACACATTTTTTATGATTTCTCTCATACAATTCTAAGTAAAAGTTAAACTTGTATAAATATAAGATGTTAGCTTTGAAAGGTGATATCAGAAGCACCAGGAAATATATATATTGATGGTGGCATGCCAACATCTTCTCTGTGGAGCACTTGAAGGGTTTTGCTACAAACGATTTTTGCTGACTATATTAAACACAGTTGGAAGCTACGTGTTTCAAAATAAAAACACCAATTGCTTGGGCTCGTCCGGGATTTGAACGCGGGACCTCTCGCACCCAAAGCGAGAATCATACCCCTAGACCAACGAGCCATTACATTAGTTGGGTTTTAGGAAAAAAATTGCCAGACTAACGCGCCAGACAGCGTTTGTGTTCTCAAAATAGAAACAAAGTTTTCGTTTTGAAGTGAGGATTCTAAATTTCCTCAATAGGATCTGTTTTTCCAATATCATTTTCATTGTATGGGTAAATTAACAGTTGAGGTTTATGTACGATGGTGATAAATCATATTGACAGTTGTCAAAGTTGAGTCTGTTTCTGGTCAAATTGCTGGGGAAGACTTAAAATGTCCATTCATTTCTTAATTGTTTATGAGGGCTTTGTTGGTTTAGGAGAAATTTGTGGTTCAAATATATGTTGGAAAAGCACATGAAGGATTTAACTTTCTTTCTCATATTCTGCATGCTATCACCATGTTGAAAATAAAGTAAAGATGTGCAGAGGAGAAATTAATTATAAATAGTCTTGTGCAAAATAATGTTTGGGGAGGTTGGCCTGGTTCCATAACTTGAATCCACAGCCGAACGTAACGACTGCCTTGAATTTACCTTTACAGTTTTATTCATCGATACATTCAGGCGTGTACTGGAAGGAATTTGATTCAAACCTACCCTCTCCAACACATATTTGCACATGTCTAAGTATGAATAAAAATAGAATTCCGTATGTCAAAACATATATTTTTTTCCCCTTTGTTTGTTGTTAACAAAGATTTTGCAGTCTTAAGAAAGACTTTGCAGTCTTAAAAGCGTCATCTGAGCAGTTAGGACTTGCATTAATGACTTACGATAAACCATTGATTTTAAATGGTTGATAATGAAAACAACACATTTTTTATGATTTCTCTCATACAATTCTAAGTAAAAGCTAAAATTGTATTAATATAAGATGTTAGCTTTGAAAGGTGATATCAGAAGCACCAGGAAATATATATATTGATGGTGGCATGCCAACATCTTCTCTGTGGAGCACTTGAAGGGTTTTGCTACAAATGATTTTTGCTGACTATATTAAACACAGTTGGAAGCTACGTGTTTCAAAAGAAAAACACCAATTGCTTGGGCTCGTCCGGGATTTGAACCCGAGACCTCTCGCACCCAAAGCGAGAATCATACCCCTAGACC
Organism: Pelobates fuscus; assembly: GCF_036172605.1. NCBI lineage: Eukaryota > Metazoa > Chordata > Amphibia > Anura > Pelobatidae > Pelobates > Pelobates fuscus. Next base: position 8,325,052 of record NC_086322.1, on the reverse strand, counting down.
AACTAGCCATTACATTAGTTGGGTTTTAGGAAAAAAATTGCCAGACTAACGCGCCAGACAGCGTTTGTGTTCTCAAAATAGAAACAAAGTTTTCATTTGAAGTGAGGATTTTAAATTTCCTCAATAGGATCTGTTTTTCCAATATCATTTTTATTGTATGGGTAAATTAACAGTTGAGGTTTATGTACGATGGTGATAAATCATATTGACAGTTGTCAAAGTTGAGTCTGTTTCTGGTCAAATTGCTGGGGAAGACTTAAAATGTCCATTCATTTCTTAATTGTTTATGAGGGCTTTGTTGGTTTAGGAGAAATTTGTGGTTCAAATATATGTTGGAAAAGCACATGAAGGATTTAACTTTCTTTCTCATATTCTGCATGCTATCACCATGTTGAAAATAAAGTAAAGATGTGCAGAGGAGAAATTAATTATAAATAGTCTTGTGCAAAATAATGTTTGGGGAGGTTGGCCTGGTTCCATAACTTGAATCCACAGCCGAACGTAACGACTGCCTTGAATTTACCTTTACAGTTTTATTCATCGATACATTCAGGCGTGTACTGGAAGGAATTTGATTCAAACCTACCCTCTCCAACACATATTTGCACATGTCTAAGTATGAATAAAAATAGAATTCCGTATGTCAAAACATATATTTTTTTCCCCTTTGTTTGTTGTTAACAAAGATTTTGCAGTCTTAAGAAAGACTTTGCAGTCTTAAAAGCGTCATCTGAGCAGTTAGGACTTGCATTAATGACTTACGATAAACCATTGATTTTAAATGGTTGATAATGAAAACAACACATTTTTTATGATTTCTCTCATACAATTCTAAGTAAAAGCTAAACTTGTATTAATATAAGATGTTAGCTTTGAAAGGTGATATCAGAAGCACCAGGAAATATATATATTGATGGTGGCATGCCAACATCTTCTCTGTGGAGCACTTGAAGGGTTTTGCTACAAATGATTTTTGCTGACTATATTAAACACAGTTGGAAGCTACGTGTTTCAAAAGAAAAACACCAATTGCTTGGGCTCGTCCGGGATTTGAACACGGGACCTCTCGCACCCAAAGCGAGAATCATACCCCTAGACCAACGAGCCATTACATTAGTTGTGTTTTAGGAAAAAAATTGCCAGACTAACGCGCCAGACAGCGTTTGTGTTCTCAAAATAGAAACAAAGTTTTCATTTGAAGTGAGGATTTTAAATTTCCTCAATAGGATCTGTTTTTCCAATATCATTTTTATTGTATGGGTAAATTAAAAGTTGAGGTTTATGTACGATGGTGATAAATCATATTGACAGTTGTCAAAGTTGAGTCTGTTTCTGGTCAAATTGCTGGGGAAGACTTAAAATGTCCATTCATTTCTTAATTGTTTATGAGGGCTTTGTTGGTTTAGGAGAAATTCGTGGTTCAAATATATGTTGGAAAAGCACATGAAGGATTTAACTTTCTTTCTCATATTCTGCATGCTATCACCATGTTGAAAATAAAGTAAAGATGTGCAGAGGAGAAATTAATTATAAATAGTCTTGTGCAAAATAATGTTTGGGGAGGTTGGCCTGGTTCCATAACTTGAATCCACAGCCGAACGTAACGACTGCCTTGAATTTACCTTTACAGTTTTATTCATCGATACATTCAGGCGTGTACTGGAAGGAATTTGATTCAAACCTACCCTCTCCAACACATATTTGCACATGTCTAAGTATGAATAAAAATAGAATTCCGTATGTCAAAACATATATTTTTTTCCCCTTTGTTTGTTGTTAACAAAGATTTTGCAGTCTTAAGAAAGACTTTGCAGTCTTAAAAGCGTCATCTGAGCAGTTAGGACTTGCATTAATGACTTATGATAAACCATTGATTTTAAATGGTTGATAATGAAAACAACACATTTTTTATGATTTCTCTCATACAATTCTAAGTAAAAGTTAAACTTGTATAAATATAAGATGTTAGCTTTGAAAGGTGATATCAGAAGCACCAGGAAATATATATATTGATGGTGGCATGCCAACATCTTCTCTGTGGAGCACTTGAAGGGTTTTGCTACAAACGATTTTTGCTGACTATATTAAACACAGTTGGAAGCTACGTGTTTCAAAATAAAAACACCAATTGCTTGGGCTCGTCCGGGATTTGAACGCGGGACCTCTCGCACCCAAAGCGAGAATCATACCCCTAGACCAACGAGCCATTACATTAGTTGGGTTTTAGGAAAAAAATTGCCAGACTAACGCGCCAGACAGCGTTTGTGTTCTCAAAATAGAAACAAAGTTTTCGTTTTGAAGTGAGGATTCTAAATTTCCTCAATAGGATCTGTTTTTCCAATATCATTTTCATTGTATGGGTAAATTAACAGTTGAGGTTTATGTACGATGGTGATAAATCATATTGACAGTTGTCAAAGTTGAGTCTGTTTCTGGTCAAATTGCTGGGGAAGACTTAAAATGTCCATTCATTTCTTAATTGTTTATGAGGGCTTTGTTGGTTTAGGAGAAATTTGTGGTTCAAATATATGTTGGAAAAGCACATGAAGGATTTAACTTTCTTTCTCATATTCTGCATGCTATCACCATGTTGAAAATAAAGTAAAGATGTGCAGAGGAGAAATTAATTATAAATAGTCTTGTGCAAAATAATGTTTGGGGAGGTTGGCCTGGTTCCATAACTTGAATCCACAGCCGAACGTAACGACTGCCTTGAATTTACCTTTACAGTTTTATTCATCGATACATTCAGGCGTGTACTGGAAGGAATTTGATTCAAACCTACCCTCTCCAACACATATTTGCACATGTCTAAGTATGAATAAAAATAGAATTCCGTATGTCAAAACATATATTTTTTTCCCCTTTGTTTGTTGTTAACAAAGATTTTGCAGTCTTAAGAAAGACTTTGCAGTCTTAAAAGCGTCATCTGAGCAGTTAGGACTTGCATTAATGACTTACGATAAACCATTGATTTTAAATGGTTGATAATGAAAACAACACATTTTTTATGATTTCTCTCATACAATTCTAAGTAAAAGCTAAAATTGTATTAATATAAGATGTTAGCTTTGAAAGGTGATATCAGAAGCACCAGGAAATATATATATTGATGGTGGCATGCCAACATCTTCTCTGTGGAGCACTTGAAGGGTTTTGCTACAAATGATTTTTGCTGACTATATTAAACACAGTTGGAAGCTACATGTTTCAAAAGAAAAACACCAATTGCTTGGGCTCGTCCGGGATTTGAACCCGAGACCTCTCGCACCCAAAGCGAGAATCATACCCCTAGACCAACGAGCCATTACATTAGTTGGGTTTTAGGAAAAAAATTGCCAGACTAACGCGCCAGACAGCGTTTGTGTTCTCAAAATAGAAACAAAGTTTTCATTTGAAGTGAGGATTTTAAATTTCCTCAATAGGATCTGTTTTTCCAATATCATTTTCATTGTATGGGTAAATTAACAGTTGAGGTTTATGTACGATGGTGATAAATCATATTGACAGTTGTCAAAGTTGAGTCTGTTTCTGGTCAAATTGCTGGGGAAGACTTAAAATGTCCATTCATTTCTTAATTGTTTATGAGGGCTTTGTTGGTTTAGGAGAAATTTGTGGTTCAAATATATGTTGGAAAAGCACATGAAGGATTTAACTTTCTTTCTCATATTCTGCATGCTATCACCATGTTGAAAATAAAGTAAAGATGTGCAGAGGAGAAATTAATTATAAATAGTCTTGTGCAAAATAATGTTTGGGGAGGTTGGCCTGGTTCCATAACTTGAATCCACAGCCGAACGTAACGACTGCCTTGAATTTACCTTTACAGTTTTATTCATCGATACATTCAGGCGTGTACTGGAAGGAATTTGATTCAAACCTACCCTCTCCAACACATATTTGCACATGTCTAAGTATGAATAAAAATAGAATTCCGTATGTCAAAACATATATTTTTTTCCCCTTTGTTTGTTGTTAACAAAGATTTTGCAGTCTTAAGAAAGACTTTGCAGTCTTAAAAGCGTCATCTGAGCAGTTAGGACTTGCATTAATGACTTACGATAAACCATTGATTTTAAATGGTTGATAATGAAAACAACACATTTTTTATGATTTCTCTCATACAATTCTAAGTAAAAGCTAAAATTGTATTAATATAAGATGTTAGCTTTGAAAGGTGATATCAGAAGCACCAGGAAATATATATATTGATGGTGGCATGCCAACATCTTCTCTGTGGAGCACTTGAAGGGTTTTGCTACAAATGATTTTTGCTGACTATATTAAACACAGTTGGAAGCTACGTGTTTCAAAAGAAAAACACCAATTGCTTGGGCTCGTCCGGGATTTGAACCCGAGACCTCTCGCACCCAAAGCGAGAATCATACCCCTAGACCAACGAGCCATTACATTAGTTGGGTTTTAGGAAAAAAATTGCCAGACTAACGCGCCAGACAGCGTTTGTGTTCTCAAAATAGAAACAAAGTTTTCATTTGAAGTGAGGATTTTAAATTTCCTCAATAGGATCTGTTTTTCCAATATCATTTTTATTGTATGGGTAAATTAACAGTTGAGGTTTATGTACGATGGTGATAAATCATATTGACAGTTGTCAAAGTTGAGTCTGTTTCTGGTCAAATTGCTGGGGAAGACTTAAAATGTCCATTCATTTCTTAATTGTTTATGAGGGCTTTGTTGGTTTAGGAGAAATTTGTGGTTCAAATATATGTTGGAAAAGCACATGAAGGATTTAACTTTCTTTCTCATATTCTGCATGCTATCACCATGTTGAAAATAAAGTAAAGATGTGCAGAGGAGAAATTAATTATAAATAGTCTTGTGCAAAATAATGTTTGGGGAGGTTGGCCTGGTTCCATAACTTGAATCCACAGCCGAACGTAACGACTGCCTTGAATTTACCTTTACAGTTTTATTCATCGATACATTCAGGCGTGTACTGGAAGGAATTTGATTCAAACCTACCCTCTCCAACACATATTTGCACATGTCTAAGTATGAATAAAAATAGAATTCCGTATGTCAAAACATATATTTTTTTCCCCTTTGTTTGTTGTTAACAAAGATTTTGCAGTCTTAAGAAAGACTTTGCAGTCTTAAAAGCGTCATCTGAGCAGTTAGGACTTGCATTAATGACTTACGATAAACCATTGATTTTAAATGGTTGATAATGAAAACAACACATTTTTTATGATTTCTCTCATACAATTCTAAGTAAAAGCTAAACTTGTATTAATATAAGATGTTAGCTTTGAAAGGTGATATCAGAAGCACCAGGAAATATATATATTGATGGTGGCATGCCAACATCTTCTCTGTGGAGCACTTGAAGGGTTTTGCTACAAATGATTTTTGCTGACTATATTAAACACAGTTGGAAGCTACGTGTTTCAAAAGAAAAACACCAATTGCTTGGGCTCGTCCGGGATTTGAACACGGGACCTCTCGCACCCAAAGCGAGAATCATACCCCTAGACCAACGAGCCATTACATTAGTTGGGTTTTAGGAAAAAAATTGCCAGACTAACACGCCAGACAGCGTTTGTGTTCTCAAAATAGAAACAAAGTTTTCGTTTTGAAGTGAGGATTTTAAATTTCCTCAATAGGATCTGTTTTTCCAATATCATTTTCATTGTATGGGTAAATTAACAGTTGAGGTTTATGTACGATGGTGATAAATCATATTGACAGTTGTCAAAGTTGAGTCTGTTTCTGGTCAAATTGCTGGGGAAGACTTAAAATGTCCATTCATTTCTTAATTGTTTATGAGGGCTTTGTTGGTTTAGGAGAAATTTGTGGTTCAAATATATGTTGGAAAAGCACATGAAGGATTTAACTTTCTTTCTCATATTCTGCATGCTATCACCATGTTGAAAATAAAGTAAAGATGTGCAGAGGAGAAATTAATTATAAATAGTCTTGTGCAAAATAATGTTTGGGGAGGTTGGCCTGGTTCCATAACTTGAATCCACAGCCGAACGTAACGACTGCCTTGAATTTACCTTTACAGTTTTATTCATCGATACATTCAGGCGTGTACTGGAAGGAATTTGATTCAAACCTACCCTCTCCAACACATATTTGCACATGTCTAAGTATGAATAAAAATAGAATTCCGTATGTCAAAACATATATTTTTTTCCCCTTTGTTTGTTGTTAAGAAAGATTTTGCAGTCTTAAGAAAGACTTTGCAGTCTTAAAAGCGTCATCTGAGCAGTTAGGACTTGCATTAATGACTTATGATAAACCATTGATTTTAAATGGTTGATAATGAAAACAACACATTTTTTATGATTTCTCTCATACAATTCTAAGTAAAAGTTAAACTTGTATAAATATAAGATGTTAGCTTTGAAAGGTGATATCAGAAGCACCAGGAAATATATATATTGATGGTGGCATGCCAACATCTTCTCTGTGGAGCACTTGAAGGGTTTTGCTACAAACGATTTTTGCTGACTATATTAAACACAGTTGGAAGCTACGTGTTTCAAAAGAAAAACACCAATTGCTTGGGCTCGTCCGGGATTTGAACGCGGGACCTCTCGCACCCAAAGCGAGAATCATACCCCTAGACCAACGAGCCATTACATTAGTTGGGTTTTAGGAAAAAAATTGCCAGACTAACGCGCCAGACAGCGTTTGTGTTCTCAAAATAGAAACAAAGTTTTCGTTTTGAAGTGAGGATTCTAAATTTCCTCAATAGGATCTGTTTTTCCAATATCATTTTCATTGTATGGGTAAATTAACAGTTGAGGTTTATGTACGATGGTGATAAATCATATTGACAGTTGTCAAAGTTGAGTCTGTTTCTGGTCAAATTGCTGGGGAAGACTTAAAATGTCCATTCATTTCTTAATTGTTTATGAGGGCTTTGTTGGTTTAGGAGAAATTTGTGGTTCAAATATATGTTGGAAAAGCACATGAAGGATTTAACTTTCTTTCTCATATTCTGCATGCTATCACCATGTTGAAAATAAAGTAAAGATGTGCAGAGGAGAAATTAATTATAAATAGTCTTGTGCAAAATAATGTTTGGGGAGGTTGGCCTGGTTCCATAACTTGAATCCACAGCCGAACGTAACGACTGCCTTGAATTTACCTTTACAGTTTTATTCATCGATACATTCAGGCGTGTACTGGAAGGAATTTGATTCAAACCTACCCTCTCCAACACATATTTGCACATGTCTAAGTATGAATAAAAATAGAATTCCGTATGTCAAAACATATATTTTTTTCCCCTTTGTTTGTTGTTAACAAAGATTTTGCAGTCTTAAGAAAGACTTTGCAGTCTTAAAAGCGTCATCTGAGCAGTTAGGACTTGCATTAATGACTTACGATAAACCATTGATTTTAAATGGTTGATAATGAAAACAACACATTTTTTATGATTTCTCTCATACAATTCTAAGTAAAAGCTAAAATTGTATTAATATAAGATGTTAGCTTTGAAAGGTGATATCAGAAGCACCAGGAAATATATATATTGATGGTGGCATGCCAACATCTTCTCTGTGGAGCACTTGAAGGGTTTTGCTACAAATGATTTTTGCTGACTATATTAAACACAGTTAGAAGCTACGTGTTTCAAAAGAAAAACACCAATTGCTTGGGCTCGTTCGGGATTTGAACCCGAGACCTCTCGCACCCAAAGCGAGAATCATACCCCTAGACCAACGAGCCATTACATTAGTTGGGTTTTAGGAAAAAAATTGCCAGACTAACGCGCCAGACAGCGTTTGTGTTCTCAAAATAGAAACAAAGTTTTCATTTGAAGTGAGGATTTTAAATTTCCTCAATAGGATCTGTTTTTCCAATATCATTTTTATTGTATGGGTAAATTAACAGTTGAGGTTTATGTACGATGGTGATAAATCATATTGACAGTTGTCAAAGTTGAGTCTGTTTCTGGTCAAATTGCTGGGGAAGACTTAAAATGTCCATTCATTTCTTAATTGTTTATGAGGGCTTTGTTGGTTTAGGAGAAATTTGTGGTTCAAATATATGTTGGAAAAGCACATGAAGGATTTAACTTTCTTTCTCATATTCTGCATGCTATCACCATGTTGAAAATAAAGTAAAGATGTGCAGAGGAGAAATTAATTATAAATAGTCTTGTGCAAAATAATGTTTGGGGAGGTTGGCCTGGTTCCATAACTTGAATCCACAGCCGAACGTAACGACTGCCTTGAATTTACCTTTACAGTTTTATTCATCGATACATTCAGGCGTGTACTGGAAGGAATTTGATTCAAACCTACCCTCTCCAACACATATTTGCACATGTCTAAGTATGAATAAAAATAGAATTCCGTATGTCAAAACATATATTTTTTCCCCTTTGTTTGTTGTTAACAAAGATTTTGCAGTCTTAAGAAAGACTTTGCAGTCTTAAAAGCGTCATCTGAGCAGTTAGGACTTGCATTAATGACTTACGATAAACCATTGATTTTAAATGGTTGATAATGAAAACAACACATTTTTTATGATTTCTCTCATACAATTCTAAGTAAAAGCTAAACTTGTATTAATATAAGATGTTAGCTTTGAAAGGTGATATCAGAAGCACCAGGAAATATATATATTGATGGTGGCATGCCAACATCTTCTCTGTGGAGCACTTGAAGGGTTTTGCTACAAATGATTTTTGCTGACTATATTAAACACAGTTGGAAGCTACGTGTTTCAAAAGAAAAACACCAATTGCTTGGGCTCGTCCGGGATTTGAACACGGGACCTCTCGCACCCAAAGCGAGAATCATACCCCTAGACCAACGAGCCATTACATTAGTTGGGTTTTAGGAAAAAAATTGCCAGACTAACACGCCAGACAGCGTTTGTGTTCTCAAAATAGAAACAAAGTTTTCGTTTTGAAGTGAGGATTTTAAATTTCCTCAATAGGATCTGTTTTTCCAATATCATTTTCATTGTATGGGTAAATTAACAGTTGAGGTTTATGTACGATGGTGATAAATCATATTGACAGTTGTCAAAGTTGAGTCTGTTTCTGGTCAAATTGCTGGGGAAGACTTAAAATGTCCATTCATTTCTTAATTGTTTATGAGGGCTTTGTTGGTTTAGGAGAAATTTGTGGTTCAAATATATGTTGGAAAAGCACATGAAGGATTTAACTTTCTTTCTCATATTCTGCATGCTATCACCATGTTGAAAATAAAGTAAAGATGTGCAGAGGAGAAATTAATTATAAATAGTCTTGTGCAAAATAATGTTTGGGGAGGTTGGCCTGGTTCCATAACTTGAATCCACAGCCGAACGTAACGACTGCCTTGAATTTACCTTTACAGTTTTATTCATCGATACATTCAGGCGTGTACTGGAAGGAATTTGATTCAAACCTACCCTCTCCAACACATATTTGCACATGTCTAAGTATGAATAAAAATAGAATTCCGTATGTCAAAACATATATTTTTTTCCCCTTTGTTTGTTGTTAAGAAAGATTTTGCAGTCTTAAGAAAGACTTTGCAGTCTTAAAAGCGTCATCTGAGCAGTTAGGACTTGCATTAATGACTTATGATAAACCATTGATTTTAAATGGTTGATAATGAAAACAACACATTTTTTATGATTTCTCTCATACAATTCTAAGTAAAAGTTAAACTTGTATAAATATAAGATGTTAGCTTTGAAAGGTGATATCAGAAGCACCAGGAAATATATATATTGATGGTGGCATGCCAACATCTTCTCTGTGGAGCACTTGAAGGGTTTTGCTACAAACGATTTTTGCTGACTATATTAAACACAGTTGGAAGCTACGTGTTTCAAAAGAAAAACACCAATTGCTTGGGCTCGTCCGGGATTTGAACGCGGGACCTCTCGCACCCAAAGCGAGAATCATACCCCTAGACCAACGAGCCATTACATTAGTCGGGTTTTAGGAAAAAAATTGACAGACTAACGCGGCAGACAGCGTTTGTGTTCTCAAAATAGAAACAAAGTTTTCATTTGAAGTGAGGATTTTAAATTTCCTCAATAGGATCTGTTTTTCCAATATCATTTTCATTGTATGGGTAAATTAACAGTTGAGGTTTATGTACGATGGTGATAAATCATATTGACAGTTGTCAAAGTTGAGTCTGTTTCTGGTCAAATTGCTGGGGAAGACTTAAAATGTCCATTCATTTCTTAATTGTTTATGAGGGCTTTGTTGGTTTAGGAGAAATTTGTGGTTCAAATATATGTTGGAAAAGCACATGAAGGATTTAACTTTCTTTCTCATATTCTGCATGCTATCACCATGTTGAAAATAAAGTAAAGATGTGCAGAGGAGAAATTAATTATAAATAGTCTTGTGCAAAATAATGTTTGGGGAGGTTGGCCTGGTTCCATAACTTGAATCCACAGCCGAACGTAACGACTGCCTTGAATTTACCTTTACAGTTTTATTCATCGATACATTCAGGCGTGTACTGGAAGGAATTTGATTCAAACCTACCCTCTCCAACACATATTTGCACATGTCTAAGTATGAATAAAAATAGAATTCCGTATGTCAAAACATATATTTTTTTCCCCTTTGTTTGTTGTTAACAAAGATTTTGCAGTCTTAAGAAAGACTTTGCAGTCTTAAAAGCGTCATCTGAGCAGTTAGGACTTGCATTAATGACTTACGATAAACCATTGATTTTAAATGGTTGATAATGAAAACAACACATTTTTTATGATTTCTCTCATACAATTCTAAGTAAAAGCTAAAATTGTATTAATATAAGATGTTAGCTTTGAAAGGTGATATCAGAAGCACCAGGAAATATATATATTGATGGTGGCATGCCAACATCTTCTCTGTGGAGCACTTGAAGGGTTTTGCTACAAATGATTTTTGCTGACTATATTAAACACAGTTGGAAGCTACGTGTTTCAAAAGAAAAACACCAATTGCTTGGGCTCGTCCGGGATTTGAACCCGAGACCTCTCGCACCCAAAGCGAGAATCATACCCCTAGACCAACGAGCCATTACATTAGTTGGGTTTTAGGAAAAAAATTGCCAGACTAACGCGCCAGACAGCGTTTGTGTTCTCAAAATAGAAACAAAGTTTTCATTTGAAGTGAGGATTTTAAATTTCCTCAATAGGATCTGTTTTTCCAATATCATTTTTATTGTATGGGTAAATTAACAGTTGAGGTTTATGTACGATGGTGATAAATCATATTGACAGTTGTCAAAGTTGAGTCTGTTTCTGGTCAAATTGCTGGGGAAGACTTAAAATGTCCATTCATTTCTTAATTGTTTATGAGGGCTTTGTTGGTTTAGGAGAAATTTGTGGTTCAAATATATGTTGGAAAAGCACATGAAGGATTTAACTTTCTTTCTCATATTCTGCATGCTATCACCATGTTGAAAATAAAGTAAAGATGTGCAGAGGAGAAATTAATTATAAATAGTCTTGTGCAAAATAATGTTTGGGGAGGTTGGCCTGGTTCCATAACTTGAATCCACAGCCGAACGTAACGACTGCCTTGAATTTACCTTTACAGTTTTATTCATCGATACATTCAGGCGTGTACTGGAAGGAATTTGATTCAAACCTACCCTCTCCAACACATATTTGCACATGTCTAAGTATGAATAAAAATAGAATTCCGTATGTCAAAACATATATTTTTTTCCCCTTTGTTTGTTGTTAACAAAGATTTTGCAGTCTTAAGAAAGACTTTGCAGTCTTAAAAGCGTCATCTGAGCAGTTAGGACTTGCATTAATGACTTACGATAAACCATTGATTTTAAATGGTTGATAATGAAAACAACACATTTTTTATGATTTCTCTCATACAATTCTAAGTAAAAGCTAAACTTGTATTAATATAAGATGTTAGCTTTGAAAGGTGATATCAGAAGCACCAGGAAATATATATATTGATGGTGGCATGCCAACATCTTCTCTGTGGAGCACTTGAAGGGTTTTGCTACAAATGATTTTTGCTGACTATATTAAACACAGTTGGAAGCTACGTGTTTCAAAAGAAAAACACCAATTGCTTGGGCTCGTCCGGGATTTGAACACGGGACCTCTCGCACCCAAAGCGAGAATCATACCCCTAGACCAACGAGCCATTACATTAGTTGGGTTTTAGGAAAAAAATTGCCAGACTAACACGCCAGACAGCGTTTGTGTTCTCAAAATAGAAACAAAGTTTTCGTTTTGAAGTGAGGATTTTAAATTTCCTCAATAGGATCTGTTTTTCCAATATCATTTTCATTGTATGGGTAAATTAACAGTTGAGGTTTATGTACGATGGTGATAAATCATATTGACAGTTGTCAAAGTTGAGTCTGTTTCTGGTCAAATTGCTGGGGAAGACTTAAAATGTCCATTCATTTCTTAATTGTTTATGAGGGCTTTGTTGGTTTAGGAGAAATTTGTGGTTCAAATATATGTTGGAAAAGCACATGAAGGATTTAACTTTCTTTCTCATATTCTGCATGCTATCACCATGTTGAAAATAAAGTAAAGATGTGCAGAGGAGAAATTAATTATAAATAGTCTTGTGCAAAATAATGTTTGGGGAGGTTGGCCTGGTTCCATAACTTGAATCCACAGCCGAACGTAACGACTGCCTTGAATTTACCTTTACAGTTTTATTCATCGATACATTCAGGCGTGTACTGGAAGGAATTTGATTCAAACCTACCCTCTCCAACACATATTTGCACATGTCTAAGTATGAATAAAAATAGAATTCCGTATGTCAAAACATATATTTTTTTCCCCTTTGTTTGTTGTTAAGAAAGATTTTGCAGTCTTAAGAAAGACTTTGCAGTCTTAAAAGCGTCATCTGAGCAGTTAGGACTTGCATTAATGACTTATGATAAACCATTGATTTTAAATGGTTGATAATGAAAACAACACATTTTTTATGATTTCTCTCATACAATTCTAAGTAAAAGTTAAACTTGTATAAATATAAGATGTTAGCTTTGAAAGGTGATATCAGAAGCACCAGGAAATATATATATTGATGGTGGCATGCCAACATCTTCTCTGTGGAGCACTTGAAGGGTTTTGCTACAAACGATTTTTGCTGACTATATTAAACACAGTTGGAAGCTACGTGTTTCAAAAGAAAAACACCAATTGCTTGGGCTCGTCCGGGATTTGAACGCGGGACCTCTCGCACCCAAAGCGAGAATCATACCCCTAGACCAACGAGCCATTACATTAGTTGGGTTTTAGGAAAAAAATTGCCAGACTAACGCGCCAGACAGCGTTTGTGTTCTCAAAATAGAAACAAAGTTTTCGTTTTGAAGTGAGGATTCTAAATTTCCTCAATAGGATCTGTTTTTCCAATATCATTTTCATTGTATGGGTAAATTAACAGTTGAGGTTTATGTACGATGGTGATAAATCATATTGACAGTTGTCAAAGTTGAGTCTGTTTCTGGTCAAATTGCTGGGGAAGACTTAAAATGTCCATTCATTTCTTAATTGTTTATGAGGGCTTTGTTGGTTTAGGAGAAATTTGTGGTTCAAATATATGTTGGAAAAGCACATGAAGGATTTAACTTTCTTTCTCATATTCTGCATGCTATCACCATGTTGAAAATAAAGTAAAGATGTGCAGAGGAGAAATTAATTATAAATAGTCTTGTGCAAAATAATGTTTGGGGAGGTTGGCCTGGTTCCATAACTTGAATCCACAGCCGAACGTAACGACTGCCTTGAATTTACCTTTACAGTTTTATTCATCGATACATTCAGGCGTGTACTGGAAGGAATTTGATTCAAACCTACCCTCTCCAACACATATTTGCACATGTCTAAGTATGAATAAAAATAGAATTCCGTATGTCAAAACATATATTTTTTTCCCCTTTGTTTGTTGTTAACAAAGATTTTGCAGTCTTAAGAAAGACTTTGCAGTCTTAAAAGCGTCATCTGAGCAGTTAGGACTTGCATTAATGACTTACGATAAACCATTGATTTTAAATGGTTGATAATGAAAACAACACATTTTTTATGATTTCTCTCATACAATTCTAAGTAAAAGCTAAAATTGTATTAATATAAGATGTTAGCTTTGAAAGGTGATATCAGAAGCACCAGGAAATATATATATTGATGGTGGCATGCCAACATCTTCTCTGTGGAGCACTTGAAGGGTTTTGCTACAAATGATTTTTGCTGACTATATTAAACACAGTTAGAAGCTACGTGTTTCAAAAGAAAAACACCAATTGCTTGGGCTCGTTCGGGATTTGAACCCGAGACCTCTCGCACCCAAAGCGAGAATCATACCCCTAGACCAACGAGCCATTACATTAGTTGGGTTTTAGGAAAAAAATTGCCAGACTAACGCGCCAGACAGCGTTTGTGTTCTCAAAATAGAAACAAAGTTTTCATTTGAAGTGAGGATTTTAAATTTCCTCAATAGGATCTGTTTTTCCAATATCATTTTTATTGTATGGGTAAATTAACAGTTGAGGTTTATGTACGATGGTGATAAATCATATTGACAGTTGTCAAAGTTGAGTCTGTTTCTGGTCAAATTGCTGGGGAAGACTTAAAATGTCCATTCATTTCTTAATTGTTTATGAGGGCTTTGTTGGTTTAGGAGAAATTTGTGGTTCAAATATATGTTGGAAAAGCACATGAAGGATTTAACTTTCTTTCTCATATTCTGCATGCTATCACCATGTTGAAAATAAAGTAAAGATGTGCAGAGGAGAAATTAATTATAAATAGTCTTGTGCAAAATAATGTTTGGGGAGGTTGGCCTGGTTCCATAACTTGAATCCACAGCCGAACGTAACGACTGCCTTGAATTTACCTTTACAGTTTTATTCATCGATACATTCAGGCGTGTACTGGAAGGAATTTGATTCAAACCTACCCTCTCCAACACATATTTGCACATGTCTAAGTATGAATAAAAATAGAATTCCGTATGTCAAAACATATATTTTTTCCCCTTTGTTTGTTGTTAACAAAGATTTTGCAGTCTTAAGAAAGACTTTGCAGTCTTAAAAGCGTCATCTGAGCAGTTAGGACTTGCATTAATGACTTACGATAAACCATTGATTTTAAATGGTTGATAATGAAAACAACACATTTTTTATGATTTCTCTCATACAATTCTAAGTAAAAGCTAAACTTGTATTAATATAAGATGTTAGCTTTGAAAGGTGATATCAGAAGCACCAGGAAATATATATATTGATGGTGGCATGCCAACATCTTCTCTGTGGAGCACTTGAAGGGTTTTGCTACAAATGATTTTTGCTGACTATATTAAACACAGTTGGAAGCTACGTGTTTCAAAAGAAAAACACCAATTGCTTGGGCTCGTCCGGGATTTGAACACGGGACCTCTCGCACCCAAAGCGAGAATCATACCCCTAGACCAACGAGCCATTACATTAGTTGGGTTTTAGGAAAAAAATTGCCAGACTAACACGCCAGACAGCGTTTGTGTTCTCAAAATAGAAACAAAGTTTTCGTTTTGAAGTGAGGATTTTAAATTTCCTCAATAGGATCTGTTTTTCCAATATCATTTTCATTGTATGGGTAAATTAACAGTTGAGGTTTATGTACGATGGTGATAAATCATATTGACAGTTGTCAAAGTTGAGTCTGTTTCTGGTCAAATTGCTGGGGAAGACTTAAAATGTCCATTCATTTCTTAATTGTTTATGAGGGCTTTGTTGGTTTAGGAGAAATTTGTGGTTCAAATATATGTTGGAAAAGCACATGAAGGATTTAACTTTCTTTCTCATATTCTGCATGCTATCACCATGTTGAAAATAAAGTAAAGATGTGCAGAGGAGAAATTAATTATAAATAGTCTTGTGCAAAATAATGTTTGGGGAGGTTGGCCTGGTTCCATAACTTGAATCCACAGCCGAACGTAACGACTGCCTTGAATTTACCTTTACAGTTTTATTCATCGATACATTCAGGCGTGTACTGGAAGGAATTTGATTCAAACCTACCCTCTCCAACACATATTTGCACATGTCTAAGTATGAATAAAAATAGAATTCCGTATGTCAAAACATATATTTTTTTCCCCTTTGTTTGTTGTTAAGAAAGATTTTGCAGTCTTAAGAAAGACTTTGCAGTCTTAAAAGCGTCATCTGAGCAGTTAGGACTTGCATTAATGACTTATGATAAACCATTGATTTTAAATGGTTGATAATGAAAACAACACATTTTTTATGATTTCTCTCATACAATTCTAAGTAAAAGTTAAACTTGTATAAATATAAGATGTTAGCTTTGAAAGGTGATATCAGAAGCACCAGGAAATATATATATTGATGGTGGCATGCCAACATCTTCTCTGTGGAGCACTTGAAGGGTTTTGCTACAAACGATTTTTGCTGACTATATTAAACACAGTTGGAAGCTACGTGTTTCAAAAGAAAAACACCAATTGCTTGGGCTCGTCCGGGATTTGAACGCGGGACCTCTCGCACCCAAAGCGAGAATCATACCCCTAGACCAACGAGCCATTACATTAGTCGGGTTTTAGGAAAAAAATTGACAGACTAACGCGGCAGACAGCGTTTGTGTTCTCAAAATAGAAACAAAGTTTTCGTTTTGAAGTGAGGATTCTAAATTTCCTCAATAGGATCTGTTTTTCCAATATCATTTTCATTGTATGGGTAAATTAACAGTTGAGGTTTATGTACGATGGTGATAAATCATATTGACAGTTGTCAAAGTTGAGTCTGTTTCTGGTCAAATTGCTGGGGAAGACTTAAAATGTCCATTCATTTCTTAATTGTTTATGAGGGCTTTGTTGGTTTAGGAGAAATTTGTGGTTCAAATATATGTTGGAAAAGCACATGAAGGATTTAACTTTCTTTCTCATATTCTGCATGCTATCACCATGTTGAAAAAAAAGTAAAGATGTGCAGAGGAGAAATTAATTATAAATAGTCTTGTGCAAAATAATGTTTGGGGAGGTTGGCCTGGTTCCATAACTTGAATCCACAGCCGAACGTAACGACTGCCTTGAATTTACCTTTACAGTTTTATTCATCGATACATTCAGGCGTGTACTGGAAGGAATTTGATTCAAACCTACCCTCTCCAACACATATTTGCACATGTCTAAGTATGAATAAAAATAGAATTCCGTATGTCAAAACATATATTTTTTTCCCCTTTGTTTGTTGTTAACAAAGATTTTGCAGTCTTAAGAAAGACTTTGCAGTCTTAAAAGCGTCATCTGAGCAGTTAGGACTTGCATTAATGACTTACGATAAACCATTGATTTTAAATGGTTGATAATGAAAACAACACATTTTTTATGATTTCTCTCATACAATTCTAAGTAAAAGCTAAACTTGTATTAATATAAGATGTTAGCTTTGAAAGGTGATATCAGAAGCACCAGGAAATATATATATTGATGGTGGCATGCCAACATCTTCTCTGTGGAGCACTTGAAGGGTTTTGCTACAAATGATTTTTGCTGACTATATTAAACACAGTTGGAAGCTACGTGTTTCAAAAGAAAAACACCAATTGCTTGGGCTCGTCCGGGATTTGAACACGGGACCTCTCGCACCCAAAGCGAGAATCATACCCCTAGACCAACGAGCCATTACATTAGTTGGGTTTTAGGAAAAAAATTGCCAGACTAACACGCCAGACAGCGTTTGTGTTCTCAAAATAGAAACAAAGTTTTCGTTTTGAAGTGAGGATTTTAAATTTCCTCAATAGGATCTGTTTTTCCAATATCATTTTCATTGTATGGGTAAATTAACAGTTGAGGTTTATGTACGATGGTGATAAATCATATTGACAGTTGTCAAAGTTGAGTCTGTTTCTGGTCAAATTGCTGGGGAAGACTTAAAATGTCCATTCATTTCTTAATTGTTTATGAGGGCTTTGTTGGTTTAGGAGAAATTTGTGGTTCAAATATATGTTGGAAAAGCACATGAAGGATTTAACTTTCTTTCTCATATTCTGCATGCTATCACCATGTTGAAAATAAAGTAAAGATGTGCAGAGGAGAAATTAATTATAAATAGTCTTGTGCAAAATAATGTTTGGGGAGGTTGGCCTGGTTCCATAACTTGAATCCACAGCCGAACGTAACGACTGCCTTGAATTTACCTTTACAGTTTTATTCATCGATACATTCAGGCGTGTACTGGAAGGAATTTGATTCAAACCTACCCTCTCCAACACATATTTGCACATGTCTAAGTATGAATAAAAATAGAATTCCGTATGTCAAAACATATATTTTTTTCCCCTTTGTTTGTTGTTAACAAAGATTTTGCAGTCTTAAGAAAGACTTTGCAGTCTTAAAAGCGTCATCTGAGCAGTTAGGACTTGCATTAATGACTTACGATAAACCATTGATTTTAAATGGTTGATAATGAAAACAACACATTTTTTATGATTTCTCTCATACAATTCTAAGTAAAAGCTAAACTTGTATTAATATAAGATGTTAGCTTTGAAAGGTGATATCAGAAGCACCAGGAAATATATATATTGATGGTGGCATGCCAACATCTTCTCTGTGGAGCACTTGAAGGGTTTTGCTACAAATGATTTTTGCTGACTATATTAAACACAGTTGGAAGCTACGTGTTTCAAAAGAAAAACACCAATTGCTTGGGCTCGTCCGGGATTTGAACACGGGACCTCTCGCACCCAAAGCGAGAATCATACCCCTAGACCAACGAGCCATTACATTAGTTGGGTTTTAGGAAAAAAATTGCCAGACTAACACGCCAGACAGCGTTTGTGTTCTCAAAATAGAAACAAAGTTTTCGTTTTGAAGTGAGGATTTTAAATTTCCTCAATAGGATCTGTTTTTCCAATATCATTTTCATTGTATGGGTAAATTAACAGTTGAGGTTTATGTATGATGGTGATAAATCATATTGACAGTTGTCAAAGTTGAGTCTGTTTCTGGTCAAATTGCTGGGGAAGACTTAAAATGTCCATTCATTTCTTAATTGTTTATGAGGGCTTTGTTGGTTTAGGAGAAATTTGTGGTTCAAATATATGTTGGAAAAGCACATGAAGGATTTAACTTTCTTTCTCATATTCTGCATGCTATCACCATGTTGAAAATAAAGTAAAGATGTGCAGAGGAGAAATTAATTATAAATAGTCTTGTGCAAAATAATGTTTGGGGAGGTTGGCCTGGTTCCATAACTTGAATCCACAGCCGAACGTAACGACTGCCTTGAATTTACCTTTACAGTTTTATTCATCGATACATTCAGGCGTGTACTGGAAGGAATTTGATTCAAACCTACCCTCTCCAACACATATTTGCACATGTCTAAGTATGAATAAAAATAGAATTCCGTATGTCAAAACATATATTTTTTTCCCCTTTGTTTGTTGTTAACAAAGATTTTGCAGTCTTAAGAAAGACTTTGCAGTCTTAAAAGCGTCATCTGAGCAGTTAGGACTTGCATTAATGACTTACGATAAACCATTGATTTTAAATGGTTGATAATGAAAACAACACATTTTTTATGATTTCTCTCATACAATTCTAAGTAAAAGCTAAACTTGTATTAATATAAGATGTTAGCTTTGAAAGGTGATATCAGAAGCACCAGGAAATATATATATTGATGGTGGCATGCCAACATCTTCTCTGTGGAGCACTTGAAGGGTTTTGCTACAAATGATTTTTGCTGACTATATTAAACACAGTTGGAAGCTACGTGTTTCAAAAGAAAAACACCAATTGCTTGGGCTCGTCCGGGATTTGAACACGGGACCTCTCGCACCCAAAGCGAGAATCATACCCCTAGACCAACGAGCCATTACATTAGTTGGGTTTTAGGAAAAAAATTGCCAGACTAACACGCCAGACAGCGTTTGTGTTCTCAAAATAGAAACAAAGTTTTCGTTTTGAAGTGAGGATTTTAAATTTCCTCAATAGGATCTGTTTTTCCAATATCATTTTCATTGTATGGGTAAATTAACAGTTGAGGTTTATGTATGATGGTGATAAATCATATTGACAGTTGTCAAAGTTGAGTCTGTTTCTGGTCAAATTGCTGGGGAAGACTTAAAATGTCCATTCATTTCTTAATTGTTTATGAGGGCTTTGTTGGTTTAGGAGAAATTTGTGGTTCAAATATATGTTGGAAAAGCACATGAAGGATTTAACTTTCTTTCTCATATTCTGCATGCTATCACCATGTTGAAAATAAAGTAAAGATGTGCAGAGGAGAAATTAATTATAAATAGTCTTGTGCAAAATAATGTTTGGGGAGGTTGGCCTGGTTCCATAACTTGAATCCACAGCCGAACGTAACGACTGCCTTGAATTTACCTTTACAGTTTTATTCATCGATACATTCAGGCGTGTACTGGAAGGAATTTGATTCAAACCTACCCTCTCCAACACATATTTGCACATGTCTAAGTATGAATAAAAATAGAATTCCGTATGTCAAAACATATATTTTTTTCCCCTTTGTTTGTTGTTAAGAAAGATTTTGCAGTCTTAAGAAAGACTTTGCAGTCTTAAAAGCGTCATCTGAGCAGTTAGGACTTGCATTAATGACTTATGATAAACCATTGATTTTAAATGGTTGATAATGAAAACAACACATTTTTTATGATTTCTCTCATACAATTCTAAGTAAAAGTTAAACTTGTATAAATATAAGATGTTAGCTTTGAAAGGTGATATCAGAAGCACCAGGAAATATATATATTGATGGTGGCATGCCAACATCTTCTCTGTGGAGCACTTGAAGGGTTTTGCTACAAACGATTTTTGCTGACTATATTAAACACAGTTGGAAGCTACGTGTTTCAAAAGAAAAACACCAATTGCTTGGGCTCGTCCGGGATTTGAACGCGGGACCTCTCGCACCCAAAGCGAGAATCATACCCCTAGACCAACGAGCCATTACATTAGTCGGGTTTTAGGAAAAAAATTGCCAGACTAACGCGCCAGACAGCGTTTGTGTTCTCAAAATAGAAACAAAGTTTTCGTTTTGAAGTGAGGATTCTAAATTTCCTCAATAGGATCTGTTTTTCCAATATCATTTTCATTGTATGGGTAAATTAACAGTTGAGGTTTATGTACGATGGTGATAAATCATATTGACAGTTGTCAAAGTTGAGTCTGTTTCTGGTCAAATTGCTGGGGAAGACTTAAAATGTCCATTCATTTCTTAATTGTTTATGAGGGCTTTGTTGGTTTAGGAGAAATTTGTGGTTCAAATATATGTTGGAAAAGCACATGAAGGATTTAACTTTCTTTCTCATATTCTGCATGCTATCACCATGTTGAAAATAAAGTAAAGATGTGCAGAGGAGAAATTAATTATAAATAGTCTTGTGCAAAATAATGTTTGGGGAGGTTGGCCTGGTTCCATAACTTGAATCCACAGCCGAACGTAACGACTGCCTTGAATTTACCTTTACAGTTTTATTCATCGATACATTCAGGCGTGTACTGGAAGGAATTTGATTCAAACCTACCCTCTCCAACACATATTTGCACATGTCTAAGTATGAATAAAAATAGAATTCCGTATGTCAAAACATATATTTTTTTCCCCTTTGTTTGTTGTTAACAAAGATTTTGCAGTCTTAAGAAAGACTTTGCAGTCTTAAAAGCGTCATCTGAGCAGTTAGGACTTGCATTAATGACTTATGATAAACCATTGATTTTAAATGGTTGATAATGAAAACAACACATTTTTTATGATTTCTCTCATACAATTCTAAGTAAAAGTTAAACTTGTATAAATATAAGATGTTAGCTTTGAAAGGTGATATCAGAAGCACCAGGAAATATATATATTGTTGGTGGCATGCCAACATCTTCTCTGTGGAGCACTTGAAGGGTTTTGCTACAAACGATTTTTGCTGACTATATTAAACACAGTTGGAAGCTACGTGTTTCAAAAGAAAAACACCAATTGCTTGGGCTCGTCCGGGATTTGAACGCGGGACCTCTCGCACCCAAAGCGAGAATCATACCCCTAGACCAACGAGCCATTACATTAGTTGGGTTTTAGGAAAAAAATTGCCAGACTAACGCGCCAGACAGCGTTTGTGTTCTCAAAATAGAAACAAAGTTTTCGTTTTGAAGTGAGGATTCTAAATTTCCTCAATAGGATCTGTTTTTCCAATATCATTTTCATTGTATGGGTAAATTAACAGTTGAGGTTTATGTACGATGGTGATAAATCATATTGACAGTTGTCAAAGTTGAGTCTGTTTCTGGTCAAATTGCTGGGGAAGACTTAAAATGTCCATTCATTTCTTAATTGTTTATGAGGGCTTTGTTGGTTTAGGAGAAATTTGTGGTTCAAATATATGTTGGAAAAGCACATGAAGGATTTAACTTTCTTTCTCATATTCTGCATGCTATCACCATGTTGAAAATAAAGTAAAGATGTGCAGAGGAGAAATTAATTATAAATAGTCTTGTGCAAAATAATGTTTGGGGAGGTTGGCCTGGTTCCATAACTTGAATCCACAGCCGAACGTAACGACTGCCTTGAATTTACCTTTACAGTTTTATTCATCGATACATTCAGGCGTGTACTGGAAGGAATTTGATTCAAACCTACCCTCTCCAACACATATTTGCACATGTCTAAGTATGAATAAAAATAGAATTCCGTATGTCAAAACATATATTTTTTTCCCCTTTGTTTGTTGTTAACAAAGATTTTGCAGTCTTAAGAAAGACTTTGCAGTCTTAAAAGCGTCATCTGAGCAGTTAGGACTTGCATTAATGATTTACGATAAACCATTGATTTTAAATGGTTGATAATGAAAACAACACATTTTTTATGATTTCTCTCATACAATTCTAAGTAAAAGCTAAAATTGTATTAATATAAGATGTTAGCTTTGAAAGGTGATATCAGAAGCACCAGGAAATATATATATTGATGGTGGCATGCCAACATCTTCTCTGTGGAGCACTTGAAAGGTTTTGCTACAAATGATTTTTGCTGACTATATTAAACACAGTTGGAAGCTACGTGTTTCAAAATAAAAACACCAATTGCTTGGGCTCGTCCGGGATTTGAACCCGGGACCTCTCGCACCCAAAGCAAGAATCATACTCCTAGACCAACGAGCCATTACATTAGTTGGGTTTTAGGAAAAAAATTGCCAGACTAACGCGCCAGACAGCGTTTGTGTTCTCAAAATAGAAACAAAGTTTTCGTTTTGAAGTGAGGATTTTAAATTTCCTCAATAGGATCTGTTTTTCCAATATCATTTTCATTGTATGGGTAAATTAACAGTTGAGGTTTATGTACGATGGTGATAAATCATATTGACAGTTGTCAAAGTTGAGTCTGTTTCTGGTCAAATTGCTGGGGAAGACTTAAAATGTCCATTCATTTCTTAATTGTTTATGAGGGCTTTGTTGGTTTAGGAGAAATATGTGGTTCAAATATATTTTGGAAAAGCACATGAAGGATTTAACTTTCTTTCTCATATTCTGCATGCTATCACCATGTTGAAAATAAAGTAAAGATGTGCAGAGGAGAAATTAATTATAAATAGTCTTGTGCAAAATAATGTTTGGGGAGGTTGGCCTGGTTCCATAACTTGAATCCACAGCCGAACGTAACGACTGCCTTGAATTTACCTTTACAGTTTTATTCATCGATACATTCAGGCGTGTACTGGAAGGAATTTGATTCAAACCTACCCTCTCCAACACATATTTGCACATGTCTAAGTATGAATAAAAATAGAATTCCGTATGTCAAAACATATATATTTTTCCCCTTTGTTTGTTGTTAACAAAGATTTTGCAGTCTTAAGAAAGACTTTGCAGTCTTAAAAGCGTCATCTGAGCAGTTAGGACTTGCATTAATGACATGATAAACCATTGATTTTAAATGGTTGATAATGAAAACAACACATTTTTTATGATTTCTCTCATACAATTCTAAGTAAAAGTTCAACTTGAATAAATATAAGATGTTAGCTTTGAAAGGTGATATCAGAAGCACCAGGAAATATATATATTGATGGTGGCATGCCAACATCTTCTCTGTGGAGCACTTGAAGGGTTTTGCTACAAATGATTTTTGCTGACTATATTAAACACAGTTGGAAGCTACGTGTTTCAAAAGAAAAACACCAATTGCTTGGGCTCGTCCGGGATTTGAACCCGAGACCTCTCGCACCCAAAGCGAGAATCATACCCCTAGACCAACGAGCCATTACATTAGTTGGGTTTTAGGAAAAAAATTGCCAGACTAACGCGCCAGACAGCGTTTGTGTTCTCAAAATAGAAACAAAGTTTTCATTTGAAGTGAGGATTTTAAATTTCCTCAATAGGATCTGTTTTTCCAATATCATTTTTATTGTATGGGTAAATTAACAGTTGAGGTTTATGTATGATGGTGATAAATCATATTGACAGTTGTCAAAGTTGAGTCTGTTTCTGGTCAAATTGCTGGGGAAGACTTAAAATGTCCATTCATTTCTTAATTGTTTATGAGGGCTTTGTTGGTTTAGGAGAAATTTGTGGTTCAAATATATGTTGGAAAAGCACATGAAGGATTTAACTTTCTTTCTCATATTCTGCATGCTATCACCATGTTGAAAATAAAGTAAAGATGTGCAGAGGAGAAATTAATTATAAATAGTCTTGTGCAAAATAATGTTTGGGGAGGTTGGCCTGGTTCCATAACTTGAATCCACAGCCGAACGTAACGACTGCCTTGAATTTACCTTTACAGTTTTATTCATCGATACATTCAGGCGTGTACTGGAAGGAATTTGATTCAAACCTACCCTCTCCAACACATATTTGCACATGTCTAAGTATGAATAAAAATAGAATTCCGTATGTCAAAACATATATTTTTTTCCCCTTTGTTTGTTGTTAAGAAAGATTTTGCAGTCTTAAGAAAGACTTTGCAGTCTTAAAAGCGTCATCTGAGCAGTTAGGACTTGCATTAATGACTTATGATAAACCATTGATTTTAAATGGTTGATAATGAAAACAACACATTTTTTATGATTTCTCTCATACAATTCTAAGTAAAAGTTAAACTTGTATAAATATAAGATGTTAGCTTTGAAAGGTGATATCAGAAGCACCAGGAAATATATATATTGATGGTGGCATGCCAACATCTTCTCTGTGGAGCACTTGAAGGGTTTTGCTACAAATGATTTTTGCTGACTATATTAAACACAGTTGGAAGCTACGTGTTTCAAAAGAAAAACACCAATTGCTTGGGCTCGTCCGGGATTTGAACCCGAGACCTCTCGCACCCAAAGCGAGAATCATACCCCTAGACCAACGAGCCATTACATTAGTTGGGTTTTAGGAAAAAAATTGCCAGACTAACGCGCCAGACAGCGTTTGTGTTCTCAAAATAGAAACAAAGTTTTCATTTGAAGTGAGGATTTTAAATTTCCTCAATAGGATCTGTTTTTCCAATATCATTTTTATTGTATGGGTAAATTAAAAGTTGAGGTTTATGTACGATGGTGATAAATCATATTGACAGTTGTCAAAGTTGAGTCTGTTTCTGGTCAAATTGCTGGGGAAGACTTAAAATGTCCATTCATTTCTTAATTGTTTATGAGGGCTTTGTTGGTTTAGGAGAAATTCGTGGTTCAAATATATGTTGGAAAAGCACATGAAGGATTTAACTTTCTTTCTCATATTCTGCATGCTATCACCATGTTGAAAATAAAGTAAAGATGTGCAGAGGAGAAATTAATTATAAATAGTCTTGTGCAAAATAATGTTTGGGGAGGTTGGCCTGGTTCCATAACTTGAATCCACAGCCGAACGTAACGACTGCCTTGAATTTACCTTTACAGTTTTATTCATCGATACATTCAGGCGTGTACTGGAAGGAATTTGATTCAAACCTACCCTCTCCAACACATATTTGCACATGTCTAAGTATGAATAAAAATAGAATTCCGTATGTCAAAACATATATTTTTTTCCCCTTTGTTTGTTGTTAACAAAGATTTTGCAGTCTTAAGAAAGACTTTGCAGTCTTAAAAGCGTCATCTGAGCAGTTAGGACTTGCATTAATGACTTACGATAAACCATTGATTTTAAATGGTTGATAATGAAAACAACACATTTTTTATGATTTCTCTCATACAATTCTAAGTAAAAGCTAAAATTGTATTAATATAAGATGTTAGCTTTGAAAGGTGATATCAGAAGCACCAGGAAATATATATATTGATGGTGGCATGCCAACATCTTCTCTGTGGAGCACTTGAAGGGTTTTGCTACAAATGATTTTTGCTGACTATATTAAACACAGTTGGAAGCTACGTGTTTCAAAAGAAAAACACCAATTGCTTGGGCTCGTCCGGGATTTGAACCCGAGACCTCTCGCACCCAAAGCGAGAATCATACCCCTAGACCAACGAGCCATTACATTAGTTTGGTTTTAGGAAAAAAATTGCCAGACTAACGCGCCAGACAGCGTTTGTGTTCTCAAAATAGAAACAAAGTTTTCATTTGAAGTGAGGATTTTAAATTTCCTCAATAGGATCTGTTTTTCCAATATCATTTTTATTGTATGGGTAAATTAACAGTTGAGGTTTATGTACGATGGTGATAAATCATATTGACAGTTGTCAAAGTTGAGTCTGTTTCTGGTCAAATTGCTGGGGAAGACTTAAAATGTCCATTCATTTCTTAATTGTTTATGAGGGCTTTGTTGGTTTAGGAGAAATTTGTGGTTCAAATATATGTTGGAAAAGCACATGAAGGATTTAACTTTCTTTCTCATATTCTGCATGCTATCACCATGTTGAAAATAAAGTAAAGATGTGCAGAGGAGAAATTAATTATAAATAGTCTTGTGCAAAATAATGTTTGGGGAGGTTGGCCTGGTTCCATAACTTGAATCCACAGCCGAACGTAACGACTGCCTTGAATTTACCTTTACAGTTTTATTCATCGATACATTCAGGCGTGTACTGGAAGGAATTTGATTCAAACCTACCCTCTCCAACACATATTTGCACATGTCTAAGTATGAATAAAAATAGAATTCCGTATGTCAAAACATATATTTTTTTCCCCTTTGTTTGTTGTTAACAAAGATTTTGCAGTCTTAAGAAAGACTTTGCAGTCTTAAAAGCGTCATCTGAGCAGTTAGGACTTGCATTAATGACTTACGATAAACCATTGATTTTAAATGGTTGATAATGAAAACAACACATTTTTTATGATTTCTCTCATACAATTCTAAGTAAAATCTAAACTTGTATTAATATAAGATGTTAGCTTTGAAAGGTGATATCAGAAGCACCAGGAAATATATATATTGAAGGTGGCATGCCAACATCTTCTCTGTGGAGCACTTGAAGGGTTTTGCTACAAATGATTTTTGCTGACTATATTAAACACAGTTGGAAGCTACGTGTTTCAAAAGAAAAACACCAATTGCTTGGGCTCGTCCGGGATTTGAACACGGGACCTCTCGCACGCAAAGCGAGAATCATACCCCTAGACCAACGAGCCATTACATTAGTTGGGTTTTAGGAAAAAAATTGCCAGACTAACACGCCAGACAGCGTTTGTGTTCTCAAAATAGAAACAAAGTTTTCGTTTTGAAGTGAGGATTTTAAATTTCCTCAATAGGATCTGTTTTTCCAATATCATTTTCATTGTATGGGTAAATTAACAGTTGAGGTTTATGTACGATGGTGATAAATCATATTGACAGTTGTCAAAGTTGAGTCTGTTTCTGGTCAAATTGCTGGGGAAGACTTAAAATGTCCATTCATTTCTTAATTGTTTATGAGGGCTTTGTTGGTTTAGGAGAAATTTGTGGTTCAAATATATGTTGGAAAAGCACATGAAGGATTTAACTTTCTTTCTCATATTCTGCATGCTATCACCATGTTGAAAATAAAGTAAAGATGTGCAGAGGAGAAATTAATTATAAATAGTCTTGTGCAAAATAATGTTTGGGGAGGTTGGCCTGGTTCCATAACTTGAATCCACAGCCGAACGTAACGACTGCCTTGAATTTACCTTTACAGTTTTATTCATCGATACATTCAGGCGTGTACTGGAAGGAATTTGATTCAAACCTACCCTCTCCAACACATATTTGCACATGTCTAAGTATGAATAAAAATAGAATTCCGTATGTCAAAACATATATTTTTTTCCCCTTTGTTTGTTGTTAACAAAGATTTTGCAGTCTTAAGAAAGACTTTGCAGTCTTAAAAGCGTCATCTGAGCAGTTAGGACTTGCATTAATGACTTACGATAAACCATTGATTTTAAATGGTTGATAATGAAAACAACACATTTTTTATGATTTCTCTCATACAATTCTAAGTAAAAGCTAAAATTGTATTAATATAAGATGTTAGCTTTGAAAGGTGATATCAGAAGCACCAGGAAATATATATATTGATGGTGGCATGCCAACATCTTCTCTGTGGAGCACTTGAAGGGTTTTGCTACAAATGATTTTTGCTGACTATATTAAACACAGTTGGAAGCTACGTGTTTCAAAAGAAAAACACCAATTGCTTGGGCTCGTCCGGGATTTGAACCCGGGACCTCTCGCACCCAAAGCGAGAATCATACCCCTAGACCAACGAGCCATTACATTAGTTGGGTTTTAGGAAAAAAATTGCCAGACTAACGCGCCAGACAGCGTTTGTGTTCTCAAAATAGAAACAAAGTTTTCATTTGAAGTGAGGATTTTAAATTTCCTCAATAGGATCTGTTTTTCCAATATCATTTTTATTGTATGGGTAAATTAACAGTTGAGGTTTATGTACGATGGTGATAAATCATATTGACAGTTGTCAAAGTTGAGTCTGTTTCTGGTCAAATTGCTGGGGAAGACTTAAAATGTCCATTCATTTCTTAATTGTTTATGAGGGCTTTGTTGGTTTAGGAGAAATTTGTGGTTCAAATATATGTTGGAAAAGCACATGAAGGATTTAACTTTCTTTCTCATATTCTGCATGCTATCACCATGTTGAAAATAAAGTAAAGATGTGCAGAGGAGAAATTAATTATAAATAGTCTTGTGCAAAATAATGTTTAGGGAGGTTGGCCTGGTTCCATAACTTGAATCCACAGCCGAACGTAACGACTGCCTTGAATTTACCTTTACAGTTTTATTCATCGATACATTCAGGCGTGTACTGGAAGGAATTTGATTCAAACCTACCCTCTCCAACACATATTTGCACATGTCTAAGTATGAATAAAAATAGAATTCCGTATGTCAAAACATATATTTTTTTCCCCTTTGTTTGTTGTTAACAAAGATTTTGCAGTCTTAAGAAAGACTTTGCAGTCTTAAAAGCGTCATCTGAGCAGTTAGGACTTGCACTAATGACATACAATAAACCATTGATTTTAAATGGTTGATAATAAAAACAACACATTTTTTATGATTTCTCTCATAAAATTCTAAGTAAAAGCTAAACTTGTATTAATATAAGATGTTAGCTTTAAAAGGTGATATCAGAAGCACCAGGAAATATATATATTGATGGTGGCATGCCAACATCTTCTCTGTGGAGCACTTGAAGGGTTTTGCTACAAATTATTTTTGCTGACTATATTAAACACAGTTGGAAGCTACGTGTTTCAAAGCGAGAATCATACCCCTAGACCAACGAGCCATTACATTAGTTGGGTTTTAGGAAAAAAATTGCCAGACTAACGCGCCAGACAGCGTTTGTGTTCTCAAAATAGAAACAAAGTTTTCATTTGAAGTGAGGATTTTAAATTTCCTCAATAGGATCTGTTTTTCCAATATCATTTTTATTGTATGGGTAAATTAACAGTTGAGGTTTATGTACGATGGTGATAAATCATATTGACAGTTGTCAAAGTTGAGTCTGTTTCTGGTCAAATTGCTGGGGAAGACTTAAAATGTCCATTCATTTCTTAATTGTTTATGAGGGCTTTGTTGGTTTAGGAGAAATTTGTGGTTCAAATATATGTTGGAAAAGCACATGAAGGATTTAACTTTCTTTCTCATATTCTGCATGCTATCACCATGTTGAAAATAAAGTAAAGATGTGCAGAGGAGAAATTAATTATAAATAGTCTTGTGCAAAATAATGTTTGGGGAGGTTGGCCTGGTTCCATAACTTGAATCCACAGCCGAACGTAACGACTGCCTTGAATTTACCTTTACAGTTTTATTCATCGATACATTCAGGCGTGTACTGGAAGGAATTTGATTCAAACCTACCCTCTCCAACACATATTTGCACATGTCTAAGTATGAATAAAAATAGAATTCCGTATGTCAAAACATATATTTTTTTCCCCTTTGTTTGTTGTTAACAAAGATTTTGCAGTCTTAAGAAAGACTTTGCAGTCTTAAAAGCGTCATCTGAGCAGTTAGGACTTGCACTAATGACATACAATAAACCATTGATTTTAAATGGTTGATAATAAAAACAACACATTTTTTATGATTTCTCTCATAAAATTCTAAGTAAAAGCTAAACTTGTATTAATATAAGATGTTAGCTTTAAAAGGTGATATCAGAAGCACCAGGAAATATATATATTGATGGTGGCATGCCAACATCTTCTCTGTGGAGCACTTGAAGGGTTTTGCTACAAATTATTTTTGCTGACTATATTAAACACAGTTGGAAGCTACGTGTTTCAAAGCGAGAATCATACCCCTAGACCAACGAGCCATTACATTAGTTGGGTTTTAGGAAAAAAATTGCCAGACTAACGCGCCAGACAGCGTTTGTGTTCTCAAAATAGAAACAAAGTTTTCATTTGAAGTGAGGATTTTAAATTTCCTCAATAGGATCTGTTTTTCCAATATCATTTTTATTGTATGGGTAAATTAACAGTTGAGGTTTATGTACGATGGTGATAAATCATATTGACAGTTGTCAAAGTTGAGTCTGTTTCTGGTCAAATTGCTGGGGAAGACTTAAAATGTCCATTCATTTCTTAATTGTTTATGAGGGCTTTGTTGGTTTAGGAGAAATTTGTGGTTCAAATATATGTTGGAAAAGCACATGAAGGATTTAACTTTCTTTCTCATATTCTGCATGCTATCACCATGTTGAAAATAAAGTAAAGATGTGCAGAGGAGAAATTAATTATAAATAGTCTTGTGCAAAATAATGTTTGGGGAGGTTGGCCTGGTTCCATAACTTGAATCCACAGCCGAGCGTAACGACTGCCTTGAATTTACCTTTACAGTTTTATTCATCGATACATTCAGGCGTGTACTGGAAGGAATTTGATTCAAACCTACCCTCTCCAACACATATTTGCACATGTCTAAGTATGAATAAAAATAGAATTCCGTATGTCAAAACATATATTTTTTTCCCCTTTGTTTGTTGTTAACAAAGATTTTGCAGTCTTAAGAAAGACTTTGCAGTCTTAAAAGCGTCATCTGAGCAGTTAGGACTTGCATTAATGACTTACAATAAACCATTGATTTTAAATGGTTGATAATAAAAACAACACATTTTTTATGATTTCTCTCATAAAATTCTAAGTAAAAGCTAAAATTGTATTAATATAAGATGTTAGCTTTGAAAGGTGATATCAGAAGCACCAGGAAATATATATATTGATGGTGGCATGCCAACATCTTCTCTGTGGAGCACTTGAAGGGTTTTGCTACAAATTATTTTTGCTGACTATATTAAACACAGTTGGAAGCTACGTGTTTCAAAGCGAGAATCATACCCCTAGACCAACGAGCCATTACATTAGTTGGGTTTTAGGAAAAAAATTGCCAGACTAACGCGCCAGACAGCGTTTGTGTTCTCAAAATAGAAACAAAGTTTTCGTTTTGAAGTGAGGATTTTAAATTTCCTCAATAGGATCTGTTTTTCCAATATCATTTTCATTGTATGGGTAAATTAACAGTTGAGGTTTATGTACGATGGTGATAAATCATATTGACAGTTGTCAAAGTTGAGTCTGTTTCTGGTCAAATTGCTGGGAGAGACTTAAAATGTCCATTCATTTCTTAATTGTTTATGAGGGCTTTGTTGGTTTAGGAGAAATATGTGGTTCAAATATATGTTGGAAAAGCACATGAAGGATTTAACTTTCTTTCTCATATTCTGCATGCTATCACCATGTTGAAAATAAAGTAAAGATGTGCAGAGGAGAAATTAATTATAAATAGTCTTGTGCAAAATAATGTTTGGGGAGGTTGGCCTGGTTCCATAACTTGAATCCACAGCCGAACGTAATGACTGCCTTGAATTTACCTTTACAGTTTTATTCATCGATACATTCAGGCGTTTACTGGAAGGAATTTGATTCAAACCTACCCTCTCCAACACATATTTGCACATGTCTAAGTATGAATAAAAATAGAATTCCGTATGTCAAAACATATATATTTTTCCCCTTTGTTTGTTGTTAACAAAGATTTTGCAGTCTTAAGAAAGACTTTGCAGTCTTAAAAGCGTCATCTGAGCAGTTAGGACTTGCATTAATGACATGATAAACCATTGATTTTAAATGGTTGATAATGAAAACAACACATTTTTTATGATTTCTCTCATACAATTCTAAGTAAAAGTTCAACTTGAATAAATATAAGATGTTAGCTTTGAAAGGTGATATCAGAAGCACCAGGAAATATATATATTGATGGTGGCATGCCAACATCTTCTCTGTGGAGCACTTGAAGGGTTTTGCTACAAATGATTTTTGCTGACTATATTAAACACAGTTGGAAGCTACGTGTTTCAAAAGAAAAACACCAATTGCTTGGGCTCGTCCGGGATTTGAACCCGAGACCTCTCGCACCCAAAGCGAGAATCATACCCCTAGACCAACGAGCCATTACATTAGTTGGGTTTTAGGAAAAAAATTGCCAGACTAACGCGCCAGACAGCGTTTGTGTTCTCAAAATAGAAACAAAGTTTTCATTTGAAGTGAGGATTTTAAATTTCCTCAATAGGATCTGTTTTTCCAATATCATTTTTATTGTATGGGTAAATTAACAGTTGAGGTTTATGTACGATGGTGATAAATCATATTGACAGTTGTCAAAGTTGAGTCTGTTTCTGGTCAAATTGCTGGGGAAGACTTAAAATGTCCATTCATTTCTTAAT
The DNA here is from genome assembly GCF_036172605.1 of Pelobates fuscus. Lineage (NCBI taxonomy): Eukaryota > Metazoa > Chordata > Amphibia > Anura > Pelobatidae > Pelobates > Pelobates fuscus. Next base: position 8,291,974 of record NC_086322.1, on the reverse strand, counting down.
TGTTTATGAGGGCTTTGTTGGTTTAGGAGAAATTTGTGGTTCAAATATATGTTGGAAAAGCACATGAAGGATTTAACTTTCTTTCTCATATTCTGCATGCTATCACCATGTTGAAAATAAAGTAAAGATGTGCAGAGGAGAAATTAATTATAAATAGTCTTGTGCAAAATAATGTTTGGGGAGGTTGGCCTGGTTCCATAACTTGAATCCACAGCCGAACGTAACGACTGCCTTGAATTTACCTTTACAGTTTTATTCATCGATACATTCAGGCGTGTACTGGAAGGAATTTGATTCAAACCTACCCTCTCCAACACATATTTGCACATGTCTAAGTATGAATAAAAATAGAATTCCGTATGTCAAAACATATATTTTTTTCCCCTTTGTTTGTTGTTAACAAAGATTTTGCAGTCTTAAGAAAGACTTTGCAGTCTTAAAAGCGTCATCTGAGCAGTTAGGACTTGCATTAATGACTTACGATAAACCATTGATTTTAAATGGTTGATAATGAAAACAACACATTTTTTATGATTTCTCTCATACAATTCTAAGTAAAAGCTAAACTTGTATTAATATAAGATGTTAGCTTTGAAAGGTGATATCAGAAGCACCAGGAAATATATATATTGAAGGTGGCATGCCAACATCTTCTCTGTGGAGCACTTGAAGGGTTTTGCTACAAATGATTTTTGCTGACTATATTAAACACAGTTGGAAGCTACGTGTTTCAAAAGAAAAACACCAATTGCTTGGGCTCGTCCGGGATTTGAACACGGGACCTCTCGCACCCAAAGCGAGAATCATACCCCTAGACCAACGAGCCATTACATTAGTTGGGTTTTAGGAAAAAAATTGCCAGACTAACACGCCAGACAGCGTTTGTGTTCTCAAAATAGAAACAAAGTTTTCGTTTTGAAGTGAGGATTTTAAATTTCCTCAATAGGATCTGTTTTTCCAATATCATTTTCATTGTATGGGTAAATTAACAGTTGAGGTTTATGTACGATGGTGATAAATCATATTGACAGTTGTCAAAGTTGAGTCTGTTTCTGGTCAAATTGCTGGGGAAGACTTAAAATGTCCATTCATTTCTTAATTGTTTATGAGGGCTTTGTTGGTTTAGGAGAAATTTGTGGTTCAAATATATGTTGGAAAAGCACATGAAGGATTTAACTTTCTTTCTCATATTCTGCATGCTATCACCATGTTGAAAATAAAGTAAAGATGTGCAGAGGAGAAATTAATTATAAATAGTCTTGTGCAAAATAATGTTTGGGGAGGTTGGCCTGGTTCCATAACTTGAATCCACAGCCGAACGTAACGACTGCCTTGAATTTACCTTTACAGTTTTATTCATCGATACATTCAGGCGTGTACTGGAAGGAATTTGATTCAAACCTACCCTCTCCAACACATATTTGCACATGTCTAAGTATGAATAAAAATAGAATTCCGTATGTCAAAACATATATTTTTTTCCCCTTTGTTTGTTGTTAACAAAGATTTTGCAGTCTTAAGAAAGACTTTGCAGTCTTAAAAGCGTCATCTGAGCAGTTAGGACTTGCATTAATGACTTACGATAAACCATTGATTTTAAATGGTTGATAATGAAAACAACACATTTTTTATGATTTCTCTCATACAATTCTAAGTAAAAGCTAAAATTGTATTAATATAAGATGTTAGCTTTGAAAGGTGATATCAGAAGCACCAGGAAATATATATATTGATGGTGGCATGCCAACATCTTCTCTGTGGAGCACTTGAAGGGTTTTGCTACAAATGATTTTTGCTGACTATATTAAACACAGTTGGAAGCTACGTGTTTCAAAAGAAAAACACCAATTGCTTGGGCTCGTCCGGGATTTGAACCCGGGACCTCTCGCACCCAAAGCGAGAATCATACCCCTAGACCAACGAGCCATTACATTAGTTGGGTTTTAGGAAAAAAATTGCCAGACTAACGCGCCAGACAGCGTTTGTGTTCTCAAAATAGAAACAAAGTTTTCATTTGAAGTGAGGATTTTAAATTTCCTCAATAGGATCTGTTTTTCCAATATCATTTTTATTGTATGGGTAAATTAACAGTTGAGGTTTATGTACGATGGTGATAAATCATATTGACAGTTGTCAAAGTTGAGTCTGTTTCTGGTCAAATTGCTGGGGAAGACTTAAAATGTCCATTCATTTCTTAATTGTTTATGAGGGCTTTGTTGGTTTAGGAGAAATTTGTGGTTCAAATATATGTTGGAAAAGCACATGAAGGATTTAACTTTCTTTCTCATATTCTGCATGCTATCACCATGTTGAAAATAAAGTAAAGATGTGCAGAGGAGAAATTAATTATAAATAGTCTTGTGCAAAATAATGTTTAGGGAGGTTGGCCTGGTTCCATAACTTGAATCCACAGCCGAACGTAACGACTGCCTTGAATTTACCTTTACAGTTTTATTCATCGATACATTCAGGCGTGTACTGGAAGGAATTTGATTCAAACCTACCCTCTCCAACACATATTTGCACATGTCTAAGTATGAATAAAAATAGAATTCCGTATGTCAAAACATATATTTTTTTCCCCTTTGTTTGTTGTTAACAAAGATTTTGCAGTCTTAAGAAAGACTTTGCAGTCTTAAAAGCGTCATCTGAGCAGTTAGGACTTGCACTAATGACATACAATAAACCATTGATTTTAAATGGTTGATAATAAAAACAACACATTTTTTATGATTTCTCTCATAAAATTCTAAGTAAAAGCTAAACTTGTATTAATATAAGATGTTAGCTTTAAAAGGTGATATCAGAAGCACCAGGAAATATATATATTGATGGTGGCATGCCAACATCTTCTCTGTGGAGCACTTGAAGGGTTTTGCTACAAATTATTTTTGCTGACTATATTAAACACAGTTGGAAGCTACGTGTTTCAAAGCGAGAATCATACCCCTAGACCAACGAGCCATTACATTAGTTGGGTTTTAGGAAAAAAATTGCCAAACTAACGCGCCAGACAGCGTTTGTGTTCTCAAAATAGAAACAAAGTTTTCATTTGAAGTGAGGATTTTAAATTTCCTCAATAGGATCTGTTTTTCCAATATCATTTTTATTGTATGGGTAAATTAACAGTTGAGGTTTATGTACGATGGTGATAAATCATATTGACAGTTGTCAAAGTTGAGTCTGTTTCTGGTCAAATTGCTGGGGAAGACTTAAAATGTCCATTCATTTCTTAATTGTTTATGAGGGCTTTGTTGGTTTAGGAGAAATTTGTGGTTCAAATATATGTTGGAAAAGCACATGAAGGATTTAACTTTCTTTCTCATATTCTGCATGCTATCACCATGTTGAAAATAAAGTAAAGATGTGCAGAGGAGAAATTAATTATAAATAGTCTTGTGCAAAATAATGTTTGGGGAGGTTGGCCTGGTTCCATAACTTGAATCCACAGCCGAACGTAACGACTGCCTTGAATTTACCTTTACAGTTTTATTCATCGATACATTCAGGCGTGTACTGGAAGGAATTTGATTCAAACCTACCCTCTCCAACACATATTTGCACATGTCTAAGTATGAATAAAAATAGAATTCCGTATGTCAAAACATATATTTTTTTCCCCTTTGTTTGTTGTTAACAAAGATTTTGCAGTCTTAAGAAAGACTTTGCAGTCTTAAAAGCGTCATCTGAGCAGTTAGGACTTGCACTAATGACATACAATAAACCATTGATTTTAAATGGTTGATAATAAAAACAACACATTTTTTATGATTTCTCTCATAAAATTCTAAGTAAAAGCTAAACTTGTATTAATATAAGATGTTAGCTTTAAAAGGTGATATCAGAAGCACCAGGAAATATATATATTGATGGTGGCATGCCAACATCTTCTCTGTGGAGCACTTGAAGGGTTTTGCTACAAATTATTTTTGCTGACTATATTAAACACAGTTGGAAGCTACGTGTTTCAAAGCGAGAATCATACCCCTAGACCAACGAGCCATTACATTAGTTGGGTTTTAGGAAAAAAATTGCCAGACTAACGCGCCAGACAGCGTTTGTGTTCTCAAAATAGAAACAAAGTTTTCATTTGAAGTGAGGATTTTAAATTTCCTCAATAGGATCTGTTTTTCCAATATCATTTTTATTGTATGGGTAAATTAACAGTTGAGGTTTATGTACGATGGTGATAAATCATATTGACAGTTGTCAAAGTTGAGTCTGTTTCTGGTCAAATTGCTGGGGAAGACTTAAAATGTCCATTCATTTCTTAATTGTTTATGAGGGCTTTGTTGGTTTAGGAGAAATTTGTGGTTCAAATATATGTTTGAAAAGCACATGAAGGATTTAACTTTCTTTCTCATATTCTGCATGCTATCACCATGTTGAAAATAAAGTAAAGATGTGCAGAGGAGAAATTAATTATAAATAGTCTTGTGCAAAATAATGTTTGGGGAGGTTGGCCTGGTTCCATAACTTGAATCCACAGCCGAGCGTAACGACTGCCTTGAATTTACCTTTACAGTTTTATTCATCGATACATTCAGGCGTGTACTGGAAGGAATTTGATTCAAACCTACCCTCTCCAACACATATTTGCACATGTCTAAGTATGAATAAAAATAGAATTCCGTATGTCAAAACATATATTTTTTCCCCTTTGTTTGTTGTTAACAAAGATTTTGCAGTCTTAAGAAAGACTTTGCAGTCTTAAAAGCGTCATCTGAGCAGTTAGGACTTGCATTAATGACTTACAATAAACCATTGATTTTAAATGGTTGATAATAAAAACAACACATTTTTTATGATTTCTCTCATAAAATTCTAAGTAAAAGCTAAAATTGTATTAATATAAGATGTTAGCTTTGAAAGGTGATATCAGAAGCACCAGGAAATATATATATTGATGGTGGCATGCCAACATCTTCTCTGTGGAGCACTTGAAGGGTTTTGCTACAAATTATTTTTGCTGACTATATTAAACACAGTTGGAAGCTACGTGTTTCAAAGCGAGAATCATACCCCTAGACCAACGAGCCATTACATTAGTTGGGTTTTAGGAAAAAAATTGCCAGACTAACGCGCCAGACAGCGTTTGTGTTCTCAAAATAGAAACAAAGTTTTCGTTTTGAAGTGAGGATTTTAAATTTCCTCAATAGGATCTGTTTTTCCAATATCATTTTCATTGTATGGGTAAATTAACAGTTGAGGTTTATGTACGATGGTGATAAATCATATTGACAGTTGTCAAAGTTGAGTCTGTTTCTGGTCAAATTGCTGGGAGAGACTTAAAATGTCCATTCATTTCTTAATTGTTTATGAGGGCTTTGTTGGTTTAGGAGAAATATGTGGTTCAAATATATGTTGGAAAAGCACATGAAGGATTTAACTTTCTTTCTCATATTCTGCATGCTATCACCATGTTGAAAATAAAGTAAAGATGTGCAGAGGAGAAATTAATTATAAATAGTCTTGTGCAAAATAATGTTTGGGGAGGTTGGCCTGGTTCCATAACTTGAATCCACAGCCGAACGTAATGACTGCCTTGAATTTACCTTTACAGTTTTATTCATCGATACATTCAGGCGTTTACTGGAAGGAATTTGATTCAAACCTACCCTCTCCAACACATATTTGCACATGTCTAAGTATGAATAAAAATAGAATTCCGTATGTCAAAACATATATATTTTTCCCCTTTGTTTGTTGTTAACAAAGATTTTGCAGTCTTAAGAAAGACTTTGCAGTCTTAAAAGCGTCATCTGAGCAGTTAGGACTTGCATTAATGACATGATAAACCATTGATTTTAAATGGTTGATAATGAAAACAACACATTTTTTATGATTTCTCTCATACAATTCTAAGTAAAAGTTCAACTTGAATAAATATAAGATGTTAGCTTTGAAAGGTGATATCAGAAGCACCAGGAAATATATATATTGATGGTGGCATGCCAACATCTTCTCTGTGGAGCACTTGAAGGGTTTTGCTACAAATGATTTTTGCTGACTATATTAAACACAGTTGGAAGCTACGTGTTTCAAAAGAAAAACACCAATTGCTTGGGCTCGTCCGGGATTTGAACCCGAGACCTCTCGCACCCAAAGCGAGAATCATACCCCTAGACCAACGAGCCATTACATTAGTTGGGTTTTAGGAAAAAAATTGCCAGACTAACGCGCCAGACAGCGTTTGTGTTCTCAAAATAGAAGCAAAGTTTTCATTTGAAGTGAGGATTTTAAATTTCCTCAATAGGATCTGTTTTTCCAATATCATTTTTATTGTATGGGTAAATTAACAGTTGAGGTTTATGTACGATGGTGATAAATCATATTGACAGTTGTCAAAGTTGAGTCTGTTTCTGGTCAAATTGCTGGGGAAGACTTAAAATGTCCATTCATTTCTTAATTGTTTATGAGGGCTTTGTTGGTTTAGGAGAAATTTGTGGTTCAAATATATGTTGGAAAAGCACATGAAGGATTTAACTTTCTTTCTCATATTCTGCATGCTATCACCATGTTGAAAATAAAGTAAAGATGTGCAGAGGAGAAATTAATTATAAATAGTCTTGTGCAAAATAATGTTTAGGGAGGTTGGCCTGGTTCCATAACTTGAATCCACAGCCGAACGTAACGACTGCCTTGAATTTACCTTTACAGTTTTATTCATCGATACATTCAGGCGTGTACTGGAAGGAATTTGATTCAAACCTACCCTCTCCAACACATATTTGCACATGTCTAAGTATGAATAAAAATAGAATTCCGTATGTCAAAACATATATTTTTTTCCCCTTTGTTTGTTGTTAACAAAGATTTTGCAGTCTTAAGAAAGACTTTGCAGTCTTAAAAGCGTCATCTGAGCAGTTAGGACTTGCATTAATGACTTACGATAAACCATTGATTTTAAATGGTTGATAATGAAAACAACACATTTTTTATGATTTCTCTCATACAATTCTAAGTAAAAGCTAAAATTGTATTAATATAAGATGTTAGCTTTGAAAGGTGATATCAGAAGCACCAGGAAATATATATATTGATGGTGGCATGCCAACATCTTCTCTGTGGAGCACTTGAAGGGTTTTGCTACAAATGATTTTTGCTGACTATATTAAACACAGTTGGAAGCTACGTGTTTCAAAAGACAAACACCAATTGCTTGGGCTCGTCCGGGATTTGAACCCGGGACCTCTCGCACCCAAAGCGAGAATCATACCCCTAGACCAACGAGCCATTACATTAGTTGGGTTTTAGGAAAAAAATTGCCAGACTAACGCGCCAGACAGCGTTTGTGTTCTCAAAATAGAAACAAAGTTTTCATTTGAAGTGAGGATTTTAAATTTCCTCAATAGGATCTGTTTTTCCAATATCATTTTTATTGTATGGGTAAATTAACAGTTGAGGTTTATGTACGATGGTGATAAATCATATTGACAGTTGTCAAAGTTGAGTCTGTTTCTGGTCAAATTGCTGGGGAAGACTTAAAATGTCCATTCATTTCTTAATTGTTTATGAGGGCTTTGTTGGTTTAGGAGAAATTTGTGGTTCAAATATATGTTGGAAAAGCACATGAAGGATTTAACTTTCTTTCTCATATTCTGCATGCTATCACCATGTTGAAAATAAAGTAAAGATGTGCAGAGGAGAAATTAATTATAAATAGTCTTGTGCAAAATAATGTTTAGGGAGGTTGGCCTGGTTCCATAACTTGAATCCACAGCCGAACGTAACGACTGCCTTGAATTTACCTTTACAGTTTTATTCATCGATACATTCAGGCGTGTACTGGAAGGAATTTGATTCAAACCTACCCTCTCCAACACATATTTGCACATGTCTAAGTATGAATAAAAATAGAATTCCGTATGTCAAAACATATATTTTTTTCCCCTTTGTTTGTTGTTAACAAAGATTTTGCAGTCTTAAGAAAGACTTTGCAGTCTTAAAAGCGTCATCTGAGCAGTTAGGACTTGCACTAATGACATACAATAAACCATTGATTTTAAATGGTTGATAATAAAAACAACACATTTTTTATGATTTCTCTCATAAAATTCTAAGTAAAAGCTAAACTTGTATTAATATAAGATGTTAGCTTTAAAAGGTGATATCAGAAGCACCAGGAAATATATATATTGATGGTGGCATGCCAACATCTTCTCTGTGGAGCACTTGAAGGGTTTTGCTACAAATTATTTTTGCTGACTATATTAAACACAGTTGGAAGCTACGTGTTTCAAAGCGAGAATCATACCCCTAGACCAACGAGCCATTACATTAGTTGGGTTTTAGGAAAAAAATTGCCAGACTAACGCGCCAGACAGCGTTTGTGTTCTCAAAATAGAAACAAAGTTTTCATTTGAAGTGAGGATTTTAAATTTCCTCAATAGGATCTGTTTTTCCAATATCATTTTTATTGTATGGGTAAATTAACAGTTGAGGTTTATGTACGATGGTGATAAATCATATTGACAGTTGTCAAAGTTGAGTCTGTTTCTGGTCAAATTGCTGGGGAAGACTTAAAATGTCCATTCATTTCTTAATTGTTTATGAGGGCTTTGTTGGTTTAGGAGAAATTTGTGGTTCAAATATATGTTGGAAAAGCACATGAAGGATTTAACTTTCTTTCTCATATTCTGCATGCTATCACCATGTTGAAAATAAAGTAAAGATGTGCAGAGGAGAAATTAATTATAAATAGTCTTGTGCAAAATAATGTTTGGGGAGGTTGGCCTGGTTCCATAACTTGAATCCACAGCCGAACGTAACGACTGCCTTGAATTTACCTTTACAGTTTTATTCATCGATACATTCAGGCGTGTACTGGAAGGAATTTGATTCAAACCTACCCTCTCCAACACATATTTGCACATGTCTAAGTATGAATAAAAATAGAATTCCGTATGTCAAAACATATATTTTTTTCCCCTTTGTTTGTTGTTAACAAAGATTTTGCAGTCTTAAGAAAGACTTTGCAGTCTTAAAAGCGTCATCTGAGCAGTTAGGACTTGCACTAATGACATACAATAAACCATTGATTTTAAATGGTTGATAATAAAAACAACACATTTTTTATGATTTCTCTCATAAAATTCTAAGTAAAAGCTAAACTTGTATTAATATAAGATGTTAGCTTTAAAAGGTGATATCAGAAGCACCAGGAAATATATATATTGATGGTGGCATGCCAACATCTTCTCTGTGGAGCACTTGAAGGGTTTTGCTACAAATTATTTTTGCTGACTATATTAAACACAGTTGGAAGCTACGTGTTTCAAAGCGAGAATCATACCCCTAGACCAACGAGCCATTACATTAGTTGGGTTTTAGGAAAAAAATTGCCAGACTAACGCGCCAGACAGCGTTTGTGTTCTCAAAATAGAAACAAAGTTTTCATTTGAAGTGAGGATTTTAAATTTCCTCAATAGGATCTGTTTTTCCAATATCATTTTTATTGTATGGGTAAATTAACAGTTGAGGTTTATGTACGATGGTGATAAATCATATTGACAGTTGTCAAAGTTGAGTCTGTTTCTGGTCAAATTGCTGGGGAAGACTTAAAATGTCCATTCATTTCTTAATTGTTTATGAGGGCTTTGTTGGTTTAGGAGAAATTTGTGGTTCAAATATATGTTGGAAAAGCACATGAAGGATTTAACTTTCTTTCTCATATTCTGCATGCTATCACCATGTTGAAAATAAAGTAAAGATGTGCAGAGGAGAAATTAATTATAAATAGTCTTGTGCAAAATAATGTTTGGGGAGGTTGGCCTGGTTCCATAACTTGAATCCACAGCCGAGCGTAACGACTGCCTTGAATTTACCTTTACAGTTTTATTCATCGATACATTCAGGCGTGTACTGGAAGGAATTTGATTCAAACCTACCCTCTCCAACACATATTTGCACATGTCTAAGTATGAATAAAAATAGAATTCCGTATGTCAAAACATATATTTTTTTCCCCTTTGTTTGTTGTTAACAAAGATTTTGCAGTCTTAAGAAAGACTTTGCAGTCTTAAAAGCGTCATCTGAGCAGTTAGGACTTGCATTAATGACTTACAATAAACCATTGATTTTAAATGGTTGATAATAAAAACAACACATTTTTTATGATTTCTCTCATAAAATTCTAAGTAAAAGCTAAAATTGTATTAATATAAGATGTTAGCTTTGAAAGGTGATATCAGAAGCACCAGGAAATATATATATTGATGGTGGCATGCCAACATCTTCTCTGTGGAGCACTTGAAGGGTTTTGCTACAAATTATTTTTGCTGACTATATTAAACACAGTTGGAAGCTACGTGTTTCAAAGCGAGAATCATACCCCTAGACCAACGAGCCATTTCATTAGTTGGGTTTTAGGAAAAAAATTGCCAGACTAACGCGCCAGACAGCGTTTGTGTTCTCAAAATAGAAACAAAGTTTTCGTTTTGAAGTGAGGATTTTAAATTTCCTCAATAGGATCTGTTTTTCCAATATCATTTTCATTGTATGGGTAAATTAACAGTTGAGGTTTATGTACGATGGTGATAAATCATATTGACAGTTGTCAAAGTTGAGTCTGTTTCTGGTCAAATTGCTGGGAGAGACTTAAAATGTCCATTCATTTCTTAATTGTTTATGAGGGCTTTGTTGGTTTAGGAGAAATATGTGGTTCAAATATATGTTGGAAAAGCACATGAAGGATTTAACTTTCTTTCTCATATTCTGCATGCTATCACCATGTTGAAAATAAAGTAAAGATGTGCAGAGGAGAAATTAATTATAAATAGTCTTGTGCAAAATAATGTTTGGGGAGGTTGGCCTGGTTCCATAACTTGAATCCACAGCCGAACGTAATGACTGCCTTGAATTTACCTTTACAGTTTTATTCATCGATACATTCAGGCGTTTACTGGAAGGAATTTGATTCAAACCTACCCTCTCCAACACATATTTGCACATGTCTAAGTATGAATAAAAATAGAATTCCGTATGTCAAAACATATATATTTTTCCCCTTTGTTTGTTGTTAACAAAGATTTTGCAGTCTTAAGAAAGACTTTGCAGTCTTAAAAGCGTCATCTGAGCAGTTAGGACTTGCATTAATGACATGATAAACCATTGATTTTAAATGGTTGATAATGAAAACAACACATTTTTTATGATTTCTCTCATACAATTCTAAGTAAAAGTTCAACTTGAATAAATATAAGATGTTAGCTTTGAAAGGTGATATCAGAAGCACCAGGAAATATATATATTGATGGTGGCATGCCAACATCTTCTCTGTGGAGCACTTGAAGGGTTTTGCTACAAATGATTTTTGCTGACTATATTAAACACAGTTGGAAGCTACGTGTTTCAAAAGAAAAACACCAATTGCTTGGGCTCGTCCGGGATTTGAACCCGAGACCTCTCGCACCCAAAGCGAGAATCATACCCCTAGACCAACGAGCCATTACATTAGTTGGGTTTTAGGAAAAAAATTGCCAGACTAACGCGCCAGACAGCGTTTGTGTTCTCAAAATAGAAGCAAAGTTTTCATTTGAAGTGAGGATTTTAAATTTCCTCAATAGGATCTGTTTTTCCAATATCATTTTTATTGTATGGGTAAATTAACAGTTGAGGTTTATGTACGATGGTGATAAATCATATTGACAGTTGTCAAAGTTGAGTCTGTTTCTGGTCAAATTGCTGGGGAAGACTTAAAATGTCCATTCATTTCTTAATTGTTTATGAGGGCTTTGTTGGTTTAGGAGAAATTTGTGGTTCAAATATATGTTGGAAAAGCACATGAAGGATTTAACTTTCTTTCTCATATTCTGCATGCTATCACCATGTTGAAAATAAAGTAAAGATGTGCAGAGGAGAAATTAATTATAAATAGTCTTGTGCAAAATAATGTTTGGGGAGGTTGGCCTGGTTCCATAACTTGAATCCACAGCCGAACGTAACGACTGCCTTGAATTTACCTTTACAGTTTTATTCATCGATACATTCAGGCGTGTACTGGAAGGAATTTGATTCAAACCTACCCTCTCCAACACATATTTGCACATGTCTAAGTATGAATAAAAATAGAATTCCGTATGTCAAAACATATATATTTTTCCCCTTTGTTTGTTGTTAACAAAGATTTTGCAGTCTTAAGAAAGACTTTGCAGTCTTAAAAGCGTCATCTGAGCAGTTAGGACTTGCATTAATGACTTACGATAAACCATTGATTTTAAATGGTTGATAATGAAAACAACACATTTTTTATGATTTCTCTCATACAATTCTAAGTAAAAGCTAAACTTGTATAAATATAAGATGTTAGCTTTGAAAGGTGATATCAGAAGCACCAGGAAATATATATATTGATGGTGGCATGCCAACATCTTCTCTGTGGAGCACTTGAAGGGTTTTGCTACAAATGATTTTTGCTGACTATATTAAACACAGTTGGAAGCTACGTGTTTCAAAAGAAAAACACCAATTGCTTGGGCTCGTCCGGGATTTGAACCCGGGACCTCTCGCACCCAAAGCGAGAATCATACCCCTAGACCAACGAGCCATTACATTAGTTGGGTTTTAGGAAAAAAATTGCCAGACTAACGCGCCAGACAGCGTTTGTGTTCTCAAAATAGAAACAAAGTTTTCGTTTTGAAGTGAGGATTTTAAATTTCCTCAATAGGATCTGTTTTTCCAATATCATTTTCATTGTATGGGTAATTTAACAGTTGAGGTTTATGTACGATGGTGATAAATCATATTGACAGTTGTCAAAGTTGAGTCTGTTTCTGGTCAAATTGCTGGGGAAGACTTAAAATGTCCATTCATTTCTTAATTGTTTATGAGGGCTTTGTTGGTTTAGGAGAAATTTGTGGTTCAAATATATGTTGGAAAAGCACATGAAGGATTTAACTTTCTTTCTCATATTCTGCATGCTATCACCATGTTGAAAATAAAGTAAAGATGTGCAGAGGAGAAATTAATTATAAATAGTCTTGTGCAAAATAATGTTTGGGGAGGTAGGCCTGGTTCCATAACTTGAATCCACAGCCGAACGTAACGACTGCCTTGAATTTACCTTTACAGTTTTATTCATCGATACATTCAGGCGTGTACTGGAAGGAATTTGATTCAAACCTACCCTCTCCAACACATATTTGCACATGTCTAAGTATGAATAAAAATAGAATTCCGTATGTCAAAACATATATTTTTTCCCCCTTTGTTTGTTGTTAACAAAGATTTTGCAGTCTTAAGAAAGACTTTGCATTCTTAAAAGCGTCATCTGAGCAGTTAGGACTTGCATTAATGACTTACGATAAACCATTGATTTTAAATGGTTGATAATGAAAACAACACATTTTTTATGATTTCTCTCATACAATTCTAAGTAAAAGCTAAACTTGTATTAATATAAGATGTTAGCTTTGAAAGGTGATATCAGAAGCACCAGGAAATATATATATTGATGGTGGCATGCCAACATCTTCTCTGTGGAGCACTTGAAGGGTTTTGCTACAAATGATTTTTGCTGACTATATTAAACACAGTTGGAAGCTACGTGTTTCAAAAGAAAAACACCAATTGCTTGGGCTCGTCCGGGATTTGAACCCGAGACCTCTAGCACCCAAAGCGAGAATCATACCCCTAGACCAACGAGCCATTACATTAGTTGGGTTTTAGGAAAAAAATTGCCAGACTAACGCGCCAGACAGCGTTTGTGTTCTCAAAATAGAAACAAAGTTTTCGTTTTGAAGTGAGGATTTTAAAATTCCTCAATAGGATCTGTTTTTCCAATATCATTTTCATTGTATGGGTGAATTAACAGTTGAGGTTTATGTACGATGGTGATAAATCATATTGACAGTTGTCAAAGTTGAGTCTGTTTCTGGTCAAATTGCTGGGGAAGACTTAAAATGTCCATTCATTTCTTAATTGTTTATGAGGGCTTTGTTGGTTTAGGAGAAATTTGTGGTTCAAATATATGTTGGAAAAGCACATGAAGGATTTAACTTTCTTTCTCATATTCTGCATGCTATCACCATGTTGAAAATAAAGTAAAGATGTGCAGAGGAGAAATTAATTATAAATAGTCTTGTGCAAAATAATGTTTGGGGAGGTTGGCCTGGTTCCATAACTTGAATCCACAGCCGAACGTAACGACTGCCTTGAATTTACCTTTACAGTTTTATTCATCGATACATTCAGGCGTGTACTGGAAGGAATTTGATTCAAACCTACCCTCTCCAACACATATTTGCACATGTCTAAGTATGAATAAAAATAGAATTCCGTATGTCAAAACATATATTTTTTCCACCTTTGTTTGTTGTTAACAAAGATTTTGCAGTCTTAAGAAAGACTTTGCAGTCTTAAAAGCGTCATCTGAGCAGTTAGGACTTGCATTAATGACTTACGATAAACCATTGATTTTAAATGGTTGATAATGAAAACAACACATTTTTTATGATTTCTCTCATACAATTCTAAGTAAAAGCTAAACTTGTATTAATATAAGATGTTAGCTTTGAAAGGTGATATCAGAAGCACCAGGAAATATATATATTGATGGTGGCATGCCAACATCTTCTCTGTGGAGCACTTGAAGGGTTTTGCTACAAATGATTTTTGCTGACTATATTAAACACAGTTGGAAGCTACGTGTTTCAAAAGAAAAAACACCAAATGCTTGGGCTCGTCGGGGATTTGAACCCGGGACCTCTCGCACCCAAAGCGAGAATCATACCCCTAGACCAACGAGCCATTACATTAGTTGGGTTTTAGGAAAAAAATTGCCAGACTAACGCGCCAGACAGCGTTTGTGTTCTCAAAATAGAAACAAAGTTTTCGTTTTGAAGTGAGGATTTTAAAATTCCTCAATAGGATCTGTTTTTCCAATATCATTTTCATTGTATGGGTGAATTAACAGTTGAGGTTTATGTACGATGGTGATAAATCATATTGACAGTTGTCAAAGTTGAGTCTGTTTCTGGTCAAATTGCTGGGGAAGACTTAAAATGTCCATTCATTTCTTAATTGTTTATGAGGGCTTTGTTGGTTTAGGAGAAATTTGTGGTTCAAATATATGTTGGAAAAGCACATGAAGGATTTAACTTTCTTTCTCATATTCTGCATGCTATCACCATGTTGAAAATAAAGTAAAGATGTGCAGAGGAGAAATTAATTATAAATAGTCTTGTGCAAAATAATGTTTGGGGAGGTTGGCCTGGTTCCATAACTTGAATCCACAGCCGAACGTAACGACTGCCTTGAATTTACCTTTACAGTTTTATTCATCGATACATTCAGGCGTGTACTGGAAGGAATTTGATTCAAACCTACCCTCTCCAACACATATTTGCACATGTCTAAGTATGAATAAAAATAGAATTCCGTATGTCAAAACATATATTTTTTCCTCCTTTGTTTGTTGTTAAAAAAGATTTTGCAGTCTTAAGAAAGACTTTGCATTCTTAAAAGCGTCATCTGAGCAGTTAGGACTTGCATTAATGACTTACGATAAACCATTGATTTTAAATGGTTGATAATGAAAACAACACATTTTTTATGATTTCTCTCATACAATTCTAAGTAAAAGCTAAACTTGTATTAATATAAGATGTTAGCTTTGAAAGGTGATATCAGAAGCACCAGGAAATATATATATTGATGGTGGCATGCCAACATCTTCTCTGTGGAGCACTTGAAGGGTTTTGCTACAAATGATTTTTGCTGACTATATTAAACACAATTGGAAGCTACGTGTTTCAAAAGAAAAACACCAATTGCTTGGGCTCGTCCAGGATTTGAACCCGGGACCTCTCGCACCCAAAGCGAGAATCATACCCCTAGACCAACGAGCCATTACATTAGTTGGGTTTTAGGAAAAAAATTGCCAGACTAACGCGCCAGACAGCGTTTGTGTTCTCAAAATAGAAACAAAGTTTTCATTTGAAGTGAGGATTTTAAATTTCCTCAATAGGATCTGTTTTTCCAATATCATTTTTATTGTATGGGTAAATTAACAGTTGAGGTTTATGTACGATGGTGATAAATCATATTGACAGTTGTCAAAGTTGAGTCTGTTTCTGGTCAAATTGCTGGGGAAGACTTAAAATGTCCATTCATTTCTTAATTGTTTATGAGGGCTTTGTTGGTTTAGGAGAAATTTGTGGTTCAAATATATGTTGGAAAAGCACATGAAGGATTTAACTTTCTTTCTCATATTCTGCATGCTATCACCATGTTGAAAATAAAGTAAAGATGTGCAGAGGAGAAATTAATTATAAATAGTCTTGTGCAAAATAATGTTTGGGGAGGTTGGCCTGGTTCCATAACTTGAATCCACAGCCGAGCGTAACGACTGCCTTGAATTTACCTTTACAGTTTTATTCATCGATACATTCAGGCGTGTACTGGAAGGAATTTGATTCAAACCTACCCTCTCCAACACATATTTGCACATGTCTAAGTATGAATAAAAATAGAATTCCGTATGTCAAAACATATATTTTTTTCCCCTTTGTTTGTTGTTAACAAAGATTTTGCAGTCTTAAGAAAGACTTTGCAGTCTTAAAAGCGTCATCTGAGCAGTTAGGACTTGCATTAATGACTTACAATAAACCATTGATTTTAAATGGTTGATAATAAAAACAACACATTTTTTATGATTTCTCTCATAAAATTCTAAGTAAAAGCTAAAATTGTATTAATATAAGATGTTAGCTTTGAAAGGTGATATCAGAAGCACCAGGAAATATATATATTGATGGTGGCATGCCAACATCTTCTCTGTGGAGCACTTGAAGGGTTTTGCTACAAATTATTTTTGCTGACTATATTAAACACAGTTGGAAGCTACGTGTTTCAAAGCGAGAATCATACCCCTAGACCAACGAGCCATTACATTAGTTGGGTTTTAGGAAAAAAATTGCCAGACTAACGCGCCAGACAGCGTTTGTGTTCTCAAAATAGAAACAAAGTTTTCGTTTTGAAGTGAGGATTTTAAATTTCCTCAATAGGATCTGTTTTTCCAATATCATTTTCATTGTATGGGTAAATTAACAGTTGAGGTTTATGTACGATGGTGATAAATCATATTGACAGTTGTCAAAGTTGAGTCTGTTTCTGGTCAAATTGCTGGGAGAGACTTAAAATGTCCATTCATTTCTTAATTGTTTATGAGGGCTTTGTTGGTTTAGGAGAAATATGTGGTTCAAATATATGTTGGAAAAGCACATGAAGGATTTAACTTTCTTTCTCATATTCTGCATGCTATCACCATGTTGAAAATAAAGTAAAGATGTGCAGAGGAGAAATTAATTATAAATAGTCTTGTGCAAAATAATGTTTGGGGAGGTTGGCCTGGTTCCATAACTTGAATCCACAGCCGAACGTAATGACTGCCTTGAATTTACCTTTACAGTTTTATTCATCGATACATTCAGGCGTTTACTGGAAGGAATTTGATTCAAACCTACCCTCTCCAACACATATTTGCACATGTCTAAGTATGAATAAAAATAGAATTCCGTATGTCAAAACATATATATTTTTCCCCTTTGTTTGTTGTTAACAAAGATTTTGCAGTCTTAAGAAAGACTTTGCAGTCTTAAAAGCGTCATCTGAGCAGTTAGGACTTGCATTAATGACTTACGATAAACCATTGATTTTAAATGGTTGATAATGAAAACAACACATTTTTTATGATTTCTCTCATACAATTCTAAGTAAAAGCTAAACTTGTATTAATATAAGATGTTAGCTTTGAAAGGTGATATCAGAAGCACCAGGAAATATATATATTGATGGTGGCATGCCAACATCTTCTCTGTGGAGCACTTGAAGGGTTTTGCTACAAATGATTTTTGCTGACTATATTAAACACAGTTGGAAGCTACGTGTTTCAAAAGAAAAACACCAATTGCTTGGGCTCGTCCGGGATTTGAACCCGAGACCTCTAGCACCCAAAGCGAGAATCATACCCCTAGACCAACGAGCCATTACATTAGTTGGGTTTTAGGAAAAAAATTGCCAGACTAACGCGCCAGACAGCGTTTGTGTTCTCAAAATAGAAACAAAGTTTTCGTTTTGAAGTGAGGATTTTAAAATTCCTCAATAGGATCTGTTTTTCCAATATCATTTTCATTGTATGGGTGAATTAACAGTTGAGGTTTATGTACGATGGTGATAAATCATATTGACAGTTGTCAAAGTTGAGTCTGTTTCTGGTCAAATTGCTGGGGAAGACTTAAAATGTCCATTCATTTCTTAATTGTTTATGAGGGCTTTGTTGGTTTAGGAGAAATTTGTGGTTCAAATATATGTTGGAAAAGCACATGAAGGATTTAACTTTCTTTCTCATATTCTGCATGCTATCACCATGTTGAAAATAAAGTAAAGATGTGCAGAGGAGAAATTAATTATAAATAGTCTTGTGCAAAATAATGTTTGGGGAGGTTGGCCTGGTTCCATAACTTGAATCCACAGCCGAACGTAACGACTGCCTTGAATTTACCTTTACAGTTTTATTCATCGATACATTCAGGCGTGTACTGGAAGGAATTTGATTCAAACCTACCCTCTCGAACACATATTTGCACATGTCTAAGTATGAATAAAAATAGAATTCCGTATGTCAAAACATATATTTTTTCCTCCTTTGTTTGTTGTTAACAAAGATTTTGCAGTCTTAAGAAAGACTTTGCATTCTTAAAAGCGTCATCTGAGCAGTTAGGACTTGCATTAATGACTTACGATAAACCATTGATTTTAAATGGTTGATAATGAAAACAACACATTTTTTATGATTTCTCTCATACAATTCTAAGTAAAAGCTAAACTTGTATTAATATAAGATGTTAGCTTTGAAAGGTGATATCAGAAGCACCAGGAAATATATATATTGATGGTGGCATGCCAACATCTTCTCTGTGGAGCACTTGAAGGGTTTTGCTACAAATGATTTTTGCTGACTATATTAAACACAGTTGGAAGCTACGTGTTTCAAAAGAAAAACACCAATTGCTTGGGCTCGTCCGGGATTTGAACCCGGGACCTCTCGCACCCAAAGCGAGAATCATACCCCTAGACCAACGAGCCATTACATTAGTTTGGTTTTAGGAAAAAAATTGCCAGACTAACGCGCCAGACAGCGTTTGTGTTCTCAAAATAGAAACAAAGTTTTCGTTTTGAAGTGAGGATTTTAAATTTCCTCAATAGGATCTGTTTTTCCAATATCATTTTCATTGTATGGGTAATTTAACAGTTGAGGTTTATGTACGATGGTGATAAATCATATTGACAGTTGTCAAAGTTGAGTCTGTTTCTGGTCAAATTGCTGGGGAAGACTTAAAATGTCCATTCATTTCTTAATTGTTTATGAGGGCTTTGTTGGTTTAGGAGAAATTTGTGGTTCAAATATATGTTGGAAAAGCACATGAAGGATTTAACTTTCTTTCTCATATTCTGCATGCTATCACCATGTTGAAAATAAAGTAAAGATGTGCAGAGGAGAAATTAATTATAAATAGTCTTGTGCAAAATAATGTTTGGGGAGGTTGGCCTGGTTCCATAACTTGAATCCACAGCCGAACGTAACGACTGCCTTGAATTTACCTTTACAGTTTTATTCATCGATACATTCAGGCGTGTACTGGAAGGAATTTGATTCAAACCTACCCTCTCCAACACATATTTGCACATGTCTAAGTATGAATAAAAATAGAATTCCGTATGTCAAAACATATATTTTTTCCACCTTTGTTTGTTGTTAACAAAGATTTTGCAGTCTTAAGAAAGACTTTGCAGTCTTAAAAGCGTCATCTGAGCAGTTAGGACTTGCATTAATGACTTACGATAAACCATTGATTTTAAATGGTTGATAATGAAAACAACACATTTTTTATGATTTCTCTCATACAATTCTAAGTAAAAGCTAAACTTGTATTAATATAAGATGTTAGCTTTGAAAGGTGATATCAGAAGCACCAGGAAATATATATATTGATGGTGGCATGCCAACATCTTCTCTGTGGAGCACTTGAAGGGTTTTGCTACAAATGATTTTTGCTGACTATATTAAACACAGTTGGAAGCTACGTGTTTCAAAAGAAAAAACACCAAATGCTTGGGCTCGTCGGGGATTTGAACCCGGGACCTCTCGCACCCAAAGCGAGAATCATACCCCTAGACCAACGAGCCATTACATTAGTTGGGTTTTAGGAAAAAAATTGCCAGACTAACGCGCCAGACAGCATTTGTGTTCTCAAAATAGAAACAAAGTTTTCGTTTTGAAGTGAGGATTTTAAAATTCCTCAATAGGATCTGTTTTTCCAATATCATTTTCATTGTATGGGTGAATTAACAGTTGAGGTTTATGTACGATGGTGATAAATCATATTGACAGTTGTCAAAGTTGAGTCTGTTTCTGGTCAAATTGCTGGGGAAGACTTAAAATGTCCATTCATTTCTTAATTGTTTATGAGGGCTTTGTTGGTTTAGGAGAAATTTGTGGTTCAAATATATGTTGGAAAAGCACATGAAGGATTTAACTTTCTTTCTCATATTCTGCATGCTATCACCATGTTGAAAATAAAGTAAAGATGTGCAGAGGAGAAATTAATTATAAATAGTCTTGTGCAAAATAATGTTTGGGGAGGTTGGCCTGGTTCCATAACTTGAATCCACAGCCGAACGTAACGACTGCCTTGAATTTACCTTTACAGTTTTATTCATCGATACATTCAGGCGTGTACTGGAAGGAATTTGATTCAAACCTACCCTCTCCAACACATATTTGCACATGTCTAAGTATGAATAAAAATAGAATTCCGTATGTCAAAACATATATTTTTTCCTCCTTTGTTTGTTGTTAAAAAAGATTTTGCAGTCTTAAGAAAGACTTTGCATTCTTAAAAGCGTCATCTGAGCAGTTAGGACTTGCATTAATGACTTACGATAAACCATTGATTTTAAATGGTTGATAATGAAAACAACACATTTTTTTATGATTTCTCTCATACAATTCTAAGTAAAAGCTAAACTTGTATTAATATAAGATGTTAGCTTTGAAAGGTGATATCAGAAGCACCAGGAAATATATATATTGATGGTGCCATGCCAACATCTTCTCTGTGGAGCACTTGAAGGGTTTTGCTACAAATGATTTTTGCTGACTATATTAAACACAGTTGGAAGCTACGTGTTTCAAAAGAAAAACACCAATTGCTTGGGCTCGTCCGGGATTTGAACCCGGGACCTCTCGCACCCAAAGCGAGAATCATACCCCTAGACCAACGAGCCATTACGCTAGTTTGGTTTTAGGAAAAAAATTGCCAGACTAACGCGCCAGACAGCGTTTGTGTTCTCAAAATAGAAACAAAGTTTTCGTTTTGAAGTGAGGATTTTAAATTTCCTCAATAGGATCTGTTTTTCCAATATCATTTTCATTGTATGGGTAATTTAACAGTTGAGGTTTATGTACGATGGTGATAAATCATATTGACAGTTGTCAAAGTTGAGTCTGTTTCTGGTCAAATTGCTGGGGAAGACTTAAAATGTCCATTCATTTCTTAATTGTTTATGAGGGCTTTGTTGGTTTAGGAGAAATTTGTGGTTCAAATATATGTTGGAAAAGCACATGAAGGATTTAACTTTCTTTCTCATATTCTGCATGCTATCACCATGTTGAAAATAAAGTAAAGATGTGCAGAGGAGAAATTAATTATAAATAGTCTTGTGCAAAATAATGTTTGGGGAGGTAGGCCTGGTTCCATAACTTGAATCCACAGCCGAACGTAACGACTGCCTTGAATTTACCTTTACAGTTTTATTCATCGATACATTCAGGCGTGTACTGGAAGGAATTTGATTCAAACCTACCCTCTCCAACACATATTTGCACATGTCTAAGTATGAATAAAAATAGAATTCCGTATGTCAAAACATATATTTTTTCCCCCTTTGTTTGTTGTTAACAAAGATTTTGCAGTCTTAAGAAAGACTTTGCATTCTTAAAAGCGTCATCTGAGCAGTTAGGACTTGCATTAATGACTTACGATAAACCATTGATTTTAAATGGTTGATAATGAAAACAACACATTTTTTATGATTTCTCTCATACAATTCTAAGTAAAAGCTAAACTTGTATTAATATAAGATGTTAGCTTTGAAAGGTGATATCAGAAGCACCAGGAAATATATATATTGATGGTGGCATGCCAACATCTTCTCTGTGGAGCACTTGAAGGGTTTTGCTACAAATGATTTTTGCTGACTATATTAAACACAGTTGGAAGCTACGTGTTTCAAAAGAAAAACACCAATTGCTTGGGCTCGTCCGGGATTTGAACCCGAGACCTCTAGCACCCAAAGCGAGAATCATACCCCTAGACCAACGAGCCATTACATTAGTTGGGTTTTAGGAAAAAAATTGCCAGACTAACGCGCCAGACAGCGTTTGTGTTCTCAAAATAGAAACAAAGTTTTCGTTTTGAAGTGAGGATTTTAAAATTCCTCAATAGGATCTGTTTTTCCAATATCATTTTCATTGTATGGGTGAATTAACAGTTGAGGTTTATGTACGATGGTGATAAATCATATTGACAGTTGTCAAAGTTGAGTCTGTTTCTGGTCAAATTGCTAGGGAAGACTTAAAATGTCCATTCATTTCTTAATTGTTTATGAGGGCTTTGTTGGTTTAGGAGAAATTTGTGGTTCAAATATATGTTGGAAAAGCACATGAAGGATTTAACTTTCTTTCTCATATTCTGCATGCTATCACCATGTTGAAAATAAAGTAAAGATGTGCAGAGGAGAAATTAATTATAAATAGTCTTGTGCAAAATAATGTTTGGGGAGGTTGGCCTGGTTCCATAACTTGAATCCACAGCCGGACGTAACGACTGCCTTGAATTTACCTTTACAGTTTTATTCATCGATACATTCAGGCGTGTACTGGAAGGAATTTGATTCAAACCTACCCTCTCCAACACATATTTGCACATGTCTAAGTATGAATAAAAATAGAATTCCGTATGTCAAAACATATATTTTTTCCACCTTTGTTTGTTGTTAACAAAGATTTTGCAGTCTTAAGAAAGACTTTGCATTCTTAAAAGCGTCATCTGAGCAGTTAGGACTTGCATTAATGACTTACGATAAACCATTGATTTTAAATGGTTGATAATGAAAACAACACATTTTTTATGATTTCTCTCATACAATTCTAAGTAAAAGCTAAACTTGTATTAATATAAGATGTTAGCTTTGAAAGGTGATATCAGAAGCACCAGGAAATATATATATTGATGGTGGCATGCCAACATCTTCTCTGTGGAGCACTTGAAGGGTTTTGCTACAAATGATTTTTGCTGACTATATTAAACACAGTTGGAAGCTACGTGTTTCAAAAGAAAAACACCAATTGCTTGGGCTCGTCCGGGATTTGAACCCGGGACCTCTCGCACCCAAAGCGAGAATCATACCCCTAGACCAACGAGCCATTACGTTAGTTTGGTTTTAGGAAAAAAATTGCCAGACTAACGCGCCAGACAGCGTTTGTGTTCTCAAAATAGAAACAAAGTTTTCGTTTTGAAGTGAGGATTTTAAATTTCCTCAATAGGATCTGTTTTTCCAATATCATTTTCATTGTATGGGTAATTTAACAGTTGAGGTTTATGTACGATGGTGATAAATCATATTGACAGTTGTCAAAGTTGAGTCTGTTTCTGGTCAAATTGCTGGGGAAGACTTAAAATGTCCATTCATTTCTTAATTGTTTATGAGGGCTTTGTTGGTTTAGGAGAAATTTGTGGTTCAAATATATGTTGGAAAAGCACATGAAGGATTTAACTTTCTTTCTCATATTCTGCATGCTATCACCATGTTGAAAATAAAGTAAAGATGTGCAGAGGAGAAATTAATTATAAATAGTCTTGTGCAAAATAATGTTTGGGGAGGTAGGCCTGGTTCCATAACTTGAATCCACAGCCGAACGTAACGACTGCCTTGAATTTACCTTTACAGTTTTATTCATCGATACATTCAGGCGTGTACTGGAAGGAATTTGATTCAAACCTACCCTCTCCAACACATATTTGCACATGTCTAAGTATGAATAAAAATAGAATTCCGTATGTCAAAACATATATTTTTTCCCCCTTTGTTTGTTGTTAACAAAGATTTTGCAGTCTTAAGAAAGACTTTGCATTCTTAAAAGCGTCATCTGAGCAGTTAGGACTTGCATTAATGACTTACGATAAACCATTGATTTTAAATGGTTGATAATGAAAACAACACATTTTTTATGATTTCTCTCATACAATTCTAAGTAAAAGCTAAACTTGTATTAATATAAGATGTTAGCTTTGAAAGGTGATATCAGAAGCACCAGGAAATATATATATTGATGGTGGCATGCCAACATCTTCTCTGTGGAGCACTTGAAGGGTTTTGCTACAAATGATTTTTGCTGACTATATTAAACACAGTTGGAAGCTACGTGTTTCAAAAGAAAAACACCAATTGCTTGGGCTCGTCCGGGATTTGAACCCGAGACCTCTAGCACCCAAAGCGAGAATCATACCCCTAGACCAACGAGCCATTACAT
Organism: Pelobates fuscus; assembly: GCF_036172605.1. Classification (NCBI taxonomy): domain Eukaryota; kingdom Metazoa; phylum Chordata; class Amphibia; order Anura; family Pelobatidae; genus Pelobates; species Pelobates fuscus. The sequence continues at coordinate 8,267,379 of NC_086322.1, read as the reverse complement.
TAGTTGGGTTTTAGGAAAAAAATTGCCAGACTAACGCGCCAGACAGCGTTTGTGTTCTCAAAATAGAAACAAAGTTTTCGTTTTGAAGTGAGGATTTTAAAATTCCTCAATAGGATCTGTTTTTCCAATATCATTTTCATTGTATGGGTGAATTAACAGTTGAGGTTTATGTACGATGGTGATAAATCATATTGACAGTTGTCAAAGTTGAGTCTGTTTCTGGTCAAATTGCTAGGGAAGACTTAAAATGTCCATTCATTTCTTAATTGTTTATGAGGGCTTTGTTGGTTTAGGAGAAATTTGTGGTTCAAATATATGTTGGAAAAGCACATGAAGGATTTAACTTTCTTTCTCATATTCTGCATGCTATCACCATGTTGAAAATAAAGTAAAGATGTGCAGAGGAGAAATTAATTATAAATAGTCTTGTGCAAAATAATGTTTGGGGAGGTTGGCCTGGTTCCATAACTTGAATCCACAGCCGGACGTAACGACTGCCTTGAATTTACCTTTACAGTTTTATTCATCGATACATTCAGGCGTGTACTGGAAGGAATTTGATTCAAACCTACCCTCTCCAACACATATTTGCACATGTCTAAGTATGAATAAAAATAGAATTCCGTATGTCAAAACATATATTTTTTCCACCTTTGTTTGTTGTTAACAAAGATTTTGCAGTCTTAAGAAAGACTTTGCATTCTTAAAAGCGTCATCTGAGCAGTTAGGACTTGCATTAATGACTTACGATAAACCATTGATTTTAAATGGTTGATAATGAAAACAACACATTTTTTATGATTTCTCTCATACAATTCTAAGTAAAAGCTAAACTTGTATTAATATAAGATGTTAGCTTTGAAAGGTGATATCAGAAGCACCAGGAAATATATATATTGATGGTGGCATGCCAACATCTTCTCTGTGGAGCACTTGAAGGGTTTTGCTACAAATGATTTTTGCTGACTATATTAAACACAGTTGGAAGCTACGTGTTTCAAAAGAAAAAACACCAAATGCTTGGGCTCGTCGGGGATTTGAACCCGGGACCTCTCGCACCCAAAGCGAGAATCATACCCCTAGACCAACGAGCCATTACATTAGTTGGGTTTTAGGAAAAAAATTGCCAGACTAACGCGCCAGACAGCGTTTGTGTTCTCAAAATAGAAACAAAGTTTTCGTTTTGAAGTGAGGATTTTAAAATTCCTCAATAGGATCTGTTTTTCCAATATCATTTTCATTGTATGGGTGAATTAACAGTTGAGGTTTATGTACGATGGTGATAAATCATATTGACAGTTGTCAAAGTTGAGTCTGTTTCTGGTCAAATTGCTGGGGAAGACTTAAAATGTCCATTCATTTCTTAATTGTTTATGAGGGCTTTGTTGGTTTAGGAGAAATTTGTGGTTCAAATATATGTTGGAAAAGCACATGAAGGATTTAACTTTCTTTCTCATATTCTGCATGCTATCACCATGTTGAAAATAAAGTAAAGATGTGCAGAGGAGAAATTAATTATAAATAGTCTTGTGCAAAATAATGTTTGGGGAGGTTGGCCTGGTTCCATAACTTGAATCCACAGCCGAACGTAACGACTGCCTTGAATTTACCTTTACAGTTTTATTCATCGATACATTCAGGCGTGTACTGGAAGGAATTTGATTCAAACCTACCCTCTCGAACACATATTTGCACATGTCTAAGTATGAATAAAAATAGAATTCCGTATGTCAAAACATATATTTTTTCCTCCTTTGTTTGTTGTTAACAAAGATTTTGCAGTCTTAAGAAAGACTTTGCATTCTTAAAAGCGTCATCTGAGCAGTTAGGACTTGCATTAATGACTTACGATAAACCATTGATTTTAAATGGTTGATAATGAAAACAACACATTTTTTATGATTTCTCTCATACAATTCTAAGTAAAAGCTAAACTTGTATTAATATAAGATGTTAGCTTTGAAAGGTGATATCAGAAGCACCAGGAAATATATATATTGATGGTGGCATGCCAACATCTTCTCTGTGGAGCACTTGAAGGGTTTTGCTACAAATGATTTTTGCTGACTATATTAAACACAGTTGGAAGCTACGTGTTTCAAAAGAAAAACACCAATTGCTTGGGCTCGTCCGGGATTTGAACCCGGGACCTCTCGCACCCAAAGCGAGAATCATACCCCTAGACCAACGAGCCATTACATTAGTTTGGTTTTAGGAAAAAAATTGCCAGACTAACGCGCCAGACAGCGTTTGTGTTCTCAAAATAGAAACAAAGTTTTCGTTTTGAAGTGAGGATTTTAAATTTCCTCAATAGGATCTGTTTTTCCAATATCATTTTCATTGTATGGGTAATTTAACAGTTGAGGTTTATGTACGATGGTGATAAATCATATTGACAGTTGTCAAAGTTGAGTCTGTTTCTGGTCAAATTGCTGGGGAAGACTTAAAATGTCCATTCATTTCTTAATTGTTTATGAGGGCTTTGTTGGTTTAGGAGAAATTTGTGGTTCAAATATATGTTGGAAAAGCACATGAAGGATTTAACTTTCTTTCTCATATTCTGCATGCTATCACCATGTTGAAAATAAAGTAAAGATGTGCAGAGGAGAAATTAATTATAAATAGTCTTGTGCAAAATAATGTTTGGGGAGGTAGGCCTGGTTCCATAACTTGAATCCACAGCCGAACGTAACGACTGCCTTGAATTTACCTTTACAGTTTTATTCATCGATACATTCAGGCGTGTACTGGAAGGAATTTGATTCAAACCTACCCTCTCCAACACATATTTGCACATGTCTAAGTATGAATAAAAATAGAATTCCGTATGTCAAAACATATATTTTTTCCCCCTTTGTTTGTTGTTAACAAAGATTTTGCAGTCTTAAGAAAGACTTTGCATTCTTAAAAGCGTCATCTGAGCAGTTAGGACTTGCATTAATGACTTACGATAAACCATTGATTTTAAATGGTTGATAATGAAAACAACACATTTTTTATGATTTCTCTCATACAATTCTAAGTAAAAGCTAAACTTGTATTTATATAAGATGTTAGCTTTGAAAGGTGATATCAGAAGCACCAGGAAATATATATATTGATGGTGGCATGCCAACATCTTCTCTGTGGAGCACTTGAAGGGTTTTGCTACAAATGATTTTTGCTGACTATATTAAACACAGTTGGAAGCTACGTGTTTCAAAAGAAAAACACCAATTGCTTGGGCTCGTCCGGGATTTGAACCCGAGACCTCTAGCACCCAAAGCGAGAATCATACCCCTAGACCAACGAGCCATTACATTAGTTGGGTTTTAGGAAAAAAATTGCCAGACTAACGCGCCAGACAGCGTTTGTGTTCTCAAAATAGAAACAAAGTTTTCGTTTTGAAGTGAGGATTTTAAAATTCCTCAATAGGATCTGTTTTTCCAATATCATTTTCATTGTATGGGTGAATTAACAGTTGAGGTTTATGTACGATGGAGATAAATCATATTGACAGTTGTCAAAGTTGAGTCTGTTTCTGGTCAAATTGCTAGGGAAGACTTAAAATGTCCATTCATTTCTTAATTGTTTATGAGGGCTTTGTTGGTTTAGGAGAAATTTGTGGTTCAAATATATGTTGGAAAAGCACATGAAGGATTTAACTTTCTTTCTCATATTCTGCATGCTATCACCATGTTGAAAATAAAGTAAAGATGTGCAGAGGAGAAATTAATTATAAATAGTCTTGTGCAAAATAATGTTTGGGGAGGTTGGCCTGGTTCCATAACTTGAATCCACAGCCGAACGTAACGACTGCCTTGAATTTACCTTTACAGTTTTATTCATCGATACATTCAGGCGTGTACTGGAAGGAATTTGATTCAAACCTACCCTCTCCAACACATATTTGCACATGTCTAAGTATGAATAAAAATAGAATTCCGTATGTCAAAACATATATTTTTTCCACCTTTGTTTGTTGTTAACAAAGATTTTGCAGTCTTAAGAAAGACTTTGCATTCTTAAAAGCGTCATCTGAGCAGTTAGGACTTGCATTAATGACTTACGATAAACCATTGATTTTAAATGGTTGATAATGAAAACAACACATTTTTTATGATTTCTCTCATACAATTCTAAGTAAAAGCTAAACTTGTATTAATATAAGATGTTAGCTTTGAAAGGTGATATCAGAAGCACCAGGAAATATATATATTGATGGTGGCATGCCAACATCTTCTCTGTGGAGCACTTGAAGGGTTTTGCTACAAATGATTTTTGCTGACTATATTAAACACAGTTGGAAGCTACGTGTTTCAAAAGAAAAAACACCAAATGCTTGGGCTCGTCGGGGATTTGAACCCGGGACCTCTCGCACCCAAAGCGAGAATCATACCCCTAGACCAACGAGCCATTACATTAGTTGCGTTTTAGGAAAAAAATTGCCAGACTAACGCGCCAGACAGCGTTTGTGTTCTCAAAATAGAAACAAAGTTTTCGTTTTGAAGTGAGGATTTTAAAATTCCTCAATAGGATCTGTTTTTCCAATATCATTTTCATTGTATGGGTGAATTAACAGTTGAGGTTTATGTACGATGGTGATAAATCATATTGACAGTTGTCAAAGTTGAGTCTGTTTCTGGTCAAATTGCTGGGGAAGACTTAAAATGTCCATTCATTTCTTAATTGTTTATGAGGGCTTTGTTGGTTTAGGAGAAATTTGTGGTTCAAATATATGTTGGAAAAGCACATGAAGGATTTAACTTTCTTTCTCATATTCTGCATGCTATCACCATGTTGAAAATAAAGTAAAGATGTGCAGAGGAGAAATTAATTATAAATAGTCTTGTGCAAAATAATGTTTGGGGAGGTTGGCCTGGTTCCATAACTTGAATCCACAGCCGAACGTAACGACTGCCTTGAATTTACCTTTACAGTTTTATTCATCGATACATTCAGGCGTGTACTGGAAGGAATTTGATTCAAACCTACCCTCTCCAACACATATTTGCACATGTCTAAGTATGAATAAAAATAGAATTCCGTATGTCAAAACATATATTTTTTCCTCCTTTGTTTGTTGTTAACAAAGATTTTGCAGTCTTAAGAAAGACTTTGCATTCTTAAAAGCGTCATCTGAGCAGTTAGGACTTGCATTAATGACTTACGATAAACCATTGATTTTAAATGGTTGATAATGAAAACAACACATTTTTTATGATTTCTCTCATACAATTCTAAGTAAAAGCTAAACTTGTATTAATATAAGATGTTAGCTTTGAAAGGTGATATCAGAAGCACCAGGAAATATATATATTGATGGTGGCATGCCAACATCTTCTCTGTGGAGCACTTGAAGGGTTTTGCTACAAATGATTTTTGCTGACTATATTAAACACAGTTGGAAGCTACGTGTTTCAAAAGAAAAACACCAATTGCTTGGGCTCGTCCGGGATTTGAACCCGGGACCTCTCGCACCCAAAGCGAGAATCATACCCCTAGACCAACGAGCCATTACATTAGTTTGGTTTTAGGAAAAAAATTGCCAGACTAACGCGCCAGACAGCGTTTGTGTTCTCAAAATAGAAACAAAGTTTTCGTTTTGAAGTGAGGATTTTAAATTTCCTCAATAGGATCTGTTTTTCCAATATCATTTTCATTGTATGGGTAATTTAACAGTTGAGGTTTATGTACGATGGTGATAAATCATATTGACAGTTGTCAAAGTTGAGTCTGTTTCTGGTCAAATTGCTGGGGAAGACTTAAAATGTCCATTCATTTCTTAATTGTTTATGAGGGCTTTGTTGGTTTAGGAGAAATTTGTGGTTCAAATATATGTTGGAAAAGCACATGAAGGATTTAACTTTCTTTCTCATATTCTGCATGCTATCACCATGTTGAAAATAAAGTAAAGATGTGCAGAGGAGAAATTAATTATAAATAGTCTTGTGCAAAATAATGTTTGGGGAGGTAGGCCTGGTTCCATAACTTGAATCCACAGCCGAACGTAACGACTGCCTTGAATTTACCTTTACAGTTTTATTCATCGATACATTCAGGCGTGTACTGGAAGGAATTTGATTCAAACCTACCCTCTCCAACACATATTTGCACATGTCTAAGTATGAATAAAAATAGAATTCCGTATGTCAAAACATATATTTTTTCCCCCTTTGTTTGTTGTTAACAAAGATTTTGCAGTCTTAAGAAAGACTTTGCATTCTTAAAAGCGTCATCTGAGCAGTTAGGACTTGCATTAATGACTTACGATAAACCATTGATTTTAAATGGTTGATAATGAAAACAACACATTTTTTATGATTTCTCTCATACAATTCTAAGTAAAAGCTAAACTTGTATTAATATAAGATGTTAGCTTTGAAAGGTGATATCAGAAGCACCAGGAAATATATATATTGATGGTGGCATGCCAACATCTTCTCTGTGGAGCACTTGAAGGGTTTTGCTACAAATGATTTTTGCTGACTATATTAAACACAGTTGGAAGCTACGTGTTTCAAAAGAAAAACACCAATTGCTTGGGCTCGTCCGGGATTTGAACCCGAGACCTCTAGCACCCAAAGCGAGAATCATACCCCTAGACCAACGAGCCATTACATTAGTTGGGTTTTAGGAAAAAAATTGCCAGACTAACGCGCCAGACAGCGTTTGTGTTCTCAAAATAGAAACAAAGTTTTCGTTTTGAAGTGAGGATTTTAAAATTCCTCAATAGGATCTGTTTTTCCAATATCATTTTCATTGTATGGGTGAATTAACAGTTGAGGTTTATGTACGATGGTGATAAATCATATTGACAGTTGTCAAAGTTGAGTCTGTTTCTGGTCAAATTGCTGGGGAAGACTTAAAATGTCCATTCATTTCTTAATTGTTTATGAGGGCTTTGTTGGTTTAGGAGAAATTTGTGGTTCAAATATATGTTGGAAAAGCACATGAAGGATTTAACTTTCTTTCTCATATTCTGCATGCTATCACCATGTTGAAAATAAAGTAAAGATGTGCAGAGGAGAAATTAATTATAAATAGTCTTGTGCAAAATAATGTTTGGGGAGGTTGGCCTGGTTCCATAACTTGAATCCACAGCCGAACGTAACGACTGCCTTGAATTTACCTTTACAGTTTTATTCATCGATACATTCAGGCGTGTACTGGAAGGAATTTGATTCAAACCTACCCTCTCCAACACATATTTGCACATGTCTAAGTATGAATAAAAATAGAATTCCGTATGTCAAAACATATATTTTTTCCCCCTTTGTTTGTTGTTAACAAAGATTTTGCAGTCTTAAGAAAGACTTTGCATTCTTAAAAGCGTCATCTGAGCAGTTAGGACTTGCATTAATGACTTACGATAAACCATTGATTTTAAATGGTTGATAATGAAAACAACACATTTTTTATGATTTCTCTCATACAATTCTAAGTAAAAGCTAAACTTGTATTAATATAAGATGTTAGCTTTGAAAGGTGATATCAGAAGCACCAGGAAATATATATATTGATGGTGGCATGCCAACATCTTCTCTGTGGAGCACTTGAAGGGTTTTGCTACAAATGATTTTTGCTGACTATATTAAACACAGTTGGAAGCTACGTGTTTCAAAAGAAAAACACCAATTGCTTGGGCTCGTCCGGTATTTGAACCCGGGACCTCTCGCACCCAAAGCGAGAATCATACCCCTAGACCAACGAGCCATTACATTAGTTGGGTTTTAGGAAAAAAATTGCCAGACTAACGCGCCAGACAGCGTTTGTGTTCTCAAAATAGAAACAAAGTTTTCGTTTTGAAGTGAGGATTTTAAATTTCCTCAATAGCATCTGTTTTTCCAATATCATTTTCATTGTATGGGTAATTTAACAGTTTAGGTTTATGTACGATGGTGATAAATCATATTGACAGTTGTCAAAGTTGAGTCTGTTTCTGGTCAAATTGCTGGGGAAGACTTAAAATGTCCATTCATTTCTTAATTGTTTATGAGGGCTTTGTTGGTTTAGGAGAAATTTGTGGTTCAAATATATGTTGGAAAAGCACATGAAGGATTTAACTTTCTTTCTCATATTCTGCATGCTATCACCATGTTGAAAATAAAGTAAAGATGTGCAGAGGAGAAATTAATTATAAATAGTCTTGTGCAAAATAATGTTTGGGGAGGTAGGCCTGGTTCCATAACTTGAATCCACAGCCGAACGTAACGACTGCCTTGAATTTACCTTTACAGTTTTATTCATCGATACATTCAGGCGTGTACTGGAAGGAATTTGATTTAAACCTACCCTCTCCAACACATATTTGCACATGTCTAAGTATGAATAAAAATAGAATTCCGTATGTCAAAACATATATTTTTTCCCCTTTGTTTGTTGTTAACAAAGATTTTGCAGTCTTAAGAAAGACTTTGCATTCTTAAAAGCGTCATCTGAGCAGTTAGGACTTGCATTAATGACTTACGATAAACCATTGATTTTAAATGGTTGATAATGAAAACAACACATTTTTTATGATTTCTCTCATACAATTCTAAGTAAAAGCTAAACTTGTATTAATATAAGATGTTAGCTTTGAAAGGTGATATCAGAAGCACCAGGAAATATATATATTGATGGTGGCATGCCAACATCTTCTCTGTGGAGCACTTGAAGGGTTTTGCTACAAATGATTTTTGCTGACTATATTAAACACAGTTGGAAGCTACGTGTTTCAAAAGAAAAACACCAATTGCTTGGGCTCGTCCGGGATTTGAACGTGGGACCTCTCGCACCCAAAGCGAGAATCATACCCCTAGACCAACGAGCCATTACATTAGTTGGGTTTTAGGAAAAAAATTGCCAGACTAACGCGCCAGACAGCGTTTGTGTTCTCAAAATAGAAACAAAGTTTTCGTTTTGAAGTGAGGATTTTAAATTTCCTCAATAGCATCTGTTTTTCCAATATCATTTTCATTGTATGGGTAATTTAACAGTTTAGGTTTATGTACGATGGTGATAAATCATATTGACAGTTGTCAAAGTTGAGTCTGTTTCTGGTCAAATTGCTGGGGAAGACTTAAAATGTCCATTCATTTCTTAATTGTTTATGAGGGCTTTGTTGGTTTAGGAGAAATTTGTGGTTCAAATATATGTTGGAAAAGCACATGAAGGATTTAACTTTCTTTCTCATATTCTGCATGCTATCACCATGTTGAAAATAAAGTAAAGATGTGCAGAGGAGAAATTAATTATAAATAGTCTTGTGCAAAATAATGTTTGGGGAGGTAGGCCTGGTTCCATAACTTGAATCCACAGCCGAACGTAACGACTGCCTTGAATTTACCTTTACAGTTTTATTCATCGATACATTCAGGCGTGTACTGGAAGGAATTTGATTTAAACCTACCCTCTCCAACACATATTTGCACATGTCTAAGTATGAATAAAAATAGAATTCCGTATGTCAAAACATATATTTTTTCCCCTTTGTTTGTTGTTAACAAAGATTTTGCAGTCTTAAGAAAGACTTTGCATTCTTAAAAGCGTCATCTGAGCAGTTAGGACTTGCATTAATGACTTACGATAAACCATTGATTTTAAATGGTTGATAATGAAAACAACACATTTTTTATGATTTATCTCATACAATTCTAAGTAAAAGCTAAACTTGTATTAATATAAGATGTTAGCTTTGAAAGGTGATATCAGAAGCACCAGGAAATATATATATTGATGGTGGCATGCCAACATCTTCTCTGTGGAGCACTTGAAGGGTTTTGCTACAAATGATTTTTGCTGACTATATTAAACACAGTTGGAAGCTACGTGTTTCAAAAGAAAAACACCAATTGCTTGGGCTCGTCCGGGATTTGAACGTGGGACCTCTCGCACCCAAAGCGAGAATCATACCCCTAGACCAACGAGCCATTACATTAGTTGGGTTTTAGGAAAAAAATTGCCAGACTAACACGCCAGACAGCGTTTGTGTTCTCAAAATAGAAACAAAGTTTTCGTTTTGAAGTGAGGATTTTAAATTTCCTCAATAGGATCTGTTTTTCCAATATCATTTTCATTGTATGGGTAAATTAACAGTTGAGGTTTATGTACGATGGTGATAAATCATATTGACAGTTGTCAAAGTTGAGTCTGTTTCTGGTCAAATTGCTGGGGAAGACTTAAAATGTCCATTCATTTCTTAATTGTTTATGAGGGCTTTGTTGGTTTAGGAGAAATTTGTGGTTCAAATATATGTTGGAAAAGCACATGAAGGATTTAACTTTCTTTCTCATATTCTGCATGCTATCACCATGTTGAAAATAAAGTAAAGATGTGCAGAGGAGAAATTAATTATAAATAGTCTTGTGCAAAATAATGTTTGGGGAGGTTGGCCTGGTTCCATAACTTGAATCCACAGCCGAACGTAACGACTGCCTTGAATTTACCTTTACAGTTTTATTCATCGATACATTCAGGCGTGTACTGGAAGGAATTTGATTCAAACCTACCCTCTCCAACACATATTTGCACATGTCTAAGTATGAATAAAAATAGAATTCCGTATGTCAAAACATATATTTTTTTCCCCTTTGTTTGTTGTTAACAAAGATTTTGCAGTCTTAAGAAAGACTTTGCAGTCTTAAAAGCGTCATCTGAGCAGTTAGGACTTGCATTAATGACTTACGATAAACCATTGATTTTAAATGGTTGATAATGAAAACAACACATTTTTTATGATTTCTCTCATACAATTCTAAGTAAAAGCTAAAATTGTATTAATATAAGATGTTAGCTTTGAAAGGTGATATCAGAAGCACCAGGAAATATATATATTGATGGTGGCATGCCAACATCTTCTCTGTGGAGCACTTGAAGGGTTTTGCTACAAATGATTTTTGCTGACTATATTAAACACAATTGGAAGCTACGTGTTTCAAAAGAAAAACACCAATTGCTTGGGCTCGTCCAGGATTTGAACCCGGGACCTCTCGCACCCAAAGCGAGAATCATACCCCTAGACCAACGAGCCATTACATTAGTTGGGTTTTAGGAAAAAAATTGCCAGACTAACGCGCCAGACAGCGTTTGTGTTCTCAAAATAGAAACAAAGTTTTCATTTGAAGTGAGGATTTTAAATTTCCTCAATAGGATCTGTTTTTCCAATATCATTTTCATTGTATGGGTGAATTAACAGTTGAGGTTTATGTACGATGGTGATAAATCATATTGACAGTTGTCAAAGTTGAGTCTGTTTCTGGTCAAATTGCTGGGGAAGACTTAAAATGTCCATTCATTTCTTAATTGTTTATGAGGGCTTTGTTGGTTTAGGAGAAATTTGTGGTTCAAATATATGTTGGAAAAGCACATGAAGGATTTAACTTTCTTTCTCATATTCTGCATGCTATCACCATGTTGAAAATAAAGTAAAGATGTGCAGAGGAGAAATTAGTTATAAATAGTCTTGTGCAAAATAATGTTTGGGGAGGTTGGCCTGGTTCCATAACTTGAATCCATAGCCGAACGTAACGACTGCCTTGAATTTACCTTCACAGTTTTATTCATCGATACATTCAGGCGTGTACTGGAAGGAATTTGATTCAAACCTACCCTCTCCAACACATATTTGCACATGTCTAAGTATGAATAAAAATAGAATTCCGTATGTCAAAACATATATTTTTTCCCCTTTGTTTGTTGTTAACAAAGATTTTGCAGTCTTAAGAAAGACTTTGCAGTCTTAAAAGCGTCATCTGAGCAGTTAGGACTTGCATTAATGACTTACGATAAACCATTGATTTTAAATGGTTGATAATGAAAACAACACATTTTTTATGATTTCTCTCATACAATTCTAAGTAAAAGCTAAACTTGTATTAATATAAGATGTTAGCTTTGAAAGGTGATATCAGAAGCACCAGGAAATATATATATTGATGGTGGCATGCCAACATCTTCTCTGTGGAGCACTTGAAGGGTTTTGCTACAAATGATTTTTGCATACTATATTAAACACAGTTGGAAGCTACGTGTTTCAAAAAAAAACAGCAATTGCTTGGGCTCGGACGATTTGAACCCGGGCCTCTCGCACCCAAAGCGAGAATCATACCCCTAGACCAACGAGCCATTACATTAGTTGGGTTTTAGGAAAAAAATTGCCAGACTAACGCGCCAGACAGCGTTTGTGTTCTCAAAATAGAAACAAAGTTTTCGTTTTGAAGTGAGGATTTAAAATGTCCTCAATAGGATCTGTTTTTCCAATATCATTTTCATTGTATGGGTAAATTAACAGTTGAGGTTTATGTACGATGGTGATAAATCATATTGACAGTTGTCAACGTTGAGTCTGTTTCTGGTCAAATTGCTGGGGAATACTTAAAATGTCCATTCATTTCTTAATTGTTTATGAGGGCTTTGTTGGTTTATTAGAAATTTGTGGTTCAAATATATGTTGGAAAAGCACATGAAGGATTCAACTTTCTTTCTCATATTCTGCATGCTATCACCATGTTGAAAATAAAGTAAAGATGTGCAGAGGAGAAATTAATTATAAATAGTCTTGTGCAAAATAATGTTTGGGGAGGTTGGCCTGGTTCCATAACTTGAATCCACAGCCGAACGTAACGACTGCCTTGAATTTACCTTTACAGTTTTATTCATCGATACATTCAGGCGTGTACTGGAAGGAATTTGATTCAAACCTACCCTCTCCAACACATATTTGCACATGTCTAAGTATGAATAAAAATAGAATTCCGTATGTCAAAACATATATTTTTTTCCCCTTTGTTTGTTGTTAACAAAGATTTTGCAGTCTTAAGAAAGACTTTGCAGTCTTAAAAGCGTCATCTGAGCAGTTAGGACTTGCATTAATGACTTACGATAAACCATTGATTTTAAATGGTTTATAATGAAAACAACACATTTTTTATGATTTCTCTCATACAATTCTAAGTAAAAGCTAAACTTGTATTAATATAAGATGTTAGCTTTGAAAGGTGATATCAGAAGCACCAGGAAATATATATATTGATGGTGGCATGCCAACATCTTCTCTGTGGAGCACTTGAAGGGTTTTGCTACAAATGATTTTTGCTGACTATATTAAACACAGTTGGAACTACGTGTTTCAAAAGAAAAACACCAATTGCTTGGGCTCGTCCGGGATTTTAACCCGGGACCTCTCGCACCCAAAGCGAGAATCATACCCCTAGACCAATGAGCCATTACATTAGTTGGGTTTTAGGAAAAAAATTGCCAGACTAACGCGCCAGACAGCGTTTGTGTTCTCAAAATAGAAACAAAGTTTTCGTTTTGAAGTGAGGATTTAAAATTTCCTCAATAGGATCTGTTTTTCCAATATCATTTTCATTGTATGGGTAAATTAACAGTTGAGGTTTATGTACGATGGTGATAAATCATATTGACAGTTGTCAAAGTTGAGTCTGTTTCTGGTCAAATTGCTGGGGAAGACTTAAAATGTCCATTCATTTCTTAATTGTTTATGAGGGCTTTGTTGGTTTATTAGAAATTTGTGGTTCAAATATATGTTGGAAAAGCACATGAAGGATTCAACTTTCTTTCTCATATTCTGCATGCTATCACCATGTTGAAAATAAAGTAAAGATGTGCAGAGGAGAAATTAATTATAAATAGTCTTGTGCAAAATAATGTTTGGGGAGGTTGGCCTGGTTCCATAACTTGAATCCACAGCCGAACGTAACGACTGCCTTGAATTTACCTTCACAGTTTTATTCATCGATACATTCAGGCGTGTACTGGAAGGAATTTGATTCAAACCTACCCTCTCCAACACATATTTGCACATGTCTAAGTATGAATAAAAATAGAATTCCATATGTCAAAACATATATTTTTTTCCCCTTTGTTTGTTGTTAACAAAGATTTTGCAGTCTTAAGAAAGACTTTGCAGTCTTAAAAGCGTCATCTGAGCAGTTAGGACTTGCATTAATGACTTACGATAAACCATTGATTTTAAATGGTTGATAATGAAAACAACACATTTTTTATGATTTCTCTCATACAATTCTAAGTAAAAGCTAAACTTGTATTAATATAAGATGTTAGCTTTGAAAGGTGATATCAGAAGCACCAGGAAATATATATATTGATGGTGTCATGCCAACATCTTCTCTGTGGAGCACTTGAAGGGTTTTGCTACAAATGATTTTTGCTGACTATATTAAACACAGTTGGAAGCTACGTGTTTAAAAAGAAAAACACCAATTGCTTGGGCTCATCCGGGATTTGAACCCGGGACCTCTCGCACCCAAAGCGAGAATCATACCCCTAGACCAACGAGCCATTACATTAGTTGGGTTTTAGGAAAAAAATTGCCAGACTAACGCGCCAGACAGCGTTTGTGTTCTCAAAATAGAAGCAAAGTTTTCGTTTTGAAGTGAGGATTTTAAATTTCCTCAATAGGATCTGTTTTTCCAATATCATTTTCATTGTATGGGTAAATTAACAGTTGAGGTTTAGGTACAATGGTGATAAATCATATTGACAGTTGTCAAAGTTGAGTCTGTTTCTGGTCAAATTGCTGGGGAAGACTTAAAATGTCCATTCATTTCTTAATTGTTTATGAGGGCTTTGTTGGTTTAGGAGAAATTTGTGGTTCAAATATATGTTGGAAAAGCACATGAAGGATTCAACTTTCTTTCTCATATTCTGCATGCTATCACCATGTTGAAAATAAAGTAAAGATGTGCAGAGGAGAAATTAATTATAAATAGTCTTGTGCAAAATAATGTTTGGGGAGGTTGGCCTGGTTCCATAACTTGAATCCACAGCCGAACGTAACGACTGCCTTGAATTTACCTTCACAGTTTTATTCATCGATACATTCAGGCGTGTACTGGAAGGAATTTGATTCAAACCTACCCTCTCCAACACATATTTGCACATTTCTAAGTATGAATAAAAATAGAATTCCGTATGTCAAAACATATATTTTTTTCCCCTTTGTTTGTTGTTAACAAAGATTTTGCAGTCTTAAGAAAGACTTTGCAGTCTTAAAAGCGTCATCTGAGCAGTTAGGACTTGCATTAATGACTTACGATAAACCATTGATTTTAAATGGTTGATAATGAAAACAACACATTTTTTATGATTTCTCTCATACAATTCTAAGTAAAAGCTAAACTTGTATTAATATAAGATGTTAGCTTTGAAAGGTGATATCAGAAGCACCAGGAAATATATATATTGATGGTGGCATGCCAACATCTTCTCTGTGGAGCACTTGAAGGGTTTTGCTACAAATGATTTTTGCTGACTATATTAAACACAGTTGGAAGCTACGTGTTTCAAAAGAAAAACACCAATTGCTTGTGCTCGTCCGCGATTTGAACGCGGGACCTCTCGCACCCAAAGCGAGAATCATACCCCTAGACCAACGAGCCATTACATTAGTTGGGTTTTAGGAAAAAAATTGCCAGACTAACACGCCAGACAGCGTTTGTGTTCTCAAAATAGAAACAAAGTTTTCGTTTTGAAGTGAGGATTTTAAATTTCCTCAATAGGATCTGTTTTTCCAATATCATTTTCATTGTATGGGTAAATTAACAGTTGAGGTTTAGGTACAATGGTGATAAATCATATTGACAGTTGTCAAAGTTGAGTCTGTTTCTGGTCAAATTGCTGGGGAAGACTTAAAATGTCCATTCATTTCTTAATTGTTTATGAGGGCTTTGTTGGTTTAGGAGAAATTTGTGGTTCAAATATATGTTGGAAAAGCACATGAAGGATTCAACTTTCTTTCTCATATTCTGCATGCTATCACCATGTTGAAAATAAAGTAAAGATGTGCAGAGGAGAAATTAATTATAAATAGTCTTGTGCAAAATAATGTTTGGGGAGGTTGGCCTGGTTCCATAACTTGAATCCACAGCCGAACGTAACGACTGCCTTGAATTTACCTTCACAGTTTTATTCATCGATACATTCAGGCGTGTACTGGAAGGAATTTGATTCAAACCTACCCTCTCCAACACATATTTGCACATTTCTAAGTATGAATAAAAATAGAATTCCGTATGTCAAAACATATATTTTTTTCCCCTTTGTTTGTTGTTAACAAAGATTTTGCAGTCTTAAGAAAGACTTTGCAGTCTTAAAAGCGTCATCTGAGCTGTTAGGGCTTGCATTAATGACTTACGATAAACCATTGATTTTAAATGGTTGATAATGAAAACAACACATTTTTTATGATTTCTCTCATACAATTCTAAGTAAAAGCTAAACTTGTATTAATATAAGATGTTAGCTTTGAAAGGTGATATCAGAAGCACCAGGAAATATATATATTGATGGTGGCATGCCAACATCTTCTCTGTGGAGCACTTAAAGGGTTTTGCTACAAATGATTTTTGCTGACTATATTAAACACAGTTGGAAGCTACGTGTTTCAAAAGAAAAACACCAATTGCTTGGGCTCGTCCGGGATTTGAACGCGGGACCTCTCGCACCCAAAGCGAGAATCATACCCCTAGACCAACGAGCCATTACATTAGTTGGGTTTTAGGAAAAAAATTGCCAGACTAACACGCCAGACAGCGTTTGTGTTCTCAAAATAGAAACAAAGTTTTCGTTTTGAAGTGAGGATTTTAAATTTCCTCATTAGGATCTGTTTTTCCAATATCATTTTCATTGTATGGGTAAATTAACAGTTGAGGTTTATGTACGATGGTGATAAATCATATTGACAGTTGTCAAAGTTGAGTCTGTTTCTGGTCAAATTGCTGGGGAAGACTTAAAATGTCCATTCATTTCTTAATTGTTTATGAGGGCTTTGTTGGTTTAGGAGAAATTTGTGGTTCAAATATATGTTGGAAAAGCACATGAAGGATTTAACTTTCTTTCTCATATTCTGCATGCTATCACCATGTTGAAAATAAAGTAAAGATGTGCAGAGGAGAAATTAATTATAAATAGTCTTGTGCAAAATAATGTTTGGGGAGGTTGGCCTGGTTCCATAACTTGAATCCACAGCCGAACGTAACGACTGCCTTGAATTTACCTTTACAGTTTTATTCATCGATACATTCAGGCGTGTACTGGAAGGAATTTGATTCAAACCTACCCTCTCCAACACATATTTGCACATGTCTAAGTATGAATAAAAATAGAATTCCGTATGTCAAAACATATATTTTTTTCCCCTTTGTTTGTTGTTAACAAAGATTTTGCAGTCTTAAGAAAGACTTTGCAGTCTTAAAAGCGTCATCTGAGCAGTTAGGACTTGCATTAATGACTTACGATAAACCATTGATTTTAAATGGTTGATAATGAAAACAACACATTTTTTATGATTTCTCTCATACAATTCTAAGTAAAAGCTAAAATTGTATTAATATAAGATGTTAGCTTTGAAAGGTGATATCAGAAGCACCAGGAAATATATATATTGATGGTGGCATGCCAACATCTTCTCTGTGGAGCACTTGAAGGGTTTTGCTACAAATGATTTTTGCTGACTATATTAAACACAGTTGGAAGCTACGTGTTTCAAAAGAAAAACACCAATTGCTTGGGCTCGTCCAGGATTTGAACCCGGGACCTCTCGCACCCAAAGCGAGAATCATACCCCTAGACCAACGAGCCATTACATTAGTTGGGTTTTAGGAAAAAAATTGCCAGACTAACGCGCCAGACAGCGTTTGTGTTCTCAAAATAGAAACAAAGTTTTCATTTGAAGTGAGGATTTTAAATTTCCTCAATAGGATCTGTTTTTCCAATATCATTTTCATTGTATGGGTGAATTAACAGTTGAGGTTTATGTACGATGGTGATAAATCATATTGACAGTTGTCAAAGTTGAGTCTGTTTCTGGTCAAATTGCTGGGGAAGACTTAAAATGTCCATTCATTTCTTAATTGTTTATGAGGGCTTTGTTGGTTTAGGAGAAATTTGTGGTTCAAATATATGTTGGAAAAGCACATGAAGGATTTAACTTTCTTTCTCATATTCTGCATGCTATCACCATGTTGAAAATAAAGTAAAGATGTGCAGAGGAGAAATTAGTTATAAATAGTCTTGTGCAAAATAATGTTTGGGGAGGTTGGCCTGGTTCCATAACTTGAATCCACAGCCGAACGTAACGACTGCCTTGAATTTACCTTCACAGTTTTATTCATCGATACATTCAGGCGTGTACTGGAAGGAATTTGATTCAAACCTACCCTCTCCAACACATATTTGCACATGTCTAAGTATGAATAAAAATAGAATTCCGTATGTCAAAACATATATTTTTTCCCCTTTGTTTGTTGTTAACAAAGATTTTGCAGTCTTAAGAAAGACTTTGCAGTCTTAAAAGCGTCATCTGAGCAGTTAGGACTTGCATTAATGACTTACGATAAACCATTGATTTTAAATGGTTGATAATGAAAACAACACATTTTTTATGATTTCTCTCATACAATTCTAAGTAAAAGCTAAACTTGTATTAATATAAGATGTTAGCTTTGAAAGGTGATATCAGAAGCACCAGGAAATATATATATTGATGGTGGCATGCCAACATCTTCTCTGTGGAGCACTTGAAGGGTTTTGCTACAAATGATTTTTGCATACTATATTAAACACAGTTGGAAGCTACGTGTTTCAAAAAAAAACAGCAATTGCTTGGGCTCGGACGATTTGAACCCGGGCCTCTCGCACCCAAAGCGAGAATCATACCCCTAGACCAACGAGCCATTACATTAGTTGGGTTTTAGGAAAAAAATTGCCAGACTAACGCGCCAGACAGCGTTTGTGTTCTCAAAATAGAAACAAAGTTTTCGTTTTGAAGTGAGGATTTAAAATTTCCTCAATAGGATCTGTTTTTCCAATATCATTTTCATTGTATGGGTAAATTAACAGTTGAGGTTTATGTACGATGGTGATAAATCATATTGACAGTTGTCAACGTTGAGTCTGTTTCTGGTCAAATTGCTGGGGAAGACTTAAAATGTCCATTCATTTCTTAATTGTTTATGAGGGCTTTGTTGGTTTATTAGAAATTTGTGGTTCAAATATATGTTGGAAAAGCACATGAAGGATTCAACTTTCTTTCTCATATTCTGCATGCTATCACCATGTTGAAAATAAAGTAAAGATGTGCAGAGGAGAAATTAATTATAAATAGTCTTGTGCAAAATAATGTTTGGGGAGGTTGGCCTGGTTCCATAACTTGAATCCACAGCCGAACGTAACGACTGCCTTGAATTTACCTTCACAGTTTTATTCATCGATACATTCAGGCGTGTACTGGAAGGAATTTGATTCAAACCTACCCTCTCCAACACATATTTGCACATGTCTAAGTATGAATAAAAATAGAATTCCGTATGTCAAAACATATATTTTTTTCCCCTTTGTTTGTTGTTAACAAAGATTTTGCAGTCTTAAGAAAGACTTTGCAGTCTTAAAAGCGTCATCTGAGCAGTTAGGACTTGCATTAATGACTTACGATAAACCATTGATTTTAAATGGTTGATAATGAAAACAACACATTTTTTATGATTTCTCTCATACAATTCTAAGTAAAAGCTAAACTTGTATTAATATAAGATGTTAGCTTTGAAAGGTGATATCAGAAGCACCAGGAAATATATATATTGATGGTGTCATGCCAACATCTTCTCTGTGGAGCACTTGAAGGGTTTTGCTACAAATGATTTTTGCTGACTATATTAAACACAGTTGGAAGCTACGTGTTTAAAAAGAAAAACACCAATTGCTTGGGCTCATCCGGGATTTGAACCCGGGACCTCTCGCACCCAAAGCGAGAATCATACCCTTAGAAAAACGAGCCATTACATTAATTGGGTTTTAGGAAAAAAATTGCCAGACTAACGCGCCAGACAGCGTTTGTGTTCTCAAAATAGAAGCAAAGTTTTCGTTTTGAAGTGAGGATTTTAAATTTCCTCAATAGGATCTGTTTTTCCAATATCATTTTCATTGTATGGGTAAATTAACAGTTGAGGTTTAGGTACAATGGTGATAAATCATATTGACAGTTGTCAAAGTTGAGTCTGTTTCTGGTCAAATTGCTGGGGAAGACTTAAAATGTCCATTCATTTCTTAATTGTTTATGAGGGCTTTGTTGGTTTAGGAGAAATTTGTGGTTCAAATATATGTTGGAAAAGCACATGAAGGATTCAACTTTCTTTCTCATATTCTGCATGCTATCACCATGTTGAAAATAAAGTAAAGATGTGCAGAGGAGAAATTAATTATAAATAGTCTTGTGCAAAATAATGTTTGGGGAGGTTGGCCTGGTTCCATAACTTGAATCCACAGCCGAACGTAACGACTGCCTTGAATTTACCTTCACAGTTTTATTCATCGATACATTCAGGCGTGTACTGGAAGGAATTTGATTCAAACCTACCCTCTCCAACACATATTTGCACATTTCTAAGTATGAATAAAAATAGAATTCCGTATGTCAAAACATATATTTTTTTCCCCTTTGTTTGTTGTTAACAAAGATTTTGCAGTCTTAAGAAAGACTTTGCAGTCTTAAAAGCGTCATCTGAGCAGTTAGGACTTGCATTAATGACTTACGATAAACCATTGATTTTAAATGGTTGATAATGAAAACAACACATTTTTTATGATTTCTCTCATACAATTCTAAGTAAAAGCTAAACTTGTATTAATATAAGATGTTAGCTTTGAAAGGTGATATCAGAAGCACCAGGAAATATATATATTGATGGTGGCATGCCAACATCTTCTCTGTGGAGCACTTTAAGGGTTTTGCTACAAATGATTTTTGCTGACTATATTAAACACAGTTGGAAGCTACGTGTTTCAAAAGAAAAACACCAATTGCTTGGGCTCGTCCGGGATTTGAACGCGGGACCTCTCGCACCCAAAGCGAGAATCATACCCCTAGACCAACGAGCCATTACATTAGTTGGGTTTTAGGAAAAAAATTGCCAGACTAACACGCCAGACAGCGTTTGTGTTCTCAAAATAGAAACAAAGTTTTCGTTTTGAAGTGAGGATTTTAAATTTCCTCAATAGGATCTGTTTTTCCAATATCATTTTCATTGTATGGGTAAATTAACAGTTGAGGTTTATGTACGATGGTGATAAATCATATTGACAGTTGTCAAAGTTGAGTCTGTTTCTGGTCAAATTGCTGGGGAAGACTTAAAATGTCCATTCATTTCTTAATTGTTTATGAGGGCTTTGTTGGTTTAGGAGAAATTTGTGGTTCAAATATATGTTGGAAAAGCACATGAAGGATTCAACTTTCTTTCTCATATTCTGCATGCTATCACCATGTTGAAAATAAAGTAAAGATGTGCAGAGGAGAAATTAATTATAAATAGTCTTGTGCAAAATAATGTTTGGGGAGGTTGGCCTGGTTCCATAACTTGAATCCACAGCCGAACGTAACGACTGCCTTGAATTTACCTTCACAGTTTTATTCATCGATACATTCAGGCGTGTACTGGAAGGAATTTGATTCAAACCTACCCTCTCCAACACATATTTGCACATTTCTAAGTATGAATAAAAATAGAATTCCGTATGTCAAAACATATATTTTTTTCCCCTTTGTTTGTTGTTAACAAAGATTTTGCAGTCTTAAGAAAGACTTTGCAGTCTTAAAAGCGTCATCTGAGCAGTTAGGACTTGCATTAATGACTTACGATAAACCATTGATTTTAAATGGTTGATAATGAAAACAACACATTTTTTATGATTTCTCTCATACAATTCTAAGTAAAAGCTAAAATTGTATTAATATAAGATGTTAGCTTTGAAAGGTGATATCAGAAGCACCAGGAAATATATATATTGATGGTGGCATGCCAACATCTTCTCTGTGGAGCACTTGAAGGGTTTTGCTACAAATGATTTTTGCTGACTATATTAAACACAGTTGGAAGCTACGTGTTTCAAAAGAAAAACACCAATTGCTTGGGCTCGTCCAGGATTTGAACCCGGGACCTCTCGCACCCAAAGCGAGAATCATACCCCTAGACCAACGAGCCATTACATTAGTTGGGTTTTAGGAAAAAAATTGCCAGACTAACGCGCCAGACAGCGTTTGTGTTCTCAAAATAGAAACAAAGTTTTCATTTGAAGTGAGGATTTTAAATTTCCTCAATAGGATCTGTTTTTCCAATATCATTTTCATTGTATGGGTGAATTAACAGTTGAGGTTTATGTACGATGGTGATAAATCATATTGACAGTTGTCAAAGTTGAGTCTGTTTCTGGTCAAATTGCTGGGGAAGACTTAAAATGTCCATTCATTTCTTAATTGTTTATGAGGGCTTTGTTGGTTTAGGAGAAATTTGTGGTTCAAATATATGTTGGAAAAGCACATGAAGGATTTAACTTTCTTTCTCATATTCTGCATGCTATCACCATGTTGAAAATAAAGTAAAGATGTGCAGAGGAGAAATTAATTATAAATAGTCTTGTGCAAAATAATGTTTGGGGAGGTTGGCCTGGTTCCATAACTTGAATCCACAGCCGAACGTAACGACTGCCTTGAATTTACCTTTACAGTTTTATTCATCGATACATTCAGGCGTGTACTGGAAGGAATTTGATTCAAACCTACCCTCTCCAACACATATTTGCACATGTCTAAGTATGAATAAAAATAGAATTCCGTATGTCAAAACATATATTTTTTTCCCCTTTGTTTGTTGTTAACAAAGATTTTGCAGTCTTAAGAAAGACTTTGCAGTCTTAAAAGCGTCATCTGAGCAGTTAGGACTTGCATTAATGACTTACGATAAACCATTGATTTTAAATGGTTGATAATGAAAACAACACATTTTTTATGATTTCTCTCATACAATTCTAAGTAAAAGCTAAAATTGTATTAATATAAGATGTTAGCTTTGAAAGGTGATATCAGAAGCACCAGGAAATATATATATTGATGGTGGCATGCCAACATCTTCTCTGTGGAGCACTTGAAGGGTTTTGCTACAAATGATTTTTGCTGACTATATTAAACACAGTTGGAAGCTACGTGTTTCAAAAGAAAAACACCAATTGCTTGGGCTCGTCCAGGATTTGAACCCGGGACCTCTCGCACCCAAAGCGAGAATCATACCCCTAGACCAACGAGCCATTACATTAGTTGGGTTTTAGGAAAAAAATTGCCAGACTAACGCGCCAGACAGCGTTTGTGTTCTCAAAATAGAAACAAAGTTTTCATTTGAAGTGAGGATTTTAAATTTCCTCAATAGGATCTGTTTTTCCAATATCATTTTCATTGTATGGGTGAATTAACAGTTGAGGTTTATGTACGATGGTGATAAATCATATTGACAGTTGTCAAAGTTGAGTCTGTTTCTGGTCAAATTGCTGGGGAAGACTTAAAATGTCCATTCATTTCTTAATTGTTTATGAGGGCTTTGTTGGTTTAGGAGAAATTTGTGGTTCAAATATATGTTGGAAAAGCACATGAAGGATTTAACTTTCTTTCTCATATTCTGCATGCTATCACCATGTTGAAAATAAAGTAAAGATGTGCAGAGGAGAAATTAGTTATAAATAGTCTTGTGCAAAATAATGTTTGGGGAGGTTGGCCTGGTTCCATAACTTGAATCCACAGCCGAACGTAACGACTGCCTTGAATTTACCTTCACAGTTTTATTCATCGATACATTCAGGCGTGTACTGGAAGGAATTTGATTCAAACCTACCCTCTCCAACACATATTTGCACATGTCTAAGTATGAATAAAAATAGAATTCCGTATGTCAAAACATATATTTTTTCCCCTTTGTTTGTTGTTAACAAAGATTTTGCAGTCTTAAGAAAGACTTTGCAGTCTTAAAAGCGTCATCTGAGCAGTTAGGACTTGCATTAATGACTTACGATAAACCATTGATTTTAAATGGTTGATAATGAAAACAACACATTTTTTATGATTTCTCTCATACAATTCTAAGTAAAAGCTAAACTTGTATTAATATAAGATGTTAGCTTTGAAAGGTGATATCAGAAGCACCAGGAAATATATATATTGATGGTGGCATGCCAACATCGTCTCTGTGGAGCACTTGAAGGGTTTTGCTACAAATGATTTTTGCATACTATATTAAACACAGTTGGAAGCTACGTGTTTCAAAAAAAACCAGCAATTGCTTGGGCTCGGACGATTTGAACCCGGGCCTCTCGCACCCAAAGCGAGAATCATACCCCTAGACCAACGAGCCATTACATTAGTTGGGTTTTAGGAAAAAAATTGCCAGACTAACGCGCCAGACAGCGTTTGTGTTCTCAAAATAGAAACAAAGTTTTCGTTTTGAAGTGAGGATTTAAAATTTCCTCAATAGGATCTGTTTTTCCAATATCATTTTCATTGTATGGGTAAATTAACAGTTGAGGTTTATGTACGATGGTGATAAATCATATTGACAGTTGTCAAAGTTGAGTCTGTTTCTGGTCAAATTGCTGGGGAAGACTTAAAATGTCCATTCATTTCTTAATTGTTTATGAGGGCTTTGTTGGTTTATTAGAAATTTGTGGTTCAAATATATGTTGGAAAAGCACATGAAGGATTCAACTTTCTTTCTCATATTCTGCATGCTATCACCATGTTGAAAATAAAGTAAAGATGTGCAGAGGAGAAATTAATTATAAATAGTCTTGTGCAAAATAATGTTTGGGGAGGTTGGCCTGGTTCCATAACTTGAATCCACAGCCGAACGTAACGACTGCCTTGAATTTACCTTCACAGTTTTATTCATCGATACATTCAGGCGTGTACTGGAAGGAATTTGATTCAAACCTACCCTCTCCAACACATATTTGCACATTTCTAAGTATGAATAAAAATAGAATTCCGTATGCCAAAACATATATTTTTTTCCCCTTTGTTTGTTGTTAACAAAGATTTTGCAGTCTTAAGAAAGACTTTGCAGTCTTAAAAGCGTCATCTGAGCTGTTAGGACTTGCATTAATGACTTACGATAAACCATTGATTTTAAATGGTTGATAATGAAAACAACACATTTTTTATGATTTCTCTCATACAATTCTAAGTAAAAGCTAAACTTGTATTAATATAAGATGTTAGCTTTGAAAGGTGATATCAGAAGCACCAGGAAATATATATATTGATGGTGGCATGCCAACATCTTCTCTGTGGAGCACTTGAAGGGTTTTGCTACAAATGATTTTTGCTGACTATATTAAACACAGTTGGAAGCTACGTGTTTCAAAAGAAAAACACCAATTGCTTGGGCTCGTCCGGGATTTGAACCCGGGACCTCTCGCACACAAAGCGAGAATCATACCCCTAGACCAACGAACCATTACATTAGTTGGGTTTTAGGAAAAAAATTGCCAGACTAACGCGCCAGACAGCGTTTGTGTTCTCAATATAGAAACAAAGTTTTCGTTTTGAAGTGAGGATTTTAAAATTCCTCAATAGGATCTGTTTTTCCAATATCATTTTCATTGTATGGGTGAATTAACAGTTGAGGTTTATGTACGATGGTGATAAATCATATTGACAGTTGTCAAAGTTGAGTCTGTTTCTGGTCAAATTGCTGGGGAAGACTTAAAATGTCCATTCATTTCTTAATTGTTTATGAGGGCTTTGTTGGTTTAGGAGAAATTTGTGGTTCAAATATATGTTGGAAAAGCACATGAAGGATTTAACTTTCTTTCTCATATTCTGCATGCTAACACCATGTTGAAAATAAAGTAAAGATGTGCAGAGGAGAAATTAATTATAAATAGTCTTGTGCAAAATAATGTTTGGGGAGGTTGGCCTGGTTCCATAACTTGAATCCACAGCCGAACGTAACGACTGCCTTGAATTTACCTTCACAGTTTTATTCATCGATACATTCAGGCGTGTACTGGAAGGAATTTGATTCAAACCTACCCTCTCCAACACATATTTGCACATGTCTAAGTATGAATAAAAATAGAATTCCGTATGTCAAAACATATATTTTTTCCCCTTTGTTTGTTGTTAACAAAGATTTTGCAGTCTTAAGAAAGACTTTGCAGTCTTAAAAGCGTCATCTGAGCAGTTAGGACTTGCATTAATGACTTACGATAAACCATTGATTTTAAATGGTTGATAATGAAAACAACACATTTTTTATGATTTCTCTCATACAATTCTAAGTAAAAGCTAAACTTGTATTAATATAAGATGTTAGCTTTGAAAGGTGATATCAGAAGCACCAGGAAATATATATATTGATGGTGGCATGCCAACATCTTCTCTGTGGAGCACTTGAAGGGTTTTGCTACAAATGATTTTTGCATACTATATTAAACACAGTTGGAAGCTACGTGTTTCAAAAAAAACCAGCAATTGCTTGGGCTCGGACGATTTGAACCCGGGCCTCTCGCACCCAAAGCGAGAATCATACCCCTAGACCAACGAGCCATTACATTAGTTGGGTTTTAGGAAAAAAATTGCCAGACTAACGCGCCAGACAGCGTTTGTGTTCTCAAAATAGAAACAAAGTTTTCGTTTTGAAGTGAGGATTTAAAATTTCCTCAATAGGATCTGTTTTTCCAATATCATTTTCATTGTATTTGTAAATTAACAGTTGAGGTTTATGTACGATGGTGATAAATCATATTGACAGTTGTCAACGTTGAGTCTGTTTCTGGTCAAATTGCTGGGGAAGACTTAAAATGTCCATTCATTTCTTAATTGTTTATGAGGGCTTTGTTGGTTTATTAGAAATTTGTG
The DNA here is from genome assembly GCF_036172605.1 of Pelobates fuscus. NCBI lineage: Eukaryota > Metazoa > Chordata > Amphibia > Anura > Pelobatidae > Pelobates > Pelobates fuscus. The sequence goes on along the minus strand of NC_086322.1, from coordinate 8,240,699 downwards.
GTTCAAATATATGTTGGAAAAGCACATGAAGGATTCAACTTTCTTTCTCATATTCTGCATGCTATCACCATGTTGAAAATAAAGTAAAGATGTGCAGAGGAGAAATTAATTATAAATAGTCTTGTGCAAAATAATGTTTGGGGAGGTTGGCCTGGTTCCATAACTTGAATCCACAGCCGAACGTAACGACTGCCTTGAATTTACCTTTACAGTTTTATTCATCGATACATTCAGGCGTGTACTGGAAGGAATTTGATTCAAACCTACCCTCTCCAACACATATTTGCACATGTCTAAGTATGAATAAAAATAGAATTCCGTATGTCAAAACATATATTTTTTTCCCCTTTGTTTGTTGTTAACAAAGATTTTGCAGTCTTAAGAAAGACTTTGCAGTCTTAAAAGCGTCATCTGAGCAGTTAGGACTTGCATTAATGACTTACGATAAACCATTGATTTTAAATGGTTTATAATGAAAACAACACATTTTTTATGATTTCTCTCATACAATTCTAAGTAAAAGCTAAACTTGTATTAATATAAGATGTTAGCTTTGAAAGGTGATATCAGAAGCACCAGGAAATATATATATTGATGGTGGCATGCCAACATCTTCTCTGTGGAGCACTTGAAGGGTTTTGCTACAAATGATTTTTGCTGACTATATTAAACACAGTTGGAACTACGTGTTTCAAAAGAAAAACACCAATTGCTTGGGCTCGTCCGGGATTTGAACCCGGGACCTCTCGCACCCAAAGCGAGAATCATACCCCTAGACCAACGAGCCATTACATTAGTTGGGTTTTAGGAAAAAAATTGCCAGACTAACGCGCCAGACAGCGTTTGTGTTCTCAAAATAGAAACAAAGTTTTCGTTTTGAAGTGAGGATTTAAAATTTCCTCAATAGGATCTGTTTTTCCAATATCATTTTCATTGTATGGGTAAATTAACAGTTGAGGTTTATGTACGATGGTGATAAATCATATTGACAGTTGTCAAAGTTGAGTCTGTTTCTGGTCAAATTGCTGGGGAAGACTTAAAATGTCCATTCATTTCTTAATTGTTTATGAGGGCTTTGTTGGTTTATTAGAAATTTGTGGTTCAAATATATGTTGGAAAAGCACATGAAGGATTCAACTTTCTTTCTCATATTCTGCATGCTATCACCATGTTGAAAATAAAGTAAAGATGTGCAGAGGAGAAATTAATTATAAATAGTCTTGTGCAAAATAATGTTTGGGGAGGTTGGCCTGGTTCCATAACTTGAATCCACAGCCGAACGTAACGACTGCCTTGAATTTACCTTCACAGTTTTATTCATCGATACATTCAGGCGTGTACTGGAAGGAATTTGATTCAAACCTACCCTCTCCAACACATATTTGCACATTTCTAAGTATGAATAAAAATAGAATTCCGTATGCCAAAACATATATTTTTTTCCCCTTTGTTTGTTGTTAACAAAGATTTTGCAGTCTTAAGAAAGACTTTGCAGTCTTAAAAGCGTCATCTGAGCTGTTAGGACTTGCATTAATGACTTACGATAAACCATTGATTTTAAATGGTTGATAATGAAAACAACACATTTTTTATGATTTCTCTCATACAATTCTAAGTAAAAGCTAAACTTGTATTAATATAAGATGTTAGCTTTGAAAGGTGATATCAGAAGCACCAGGAAATATATATATTGATGGTGGCATGCCAACATCTTCTCTGTGGAGCACTTGAAGGGTTTTGCTACAAATGATTTTTGCTGACTATATTAAACACAGTTGGAAGCTACGTGTTTCAAAAGAAAAACACCAATTGCTTGGGCTCGTCCGGGATTTGAACCCGGGACCTCTCGCACACAAAGCGAGAATCATACCCCTAGACCAACGAGCCATTACATTAGTTGGGTTTTAGGAAAAAAATTGCCAGACTAACGCGCCAGACAGCGTTTGTGTTCTCAATATAGAAACAAAGTTTTCGTTTTGAAGTGAGGATTTTAAAATTCCTCAATAGGATCTGTTTTTCCAATATCATTTTCATTGTATGGGTGAATTAACAGTTGAGGTTTATGTACGATGGTGATAAATCATATTGACAGTTGTCAAAGTTGAGTCTGTTTCTGGTCAAATTGCTGGGGAAGACTTAAAATGTCCATTCATTTCTTAATTGTTTATGAGGGCTTTGTTGGTTTAGGAGAAATTTGTGGTTCAAATATATGTTGGAAAAGCACATGAAGGATTTAACTTTCTTTCTCATATTCTGCATGCTAACACCATGTTGAAAATAAAGTAAAGATGTGCAGAGGAGAAATTAATTATAAATAGTCTTGTGCAAAATAATGTTTGGGGAGGTTGGCCTGGTTCCATAACTTGAATCCACAGCCGAACGTAACGACTGCCTTGAATTTACCTTTACAGTTTTATTCATCGATACATTCAGGCGTGTACTGGAAGGAATTTGATTCAAACCTACCCTCTCCAACACATATTTGCACATTTCTAAGTATGAATAAAAATAGAATTCCGTATGTCAAAACATATATTTTTTTCCCCTTTGTTTGTTGTTAACAAAGATTTTGCAGTCTTAAGAAAGACTTTGCAGTCTTAAAAGCGTCATCTGAGCAGTTAGGACTTGCATTAATGACTTACGATAAACCATTGATTTTAAATGGTTGATAATGAAAACAACACATTTTTTATGATTTCTCTCATACAATTCTAAGTAAAAGCTAAACTTGTATTAATATAAGATGTTAGCTTTGAAAGGTGATATCAGAAGCACCAGGAAATATATATATTGATGGTGGCATGCCAACATCTTCTCTGTGGAGCACTTGAAGGGTTTTGCTACAAATGATTTTTGCATACTATATTAAACACAGTTGGAAGCTACGTGTTTCAAAAAAAAAACAGCAATTGCTTGGGCTCGGACGATTTGAACCCGGGCCTCTCGCACCCAAAGCGAGAATCATACCCCTAGACCAACGAGCCATTACATTAGTTGGGTTTTAGGAAAAAAATTGCCAGACTAACGCGCCAGACAGCGTTTGTGTTCTCAAAATAGAAACAAAGTTTTCGTTTTGAAGTGAGGATTTAAAATTTCCTCAATAGGATCTGTTTTTCCAATATCATTTTCATTGTATGGGTAAATTAACAGTTGAGGTTTATGTACGATGGTGATAAATCATATTGACAGTTGTCAACGTTGAGTCTGTTTCTAGTCAAATTGCTGGGGAAGACTTAAAATGTCCATTCATTTCTTAATTGTTTATGAGGGCTTTGTTGGTTTATTAGAAATTTGTGGTTCAAATATATGTTGGAAAAGCACATGAAGGATTCAACTTTCTTTCTCATATTCTGCATGCTATCACCATGTTGAAAATAAAGTAAAGATGTGCAGAGGAGAAATTAATTATAAATAGTCTTGTGCAAAATAATGTTTGGGGAGGTTGGCCTGGTTCCATAACTTGAATCCACAGCCGAACGTAACGACTGCCTTGAATTTACCTTTACAGTTTTATTCATCGATACATTCAGGCGTGTACTGGAAGGAATTTGATTCAAACCTACCCTCTCCAACACATATTTGCACATGTCTAAGTATGAATAAAAATAGAATTCCGTATGTCAAAACATATATTTTTTTCCCCTTTGTTTGTTGTTAACAAAGATTTTGCAGTCTTAAGAAAGACTTTGCAGTCTTAAAAGCGTCATCTGAGCAGTTAGGACTTGCATTAATGACTTACGATAAACCATTGATTTTAAATGGTTTATAATGAAAACAACACATTTTTTATGATTTCTCTCATACAATTCTAAGTAAAAGCTAAACTTGTATTAATATAAGATGTTAGCTTTGAAAGGTGATATCAGAAGCACCAGGAAATATATATATTGATGGTGGCATGCCAACATCTTCTCTGTGGAGCACTTGAAGGGTTTTGCTACAAATGATTTTTGCTGACTAGATTAAACACAGTTGGAACTACGTGTTTCAAAATAAAAACACCAATTGCTTGGGCTCGTCCGGCATTTGAACCCGGGACCTCTCGCACCCAAAGCGAGAATCATACCCCTAGACCAACGAGCCATTACATTAGTTGGGTTTTAGGAAAAAAATTGCCAGACTAACGCGCCAGACAGCGTTTGTGTTCTCAAAATAGAAACAAAGTTTTCGTTTTGAAGTGAGGATTTTAAAATTCCTCAATAGGATCTGTTTTTCCAATATCATTTTCATTGTATGGGTGAATTAACAGTTGAGGTTTATGTACGATGGTGATAAATCATATTGACAGTTGTCAAAGTTGAGTCTGTTTCTGGTCAAATTGCTGGGGAAGACTTAAAATGTCCATTCATTTCTTAATTGTTTATGAGGGCTTTGTTGGTTTAGGAGAAATTTGTGGTTCAAATATATGTTGGAAAAGCACATGAAGGATTTAACTTTCTTTCTCATATTCTGCATGCTATCACCATGTTGAAAATAAAGTAAAGATGTGCAGAGGAGAAATTAATTATAAATAGTCTTGTGCAAAATAATGTTTGGGGAGGTTGGCCTGGTTCCATAACTTGAATCCACAGCCGAACGTAACGACTGCCTTGAATTTACCTTTACAGTTTTATTCATCGATACATTCAGGCGTGTACTGGAAGGAATTTGATTCAAACCTACCCTCTCCAACACATATTTGCACATGTCTAAGTATGAATAAAAATAGAATTCCGTATGTCAAAACATATATTTTTTTCCCCTTTGTTTGTTGTTAACAAAGATTTTGCAGTCTTAAGAAAGACTTTGCAGTCTTAAAAGCGTCATCTGAGCAGTTAGGACTTGCATTAATGACTTACGATAAACCATTGATTTTAAATGGTTGATAATGAAAACAACACATTTTTTATGATTTCTCTCATACAATTCTAAGTAAAAGCTAAAATTGTATTAATATAAGATGTTAGCTTTGAAAGGTGATATCAGAAGCACCAGGAAATATATATATTGATGGTGGCATGCCAACATCTTCTCTGTGGAGCACTTGAAGGGTTTTGCTACAAATGATTTTTGCTGACTATATTAAACACAGTTGGAAGCTACGTGTTTCAAAAGAAAAACACCAATTGCTTGGGCTCGTCCAGGATTTGAACCCGGGACCTCTCGCACCCAAAGCGAGAATCATACCCCTAGACCAACGAGCCATTACATTAGTTGGGTTTTAGGAAAAAAATTGCCAGACTAACGCGCCAGACAGCGTTTGTGTTCTCAAAATAGAAACAAAGTTTTCATTTGAAGTGAGGATTTTAAATTTCCTCAATAGGATCTGTTTTTCCAATATCATTTTCATTGTATGGGTGAATTAACAGTTGAGGTTTATGTACGATGGTGATAAATCATATTGACAGTTGTCAAAGTTGAGTCTGTTTCTGGTCAAATTGCTGGGGAAGACTTAAAATGTCCATTCATTTCTTAATTGTTTATGAGGGCTTTGTTGGTTTAGGAGAAATTTGTGGTTCAAATATATGTTGGAAAAGCACATGAAGGATTTAACTTTCTTTCTCATATTCTGCATGCTATCACCATGTTGAAAATAAAGTAAAGATGTGCAGAGGAGAAATTAATTATAAATAGTCTTGTGCAAAATAATGTTTGGGGAGGTTGGCCTGGTTCCATAACTTGAATCCACAGCCGAACGTAACGACTGCCTTGAATTTACCTTTACAGTTTTATTCATCGATACATTCAGGCGTGTACTGGAAGGAATTTGATTCAAACCTACCCTCTCCAACACATATTTGCACATGTCTAAGTATGAATAAAAATAGAATTCCGTATGTCAAAACATATATTTTTTTCCCCTTTGTTTGTTGTTAACAAAGATTTTGCAGTCTTAAGAAAGACTTTGCAGTCTTAAAAGCGTCATCTGAGCAGTTAGGACTTGCATTAATGACTTACGATAAACCATTGATTTTAAATGGTTGATAATGAAAACAACACATTTTTTATGATTTCTCTCATGCAATTCTAAGTAAAAGCTAAAATTGTATTAATATAAGATGTTAGCTTTGAAAGGTGATATCAGAAGCACCAGGAAATATATATATTGATGGTGGCATGCCAACATCTTCTCTGTGGAGCACTTGAAGGGTTTTGCTACAAATGATTTTTGCTGACTATATTAAACACAGTTGGAAGCTACGTGTTTCAAAAGAAAAACACCAATTGCTTGGGCTCGTCCAGGATTTGAACCCGGGACCTCTCGCACCCAAAGCGAGAATCATACCCCTAGACCAACGAGCCATTACATTAGTTGGGTTTTAGGAAAAAAATTGCCAGACTAACGCGCCAGACAGCGTTTGTGTTCTCAAAATAGAAACAAAGTTTTCATTTGAAGTGAGGATTTTAAATTTCCTCAATAGGATCTGTTTTTCCAATATCATTTTCATTGTATGGGTGAATTAACAGTTGAGGTTTATGTACGATGGTGATAAATCATATTGACAGTTGTCAAAGTTGAGTCTGTTTCTGGTCAAATTGCTGGGGAAGACTTAAAATGTCCATTCATTTCTTAATTGTTTATGAGGGCTTTGTTGGTTTAGGAGAAATTTGTGGTTCAAATATATGTTGGAAAAGCACATGAAGGATTTAACTTTCTTTCTCATATTCTGCATGCTATCACCATGTTGAAAATAAAGTAAAGATGTGCAGAGGAGAAATTAGTTATAAATAGTCTTGTGCAAAATAATGTTTGGGGAGGTTGGCCTGGTTCCATAACTTGAATCCACAGCCGAACGTAACGACTGCCTTGAATTTACCTTCACAGTTTTATTCATCGATACATTCAGGCGTGTACTGGAAGGAATTTGATTCAAACCTACCCTCTCCAACACATATTTGCACATGTCTAAGTATGAATAAAAATAGAATTCCGTATGTCAAAACATATATTTTTTCCCCTTTGTTTGTTGTTAACAAAGATTTTGCAGTCTTAAGAAAGACTTTGCAGTCTTAAAAGCGTCATCTGAGCAGTTAGGACTTGCATTAATGACTTACGATAAACCATTGATTTTAAATGGTTGATAATGAAAACAACACATTTTTTATGATTTCTCTCATACAATTCTAAGTAAAAGCTAAACTTGTATTAATATAAGATGTTAGCTTTGAAAGGTGATATCAGAAGCACCAGGAAATATATATATTGATGGTGGCATGCCAACATCTTCTCTGTGGAGCACTTGAAGGGTTTTGCTACAAATGATTTTTGCATACTATATTAAACACAGTTGGAAGCTACGTGTTTCAAAAAAAACCAGCAATTGCTTGGGCTCGGACGATTTGAACCCGGGCCTCTCGCACCCAAAGCGAGAATCATACCCCTAGACCAACGAGCCATTACATTAGTTGGGTTTTAGGAAAAAAATTGCCAGACTAACGCGCCAGACAGCGTTTGTGTTCTCAAAATAGAAACAAAGTTTTCGTTTTGAAGTGAGGATTTAAAATTTCCTCAATAGGATCTGTTTTTCCAATATCATTTTCATTGTATGGGTAAATTAACAGTTGAGGTTTATGTACGATGGTGATAAATCATATTGACAGTTGTCAACGTTGAGTCTGTTTCTGGTCAAATTGCTGGGGAAGACTTAAAATGTCCATTCATTTCTTAATTGTTTATGAGGGCTTTGTTGGTTTATTAGAAATTTGTGGTTCAAATATATGTTGGAAAAGCACATGAAGGATTCAACTTTCTTTCTCATATTCTGCATGCTATCACCATGTTGAAAATAAAGTAAAGATGTGCAGAGGAGAAATTAATTATAAATAGTCTTGTGCAAAATAATGTTTGGGGAGGTTGGCCTGGTTCCATAACTTGAATCCACAGCCGAACGTAACGACTGCCTTGAATTTACCTTTACAGTTTTATTCATCGATACATTCAGGCGTGTACTGGAAGGAATTTGATTCAAACCTACCCTCTCCAACACATATTTGCACATGTCTAAGTATGAATAAAAATAGAATTCCGTATGTCAAAACATATATTTTTTTCCCCTTTGTTTGTTGTTAACAAAGATTTTGCAGTCTTAAGAAAGACTTTGCAGTCTTAAAAGCGTCATCTGAGCAGTTAGGACTTGCATTAATGACTTACGATAAACCATTGATTTTAAATGGTTGATAATGAAAACAACACATTTTTTATGATTTCTCTCATACAATTCTAAGTAAAAGCTAAACTTGTATTAATATAAGATGTTAGCTTTGAAAGGTGATATCAGAAGCACCAGGAAATATATATATTGATGGTGGCATGCCAACATCTTCTCTGTGGAGCACTTTAAGGGTTTTGCTACAAATGATTTTTGCTGACTATATTAAACACAGTTGGAACTACGTGTTTCAAAAGAAAAACACCAATTGCTTGGGCTCGTCCGGGATTTGAACCCGGGACCTCTCGCACCCAAAGCGAGAATCATACCCCTAGACCAACGAGCCATTACATTAGTTGGGTTTTAGGAAAAAAATTGCCAGACTAACGCGCCAGACAGCGTTTGTGTTCTCAAAATAGAAACAAAGTTTTCGTTTTGAAGTGAGGATTTAAAATTTCCTCAATAGGATCTGTTTTTCCAATATCATTTTCATTGTATTTGTAAATTAACAGTTGAGGTTTATGTACGATGGTGATAAATCATATTGACAGTTGTCAACGTTGAGTCTGTTTCTGGTCAAATTGCTGGGGAAGACTTAAAATGTCCATTCATTTCTTAATTGTTTATGAGGGCTTTGTTGGTTTATTAGAAATTTGTGGTTCAAATATATGTTGGAAAAGCACATGAAGGATTCAACTTTCTTTCTCATATTCTGCATGCTATCACCATGTTGAAAATAAAGTAAAGATGTGCAGAGGAGAAATTAATTATAAATAGTCTTGTGCAAAATAATGTTTGGGGAGGTTGGCCTGGTTCCATAACTTGAATCCACAGCCGAACGTAACGACTGCCTTGAATTTACCTTTACAGTTTTATTCATCGATACATTCAGGCGTGTACTGGAAGGAATTTGATTCAAACCTACCCTCTCCAACACATATTTGCACATGTCTAAGTATGAATAAAAATAGAATTCCGTATGTCAAAACATATATTTTTTTCCCCTTTGTTTGTTGTTAACAAAGATTTTGCAGTCTTAAGAAAGACTTTGCAGTCTTAAAAGCGTCATCTGAGCAGTTAGGACTTGCATTAATGACTTACGATAAACCATTGATTTTAAATGGTTTATAATGAAAACAACACATTTTTTATGATTTCTCTCATACAATTCTAAGTAAAAGCTAAACTTGTATTAATATAAGATGTTAGCTTTGAAAGGTGATATCAGAAGCACCAGGAAATATATATATTGATGGTGGCATGCCAACATCTTCTCTGTGGAGCACTTGAAGGGTTTTGCTACAAATGATTTTTGCTGACTATATTAAACACAGTTGGAACTACGTGTTTCAAAAGAAAAACACCAATTGCTTGGGCTCGTCCGGGATTTGAACCCGGGACCTCTCGCACCCAAAGCGAGAATCATACCCCTAGACCAACGAGCCATTACATTAGTTGGGTTTTAGGAAAAAAATTGCCAGACTAACGCGCCAGACAGCGTTTGTGTTCTCAAAATAGAAACAAAGTTTTCGTTTTGAAGTGAGGATTTAAAATTTCCTCAATAGGATCTGTTTTTCCAATATCATTTTCATTGTATTTGTAAATTAACAGTTGAGGTTTATGTACGATGGTGATAAATCATATTGACAGTTGTCAACGTTGAGTCTGTTTCTGGTCAAATTGCTGGGGAAGACTTAAAATGTCCATTCATTTCTTAATTGTTTATGAGGGCTTTGTTGGTTTATTAGAAATTTGTGGTTCAAATATATGTTGGAAAAGCACATGAAGGATTCAACTTTCTTTCTCATATTCTGCATGCTATCACCATGTTGAAAATAAAGTAAAGATGTGCAGAGGAGAAATTAATTATAAATAGTCTTGTGCAAAATAATGTTTGGGGAGGTTGGCCTGGTTCCATAACTTGAATCCACAGCCGAACGTAACGACTGCCTTGAATTTACCTTTACAGTTTTATTCATCGATACATTCAGGCGTGTACTGGAAGGAATTTGATTCAAACCTACCCTCTCCAACACATATTTGCACATGTCTAAGTATGAATAAAAATAGAATTCCGTATGTCAAAACATATATTTTTTTCCCCTTTGTTTGTTGTTAACAAAGATTTTGCAGTCTTAAGAAAGACTTTGCAGTCTTAAAAGCGTCATCTGAGCAGTTAGGACTTGCATTAATGACTTACGATAAACCATTGATTTTAAATGGTTTATAATGAAAACAACACATTTTTTATGATTTCTCTCATACAATTCTAAGTAAAAGCTAAACTTGTATTAATATAAGATGTTAGCTTTGAAAGGTGATATCAGAAGCACCAGGAAATATATATATTGATGGTGGCATGCCAACATCTTCTCTGTGGAGCACTTGAAGGGTTTTGCTACAAATGATTTTTGCTGACTATATTAAACACAGTTGGAACTACGTGTTTCAAAAGAAAAACACCAATTGCTTGGGCTCGTCCGGGATTTGAACCCGGGACCTCTCGCACCCAAAGCGAGAATCATACCCCTAGACCAACGAGCCATTACATTAGTTGGGTTTTAGGAAAAAAATTGCCAGACTAACGCGCCAGACAGCGTTTGTGTTCTCAAAATAGAAACAAAGTTTTCGTTTTGAAGTGAGGATTTAAAATTTCCTCAATAGGATCTGTTTTTCCAATATCATTTTCATTGTATGGGTAAATTAACAGTTGAGGTTTATGTACGATGGTGATAAATCATATTGACAGTTGTCAAAGTTGAGTCTGTTTCTGGTCAAATTGCTGGGGAAGACTTAAAATGTCCATTCATTTCTTAATTGTTTATGAGGGCTTTGTTGGTTTATTAGAAATTTGTGGTTCAAATATATGTTGGAAAAGCACATGAAGGATTCAACTTTCTTTCTCATATTCTGCATGCTATCACCATGTTGAAAATAAAGTAAAGATGTGCAGAGGAGAAATTAATTATAAATAGTCTTGTGCAAAATAATGTTTGGGGAGGTTGGCCTGGTTCCATAACTTGAATCCACAGCCGAACGTAACGACTGCCTTGAATTTACCTTCACAGTTTTATTCATCGATACATTCAGGCGTGTACTGGAAGGAATTTGATTCAAACCTACCCTCTCCAACACATATTTGCACATTTCTAAGTATGAATAAAAATAGAATTCCGTATGCCAAAACATATATTTTTTTCCCCTTTGTTTGTTGTTAACAAAGATTTTGCAGTCTTAAGAAAGACTTTGCAGTCTTAAAAGCGTCATCTGAGCTGTTAGGACTTGCATTAATGACTTACGATAAACCATTGATTTTAAATGGTTGATAATGAAAACAACACATTTTTTATGATTTCTCTCATACAATTCTAAGTAAAAGCTAAACTTGTATTAATATAAGATGTTAGCTTTGAAAGGTGATATCAGAAGCACCAGGAAATATATATATTGATGGTGGCATGCCAACATCTTCTCTGTGGAGCACTTGAAGGGTTTTGCTACAAATGATTTTTGCTGACTATATTAAACACAGTTGGAAGCTACGTGTTTCAAAAGAAAAACACCAATTGCTTGGGCTCGTCCGGGATTTGAACCCGGGACCTCTCGCACACAAAGCGAGAATCATACCCCTAGACCAACGAGCCATTACATTAGTTGGGTTTTAGGAAAAAAATTGCCAGACTAACGCGCCAGACAGCGTTTGTGTTCTCAATATAGAAACAAAGTTTTCGTTTTGAAGTGAGGATTTTAAAATTCCTCAATAGGATCTGTTTTTCCAATATCATTTTCATTGTATGGGTGAATTAACAGTTGAGGTTTATGTACGATGGTGATAAATCATATTGACAGTTGTCAAAGTTGAGTCTGTTTCTGGTCAAATTGCTGGGGAAGACTTAAAATGTCCATTCATTTCTTAATTGTTTATGAGGGCTTTGTTGGTTTAGGAGAAATTTGTGGTTCAAATATATGTTGGAAAAGCACATGAAGGATTTAACTTTCTTTCTCATATTCTGCATGCTATCACCATGTTGAAAATAAAGTAAAGATGTGCAGAGGAGAAATTAATTATAAATAGTCTTGTGCAAAATAATGTTTGGGGAGGTTGGCCTGGTTCCATAACTTGAATCCACAGCCGAACGTAACGACTGCCTTGAATTTACCTTTACAGTTTTATTCATCGATACATTCAGGCGTGTACTGGAAGGAATTTGATTCAAACCTACCCTCTCCAACACATATTTGCACATTTCTAAGTATGAATAAAAATAGAATTCCGTATGTCAAAACATATATTTTTTTCCCCTTTGTTTGTTGTTAACAAAGATTTTGCAGTCTTAAGAAAGACTTTGCAGTCTTAAAAGCGTCATCTGAGCAGTTAGGACTTGCATTAATGACTTACGATAAACCATTGATTTTAAATGGTTGATAATGAAAACAACACATTTTTTATGATTTCTCTCATACAATTCTAAGTAAAAGCTAAACTTGTATTAATATAAGATGTTAGCTTTGAAAGGTGATATCAGAAGCACCAGGAAATATATATATTGATGGTGGCATGCCAACATCTTCTCTGTGGAGCACTTGAAGGGTTTTGCTACAAATGATTTTTGCATACTATATTAAACACAGTTGGAAGCTACGTGTTTCAAAAAAAAAACAGCAATTGCTTGGGCTCGGACGATTTGAACCCGGGCCTCTCGCACCCAAAGCGAGAATCATACCCCTAGACCAACGAGCCATTACATTAGTTGGGTTTTAGGAAAAAAATTGCCAGACTAACGCGCCAGACAGCGTTTGTGTTCTCAAAATAGAAACAAAGTTTTCGTTTTGAAGTGAGGATTTAAAATTTCCTCAATAGGATCTGTTTTTCCAATATCATTTTCATTGTATGGGTAAATTAACAGTTGAGGTTTATGTACGATGGTGATAAATCATATTGACAGTTGTCAACGTTGAGTCTGTTTCTAGTCAAATTGCTGGGGAAGACTTAAAATGTCCATTCATTTCTTAATTGTTTATGAGGGCTTTGTTGGTTTATTAGAAATTTGTGGTTCAAATATATGTTGGAAAAGCACATGAAGGATTCAACTTTCTTTCTCATATTCTGCATGCTATCACCATGTTGAAAATAAAGTAAAGATGTGCAGAGGAGAAATTAATTATAAATAGTCTTGTGCAAAATAATGTTTGGGGAGGTTGGCCTGGTTCCATAACTTGAATCCACAGCCGAACGTAACGACTGCCTTGAATTTACCTTTACAGTTTTATTCATCGATACATTCAGGCGTGTACTGGAAGGAATTTGATTCAAACCTACCCTCTCCAACACATATTTGCACATGTCTAAGTATGAATAAAAATAGAATTCCGTATGTCAAAACATATATTTTTTTCCCCTTTGTTTGTTGTTAACAAAGATTTTGCAGTCTTAAGAAAGACTTTGCAGTCTTAAAAGCGTCATCTGAGCAGTTAGGACTTGCATTAATGACTTACGATAAACCATTGATTTTAAATGGTTTATAATGAAAACAACACATTTTTTATGATTTCTCTCATACAATTCTAAGTAAAAGCTAAACTTGTATTAATATAAGATGTTAGCTTTGAAAGGTGATATCAGAAGCACCAGGAAATATATATATATTGATGGTGGCATGCCAACATCTTCTCTGTGGAGCACTTGAAGGGTTTTGCTACAAATGATTTTTGCTGACTAGATTAAACACAGTTGGAACTACGTGTTTCAAAATAAAAACACCAATTGCTTGGGCTCGTCCGGCATTTGAACCCGGGACCTCTCGCACCCAAAGCGAGAATCATACCCCTAGACCAACGAGCCATTACATTAGTTGGGTTTTAGGAAAAAAATTGCCAGACTAACGCGCCAGACAGCGTTTGTGTTCTCAAAATAGAAACAAAGTTTTCGTTTTGAAGTGAGGATTTTAAAATTCCTCAATAGGATCTGTTTTTCCAATATCATTTTCATTGTATGGGTGAATTAACAGTTGAGGTTTATGTACGATGGTGATAAATCATATTGACAGTTGTCAAAGTTGAGTCTGTTTCTGGTCAAATTGCTGGGGAAGACTTAAAATGTCCATTCATTTCTTAATTGTTTATGAGGGCTTTGTTGGTTTAGGAGAAATTTGTGGTTCAAATATATGTTGGAAAAGCACATGAAGGATTTAACTTTCTTTCTCATATTCTGCATGCTATCACCATGTTGAAAATAAAGTAAAGATGTGCAGAGGAGAAATTAATTATAAATAGTCTTGTGCAAAATAATGTTTGGGGAGGTTGGCCTGGTTCCATAACTTGAATCCACAGCCGAACGTAACGACTGCCTTGAATTTACCTTTACAGTTTTATTCATCGATACATTCAGGCGTGTACTGGAAGGAATTTGATTCAAACCTACCCTCTCCAACACATATTTGCACATGTCTAAGTATGAATAAAAATAGAATTCCGTATGTCAAAACATATATTTTTTTCCCCTTTGTTTGTTGTTAACAAAGATTTTGCAGTCTTAAGAAAGACTTTGCAGTCTTAAAAGCGTCATCTGAGCAGTTAGGACTTGCATTAATGACTTACGATAAACCATTGATTTTAAATGGTTGATAATGAAAACAACACATTTTTTATGATTTCTCTCATACAATTCTAAGTAAAAGCTAAAATTGTATTAATATAAGATGTTAGCTTTGAAAGGTGATATCAGAAGCACCAGGAAATATATATATTGATGGTGGCATGCCAACATCTTCTCTGTGGAGCACTTGAAGGGTTTTGCTACAAATGATTTTTGCTGACTATATTAAACACAGTTGGAAGCTACGTGTTTCAAAAGAAAAACACCAATTGCTTGGGCTCGTCCAGGATTTGAACCCGGGACCTCTCGCACCCAAAGCGAGAATCATACCCCTAGACCAACGAGCCATTACATTAGTTGGGTTTTAGGAAAAAAATTGCCAGACTAACGCGCCAGACAGCGTTTGTGTTCTCAAAATAGAAACAAAGTTTTCATTTGAAGTGAGGATTTTAAATTTCCTCAATAGGATCTGTTTTTCCAATATCATTTTCATTGTATGGGTGAATTAACAGTTGAGGTTTATGTACGATGGTGATAAATCATATTGACAGTTGTCAAAGTTGAGTCTGTTTCTGGTCAAATTGCTGGGGAAGACTTAAAATGTCCATTCATTTCTTAATTGTTTATGAGGGCTTTGTTGGTTTAGGAGAAATTTGTGGTTCAAATATATGTTGGAAAAGCACATGAAGGATTTAACTTTCTTTCTCATATTCTGCATGCTATCACCATGTTGAAAATAAAGTAAAGATGTGCAGAGGAGAAATTAGTTATAAATAGTCTTGTGCAAAATAATGTTTGGGGAGGTTGGCCTGGTTCCATAACTTGAATCCACAGCCGAACGTAACGACTGCCTTGAATTTACCTTCACAGTTTTATTCATCGATACATTCAGGCGTGTACTGGAAGGAATTTGATTCAAACCTACCCTCTCCAACACATATTTGCACATGTCTAAGTATGAATAAAAATAGAATTCCGTATGTCAAAACATATATTTTTTCCCCTTTGTTTGTTGTTAACAAAGATTTTGCAGTCTTAAGAAAGACTTTGCAGTCTTAAAAGCGTCATCTGAGCAGTTAGGACTTGCATTAATGACTTACGATAAACCATTGATTTTAAATGGTTGATAATGAAAACAACACATTTTTTATGATTTCTCTCATACAATTCTAAGTAAAAGCTAAACTTGTATTAATATAAGATGTTAGCTTTGAAAGGTGATATCAGAAGCACCAGGAAATATATATATTGATGGTGGCATGCCAACATCTTCTCTGTGGAGCACTTGAAGGGTTTTGCTACAAATGATTTTTGCATACTATATTAAACACAGTTGGAAGCTACGTGTTTCAAAAAAAACCAGCAATTGCTTGGGCTCGGACGATTTGAACCCGGGCCTCTCGCACCCAAAGCGAGAATCATACCCCTAGACCAACGAGCCATTACATTAGTTGGGTTTTAGGAAAAAAATTGCCAGACTAACGCGCCAGACAGCGTTTGTGTTCTCAAAATAGAAACAAAGTTTTCGTTTTGAAGTGAGGATTTAAAATTTCCTCAATAGGATCTGTTTTTCCAATATCATTTTCATTGTATGGGTAAATTAACAGTTGAGGTTTATGTACGATGGTGATAAATCATATTGACAGTTGTCAACGTTGAGTCTGTTTCTGGTCAAATTTCTGGGGAAGACTTAAAATGTCCATTCATTTCTTAATTGTTTATGAGGGCTTTGTTGGTTTATTAGAAATTTGTGGTTCAAATATATGTTGGAAAAGCACATGAAGGATTCAACTTTCTTTCTCATATTCTGCATGCTATCACCATGTTGAAAATAAAGTAAAGATGTGCAGAGGAGAAATTAATTATAAATAGTCTTGTGCAAAATAATGTTTGGGGAGGTTGGCCTGGTTCCATAACTTGAATCCACAGCCGAACGTAACGACTGCCTTGAATTTACCTTTACAGTTTTATTCATCGATACATTCAGGCGTGTACTGGAAGGAATTTGATTCAAACCTACCCTCTCCAACACATATTTGCACATGTCTAAGTATGAATAAAAATAGAATTCCGTATGTCAAAACATATATTTTTTTCCCCTTTGTTTGTTGTTAACAAAGATTTTGCAGTCTTAAGAAAGACTTTGCAGTCTTAAAAGCGTCATCTGAGCAGTTAGGACTTGCATTAATGACTTACGATAAACCATTGATTTTAAATGGTTTATAATGAAAACAACACATTTTTTATGATTTCTCTCATACAATTCTAAGTAAAAGCTAAACTTGTATTAATATAAGATGTTAGCTTTGAAAGGTGATATCAGAAGCACCAGGAAATATATATATTGATGGTGGCATGCCAACATCTTCTCTGTGGAGCACTTGAAGGCTTTTGCTACAAATGATTTTTGCTGACTATATTAAACACAGTTGGAAGCTACGTGTTTCAAAAGAAAAACACCAATTGCTTGGGCTCGTCCGGGATTTGAACCCGGGACCTCTCGCACCCAAAGCGAGAATCATACCCCTAGACCAACGAGTCATTACATTAGTTGGGTTTTAGGAAAAAAATTGCCAGACTAACGCGCCAGACAGCGTTTGTGTTCTCAAAATAGAAACAAAGTTTTCGTTTTGAAGTGAGGATTTTAAATTTCCTCAATAGGATCTGTTTTTCCAATATCATTTTCATTGTATGGGTAAATTAACAGTTGAGGTTTATGTACGATGGTGATAAATCATATTGACAGTTGTCAAAGTTGAGTCTGTTTCTGGTCAAATTGCTGGGGAAGACTTAAAATGTCCATTCATTTCTTAATTGTTTATGAGGGCTTTGTTGGTTTATTAGAAATTTGTGGTTCAAATATATGTTGGAAAAGCACATGAAGGATTCAACTTTCTTTCTCATATTCTGCATGCTATCACCATGTTGAAAATAAAGTAAAGATGTGCAGAGGAGAAATTAATTATAAATAGTCTTGTGCAAAATAATGTTTGGGGAGGTTGGCCTGGTTCCATAACTTGAATCCACAGCCGAACGTAACGACTGCCTTGAATTTACCTTCACAGTTTTATTCATCGATACATTCAGGCGTGTACTGGAAGGAATTTGATTCAAACCTACCCTCTCCAACACATATTTGCACATGTCTTAGTATGAATAAAAATAGAATTCCGTATGTCAAAACATATATTTTTTTCCCCTTTGTTTGTTGTTAACAAAGATTTTGCAGTCTTAAGAAAGACTTTGCAGTCTTAAAAGCGTCATCTGAGCAGTTAGGACTTGCATTAATGACTTACGATAAACCATTGATTTTAAATGGTTGATAATGAAAACAACACATTTTTTATGATTTCTCTCATACAATTCTAAGTAAAAGCTAAACTTGTATTAATATAAGATGTTAGCTTTGAAAGGTGATATCAGAAGCACCAGGAAATATATATATTGATGGTGGCATGCCAACATCTTCTCTGTGGAGCACTTGAAGGGTTTTGCTACAAATGATTTTTGCTGACTATATTAAACACATTTGGAAGCTACGTGTTTCAAAAGAAAAACACCAATTGCTTGGGCTCGTCCGGAATTTGAACCCGGGACCTCTCGCACCCAAAGCGAGAATCATACCCCTAGACCAACGAGCCATTACATTAGTTGGGTTTTAGGAAAAAAATTACCAGACTAACGCGCCAGACAGCGTTTGTGTTCTCAAAATAGAAACAAAGTTTTCGTTTTGAAGTGAGGATTTTAAATTTCCTCAATAGGATCTGTTTTTCCAATATCATTTTCATTGTATGGGTAAATTAACAGTTGAGGTTTATGTACGATGGTGATAAATCATATTGACAGTTGTCAAAGTTGAGTCTGTTTCTGGTCAAATTGCTGGGGAAGACTTAAAATGTCCATTCATTTCTTAATTGTTTATGAGGGCTTTGTTGGTTTAGGAGAAATTTGTGGTTCAAATATATGTTGGAAAAGCACATGAAGGATTAAACTTTCTTTCTCATATTCTGCATGCTATCACCATGTTGAAAATAAAGTAAAGATGTGCAGAGGAGAAATTAATTATAAATAGTCTTGTGCAAAATAATGTTTGGGGAGGTTGGCCTGGTTCCATAACTTGAATCCACAGCCGAACGTAACGACTGCCTTGAATTTACCTTCACAGTTTTATTCATCGATACATTCAGGCGTGTACTGGAAGGAATTTGATTCAAACCTACCCTCTCCAACACATATTTGCACATGTCTAAGTATGAATAAAAATAGAATTCCGTATGTCAAAACATATATTTTTTTCCCCTTTGTTTGTTGTTAACAAAGATTTTGCAGTCTTAAGAAAGACTTTGCAGTCTTAAAAGCGTCATCTGAGCAGTTAGGACTTGCATTAATGACTTACGATAAACCATTGATTTTAAATGGTTGATAATGAAAACAACACATTTTTTATGATTTCTCTCATACAATTCTAAGTAAAAGCTAAACTTGTATTAATATAAGATGTTAGCTTTGAAAGGTGATATCAGAAGCACCAGGAAATATATATATTGATGGTGGCATGCCAACATCTTCTCTGTGGAGCACTTGAAGGGTTTTGCTACAAATGATTTTTGCTGACTATATTAAACACAGTTGGAAGCTACGTGTTTCAAAACAAAAACACCAATTGCTTGGGCTCGTCCGGGATTTGAACCCGGGACCTCTCGCACCCAAAGCGAGAATCATACCCCTAGACCAACGAGCCATTACATTAGTTGGGTTTTAGGAAAAAAATTGCCAGACTAACGCGCCAGACAGCGTTTGTGTTCTCAAAATAGAAACAAAGTTTTCGTTTTGAAGTGAGGATTTTAAATTTCCTCAATAGGATCTGTTTTTCCAATATCATTTTCATTGTATGGGTAAATTAACAGTTGAGGTTTATGTACGATGGTGATAAATCATATTGACAGTTGTCAAAGTTGAGTCTGTTTCTGGTCAAATTGCTGGGGAAGACTTAAAATGTCCATTCATTTCTTAATTGTTTATGAGGGCTTTGTTGGTTTAGGAGAAATTTGTGGTTCAAATATATGTTGGAAAAGCACATGAAGGATTCAACTTTCTTTCTCATATTCTGCATGCTATCACCATGTTGAAAATAAAGTAAAGATGTGCAGAGGAGAAATTAATTATAAATAGTCTTGTGCAAAATAATGTTTGGGGAGGTTGGCCTGGTTCCATAACTTGAATCCACAGCCGAACGTAACGACTGCCTTGAATTTACCTTCACAGTTTTATTCATCGATACATTCAGGCGTGTACTGGAAGGAATTTGATTCAAACCTACCCTCTCCAACACATATTTGCACATGTCTAAGTATGAATAAAAATAGAATTCCGTATGTCAAAACATATATTTTTTTCCCCTTTGTTTGTTGTTAACAAAGATTTTGCAGTCTTAAGAAAGACTTTGCAGTCTTAAAAGCGTCATCTGAGCAGTTAGGACTTGCATTAATGACTTACGATAAACCATTGATTTTAAATGGTTGATAATGAAAACAACACATTTTTTATGATTTCTCTCATACAATTCTAAGTAAAAGCTAAAATTGTATTAATATAAGATGTTAGCTTTGAAAGGTGATATCAGAAGCACCAGGAAATATATATATTGATGGTGGCATGCCAACATCTTCTCTGTGGAGCACTTGAAGGGTTTTGCTACAAATGATTTTTGCTGACTATATTAAACACAGTTGGAAGCTACGTGTTTCAAAAGAAAAACACCAATTGCTTGGGCTCGTCCAGGATTTGAACCCGGGACCTCTCGCACCCAAAGCGAGAATCATACCCCTAGACCAACGAGCCATTACATTAGTTGGGTTTTAGGAAAAAAATTGCCAGACTAACGCGCCAGACAGCGTTTGTGTTCTCAAAATAGAAACAAAGTTTTCATTTGAAGTGAGGATTTTAAATTTCCTCAATAGGATCTGTTTTTCCAATATCATTTTCATTGTATGGGTGAATTAACAGTTGAGGTTTATGTACGATGGTGATAAATCATATTGACAGTTGTCAAAGTTGAGTCTGTTTCTGGTCAAATTGCTGGGGAAGACTTAAAATGTCCATTCATTTCTTAATTGTTTATGAGGGCTTTGTTGGTTTAGGAGAAATTTGTGGTTCAAATATATGTTGGAAAAGCACATGAAGGATTTAACTTTCTTTCTCATATTCTGCATGCTATCACCATGTTGAAAATAAAGTAAAGATGTGCAGAGGAGAAATTAGTTATAAATAGTCTTGTGCAAAATAATGTTTGGGGAGGTTGGCCTGGTTCCATAACTTGAATCCACAGCCGAACGTAACGACTGCCTTGAATTTACCTTCACAGTTTTATTCATCGATACATTCAGGCGTGTACTGGAAGGAATTTGATTCAAACCTACCCTCTCCAACACATATTTGCACATGTCTAAGTATGAATAAAAATAGAATTCCGTATGTCAAAACATATATTTTTTCCCCTTTGTTTGTTGTTAACAAAGATTTTGCAGTCTTAAGAAAGACTTTGCAGTCTTAAAAGCGTCATCTGAGCAGTTAGGACTTGCATTAATGACTTACGATAAACCATTGATTTTAAATGGTTGATAATGAAAACAACACATTTTTTATGATTTCTCTCATACAATTCTAAGTAAAAGCTAAACTTGTATTAATATAAGATGTTAGCTTTGAAAGGTGATATCAGAAGCACCAGGAAATATATATATTGATGGTGGCATGCCAACATCTTCTCTGTGGAGCACTTGAAGGGTTTTGCTACAAATGATTTTTGCATACTATATTAAACACAGTTGGAAGCTACGTGTTTCAAAAAAAACCAGCAATTGCTTGGGCTCGGACGATTTGAACCCGGGCCTCTCGCACCCAAAGCGAGAATCATACCCCTAGACCAACGAGCCATTACATTAGTTGGGTTTTAGGAAAAAAATTGCCAGACTAACGCGCCAGACAGCGTTTGTGTTCTCAAAATAGAAACAAAGTTTTCGTTTTGAAGTGAGGATTTAAAATTTCCTCAATAGGATCTGTTTTTCCAATATCATTTTCATTGTATGGGTAAATTAACAGTTGAGGTTTATGTACGATGGTGATAAATCATATTGACAGTTGTCAACGTTGAGTCTGTTTCTGGTCAAATTGCTGGGGAAGACTTAAAATGTCCATTCATTTCTTAATTGTTTATGAGGGCTTTGTTGGTTTATTAGAAATTTGTGGTTCAAATATATGTTGGAAAAGCACATGAAGGATTCAACTTTCTTTCTCATATTCTGCATGCTATCACCATGTTGAAAATAAAGTAAAGATGTGCAGAGGAGAAATTAATTATAAATAGTCTTGTGCAAAATAATGTTTGGGGAGGTTGGCCTGGTTCCATAACTTGAATCCACAGCCGAACGTAACGACTGCCTTGAATTTACCTTTACAGTTTTATTCATCGATACATTCAGGCGTGTACTGGAAGGAATTTGATTCAAACCTACCCTCTCCAACACATATTTGCACATGTCTAAGTATGAATAAAAATAGAATTCCGTATGTCAAAACATATATTTTTTTCCCCTTTGTTTGTTGTTAACAAAGATTTTGCAGTCTTAAGAAAGACTTTGCAGTCTTAAAAGCGTCATCTGAGCAGTTAGGACTTGCATTAATGACTTACGATAAACCATTGATTTTAAATGGTTTATAATGAAAACAACACATTTTTTATGATTTCTCTCATACAATTCTAAGTAAAAGCTAAACTTGTATTAATATAAGATGTTAGCTTTGAAAGGTGATATCAGAAGCACCAGGAAATATATATATTGATGGTGGCATGCCAACATCTTCTCTGTGGAGCACTTGAAGGCTTTTGCTACAAATGATTTTTGCTGACTATATTAAACACAATTGGAAGCTACGTGTTTCAAAAGAAAAACACCAATTGCTTGGGCTCGTCCGGGATTTGAACCCGGGACCACTCGCACCCAAAGCGAGAATCATACCCCTAGACCAACGAGTCATTACATTAGTTGGGTTTTAGGAAAAAAATTGCCAGACTAACGCGCCAGACAGCGTTTGTGTTCTCAAAATAGAAACAAAGTTTTCGTTTTGAAGTGAGGATTTTAAATTTCCTCAATAGGATCTGTTTTTCCAATATCATTTTCATTGTATGGGTAAATTAACAGTTGAGGTTTATGTACGATGGTGATAAATCATATTGACAGTTGTCAAAGTTGAGTCTGTTTCTGGTCAAATTGCTGGGGAAGACTTAAAATGTCCATTCATTTCTTAATTGTTTATGAGGGCTTTGTTGGTTTATTAGAAATTTGTGGTTCAAATATATGTTGGAAAAGCACATGAAGGATTCAACTTTCTTTCTCATATTCTGCATGCTATCACCATGTTGAAAATAAAGTAAAGATGTGCAGAGGAGAAATTAATTATAAATAGTCTTGTGCAAAATAATGTTTGGGGAGGTTGGCCTGGTTCCATAACTTGAATCCACAGCCGAACGTAACGACTGCCTTGAATTTACCTTCACAGTTTTATTCATCGATACATTCAGGCGTGTACTGGAAGGAATTTGATTCAAACCTACCCTCTCCAACACATATTTGCACATGTCTTAGTATGAATAAAAATAGAATTCCGTATGTCAAAACATATATTTTTTTCCCCTTTGTTTGTTGTTAACAAAGATTTTGCAGTCTTAAGAAAGACTTTGCAGTCTTAAAAGCGTCATCTGAGCAGTTAGGACTTGCATTAATGACTTACGATAAACCATTGATTTTAAATGGTTGATAATGAAAACAACACATTTTTTATGATTTCTCTCATACAATTCTAAGTAAAAGCTAAACTTGTATTAATATAAGATGTTAGCTTTGAAAGGTGATATCAGAAGCACCAGGAAATATATATATTGATGGTGGCATGCCAACATCTTCTCTGTGGAGCACTTGAAGGGTTTTGCTACAAATGATTTTTGCTGACTATATTAAACACATTTGGAAGCTACGTGTTTCAAAAGAAAAACACCAATTGCTTGGGCTCGTCCGGAATTTGAACCCGGGACCTCTCGCACCCAAAGCGAGAATCATACCCCTAGACCAACGAGCCATTACATTAGTTGGGTTTTAGGAAAAAAATTACCAGACTAACGCGCCAGACAGCGTTTGTGTTCTCAAAATAGAAACAAAGTTTTCGTTTTGAAGTGAGGATTTTAAATTTCCTCAATAGGATCTGTTTTTCCAATATCATTTTCATTGTATGGGTAAATTAACAGTTGAGGTTTATGTACGATGGTGATAAATCATATTGACAGTTGTCAAAGTTGAGTCTGTTTCTGGTCAAATTGCTGGGGAAGACTTAAAATGTCCATTCATTTCTTAATTGTTTATGAGGGCTTTGTTGGTTTAGGAGAAATTTGTGGTTCAAATATATGTTGGAAAAGCACATGAAGGATTAAACTTTCTTTCTCATATTCTGCATGCTATCACCATGTTGAAAATAAAGTAAAGATGTGCAGAGGAGAAATTAATTATAAATAGTCTTGTGCAAAATAATGTTTGGGGAGGTTGGCCTGGTTCCATAACTTGAATCCACAGCCGAACGTAACGACTGCCTTGAATTTACCTTCACAGTTTTATTCATCGATACATTCAGGCGTGTACTGGAAGGAATTTGATTCAAACCTACCCTCTCCAACACATATTTGCACATGTCTAAGTATGAATAAAAATAGAATTCCGTATGTCAAAACATATATTTTTTTCCCCTTTGTTTGTTGTTAACAAAGATTTTGCAGTCTTAAGAAAGACTTTGCAGTCTTAAAAGCGTCATCTGAGCAGTTAGGACTTGCATTAATGACTTACGATAAACCATTGATTTTAAATGGTTGATAATGAAAACAACACATTTTTTATGATTTCTCTCATACAATTCTAAGTAAAAGCTAAACTTGTATTAATATAAGATGTTAGCTTTGAAAGGTGATATCAGAAGCACCAGGAAATATATATATTGATGGTGGCATGCCAACATCTTCTCTGTGGAGCACTTGAAGGGTTTTGCTACAAATGATTTTTGCTGACTATATTAAACACAGTTGGAAGCTACGTGTTTCAAAACAAAAACACCAATTGCTTGGGCTCGTCCGGGATTTGAACCCGGGACCTCTCGCACCCAAAGCGAGAATCATACCCCTAGACCAACGAGCCATTACATTAGTTGGGTTTTAGGAAAAAAATTGCCAGACTAACGCGCCAGACAGCGTTTGTGTTCTCAAAATAGAAACAAAGTTTTCGTTTTGAAGTGAGGATTTTAAATTTCCTCAATAGGATCTGTTTTTCCAATATCATTTTCATTGTATGGGTAAATTAACAGTTGAGGTTTATGTACGATGGTGATAAATCATATTGACAGTTGTCAAAGTTGAGTCTGTTTCTGGTCAAATTGCTGGGGAAGACTTAAAATGTCCATTCATTTCTTAATTGTTTATGAGGGCTTTGTTGGTTTAGGAGAAATTTGTGGTTCAAATATATGTTGGAAAAGCACATGAAGGATTGAACTTTCTTTCTCATATTCTGCATGCTATCACCATGTTGAAAATAAAGTAAAGATGTGCAGAGGAGAAATTAATTATAAATAGTCTTGTGCAAAATAATGTTTGGGGAGGTTGGCCTGGTTCCATAACTTGAATCCACAGCCGAACGTAACGACTGCCTTGAATTTACCTTTACAGTTTTATTCATCGATACATTCAGGCGTGTACTGGAAGGAATTTGATTCAAACCTACCCTCTCCAACACATATTTGCACATGTCTAAGTATGAATAAAAATAGAATTCCGTATGTCAAAACATATATTTTTTTCCCCTTTGTTTGTTGTTAACAAAGATTTTGCAGTCTTAAGAAAGACTTTGCAGTCTTAAAAGCGTCATCTGAGCAGTTAGGACTTGCATTAATGACTTACGATAAACCATTGATTTTAAATGGTTGATAATGAAAACAACACATTTTTTATGATTTCTCTCATACAATTCTAAGTAAAAGCTAAACTTGTATTAATATAAGATGTTAGCTTTGAAAGGTGATATCAGAAGCACCAGGAAATATATATATTGATGGTGGCATGCCAACATCTTCTCTGTGGAGCACTTGAAGGGTTTTGCTACAAATGATTTTTGCTGACTATATTAAACACATTTGGAAGCTACGTGTTTCAAAAGAAAAACACCAATTGCTTGGGCTCGTCCGGAATTTGAACCCGGGACCTCTCGCACCCAAAGCGAGAATCATACCCCTAGACCAACGAGCCATTACATTAGTTGGGTTTTAGGAAAAAAATTACCAGACTAACGCGCCAGACAGCGTTTGTGTTCTCAAAATAGAAACAAAGTTTTCGTTTTGAAGTGAGGATTTTAAATTTCCTCAATAGGATCTGTTTTTCCAATATCATTTTCATTGTATGGGTAAATTAACAGTTGAGGTTTATGTACGATGGTGATAAATCATATTGACAGTTGTCAAAGTTGAGTCTGTTTCTGGTCAAATTGCTGGGGAAGACTTAAAATGTCCATTCATTTCTTAATTGTTTATGAGGGCTTTGTTGGTTTAGGAGAAATTTGTGGTTCAAATATATGTTGGAAAAGCACATGAAGGATTCAACTTTCTTTCTCATATTCTGCATGCTATCACCATGTTGAAAATAAAGTAAAGATGTGCAGAGGAGAAATTAATTATAAATAGTCTTGTGCAAAATAATGTTTGGGGAGGTTGGCCTGGTTCCATAACTTGAATCCACAGCCGAACGTAACGACTGCCTTGAATTTACCTTCACAGTTTTATTCATCGATACATTCAGGCGTGTACTGGAAGGAATTTGATTCAAACCTACCCTCTCCAACACATATTTGCACATGTCTAAGTATGAATAAAAATAGAATTCCGTATGTCAAAACATATATTTTTTTCCCTTTGTTTGTTGTTAACAAAGATTTTGATTTTGAAGTCTTAAGAAAGACTTTGCAGTCTTAAAAGCGTCATCTGAGCAGTTAGGACTTGCATTAATGACTTACGATAAACCATTGATTTTAAATGGTTGATAATGAAAACAACACATTTTTTATGATTTCTCTCATACAATTCTAAGTAAAAGCTAAACTTGTATTAATATAAGATGTTAGCTTTGAAAGGTGATATCAGAAGCACCAGGAAATATATATATTGATGGTGGCATGCCAACATCTTCTCTGTGGAGCACTTGAAGGGTTTTGCTACAAATGATTTTTGCTGACTATATTAAACACAGTTGGAAGCTACGTGTTTCAAAAGAAAAACACCAATTGCTTGGGCTCGTCCGGGATTTGAACCCAGGACCTCTTGCACCCAAAGCGAGAATCATACCCCTAGACCAACGAGCCATTACATTAGTTGGGTTTTAGGAAAAAAATTGCCAGACTAACGCGCCAGACAGCGTTTGTGTTCTCAAAATAGAAACAAAGTTTTCGTTTTGAAGTGAGGATTTTAAAATTCCTCAATAGGATCTGTTTTTCCAATATCATTTTCATTGTATGGGTAATTTAACAGTTGAGGTTTATGTACGATGGTGATAAATCATATTGACAGTTGTCAAAGTTGAGTCTGTTTCTGGTCAAATTGCTGGGGAAGACTTAAAATGTCCATTCATTTCTTAATTGTTTATGAGGGCTTTGTTGGTTTATTAGAAATTTGTGGTTCAAATATATGTTGGAAAAGCACATGAAGGATTCAACTTTCTTTCTCATATTCTGCATGCTATCACCATGTTGAAAATAAAGTAAAGATGTGCAGAGGAGAAATTAATTATAAATAGTCTTGTGCAAAATAATGTTTGGGGAGGTTGGCCTGGTTCCATAACTTGAATCCACAGCCGAACGTAACGACTGCCTTGAATTTACCTTCACAGTTTTATTCATCGATACATTCAGGCGTGTACTGGAAGGAATTTGATTCAAACCTACCCTCTCCAACACATATTTGCACATGTCTTAGTATGAATAAAAATAGAATTCCGTATGTCAAAACATATATTTTTTTCCCCTTTGTTTGTTGTTAACAAAGATTTTGCAGTCTTAAGAAAGACTTTGCAGTCTTAAAAGCGTCATCTGAGCAGTTAGGACTTGCATTAATGACTTACGATAAACCATTGATTTTAAATGGTTGATAATGAAAACAACACATTTTTTATGATTTCTCTCATACAATTCTAAGTAAAAGCTAAACTTGTATTAATATAAGATGTTAGCTTTGAAAGGTGATATCAGAAGCACCAGGAAATATATATATTGATGGTGGCATGCCAACATCTTCTCTGTGGAGCACTTGAAGGGTTTTGCTACAAATGATTTTTGCTGACTATATTAAACACAGTTGGAAGCTACGTGTTTCAAAAGAAAAACACCAATTGCTTGGGCTCGTCCGGAATTTGAACCCGGGACCTCTCGCACCCAAAGCGAGAATCATACCCCTAGACCAACGAGCCATTACATTAGTTGGGTTTTAGGAAAAAAATTACCAGACTAACGCGCCAGACAGCGTTTGTGTTCTCAAAATAGAAACAAAGTTTTCGTTTTGAAGTGAGGATTTTAAATTTCCTCAATAGGATCTGTTTTTCCAATATCATTTTCATTGTATGGGTAAATTAACAGTTGAGGTTTATGTACGATGGTGATAAATCATATTGACAGTTGTCAAAGTTGAGTCTGTTTCTGGTCAAATTGCTGGGGAAGACTTAAAATGTCCATTCATTTCTTAATTGTTTATGAGGGCTTTGTTGGTTTAGGAGAAATTTGTGGTTCAAATATATGTTGGAAAAGCACATGAAGGATTGAACTTTCTTTCTCATATTCTGCATGCTATCACCATGTTGAAAATAAAGTAAAGATGTGCAGAGGAGAAATTAATTATAAATAGTCTTGTGCAAAATAATGTTTGGGGAGGTTGGCCTGGTTCCATAACTTGAATCCACAGCCGAACGTAACGACTGCCTTGAATTTACCTTTACAGTTTTATTCATCGATACATTCAGGCGTGTACTGGAAGGAATTTGATTCAAACCTACCCTCTCCAACACATATTTGCACATGTCTAAGTATGAATAAAAATAGAATTCCGTATGTCAAAACATATATTTTTTCCCCTTTGTGTGTTGTTAACAAAGATTTTGATTTTGAAGTCTTAAGAAAGACTTTGCAGTCTTAAAAGCGTCATCTGAGCAGTTAGGACTTGCATTAATGACTTACGATAAACCATTGATTTTAAATGGTTGATAATGAAAACAACACATTTTTTATGATTTCTCTCATACAATTCTAAGTAAAAGCTAAACTTGTATTAATATAAGATGTTAGCTTTGAAAGGTGATATCAGAAGCACCAGGAAATATATATATTGATGGTGGCATGCCAACATCTTCTCTGTGGAGCACTTGAAGGGTTTTGCTACAAATGATTTTTGCTGACTATATTAAACACAGTTGGAAGCTACGTGTTTCAAAAGAAAAACACCAATTGCTTGGGCTCGTCCGGGATTTGAACCCAGGACCTCTCGCACCCAAAGCGAGAATCATACCCCTAGACCAACGAGCCATTACATTAGTTGGGTTTTAGGAAAAAAATTGCCAGACTAACGCGCCAGACAGCGTTTGTGTTCTCAAAATAGAAACAAAGTTTTCGTTTTGAAGTGAGGATTTTAAAATTCCTCAATAGGATCTGTTTTTCCAATATCATTTTCATTGTATGGGTAATTTAACAGTTGAGGTTTATGTACGATGGTGATAAATCATATTGACAGTTGTCAAAGTTGAGTCTGTTTCTGGTCAAATTGCTGGGGAAGACTTAAAATGTCCATTCATTTCTTAATTGTTTATGAGGGCTTTGTTGGTTTAGGAGAAATTTGTGGTTCAAATATATGTTGGAAAAGCACATGAAGGATTGAACTTTCTTTCTCATATTCTGCATGCTATCACCATGTTGAAAATAAAGTAAAGATGTGCAGAGGAGAAATTAATTATAAATAGTCTTGTGCAAAATAATGTTTGGGGAGGTTGGCCTGGTTCCATAACTTGAATCCACAGCCGAACGTAACGACTGCCTTGAATTTACCTTCACAGTTTTATTCATCGATACATTCAGGCGTGTACTGGAAGGAATTTGATTCAAACCTACCCTCTCCAACACATATTTGCACATGTCTTAGTATGAATAAAAATAGAATTCCGTATGTCAAAACATATATTTTTTTCCCCTTTGTTTGTTGTTAACAAAGATTTTGCAGTCTTAAGAAAGACTTTGCAGTCTTAAAAGCGTCATCTGAGCAGTTAGGACTTGCATTAATGACTTACGATAAACCATTGATTTTAAATGGTTGATAATGAAAACAACACATTTTTTATGATTTCTCTCATACAATTCTAAGTAAAAGCTAAACTTGTATTAATATAAGATGTTAGCTTTGAAAGGTGATATCAGAAGCACCAGGAAATATATATATTGATGGTGGCATGCCAACATCTTCTCTGTGGAGCACTTGAAGGGTTTTGCTACAAATGATTTTTGCTGACTATATTAAACACAGTTGGAAGCTACGTGTTTCAAAAGAAAAACACCAATAGCTTGGGCTCGTCCGGAATTTGAACCCGGGACCTCTCGCACCCAAAGCGAGAATCATACCCCTAGACCAACGAGCCATTACATTAGTTGGGTTTTAGGAAAAAAATTACCAGACTAACGCGCCAGACAGCGTTTGTGTTCTCAAAATAGAAACAAAGTTTTCGTTTTGAAGTGAGGATTTTAAATTTCCTCAATAGGATCTGTTTTTCCAATATCATTTTCATTGTATGGGTAAATTAACAGTTGAGGTTTATGTACGATGGTGATAAATCATATTGACAGTTGTCAAAGTTGAGTCTGTTTCTGGTCAAATTGCTGGGGAAGACTTAAAATGTCCATTCATTTCTTAATTGTTTATGAGGGCTTTGTTGGTTTAGGAGAAATTTGTGGTTCAAATATATGTTGGAAAAGCACATGAAGGATTGAACTTTCTTTCTCATATTCTGCATGCTATCACCATGTTGAAAATAAAGTAAAGATGTGCAGAGGAGAAATTAATTATAAATAGTCTTGTGCAAAATAATGTTTGGGGAGGTTGGCCTGGTTCCATAACTTGAATCCACAGCCGAACGTAACGACTGCCTTGAATTTACCTTTACAGTTTTATTCATCGATACATTCAGGCGTGTACTGGAAGGAATTTGATTCAAACCTACCCTCTCCAACACATATTTGCACATGTCTAAGTATGAATAAAAATAGAATTCCGTATGTCAAAACATATATTTTTTCCCCTTTGTTTGTTGTTAACAAAGATTTTGATTTTGAAGTCTTAAGAAAGACTTTGCAGTCTTAAAAGCGTCATCTGAGCAGTTAGGACTTGCATTAATGACTTACGATAAACCATTGATTTTAAATGGTTGATAATGAAAACAACACATTTTTTATGATTTCTCTCATACAATTCTAAGTAAAAGCTAAACTTGTATTAATATAAGATGTTAGCTTTGAAAGGTGATATCAGAAGCACCAGGAAATATATATATTGATGGTGGCATGCCAACATCTTCTCTGTGGAGCACTTGAAGGGTTTTGCTACAAATGATTTTTGCTGACTATATTAAACACAGTTGGAAGCTACGTGTTTCAAAAGAAAAACACCAATTGCTTGGGCTCGTCCGGGATTTGAACCCAGGACCTCTCGCACCCAAAGCGAGAATCATACCCCTAGACCAACGAGCCATTACATTAGTTGGGTTTTAGGAAAAAAATTGCCAGACTAACGCGCCAGACAGCGTTTGTGTTCTCAAAATAGAAACAAAGTTTTCGTTTTGAAGTGAGGATTTTAAAATTCCTCAATAGGATCTGTTTTTCCAATATCATTTTCATTGTATGGGTAATTTAACAGTTGAGGTTTATGTACGATGGTGATAAATCATATTGACAGTTGTCAAAGTTGAGTCTGTTTCTGGTCAAATTGCTGGGGAAGACTTAAAATGTCCATTCATTTCTTAATTGTTTATGAGGGCTTTGTTGGTTTATTAGAAATTTGTGGTTCAAATATATGTTGGAAAAGCACATGAAGGATTCAACTTTCTTTCTCATATTCTGCATGCTATCACCATGTTGAAAATAAAGTAAAGATGTGCAGAGGAGAAATTAATTATAAATAGTCTTGTGCAAAATAATGTTTGGGGAGGTTGGCCTGGTTCCATAACTTGAATCCACAGCCGAACGTAACGACTGCCTTGAATTTACCTTCACAGTTTTATTCATCGATACATTCAGGCGTGTACTGGAAGGAATTTGATTCAAACCTACCCTCTCCAACACATATTTGCACATGTCTTAGTATGAATAAAAATAGAATTCCGTATGTCAAAACATATATTTTTTTCCCCTTTGTTTGTTGTTAACAAAGATTTTGCAGTCTTAAGAAAGACTTTGCAGTCTTAAAAGCGTCATCTGAGCAGTTAGGACTTGCATTAATGACTTACGATAAACCATTGATTTTAAATGGTTGATAATGAAAACAACACATTTTTTATGATTTCTCTCATACAATTCTAAGTAAAAGCTAAACTTGTATTAATATAAGATGTTAGCTTTGAAAGGTGATATCAGAAGCACCAGGAAATATATATATTGATGGTGGCATGCCAACATCTTCTCTGTGGAGCACTTGAAGGGTTTTGCTACAAATGATTTTTGCTGACTATATTAAACACAGTTGGAAGCTACGTGTTTCAAAAGAAAAACACCAATAGCTTGGGCTCGTCCGGAATTTGAACCCGGGACCTCTCGCACCCAAAGCGAGAATCATACCCCTAGACCAACGAGCCATTACATTAGTTGGGTTTTAGGAAAAAAATTACCAGACTAACGCGCCAGACAGCGTTTGTGTTCTCAAAATAGAAACAAAGTTTTCGTTTTGAAGTGAGGATTTTAAATTTCCTCAATAGGATCTGTTTTTCCAATATCATTTTCATTGTATGGGTAAATTAACAGTTGAGGTTTATGTACGATGGTGATAAATCATATTGACAGTTGTCAAAGTTGAGTCTGTTTCTGGTCAAATTGCTGGGGAAGACTTAAAATGTCCATTCATTTCTTAATTGTTTATGAGGGCTTTGTTGGTTTAGGAGAAATTTGTGGTTCAAATATATGTTGGAAAAGCACATGAAGGATTGAACTTTCTTTCTCATATTCTGCATGCTATCACCATGTTGAAAATAAAGTAAAGATGTGCAGAGGAGAAATTAATTATAAATAGTCTTGTGCAAAATAATGTTTGGGGAGGTTGGCCTGGTTCCATAACTTGAATCCACAGCCGAACGTAACGACTGCCTTGAATTTACCTTTACAGTTTTATTCATCGATACATTCAGGCGTGTACTGGAAGGAATTTGATTCAAACCTACCCTCTCCAACACATATTTGCACATGTCTAAGTATGAATAAAAATAGAATTCCGTATGTCAAAACATATATTTTTTCCCCTTTGTTTGTTGTTAACAAAGATTTTGATTTTGAAGTCTTAAGAAAGACTTTGCAGTCTTAAAAGCGTCATCTGAGCAGTTAGGACTTGCATTAATGACTTACGATAAACCATTGATTTTAAATGGTTGATAATGAAAACAACACATTTTTTATGATTTCTCTCATACAATTCTAAGTAAAAGCTAAACTTGTATTAATATAAGATGTTAGCTTTGAAAGGTGATATCAGAAGCACCAGGAAATATATATATTGATGGTGGCATGCCAACATCTTCTCTGTGGAGCACTTGAAGGGTTTTGCTACAAATGATTTTTGCTGACTATATTAAACACAGTTGGAAGCTACGTGTTTCAAAAGAAAAACACCAATTGCTTGGGCTCGTCCGGGATTTGAACCCGGGACCTCTCGCACCCAAAGCGAGAATCATACCCCTAGACCAACGAGCCATTACATTAGTTGGGTTTTAGGAAAAAAATTGCCAGACTAACGCGCCAGACAGCGTTTGTGTTCTCAAAATAGAAACAAAGTTTTCGTTTTGAAGTGAGGATTTTAAATTTCCTCAATAGGATCTGTTTTTCCAATATCATTTTCATTGTATGGGTAAATTAACAGTTGAGGTTTATGTACGATGGTGATAAATCATATTGACAGTTGTCAAAGTTGAGTCTGTTTCTGGTCAAATTGCTGGGGAAGACTTAAAATGTCCATTCATTTCTTAATTGTTTATGAGGGCTTTGTTGGTTTAGGAGAAATTTGTGGTTCAAATATATGTTGGAAAAGCACATGAAGGATTTAACTTTCTTTCTCATATTCTGCATGCTATCACCATGTTGAAAATAAAGTAAAGATGTGCAGAGGAGAAATTAATTATAAATAGTCTTGTGCAAAATAATGTTTGGGGAGGTTGGCCTGGTTCCATAACTTGAATCCACAGCCGAACGTAACGACTGCCTTGAATTTACCTTTACAGTTTTATTCATCGATACATTCAGGCGTGTACTGGAAGGAATTTGATTCAAACCTACCCTCTCCAACACATATTTGCACATGTCTAAGTATGAATAAAAATAGAATTCCGTATGTCAAAACATATATTTTTTCCCCTTTGTTTGTTGTTAACAAAGATTTTGAAGTCTTAAGAAAGACTTTGCAGTCTTAAAAGCGTCATCTGAGCAGTTAGGACTTGCATTAATGACTTACGATAAACCATTGATTTTAAATGGTTGATAATGAAAACAACACATTTTTTATGATTTCTCTCATACAATTCTAAGTAAAAGCTAAACTTGTATTAATATAAGATGTTAGCTTTGAAAGGTGATATCAGAAGCACCAGGAAATATATATATTGATGGTGGCATGCCAACATCTTCTCTGTGGAGCACTTGAAGGGTTTTGCTACAAATGATTTTTGCTGACTATATTAAACACAGTTGGAAGCTACGTGTTTCAAAAGAAAAACACCAATTGCTTGGGCTCGTCCGGGATTTGAACCCGGGACCTCTCGCACCCAAAGCGAGAATCATACCCCTAGACCAACGAGCCATTACATTAGTTGGGTTTTAGGAAAAAAATTGCCAGACTAACGCGCCAGACAGCGTTTGTGTTCTCAAAATAGAAACAAAGTTTTCGTTTTGAAGTGAGGATTTTAAATTTCCTCAATAGGATCTGTTTTTCCAATATCATTTTCATTGTATGGGTAAATTAACAGTTGAGGTTTATGTACGATGGTGATAAATCATATTGACAGTTGTCAAAGTTGAGTCTGTTTCTGGTCAAATTGCTGGGGAAGACTTAAAATGTCCATTCATTTCTTAATTGTTTATGAGGGCTTTGTTGGTTTAGGAGAAATTTGTGGTTCAAATATATGTTGGAAAAGCACATGAAGGATTGAACTTTCTTTCTCATATTCTGCATGCTATCACCATGTTGAAAATAAAGTAAAGATGTGCAGAGGAGAAATTAATTATAAATAGTCTTGTGCAAAATAATGTTTGGGGAGGTTGGCCTGGTTCCATAACTTGAATCCACAGCCGAACGTAACGACTGCCTTGAATTTACCTTTACAGTTTTATTCATCGATACATTCAGGCGTGTACTGGAAGGAATTTGATTCAAACCTACCCTCTCCAACACATATTTGCACATGTCTAAGTATGAATAAAAATAGAATTCCGTATGTCAAAACATATATTTTTTTCCCCTTTGTTTGTTGTTAACAAAGATTTTGCAGTCTTAAGAAAGACTTTGCAGTCTTAAAAGCGTCATCTGAGCAGTTAGGACTTGCATTAATGACTTACGATAAACCATTGATTTTAAATGGTTGATAATGAAAACAACACATTTTTTATGATTTCTCTCATACAATTCTAAGTAAAAGCTAAACTTGTATTAATATAAGATGTTAGCTTTGAAAGGTGATATCAGAAGCACCAGGAAATATATATATTGATGGTGGCATGCCAACATCTTCTCTGTGGAGCACTTGAAGGGTTTTGCTACAAATGATTTTTGCTGACTATATTAAACACATTTGGAAGCTACGTGTTTCAAAAGAAAAACACCAATTGCTTGGGCTCGTCCGGAATTTGAACCCGGGACCTCTCGCACCCAAAGCGAGAATCATACCCCTAGACCAACGAGCCATTACATTAGTTGGGTTTTAGGAAAAAAATTACCAGACTAACGCGCCAGACAGCGTTTGTGTTCTCAAAATAGAAACAAAGTTTTCGTTTTGAAGTGAGGATTTTAAATTTCCTCAATAGGATCTGTTTTTCCAATATCATTTTCATTGTATGGGTAAATTAACAGTTGAGGTTTATGTACGATGGTGATAAATCATATTGACAGTTGTCAAAGTTGAGTCTGTTTCTGGTCAAATTGCTGGGGAAGACTTAAAATGTCCATTCATTTCTTAATTGTTTATGAGGGCTTTGTTGGTTTAGGAGAAATTTGTGGTTCAAATATATGTTGGAAAAGCACATGAAGGATTCAACTTTCTTTCTCATATTCTGCATGCTATCACCATGTTGAAAATAAAGTAAAGATGTGCAGAGGAGAAATTAATTATAAATAGTCTTGTGCAAAATAATGTTTGGGGAGGTTGGCCTGGTTCCATAACTTGAATCCACAGCCGAACGTAACGACTGCCTTGAATTTACCTTCACAGTTTTATTCATCGATACATTCAGGCGTGTACTGGAAGGAATTTGATTCAAACCTACCCTCTCCAACACATATTTGCACATGTCTAAGTATGAATAAAAATAGAATTCCGTATGTCAAAACATATATTTTTTTCCCCTTTGTTTGTTGTTAACAAAGATTTTGCAGTCTTAAGAAAGACTTTGCAGTCTTAAAAGCGTCATCTGAGCAGTTAGGACTTGCATTAATGACTTACGATAAACCATTGATTTTAAATGGTTGATAATGAAAACAACACATTTTTTATGATTTCTCTCATACAATTCTAAGTAAAAGCTAAACTTGTATTAATATAAGATGTTAGCTTTGAAAGGTGATATCAGAAGCACCAGGAAATATATATATTGATGGTGGCATGCCAACATCTTCTCTGTGGAGCACTTGAAGGGTTTTGCTACAAATGATTTTTGCTGACTATATTAAACACAGTTGGAAGCTACGTGTTTCAAAACAAAAACACCAATTGCTTGGGCTCGTCCGGGATTTGAACCCGGGACCTCTCGCACCCAAAGCGAGAATCATACCCCTAGACCAACGAGCCATTACATTAGTTGGGTTTTAGGAAAAAAATTGCCAGACTAACGCGCCAGACAGCGTTTGTGTTCTCAAAATAGAAACAAAGTTTTCGTTTTGAAGTGAGGATTTTAAATTTCCTCAATAGGATCTGTTTTTCCAATATCATTTTCATTGTATGGGTAAATTAACAGTTGAGGTTTATGTACGATGGTGATAAATCATATTGACAGTTGTCAAAGTTGAGTCTGTTTCTGGTCAAATTGCTGGGGAAGACTTAAAATGTCCATTCATTTCTTAATTGTTTATGAGGGCTTTGTTGGTTTAGGAGAAATTTGTGGTTCAAATATATGTTGGAAAAGCACATGAAGGATTGAACTTTCTTTCTCATATTCTGCATGCTATCACCATGTTGAAAATAAAGTAAAGATGTGCAGAGGAGAAATTAATTATAAATAGTCTTGTGCAAAATAATGTTTGGGGAGGTTGGCCTGGTTCCATAACTTGAATCCACAGCCGAACGTAACGACTGCCTTGAATTTACCTTTACAGTTTTATTCATCGATACATTCAGGCGTGTACTGGAAGGAATTTGATTCAAACCTACCCTCTCCAACACATATTTGCACATGTCTAAGTATGAATAAAAATAGAATTCCGTATGTCAAAACATATATTTTTTCCCCTTTGTTTGTTGTTAACAAAGATTTTGATTTTGAAGTCTTAAGAAAGACTTTGCAGTCTTAAAAGCGTCATCTGAGCAGTTAGGACTTGCATTAATGACTTACGATAAACCATTGATTTTAAATGGTTGATAATGAAAACAACACATTTTTTATGATTTCTCTCATACAATTCTAAGTAAAAGCTAAACTTGTATTAATATAAGATGTTAGCTTTGAAAGGTGATATCAGAAGCACCAGGAAATATATATATTGATGGTGGCATGCCAACATCTTCTCTGTGGAGCACTTGAAGGGTTTTGCTACAAATGATTTTTGCTGACTATATTAAACACAGTTGGAAGCTACGTGTTTCAAAAGAAAAACACCAATTGCTTGGGCTCGTCCGGGATTTGAACCCAGGACCTCTCGCACCCAAAGCGAGAATCATACCCCTAGACCAACGAGCCATTACATTAGTTGGGTTTTAGGAAAAAAATTGCCAGACTAACGCGCCAGACAGCGTTTGTGTTCTCAAAATAGAAACAAAGTTTTCGTTTTGAAGTGAGGATTTTAAAATTCCTCAATAGGATCTGTTTTTCCAATATCATTTTCATTGTATGGGTAATTTAACAGTTGAGGTTTATGTACGATGGTGATAAATCATATTGACAGTTGTCAAAGTTGAGTCTGTTTCTGGTCAAATTGCTGGGGAAGACTTAAAATGTCCATTCATTTCTTAATTGTTTATGAGGGCTTTGTTGGTTTATTAGAAATTTGTGGTTCAAATATATGTTGGAAAAGCACATGAAGGATTCAACTTTCTTTCTCATATTCTGCATGCTATCACCATGTTGAAAATAAAGTAAAGATGTGCAGAGGAGAAATTAATTATAAATAGTCTTGTGCAAAATAATGTTTGGGGAGGTTGGCCTGGTTCCATAACTTGAATCCACAGCCGAACGTAACGACTGCCTTGAATTTACCTTCACAGTTTTATTCATCGATACATTCAGGCGTGTACTGGAAGGAATTTGATTCAAACCTACCCTCTCCAACACATATTTGCACATGTCTTAGTATGAATAAAAATAGAATTCCGTATGTCAAAACATATATTTTTTTTCCCCTTTGTTTGTTGTTAACAAAGATTTTGCAGTCTTAAGAAAGACTTTGCAGTCTTAAAAGCGTCATCTGAGCAGTTAGGACTTGCATTAATGACTTACGATAAACCATTGATTTTAAATGGTTGATAATGAAAACAACACATTTTTTATGATTTCTCTCATACAATTCTAAGTAAAAGCTAAACTTGTATTAATATAAGATGTTAGCTTTGAAAGGTGATATCAGAAGCACCAGGAAATATATATATTGATGGTGGCATGCCAACATCTTCTCTGTGGAGCACTTGAAGGGTTTTGCTACAAATGATTTTTGCTGACTATATTAAACACAGTTGGAAGCTACGTGTTTCAAAAGAAAAACACCAATTGCTTGGGCTCGTCCGGAATTTGAACCCGGGACCTCTCGCACCCAAAGCGAGAATCATACCCCTAGACCAACGAGCCATTACATTAGTTGGGTTTTAGGAAAAAAATTACCAGACTAACGCGCCAGACAGCGTTTGTGTTCTCAAAATAGAAACAAAGTTTTCGTTTTGAAGTGAGGATTTTAAATTTCCTCAATAGGATCTGTTTTTCCAATATCATTTTCATTGTATGGGTAAATTAACAGTTGAGGTTTATGTACGATGGTGATAAATCATATTGACAGTTGTCAAAGTTGAGTCTGTTTCTGGTCAAATTGCTGGGGAAGACTTAAAATGTCCATTCATTTCTTAATTGTTTATGAGGGCTTTGTTGGTTTAGGAGAAATTTGTGGTTCAAATATATGTTGGAAAAGCACATGAAGGATTCAACTTTCTTTCTCATATTCTGCATGCTATCACCATGTTGAAAATAAAGTAAAGATGTGCAATGGAGAAATTAATTATAAATAGTCTTGTGCAAAATAATGTTTGGGGAGGTTGGCCTGGTTCCATAACTTGAATCCACAGCCGAACGTAACGACTGCCTTGAATTTACCTTCACAGTTTTATTCATCGATACATTCAGGCATGTACTGGAAGGAATTTGATTCAAACCTACCCTCTCCAACACATATTTGCACATGTCTAAGTATGAATAAAAATAGAATTCCGTATGTCAAAACATATATTTTTTTCCCCTTTGTTTGTTGTTAACAAAGATTTTGCAGTCTTAAGAAAGACTTTGCAGTCTTAAAAGCGTCATCTGAGCAGTTAGGACTTGCATTAATGACTTACGATAAACCATTGATTTTAAATGGTTGATAATGAAAACAACACATTTTTTATGATTTCTCTCATACAATTCTAAGTAAAAGCTAAACTTGTATTAATATAAGATGTTAGCTTTGAAAGGTGATATCAGAAGCACCAGGAAATATATATATTGATGGTGGCATGCCAACATCTTCTCTGTGGAGCACTTGAAGGGTTTTGCTACAAATGATTTTTGCTGACTATATTAAACACAGTTGGAAGCTACGTGTTTCAAAAGAAAAACACCAATTGCTTGGGCTCGTCCGGGATTTGAACCCGGGACCTCTCGCACCCAAAGCGAGAATCATACCCCTAGACCAACGAGCCATTACATTAGTTGGGTTTTAGGAAAAAAATTGCCAGACTAACGCGCCAGACAGCGTTTGTGTTCTCAAAATAGAAACAAAGTTTTCGTTTTGAAGTGAGGATTTTAAATTTCCTCAATAGGATCTGTTTTTCCAATATCATTTTCATTGTATGGGTAAATTAACAGTTGAGGTTTATGTACGATGGTGATAAATCATATTGACAGTTGTCAAAGTTGAGTCTGTTTCTGGTCAAATTGCTGGGGAAGACTTAAAATGTCCATTCATTTCTTAATTGTTTATGAGGGCTTTGTTGGTTTAGGAGAAATTTGTGGTTCAAATATATGTTGGAAAAGCACATGAAGGATTTAACTTTCTTTCTCATATTCTGCATGCTATCACCATGTTGAAAATAAAGTAAAGATGTGCAGAGGAGAAATTAATTATAAATAGTCTTGTGCAAAATAATGTTTGGGGAGGTTGGCCTGGTTCCATAACTTGAATCCACAGCCGAACGTAACGACTGCCTTGAATTTACCTTTACAGTTTTATTCATCGATACATTCAGGCGTGTACTGGAAGGAATTTGATTCAAACCTACCCTCTCCAACACATATTTGCACATGTCTAAGTATGAATAAAAATAGAATTCCGTATGTCAAAACATATATTTTTTCCCCTTTGTTTGTTGTTAACAAAGATTTTGAAGTCTTAAGAAAGACTTTGCAGTCTTAAAAGCGTCATCTGAGCAGTTAGGACTTGCATTAATGACTTACGATAAACCATTGATTTTAAATGGTTGATAATGAAAACAACACATTTTTTATGATTTCTCTCATACAATTCTAAGTAAAAGCTAAACTTGTATTAATATAAGATGTTAGCTTTGAAAGGTGATATCAGAAGCACCAGGAAATATATATATTGATGGTGGCATGCCAACATCTTCTCTGTGGAGCACTTGAAGGGTTTTGCTACAAATGATTTTTGCTGACTATATTAAACACAGTTGGAAGCTACGTGTTTCAAAAGAAAAACACCAATTGCTTGGGCTCGTCCGGAATTTGAACCCGGGACCTCTCGCACCCAAAGCGAGAATCATACCCCTAGACCAACGAGCCATTACATTAGTTGGGTTTTAGGAAAAAAATTACCAGACTAACGCGCCAGACAGCGTTTGTGTTCTCAAAATAGAAACAAAGTTTTCGTTTTGAAG
This sequence comes from Pelobates fuscus, assembly GCF_036172605.1. Taxonomy (NCBI): domain Eukaryota; kingdom Metazoa; phylum Chordata; class Amphibia; order Anura; family Pelobatidae; genus Pelobates; species Pelobates fuscus. The sequence continues at coordinate 8,199,121 of NC_086322.1, read as the reverse complement.
TGAGGATTTTAAATTTCCTCAATAGGATCTGTTTTTCCAATATCATTTTCATTGTATGGGTAAATTAACAGTTGAGGTTTATGTACGATGGTGATAAATCATATTGACAGTTGTCAAAGTTGAGTCTGTTTCTGGTCAAATTGCTGGGGAAGACTTAAAATGTCCATTCATTTCTTAATTGTTTATGAGGGCTTTGTTGGTTTAGGAGAAATTTGTGGTTCAAATATATGTTGGAAAAGCACATGAAGGATTCAACTTTCTTTCTCATATTCTGCATGCTATCACCATGTTGAAAATAAAGTAAAGATGTGCATAGGAGAAATTAATTATAAATAGTCTTGTGCAAAATAATGTTTGGGGAGGTTGGCCTGGTTCCATAACTTGAATCCACAGCCGAACGTAACGACTGCCTTGAATTTACCTTTACAGTTTTATTCATCGATACATTCAGGCGTGTACTGGAAGGAATTTGATTCAAACCTACCCTCTCCAACACATATTTGCACATGTCTAAGTATGAATAAAAATAGAATTCCGTATGTCAAAACATATATTTTTCTCCCCTTTGTTTGTTGTTAACAAAGATTTTGCAGTCTTAAGAAAGACTTTGCAGTCTTAAAAGCGTCATCTGAGCAGTTAGGACTTGCATTAATGACTTACGATAAACCATTGATTTTAAATGGTTGATAATGAAAACAACACATTTTTTATGATTTCTCTCATACAATTCTAAGTAAAAGCTAAACTTGTATTAATATAAGATGTTAGCTTTGAAAGGTGATATCAGAAGCACCAGGAAATATATATATTGATGGTGGCATGCCAACATCTTCTCTGTGGAGCACTTGAAGGGTTTTGCTACAAATGATTTTTGCTGACTATATTAAACACAGTTGGAAGCTACGTGTTTCAAAAGAAAAACACCAATTGCTTGGGCTCGTCCGGGATTTGAACCCGGGACCTCTCGCACCCAAAGCGAGAATCATACCCCTAGACCAACGAGCCATTACATTAGTTGGGTTTTAGGAAAAAAATTGCCAGACTAACGCGCCAGACAGCGTTTGTGTTCTCAAAATAGAAACAAAGTTTTCGTTTTGAAGTGAGGATTTTAAATTTCCTCAATAGGATCTGTTTTTCCAATATCATTTTCATTGTATGGGTAAATTAACAGTTGAGGTTTATGTACGATGGTGATAAATCATATTGACAGTTGTCAAAGTTGAGTCTGTTTCTGGTCAAATTGCTGGGGAAGACTTAAAATGTCCATTCATTTCTTAATTGTTTATGAGGGCTTTGTTGGTTTAGGAGAAATTTGTGGTTCAAATATATGTTGGAAAAGCACATGAAGGATTCAACTTTCTTTCTCATATTCTGCATGCTATCACCATGTTGAAAATAAAGTAAAGATGTGCATAGGAGAAATTAATTATAAATAGTCTTGTGCAAAATAATGTTTGGGGAGGTTGGCCTGGTTCCATAACTTGAATCCACAGCCGAACGTAACGACTGCCTTGAATTTACCTTTACAGTTTTATTCATCGATACATTCAGGCGTGTACTGGAAGGAATTTGATTCAAACCTACCCTCTCCAACACATATTTGCACATGTCTAAGTATGAATAAAAATAGAATTCCGTATGTCAAAACATATATTTTTCTCCCCTTTGTTTGTTGTTAACAAAGATTTTGCAGTCTTAAGAAAGACTTTGCAGTCTTAAAAGCGTCATCTGAGCAGTTAGGACTTGCATTAATGACTTACGATAAACCATTGATTTTAAATGGTTGATAATGAAAACAACACATTTTTTATGATTTCTCTCATACAATTCTAAGTAAAAGCTAAACTTGTATTAATATAAGATGTTAGCTTTGAAAGGTGATATCAGAAGCACCAGGAAATATATATATTGATGGTGGCATGCCAACATCTTCTCTGTGGAGCACTTGAAGGGTTTTGCTACAAATGATTTTTGCTGACTATATTAAACACAGTTGGAAGCTACGTGTTTCAAAAGAAAAACACCAATTGCTTGGGCTCGTCCGGGATTTGAACCCGGGACCTCTCGCACCCAAAGCGAGAATCATACCCCTAGACCAACGAGCCATTACATTAGTTGGGTTTTAGGAAAAAAATTGCCAGACTAACGCGCCAGACAGCGTTTGTGTTCTCAAAATAGAAACAAAGTTTTCGTTTTGAAGTGAGGATTTTAAATTTCCTCAATAGGATCTGTTTTTCCAATATCATTTTCATTGTATGGGTAAATTAACAGTTGAGGTTTATGTACGATGGTGATAAATCATATTGACAGTTGTCAAAGTTGAGTCTGTTTCTGGTCAAATTGCTGGGGAAGACTTAAAATGTCCATTCATTTCTTAATTGTTTATGAGGGCTTTGTTGGTTTAGGAGAAATTTGTGGTTCAAATATATGTTGGAAAAGCACATGAAGGATTGAACTTTCTTTCTCATATTCTGCATGCTATCACCATGTTGAAAATAAAGTAAAGATGTGCAGAGGAGAAATTAATTATAAATAGTCTTGTGCAAAATAATGTTTGGGGAGGTTGGCCTGGTTCCATAACTTGAATCCACAGCCGAACGTAACGACTGCCTTGAATTTACCTTTACAGTTTTATTCATCGATACATTCAGGCGTGTACTGGAAGGAATTTGATTCAAACCTACCCTCTCCAACACATATTTGCACATGTCTAAGTATGAATAAAAATAGAATTCCGTATGTCAAAACATATATTTTTTCCCCTTTGTTTGTTGTTAACAAAGATTTTGATTTTGAAGTCTTAAGAAAGACTTTGCAGTCTTAAAAGCGTCATCTGAGCAGTTAGGACTTGCATTAATGACTTACGATAAACCATTGATTTTAAATGGTTGATAATGAAAACAACACATTTTTTATGATTTCTCTCATACAATTCTAAGTAAAAGCTAAACTTGTATTAATATAAGATGTTAGCTTTGAAAGGTGATATCAGAAGCACCAGGAAATATATATATTGATGGTGGCATGCCAACATCTTCTCTGTGGAGCACTTGAAGGGTTTTGCTACAAATTATTTTTGCTGACTATATTAAACACAGTTGGAAGCTACGTGTTTCAAAAGAAAAACACCAATTGCTTGGGCTCGTCCGGGATTTGAACCCAGGACCTCTCGCACCCAAAGCGAGAATCATACCCCTAGACCAACGAGCCATTACATTAGTTGGGTTTTAGGAAAAAAATTGCCAGACTAACGCGCCAGACAGCGTTTGTGTTCTCAAAATAGAAACAAAGTTTTCGTTTTGAAGTGAGGATTTTAAAATTCCTCAATAGGATCTGTTTTTCCAATATCATTTTCATTGTATGGGTAATTTAACAGTTGAGGTTTATGTACGATGGTGATAAATCATATTGACAGTTGTCAAAGTTGAGTCTGTTTCTGGTCAAATTGCTGGGGAAGACTTAAAATGTCCATTCATTTCTTAATTGTTTATGAGGGCTTTGTTGGTTTATTAGAAATTTGTGGTTCAAATATATGTTGGAAAAGCACATGAAGGATTCAACTTTCTTTCTCATATTCTGCATGCTATCACCATGTTGAAAATAAAGTAAAGATGTGCAGAGGAGAAATTAATTATAAATAGTCTTGTGCAAAATAATGTTTGGGGAGGTTGGCCTGGTTCCATAACTTGAATCCACAGCCGAACGTAACGACTGCCTTGAATTTACCTTCACAGTTTTATTCATCGATACATTCAGGCGTGTACTGGAAGGAATTTGATTCAAACCTACCCTCTCCAACACATATTTGCACATGTCTTAGTATGAATAAAAATAGAATTCCGTATGTCAAAACATATATTTTTTTCCCCTTTGTTTGTTGTTAACAAAGATTTTGCAGTCTTAAGAAAGACTTTGCAGTCTTAAAAGCGTCATCTGAGCAGTTAGGACTTGCATTAATGACTTACGATAAACCATTGATTTTAAATGGTTGATAATGAAAACAACACATTTTTTATGATTTCTCTCATACAATTCTAAGTAAAAGCTAAACTTGTATTAATATAAGATGTTAGCTTTGAAAGGTGATATCAGAAGCACCAGGAAATATATATATTGATGGTGGCATGCCAACATCTTCTCTGTGGAGCACTTGAAGGGTTTTGCTACAAATGATTTTTGCTGACTATATTAAACACAGTTGGAAGCTACGTGTTTCAAAAGAAAAACACCAATTGCTTGGGCTCGTCCGGAATTTGAACCCGGGACCTCTCGCACCCAAAGCGAGAATCATACCCCTAGACCAACGAGCCATTACATTAGTTGGGTTTTAGGAAAAAAATTGCCAGACTAACGCGCCAGACAGCGTTTGTGTTCTCAAAATAGAAACAAAGTTTTCGTTTTGAAGTGAGGATTTTAAATTTCCTCAATAGGATCTGTTTTTCCAATATCATTTTCATTGTATGGGTAAATTAACAGTTGAGGTTTATGTACGATGGTGATAAATCATATTGACAGTTGTCAAAGTTGAGTCTGTTTCTGGTCAAATTGCTGGGGAAGACTTAAAATGTCCATTCATTTCTTAATTGTTTATGAGGGCTTTGTTGGTTTAGGAGAAATTTGTGGTTCAAATATATGTTGGAAAAGCACATGAAGGATTCAACTTTCTTTCTCATATTCTGCATGCTATCACCATGTTGAAAATAAAGTAAAGATGTGCATAGGAGAAATTAATTATAAATAGTCTTGTGCAAAATAATGTTTGGGGAGGTTGGCCTGGTTCCATAACTTGAATCCACAGCCGAACGTAACGACTGCCTTGAATTTACCTTCACAGTTTTATTCATCGATACATTCAGGCATGTACTGGAAGGAATTTGATTCAAACCTACCCTCTCCAACACATATTTGCACATGTCTAAGTATGAATAAAAATAGAATTCCGTATGTCAAAACATATATTTTTCTCCCCTTTGTTTGTTGTTAACAAAGATTTTGCAGTCTTAAGAAAGACTTTGCAGTCTTAAAAGCGTCATCTGAGCAGTTAGGACTTGCATTAATGACTTACGATAAACCATTGATTTTAAATGGTTGATAATGAAAACAACACATTTTTTATGATTTCTCTCATACAATTCTAAGTAAAAGCTAAACTTGTATTAATATAAGATGTTAGCTTTGAAAGGTGATATCAGAAGCACCAGGAAATATATATATTGATGGTGGCATGCCAACATCTTCTCTGTGGAGCACTTGAAGGGTTTTGCTACAAATGATTTTTGCTGACTATATTAAACACAGTTGGAAGCTACGTGTTTCAAAAGAAAAACACCAATTGCTTGGGCTCGTCCGGAATTTGAACCCGGGACCTCTCGCACCCAAAGCGAGAATCATACCCCTAGACCAACGAGCCATTACATTAGTTGGGTTTTAGGAAAAAAATTGCCAGACTAACGCGCCAGACAGCGTTTGTGTTCTCAAAATAGAAACAAAGTTTTCGTTTTGAAGTGAGGATTTTAAATTTCCTCAATAGGATCTGTTTTTCCAATATCATTTTCATTGTATGGGTAAATTAACAGTTGAGGTTTATGTACGATGGTGATAAATCATATTGACAGTTGTCAAAGTTGAGTCTGTTTCTGGTCAAATTGCTGGGGAAGACTTAAAATGTCCATTCATTTCTTAATTGTTTATGAGGGCTTTGTTGGTTTAGGAGAAATTTGTGGTTCAAATATATGTTGGAAAAGCACATGAAGGATTCAACTTTCTTTCTCATATTCTGCATGCTATCACCATGTTGAAAATAAAGTAAAGATGTGCATAGGAGAAATTAATTATAAATAGTCTTGTGCAAAATAATGTTTGGGGAGGTTGGCCTGGTTCCATAACTTGAATCCACAGCCGAACGTAACGACTGCCTTGAATTTACCTTCACAGTTTTATTCATCGATACATTCAGGCATGTACTGGAAGGAATTTGATTCAAACCTACCCTCTCCAACACATATTTGCACATGTCTAAGTATGAATAAAAATAGAATTCCGTATGTCAAAACATATATTTTTCTCCCCTTTGTTTGTTGTTAACAAAGATTTTGCAGTCTTAAGAAAGACTTTGCAGTCTTAAAAGCGTCATCTGAGCAGTTAGGACTTGCATTAATGACTTACGATAAACCATTGATTTTAAATGGTTGATAATGAAAACAACACATTTTTTATGATTTCTCTCATACAATTCTAAGTAAAAGCTAAACTTGTATTAATATAAGATGTTAGCTTTGAAAGGTGATATCAGAAGCACCAGGAAATATATATATTGATGGTGGCATGCCAACATCTTCTCTGTGGAGCACTTGAAGGGTTTTGCTACAAATGATTTTTGCTGACTATATTAAACACAGTTGGAAGCTACGTGTTTCAAAAGAAAAACACCAATTGCTTGGGCTCGTCCGGGATTTGAACCCGGGACCTCTCGCACCCAAAGCGAGAATCATACCCCTAGACCAGGGGTAGGCAACCTTCGGCTCTACAGATGTTTTGGACTACATCTCCCATAATGCTTTTACAGCCATATTGCTGGCAAAGCATCAAGGGAGATGTAGTCCACAACATCTGTAGAGCCGAAGGTTGCCTACCCCTGCCCTAGACCAACGAGCCATTACATTAGTTGGGTTTTAGGAAAAAAATTGCCAGACTAACGCGCCAGACAGCGTTTGTGTTCTCAAAATAGAAACAAAGTTTTCGTTTTGAAGTGAGGATTTTAAATTTCCTCAATAGGATCTGTTTTTCCAATATCATTTTCATTGTATGGGTAAATTAACAGTTGAGGTTTATGTACGATGGTGATAAATCATATTGACAGTTGTCAAAGTTGAGTCTGTTTCTGGTCAAATTGCTGGGGAAGACTTAAAATGTCCATTCATTTCTTAATTGTTTATGAGGGCTTTGTTGGTTTAGGAGAAATTTGTGGTTCAAATATATGTTGGAAAAGCACATGAAGGATTCAACTTTCTTTCTCATATTCTGCATGCTATCACCATGTTGAAAATAAAGTAAAGATGTGCAGAGGAGAAATTAATTATAAATAGTCTTGTGCAAAATAATGTTTGGGGAGGTTGGCCTGGTTCCATAACTTGAATCCACAGCCGAACGTAACGACTGCCTTGAATTTACCTTTACAGTTTTATTCATCGATACATTCAGGCGTGTACTGGAAGGAATTTGATTCAAACCTACCCTCTCCAACACATATTTGCACATGTCTAAGTATGAATAAAAATAGAATTCCGTATGTCAAAACATATATTTTTTCCCCTTTGTTTGTTGTTAACAAAGATTTTGATTTTGAAGTCTTAAGAAAGACTTTGCAGTCTTAAAAGCGTCATCTGAGCAGTTAGGACTTGCATTAATGACTTACGATAAACCATTGATTTTAAATGGTTGATAATGAAAACAACACATTTTTTATGATTTCTCTCATACAATTCTAAGTAAAAGCTAAACTTGTATTAATATAAGATGTTAGCTTTGAAAGGTGATATCAGAAGCACCAGGAAATATATATATTGATGGTGGCATGCCAACATCTTCTCTGTGGAGCACTTGAAGGGTTTTGCTACAAATTATTTTTGCTGACTATATTAAACACAGTTGGAAGCTACGTGTTTCAAAAGAAAAACACCAATTGCTTGGGCTCGTCCGGGATTTGAACCCAGGACCTCTCGCACCAAAAGCGAGAATCATACCCCTAGACCAACGAGCCATTACATTAGTTGGGTTTTAGGAAAAAAATTGCCAGACTAACGCGCCAGACAGCGTTTGTGTTCTCAAAATAGAAACAAAGTTTTCGTTTTGAAGTGAGGATTTTAAAATTCCTCAATAGGATCTGTTTTTCCAATATCATTTTCATTGTATGGGTAATTTAACAGTTGAGGTTTATGTACGATGGTGATAAATCATATTGACAGTTGTCAAAGTTGAGTCTGTTTCTGGTCAAATTGCTGGGGAAGACTTAAAATGTCCATTCATTTCTTAATTGTTTATGAGGGCTTTGTTGGTTTATTAGAAATTTGTGGTTCAAATATATGTTGGAAAAGCACATGAAGGATTCAACTTTCTTTCTCATATTCTGCATGCTATCACCATGTTGAAAATAAAGTAAAGATGTGCAGAGGAGAAATTAATTATAAATAGTCTTGTGCAAAATAATGTTTGGGGAGGTTGGCCTGGTTCCATAACTTGAATCCACAGCCGAACGTAACGACTGCCTTGAATTTACCTTCACAGTTTTATTCATCGATACATTCAGGCGTGTACTGGAAGGAATTTGATTCAAACCTACCCTCTCCAACACATATTTGCACATGTCTTAGTATGAATAAAAATAGAATTCCGTATGTCAAAACATATATTTTTTTCCCCTTTGTTTGTTGTTAACAAAGATTTTGCAGTCTTAAGAAAGACTTTGCAGTCTTAAAAGCGTCATCTGAGCAGTTAGGACTTGCATTAATGACTTACGATAAACCATTGATTTTAAATGGTTGATAATGAAAACAACACATTTTTTATGATTTCTCTCATACAATTCTAAGTAAAAGCTAAACTTGTATTAATATAAGATGTTAGCTTTGAAAGGTGATATCAGAAGCACCAGGAAATATATATATTGATGGTGGCATGCCAACATCTTCTCTGTGGAGCACTTGAAGGGTTTTGCTACAAATGATTTTTGCTGACTATATTAAACACAGTTGGAAGCTACGTGTTTCAAAAGAAAAACACCAATTGCTTGGGCTCGTCCGGAATTTGAACCCGGGACCTCTCGCACCCAAAGCGAGAATCATACCCCTAGACCAACGAGCCATTACATTAGTTGGGTTTTAGGAAAAAAATTGCCAGACTAACGGGCCAGACAGCGTTTGTGTTCTCAAAATAGAAACAAAGTTTTCGTTTTGAAGTGAGGATTTTAAATTTCCTCAATAGGATCTGTTTTTCCAATATCATTTTCATTGTATGGGTAAATTAACAGTTGAGGTTTATGTACGATGGTGATAAATCATATTGACAGTTGTCAAAGTTGAGTCTGTTTCTGGTCAAATTGCTGGGGAAGACTTAAAATGTCCATTCATTTCTTAATTGTTTATGAGGGCTTTGTTGGTTTAGGAGAAATTTGTGGTTCAAATATATGTTGGAAAAGCACATGAAGGATTCAACTTTCTTTCTCATATTCTGCATGCTATCACCATGTTGAAAATAAAGTAAAGATGTGCATAGGAGAAATTAATTATAAATAGTCTTGTGCAAAATAATGTTTGGGGAGGTTGGCCTGGTTCCATAACTTGAATCCACAGCCGAACGTAACGACTGCCTTGAATTTACCTTTACAGTTTTATTCATCGATACATTCAGGCGTGTACTGGAAGGAATTTGATTCAAACCTACCCTCTCCAACACATATTTGCACATGTCTAAGTATGAATAAAAATAGAATTCCGTATGTCAAAACATATATTTTTCTCCCCTTTGTTTGTTGTTAACAAAGATTTTGCAGTCTTAAGAAAGACTTTGCAGTCTTAAAAGCGTCATCTGAGCAGTTAGGACTTGCATTAATGACTTACGATAAACCATTGATTTTAAATGGTTGATAATGAAAACAACACATTTTTTATGATTTCTCTCATACAATTCTAAGTAAAAGCTAAACTTGTATTAATATAAGATGTTAGCTTTGAAAGGTGATATCAGAAGCACCAGGAAATATATATATTGATGGTGGCATGCCAACATCTTCTCTGTGGAGCACTTGAAGGGTTTTGCTACAAATGATTTTTGCTGACTATATTAAACACAGTTGGAAGCTACGTGTTTCAAAAGAAAAACACCAATTGCTTGGGCTCGTCCGGGATTTGAACCCGGGACCTCTCGCACCCAAAGCGAGAATCATACCCCTAGACCAACGAGCCATTACATTAGTTGGGTTTTAGGAAAAAAATTGCCAGACTAACGCGCCAGACAGCGTTTGTGTTCTCAAAATAGAAACAAAGTTTTCGTTTTGAAGTGAGGATTTTAAATTTCCTCAATAGGATCTGTTTTTCCAATATCATTTTCATTGTATGGGTAAATTAACAGTTGAGGTTTATGTACGATGGTGATAAATCATATTGACAGTTGTCAAAGTTGAGTCTGTTTCTGGTCAAATTGCTGGGGAAGACTTAAAATGTCCATTCATTTCTTAATTGTTTATGAGGGCTTTGTTGGTTTAGGAGAAATTTGTGGTTCAAATATATGTTGGAAAAGCACATGAAGGATTCAACTTTCTTTCTCATATTCTGCATGCTATCACCATGTTGAAAATAAAGTAAAGATGTGCAGAGGAGAAATTAATTATAAATAGTCTTGTGCAAAATAATGTTTGGGGAGGTTGGCCTGGTTCCATAACTTGAATCCACAGCCGAACGTAACGACTGCCTTGAATTTACCTTTACAGTTTTATTCATCGATACATTCAGGCGTGTACTGGAAGGAATTTGATTCAAACCTACCCTCTCCAACACATATTTGCACATGTCTAAGTATGAATAAAAATAGAATTCCGTATGTCAAAACATATATTTTTTCCCCTTTGTTTGTTGTTAACAAAGATTTTGAAGTCTTAAGAAAGACTTTGCAGTCTTAAAAGCGTCATCTGAGCAGTTAGGACTTGCATTAATGACTTACGATAAACCATTGATTTTAAATGGTTGATAATGAAAACAACACATTTTTTATGATTTCTCTCATACAATTCTAAGTAAAAGCTAAACTTGTATTAATATAAGATGTTAGCTTTGAAAGGTGATATCAGAAGCACCAGGAAATATATATATATTGATGGTGGCATGCCAACATCTTCTCTGTGGAGCACTTGAAGGGTTTTGCTACAAATGATTTTTGCTGACTATATTAAACACAGTTGGAAGCTACGTGTTTCAAAAGAAAAACACCAATTGCTTGGGCTCGTCCGGGATTTGAACCCGGGACCTCTCGCACCCAAAGCGAGAATCATACCCCTAGACCAACGAGCCATTACATTAGTTGGGTTTTAGGAAAAAAATTGCCAGACTAACGCGCCAGACAGCGTTTGTGTTCTCAAAATAGAAACAAAGTTTTCGTTTTGAAGTGAGGATTTTAAATTTCCTCAATAGGATCTGTTTTTCCAATATCATTTTCATTGTATGGGTGAATTAACAGTTGAGGTTTATGTACGATGGTGATAAATCATATTGACAGTTGTCAAAGTTGAGTCTGTTTCTGGTCAAATTGCTGGGGAAGACTTAAAATGTCCATTCATTTCTTAATTGTTTATGAGGGCTTTGTTGGTTTAGGAGAAATTTGTGGTTCAAATATATGTTGGAAAAGCACATGAAGGATTTAACTTTCTTTCTCATATTCTGCATGCTATCACCATGTTGAAAATAAAGTAAAGATGTGCAGAGGAGAAATTAATTATAAATAGTCTTGTGCAAAATAATGTTTGGGGAGGTTGGCCTGGTTCCATAACTTGAATCCACAGCCGAACGTAACGACTGCCTTGAATTTACCTTCACAGTTTTATTCATCGATACATTCAGGCGTGTACTGGAAGGAATTTGATTCAAACCTACCCTCTCCAACACATATTTGCACATGTCTAAGTATGAATAAAAATAGAATTCCGTATGTCAAAACATATATTTTTTCCCCTTTGTTTGTTGTTAACAAAGATTTTGCAGTCTTAAGAAAGACTTTGCATTCTTAAAAGCGTCATCTGAGCAGTTAGGACTTGCATTAATGACTTATGATAAACCATTGATTTTAAATGGTTGATAATGAAAACAACACATTTTTTATGATTTCTCTCATACAATTCTAAGTAAAAGCTAAACTTGTATTAATATAAGATGTTAGCTTTGAAAGGTGATATCAGAAGCACCAGGAAATATATATATTGATGGTGGCATGCCAACATCTTCTCTGTGGAGCACTTGAAGGGTTTTGCTACAAATGATTTTTGCTGACTATATTAAACACAGTTGGAAGCTACGTGTTTCAAAAGAAAAACACTAACTGCTTGGGCTCGTCCGGGATTTGAGCCCGGGACTTCTCGCACCCTAAGCGAGAATCATACCCCTAGACCAACGAGCCATTACATTAGTTGGGTTTTAGGAAAAAAATTGCCAGACTAACGCGCCAGACAGCGTTTGTGTTCTCAAAATAGAAACAAAGTTTTCGTTTTGAAGTGAGGATTTTAAATTTCCTCAATAGGATCTGTTTTTCCAATATCATTTTCATTGTATGGGTAATTTAACAGTTGAGGTTTATGTACGATGGTGATAAATCATATTGACAGTTGTCAAAGTTGAGTCTGTTTCTGGTCAAATTGCTGGGGAAGACTTAAAATGTCCATTCATTTCTTAATTGTTTATGAGGGCTTTGTTGGTTTAGGAGAAATTTGTGGTTCAAATATATGTTGGAAAAGCACATGAAGGATTTAACTTTCTTTCTCATATTCTGCATGCTATCACCATGTTGAAAATAAAGTAAAGATGTGCAGAGGAGAAATTAATTATAAATAGTCTTGTGCAAAATAATGTTTGGGGAGGTTGGCCTGGTTCCATAACTTGAATCCACAGCCGAACGTAACGACTGCCTTGAATTTACCTTTACAGTTTTATTCATCGATACATTCAGGCGTGTACTGGAAGGAATTTGATTCAAACCTACCCTCTCCAACACATATTTGCACATGTCTAAGTATGAATAAAAATAGAATTCCGTATGTCAAAACATATATTTTTCTCCCCTTTGTTTGTTGTTAACAAAGATTTTGCAGTCTTAAGAAAGACTTTGCATTCTTAAAAGCGTCATCTGAGCAGTTAGGACTTGCATTAATGACTTACGATAAACCATTGATTTTAAATGGTCGATAATGAAAACAACACATTTTTTATGATTTCTCTCATACAATTCTAAGTAAAAGCTAAACTTGTATTAATATAAGATGTTAGCTTTGAAAGGTGATATCAGAAGCACCAGGAAATATATATATTGATGGTGGCATGCCAACATCTTCTCTGTGGAGCACTTGAAGGGTTTTGCTACAAATGATTTTTGCTGACTATATTAAACACAGTTGGAAGCTACGTGTTTCAAAAGAAAAACACCAATTGCTTGGGCTCGTCCGGGATTTGAACCCGGGACCTCTCGCACCCAAAGCGAGAATCATACCCGTAGACCAAAGAGCCATTACATTAGTTGGGTTTTAGGGAAAAAATTGCCAGACTAACACGCCAGACAGCGTTTGTGTTCTCAAAATAGAAACAAAATTTTCGTTTTGAAGTGAGGATTTTAAATTTCCTCAATAGGATCTGTTTTTCCAATATCATTTTCATTGTATGGGTAAATTAACAGTTGAGGTTTATGTACGATGGTGATAAATCATATTGACAGTTGTCAAAGTTGAGTCTGTTTCTGGTCAAATTGCTGGGGAAGACTTAAAATGTCCATTCATTTCTTAATTGTTTATGAGGGCTTTGTTGGTTTATTAGAAATTTGTGGTTCAAATATATGTTGGAAAAGCACATGAAGGATTCAACTTTCTTTCTCATATTCTGCATGCTATCACCATGTTGAAAATAAAGTAAAGATGTGCAGAGGAGAACTTAATTATAAATAGTCTTGTGCAAAATAATGTTTGGGGAGGTTGGCCTGGTTCCATAACTTGAATCCACAGCCGAACGTAACGACTGCCTTGAATTTACCTTCACAGTTTTATTCATCGATACATTCAGGCGTGTACTGGAAGGAATTTGATTCAAACCTACCCTCTCCAACACATATTTGCACATGTCTAAGTATGAATAAAAATAGAATTCCGTATGTCAAAACATATATTTTTTTCCCCTTTGTTTGTTGTTAACAAAGATTTTGCAGTCTTAAGAAAGACTTTGCAGTCTTAAAAGCGTCATCTGAGCAGTTAGGACTGGCATTAATGACTTATGATAAACCATTGATTTTAAATGGTTGATAATGAAAACAACACATTTTTTATGATTTCTCTCATACAATTCTAAGTAAAAGCTAAACTTGTATTAATATAAGATGTTAGCTTTGAAAGGTGATATCAGAAGCACCAGGAAATATATATATTGATGGTGGCATGCCAACATCTTCTCTGTGGAGCACTTGAAGGGTTTTGCTACAAATGATTTTTGCTGACTATATTAAACACAGTTGGAAGCTACGTGTTTCAAAAGAAAAACACTAACTGCTTGGGCTCGTCCGGGATTTGAGCCCGGGACTTCTCGCACCCTAAGCGAGAATCATACCCCTAGACCAACGAGCCATTACATTAGTTGGGTTTTAGGAAAAAAATTGCCAGACTAACGCGCCAGACAGCGTTTGTGTTCTCAAAATAGAAACAAAGTTTTCGTTTTGAAGTGAGGATTTTAAATTTCCTCAATAGGATCTGTTTTTCCAATATCATTTTCATTGTATGGGTAAATTAACAGTTGAGGTTTATGTACGATGGTGAAAAATCATATTGACAGTTGTCAAAGTTGAGTCTGTTTCTGGTCAAATTGCTGGGGAAGACTTAAAATGTCCATTCATTTCTTAATTGTTTATGAGGGCTTTGTTGGTTTAGGAGAAATTTGTGGTTCAAATATATGTTGGAAAAGCACATGAAGGATTTAACTTTCTTTCTCATATTCTGCATGCTATCACCATGTTGAAAATAAAGTAAAGATGTGCAGAGGAGAAATTAATTATAAATAGTCTTGTGCAAAATAATGTTTGGGGAGGTTGGCCTGGTTCCATAACTTGAATCCACAGCCGAACGTAACGACTGCCTTGAATTTACCTTTACAGTTTTATTCATCGATACATTCAGGCGTGTACTGGAAGGAATTTGATTCAAACCTACCCTCTCCAACACATATTTGCACATGTCTAAGTATGAATAAAAATAGAATTCCGTATGTCAAAACATATATTTTTTTCCCCTTTGTTTGTTGTTAACAAAGATTTTGCAGTCTTAAGAAAGACTTTGCATTCTTAAAAGCGTCATCTGAGCAGTTAGGACTTGCATTAATGACTTACGATAAACCATTGATTTTAAATGGTTGATAATAAAAACAACACATTTTTTATCATTTCTCTCATACAATTCTAAGTAAAAGCTAAACTTGTATTAATATAAGATGTTAGCTTTGAAAGGTGATATCAGAAGCACCAGGAAATATATATATTGATGGTGGCATGCCAACATCTTCTCTGTGGAGCACTTGAAGGGTTTTGCTACAAATGATTTTTGCTGACTATATTAAACACAGTTGGAAGCTACGTGTTTCAAAAGAAAAACACCAATTGCTTGGGCTCGTCCGGGATTTGAACCCAGGACCTCTCGCACCCAAAGCGAGAATCATACCCCTAGACCAACGAGCCATTACATTAGTTGGGTTTTAGGAAAAAAATTGCCAGACTAACGCGCCAGACAGCGTTTGTGTTCTCAAAATAGAAACAAAGTTTTCGTTTTGAAGTGAGGATTTTAAATTTCCTCAATAGGATCTGTTTTTCCAATATCATTTTCATTGTATGGGTAAATTAACAGTTGAGGTTTATGTACGATGGTGATAAATCATATTGACAGTTGTCAAAGTTGAGTCTGTTTCTGGTCAAATTGCTGGGGAAGACTTAAAATGTCCATTCATTTCTTAATTGTTTATGAGGGCTTTGTTGGTTTAGGAGAAATTTGTGGTTCAAATATATGTTGGAAAAGCACATGAAGGATTCAACTTTCTTTCTCATATTCTGCATGCTATCACCATGTTGAAAATAAAGTAAAGATGTGCAGAGGAGAAATTAATTATAAATAGTCTTGTGCAAAATAATGTTTGGGGAGGTTGGCCTGGTTCCATAACTTGAATCCACAGCCGAACGTAATGACTGCCTTGAATTTACCTTCACAGTTTTATTCATCGATACATTCAGGCGTGTACTGGAAGGAATTTGATTCAAACCTACCCTCTCCAACACATATTTGCACATGTCTAAGTATGAATAAAAATAGAATTCCGTATGTCAAAACATATATTTTTGTCCCCTTTGTTTGTTGTTAACAAAGATTTTGCAGTCTTAAGAAAGACTTTGCAGTCTTAAAAGCGTCATCTGAGCAGTTAGGACTTGCATTAATGACTTACGATAAACCATTGATTTTAAATGGTTGATAATGAAAACAACACATTTTTTATGATTTCTCTCATACAATTCTAAGTAAAAGCTAAACTTGTATTAATATAAGATGTTAGCTTTGAAAGGTGATATCAGAAGCACCAGGAAATATATATATTGATGGTGGCATGCCAACATCTTCTCTGTGGAGCACTTGAAGGGTTTTGCTACAAATGATTTTTGCTGACTATATTAAACACAGTTGGAAGCTACGTGTTTCAAAAGAAAAACACCAATTGCTTGGGCTCGTCCGGGATTTGAACCCGGGACCTCTCGCACCCAAAGCGAGAATCATACCCCTAGACCAACGAGCCATTACATTAGTTGGGTTTTAGGAAAAAAATCCCCTTTCCCCTTTGTTTGTTGTTAACAAAGATTTTGCAGTCTTAAGAAAGACTTTGCAGTCTTAAAAGCGTCATCTGAGCAGTTAGGACTTGCATTAATGACTTACGATAAACCATTGATTTTAAATGGTTGATAATGAAAACAACACATTTTTTATGATTTCTCTCATACAATTCTAAGTAAAAGCTAAACTTGTATTAATATAAGATGTTAGCTTTGAAAGGTGATATCAGAAGCACCAGGAAATATATATATTGATGGTGGCATGCCAACATCTTCTCTGTGGAGCACTTGAAGGGTTTTGCTACAAATGATTTTTGCTGACTATATTAAACACAGTTGGAAGCTACGTGTTTCAAAAGAAAAACACCAATTGCTTGGGCTCGTCCGGGATTTGAACCCGGGACCTCTCGCACCCAAAGCGAGAATCATACCCCTAGACCAACAAGCCATTACGTTAGTTGGGTTTTAGGAAAAAAATTACCAGACTAACGCGCCAGACAGCGTTTGTGTTCTCAAAATAGAAACAAAGTTTTCGTTTTGAAGTGAGGATTTTAAATTTCCTCAATAGGATCTGTTTTTCCAATATCATTTTCATTGTATGGGTAAATTAACAGTTGAGGTTTATGTACGATGGTGATAAATCATATTGACAGTTGTCAAAGTTGAGTCTGTTTCTGGTCAAATTGCTGGGGAAGACTTAAAATGTCCATTCATTTCTTAATTGTTTATGAGGGCTTTGTTGGTTTAGGAGAAATTTGTGGTTCAAATATATGTTGGAAAAGCACATGAAGGATTCAACTTTCTTTCTCATATTCTGCATGCTATCACCATGTTGAAAATAAAGTAAAGATGTGCAGAGGAGAAATTAATTATAAATAGTCTTGTGCAAAATAATGTTTGGGGAGGTTGGCCTGGTTCCATAACTTGAATCCACAGCCGAACGTAACGACTGCCTTAAATTTACCTTCACAGTTTTATTCATCGATACATTCAGGCGTGTACTGGAAGGAATTTGATTCAAACCTACCCTCTCCAACACATATTTGCACATGTCTAAGTATGAATAAAAATAGAATTCCGTATGTCAAAACATATATTTTTTTCCCCTTTGTTTGTTGTTAACAAAGATTTTGCAGTCTTAAGAAAGACTTTGCATTCTTAAAAGCGTCATCTGAGCAGTTAGGACTTGCATTAATGACTTACGATAAACCATTGATTTTAAATGGTTGATAATGAAAACAACACATTTTTTATCATTTCTCTCATACAATTCTAAGTAAAAGCTAAACTTGTATTAATATAAGATGTTAGCTTTGAAAGGTGATATCAGAAGCACCAGGAAATATATATATTGATGGTGGCATGCCAACATCTTCTCTGTGGAGCACTTGAAGGGTTTTGCTACAAATGATTTTTGCTGACTATATTAAACACAGTTGGAAGCTACGTGTTTCAAAAGAAAAACACCAATTGCTTGGGCTCGTCCAGGATTTGAACCCGGGACCTCTCGCACCCAAAGCGAGAATCATACCCCTAGACCAACGAGCCATTACATTAGTTGGGTTTTAGGAAAAAAATTGCCAGACTAACGCACCAGACAGCGTTTGTGTTCTCAAAATAGAAACAAAGTTTTCGTTTTGAAGTGAGGATTTTAAATTTCCTCAATAGGATCTGTTTTTCCAATATCATTTTCATTGTATGGGTAAATTAACAGTTGAGGTTTATGTACGATGGTGATAAATCATATTGACAGTTGTCAAAGTTGAGTCTGTTTCTGGTCAAATTGCTGGGGAAGACTTAAAATGTCCATTCATTTCTTAATTGTTTATGAGGGCTTTGTTGGTTTAGGAGAAGTTTGTGGTTCAAATATATGTTGGAAAAGCACATGAAGGATTCAACTTTCTTTCTCATATTCTGCATGCTATCACCATGTTGAAAATAAAGTAAAGATGTGCATAGGAGAAATTAATTATAAATAGTCTTGTGCAAAATAATGTTTGGGGAGGATGGCCTGGTTCCATAACTTGAATCCACAGCCGAACGTAACGACTGCCTTAAATTTACCTTTCAGTTTTATTCATCGATACATTCAGGCGTGTACTGGAAGGAATTTGATTCAAACCTACCCTCTCCAACACATATTTGCACATGTCTAAGTATGAATAAAAATAGAATTCCGTATGTCAAAACATATATTTTTTTCCCCTTTGTTTGTTGTTAACAAAGATTTTGCAGTCTTAAGAAAGACTTTGCAGTCTTAAAAGCGTCATCTGAGCAGTTAGGACTTGCATTAATGACTTACGATAAACCATTGATTTTAAATGGTTGATAATGAAAACAACACATTTTTTATGATTTCTCTCATACAATTCTAAGTAAAAGCTAAACTTGTATTAATATAAGATGTTAGCTTTGAAAGGTGATATCAGAAGCACCAGGAAATATATATATTGATGGTGGCATGCCAACATCTTCTCTGTGGAGCACTTGAAGGGTTTTGCTACAAATGATTTTTGCTGACTATATTAAACACAGTTGGAAGCTACGTGTTTCAAAAGAAAAACACCAATTGCTTGGGCTCGTCCGGGATTTGAACCCGGGACCTCTCGCACCCAAAGCGAGAATCATACCCCTAGACCAACAAGCCATTACATTAGTTGGGTTTTAGGAAAAAAATTGCCAGACTAACGCGCCAGACAGCGTTTGTGTTCTCAAAATAGAAACAAAGTTTTCGTTTTGAAGTGAGGATTTTAAATTTCCTCAATAGGATCTGTTTTTCCAATATCATTTTCATTGTATGGGTAAATTAACAGTTGAAGTTTATGTACGATGGTGATAAATCATATTGACAGTTGTCAAAGTTGAGTCTGTTTCTGGTCAAATTGCTGGGGAAGACTTAAAATGTCCATTCATTTCTTAATTGTTTATGAGGGCTTTGTTGGTTTAGGAGAAGTTTGTGGTTCAAATATATGTTGGAAAAGCACATGAAGGATTCAACTTTCTTTCTCATATTCTGCATGCTATCACCATGTTGAAAATAAAGTAAAGATGTGCAGAGGAGAAATTAATTATAAATAGTCTTGTGCAAAATAATGTTTGGGGAGGTTGGCCTGGTTCCATAACTTGAATCCACAGCCGAACGTAACGACTGCCTTAAATTTACCTTCACAGTTTTATTCATCGATACATTCAGGCGTGTGCTGGAAGGAATTTGATTCAAACCTACCCTCTCCAACACATATTTGCACATGTCTAAGTATGAATAAAAATAGAATTCCGTATGTCAAAACATATATTTTTTTCCCCTTTGTTTGTTGTTAACAAAGATTTTGCAGTCTTAAGAAAGACTTTGCAGTCTTAAAAGCGTCATCTGAGCAGTTAGGACTTGCATTAATGACTTACGATAAACCATTGATTTTAAATGGTTGATAATGAAAACAACACATTTTTTATGATTTCTCTCATACAATTCTAAGTAAAAGCTAAACTTGTATTAATATAAGATGTTAGCTTTGAAAGGTGATATCAGAAGCACCAGGAAATATATATATTGATGGTGGCATGCCAACATCTTCTCTGTGGAGCACTTGAAGGGTTTTGCTACAAATGATTTTTGCTGACTATATTAAACACAGTTGGAAGCTACGTGTTTCAAAAGAAAAACACCAATTGCTTGGGCTCGTCCGGGATTTGAACCCGGGACCTCTCGCACCCAAAGCGAGAATCATACCCCTAGACCAACGAGCCATTACATTAGTTGGGTTTTAGGAAAAAAATTACCAGACTAACGCGCCAGACAGCGTTTGTGTTCTCAAAATAGAAACAAAGTTTTCGTTTTGAAGTGAGGATTTTAAATTTCCTCAATAGGATCTGTTTTTCCAATATCATTTTCATTGTATGGGTAAATTAACAGTTGAGGTTTATGTACGATGGTGATAAATCATATTGACAGTTGTCAAAGTTGAGTCTGTTTCTGGTCAAATTGCTGGGGAAGACTTAAAATGTCCATTCATTTCTTAATTGTTTATGAGGGCTTTGTTGGTTTAGGAGAAATTTGTGGTTCAAATATATGTTGGAAAAGCACATGAAGGATTCAACTTTCTTTCTCATATTCTGCATGCTATCACCATGTTGAAAATAAAGTAAAGATGTGCATAGGAGAAATTAATTATAAATAGTCTTGTGCAAAATAATGTTTGGGGAGGATGGCCTGGTTCCATAACTTGAATCCACAGCCGAACGTAACGACTGCCTTAAATTTACCTTCACAGTTTTATTCATCGATACATTCAGGCGTGTACTGGAAGGAATTTGATTCAAACCTACCCTCTCCAACACATATTTGCACATGTCTAAGTATGAATAAAAATAGAATTCCGTATGTCAAAACATATATTTTTTTCCCCTTTGTTTGTTGTTAACAAAGATTTTGCAGTCTTAAGAAAGACTTTGCAGTCTTAAAAGCGTCATCTGAGCAGTTAGGACTTGCATTAATGACTTACGATAAACCATTGATTTTAAATGGTTGATAATGAAAACAACACATTTTTTATGATTTCTCTCATACAATTCTAAGTAAAAGCTAAACTTGTATTAATATAAGATGTTAGCTTTGAAAGGTGATATCAGAAGCACCAGGAAATATATATATTGATGGTGGCATGCCAACATCTTCTCTGTGGAGCACTTGAAGGGTTTTGCTACAAATGATTTTTGCTGACTATATTAAACACAGTTGGAAGCTACGTGTTTCAAAAGAAAAACACCAATTGCTTGGGCTCGTCCGGGATTTGAACCCGGGACCTCTCGCACCCAAAGCGAGAATCATACCCCTAGACCAACGAGCCATTACATTAGTTGGGCTTTAGGAAAAAAATTGCCAGACTAACGCGCCAGACAGCGTTTGTGTTCTCAAAATAGAAACAAAGTTTTCGTTTTGAAGTGAGGATTTTAAATTTCCTCAATAGGATCTGTTTTTCCAATATCATTTTCATTGTATGGGTAAATTAACAGTTGAAGTTTATGTACGATGGTGATAAATCATATTGACAGTTGTCAAAGTTGAGTCTGTTTCTGGTCAAATTGCTGGGGAAGACTTAAAATGTCCATTCATTTCTTAATTGTTTATGAGGGCTTTGTTGGTTTAGGAGAAGTTTGTGGTTCAAATATATGTTGGAAAAGCACATGAAGGATTCAACTTTCTTTCTCATATTCTGCATGCTATCACCATGTTGAAAATAAAGTAAAGATGTGCATAGGAGAAATTAATTATAAATAGTCTTGTGCAAAATAATGTTTGGGGAGGATGGCCTGGTTCCATAACTTGAATCCACAGCCGAACGTAACGACTGCCTTAAATTTACCTTCACAGTTTTATTCATCGATACATTCAGGCGTGTACTGGAAGGAATTTGATTCAAACCTACCCTCTCCAACACATATTTGCACATGTCTAAGTATGAATAAAAATAGAATTCCGTATGTCAAAACATATATTTTTTTCCCCTTTGTTTGTTGTTAACAAAGATTTTGCAGTCTTAAGAAAGACTTTGCAGTCTTAAAAGCGTCATCTGAGCAGTTAGGACTTGCATTAATGACTTACGATAAACCATTGATTTTAAATGGTTGATAATGAAAACAACACATTTTTTATGATTTCTCTCATACAATTCTAAGTAAAAGCTAAACTTGTATTAATATAAGATGTTAGCTTTGAAAGGTGATATCAGAAGCACCAGGAAATATATATATTGATGGTGGCATGCCAACATCTTCTCTGTGGAGCACTTGAAGGGTTTTGCTACAAATGATTTTTGCTGACTATATTAAACACAGTTGGAAGCTACGTGTTTCAAAAGAAAAACACCAATTGCTTGGGCTCGTCCGGGATTTGAACCCGGGACCTCTCGCACCCAAAGCGAGAATCATACCCCTAGACCAACGAGCCATTACATTAGTTGGGTTTTAGGAAAAAAATTGCCAGACTAACGCGCCAGACAGCGTTTGTGTTCTCAAAATAGAAACAAAGTTTTCGTTTTGAAGTGAGGATTTTAAATTTCCTCAATAGGATCTGTTTTTCCAATATCATTTTCATTGTATGGGTAAATTAACAGTTGAAGTTTATGTACGATGGTGATAAATCATATTGACAGTTGTCAAAGTTGAGTCTGTTTCTGGTCAAATTGCTGGGGAAGACTTAAAATGTCCATTCATTTCTTAATTGTTTATGAGGGCTTTGTTGGTTTAGGAGAAGTTTGTGGTTCAAATATATGTTGGAAAAGCACATGAAGGATTCAACTTTCTTTCTCATATTCTGCATGCTATCACCATGTTGAAAATAAAGTAAAGATGTGCAGAGGAGAAATTAATTATAAATAGTCTTGTGCAAAATAATGTTTGGGGAGGTTGGCCTGGTTCCATAACTTGAATCCACAGCCGAACGTAACGACTGCCTTAAATTTACCTTCACAGTTTTATTCATCGATACATTCAGGCGTGTACTGGAAGGAATTTGATTCAAACCTACCCTCTCCAACACATATTTGCACATGTCTAAGTATGAATAAAAATAGAATTCCGTATGTCAAAACATATATTTTTTTCCCCTTTGTTTGTTGTTAACAAAGATTTTGCAGTCTTAAGAAAGACTTTGCAGTCTTAAAAGCGTCATCTGAGCAGTTAGGACTTGCATTAATGACTTACGATAAACCATTGATTTTAAATGGTTGATAATGAAAACAACACATTTTTTATGATTTCTCTCATACAATTCTAAGTAAAAGCTAAACTTGTATTAATATAAGATGTTAGCTTTGAAAGGTGATATCAGAAGCACCAGGAAATATATATATTGATGGTGGCATGCCAACATCTTCTCTGTGGAGCACTTGAAGGGTTTTGCTACAAATGATTTTTGCTGACTATATTAAACACAGTTGGAAGCTACGTGTTTCAAAACAAAAACACCAATTGCTTGGGCTCGTCCGGGATTTGAACCCGGGACCTCTCGCACCCAAAGCGAGAATCATACCCCTAGACCAACGAGCCATTACATTAGTTGGGTTTTAGGAAAAAAATTACCAGACTAACGCGCCAGACAGCGTTTGTGTTCTCAAAATAGAAACAAAGTTTTCGTTTTGAAGTGAGGATTTTAAATTTCCTCAATAGGATCTGTTTTTCCAATATCATTTTCATTGTATGGGTAAATTAACAGTTGAGGTTTATGTACGATGGTGATAAATCATATTGACAGTTGTCAAAGTTGAGTCTGTTTCTGGTCAAATTGCTGGGGAAGACTTAAAATGTCCATTCATTTCTTAATTGTTTATGAGGGCTTTGTTGGTTTAGGAGAAATTTGTGGTTCAAATATATGTTGGAAAAGCACATGAAGGATTCAACTTTCTTTCTCATATTCTGCATGCTATCACCATGTTGAAAATAAAGTAAAGATGTGCATAGGAGAAATTAATTATAAATAGTCTTGTGCAAAATAATGTTTGGGGAGGATGGCCTGGTTCCATAACTTGAATCCACAGCCGAACGTAACGACTGCCTTAAATTTACCTTCACAGTTTTATTCATCGATACATTCAGGCGTGTACTGGAAGGAATTTGATTCAAACCTACCCTCTCCAACACATATTTGCACATGTCTAAGTATGAATAAAAATAGAATTCTGTATGTCAAAACATATATTTTTTTCCCCTTTGTTTGTTGTTAACAAAGATTTTGCAGTCTTAAGAAAGACTTTGCAGTCTTAAAAGCGTCATCTGAGCAGTTAGGACTTGCATTAATGACTTACGATAAACCATTGATTTTAAATGGTTGATAATGAAAACAACACATTTTTTATGATTTCTCTCATACAATTCTAAGTAAAAGCTAAACTTGTATTAATATAAGATGTTAGCTTTGAAAGGTGATATCAGAAGCACCAGGAAATATATATATTGATGGTGGCATGCCAACATCTTCTCTGTGGAGCACTTGAAGGGTTTTGCTACAAATGATTTTTGCTGACTATATTAAACACAGTTGGAAGCTACGTGTTTCAAAACAAAAACACCAATTGCTTGAGCTCGTCCGGGATTTGAACCCGGGACCTCTCGCACCCAAAGCGAGAATCATACCCCTAGACCAACGAGCCATTACATTAGTTGGGTTTTAGGAAAAAAATTACCAGACTAACGCGCCAGACAGCGTTTGTGTTCTCAAAATAGAAACAAAGTTTTCGTTTTGAAGTGAGGATTTTAAATTTCCTCAATAGGATCTGTTTTTCCAATATCATTTTCATTGTATGGGTAAATTAACAGTTGAGGTTTATGTACGATGGTGATAAATCATATTGACAGTTGTCAAAGTTGAGTCTGTTTCTGGTCAAATTGCTGGGGAAGACTTAAAATGTCCATTCATTTCTTAATTGTTTATGAGGGCTTTGTTGGTTTAGGAGAAATTTGTGGTTCAAATATATGTTGGAAAAGCACATGAAGGATTCAACTTTCTTTCTCATATTCTGCATGCTATCACCATGTTGAAAATAAAGTAAAGATGTGCATAGGAGAAATTAATTATAAATAGTCTTGTGCAAAATAATGTTTGGGGAGGATGGCCTGGTTCCATAACTTGAATCCACAGCCGAACGTAACGACTGCCTTGAATTTACCTTTACAGTTTTATTCATCGATACATTCAGGCGTGTACTGGAAGGAATTTGATTCAAACCTACCCTCTCCAACACATATTTGCACATGTCTAAGTATGAATAAAAATAGAATTCCGTATGTCAAAACATATATTTTTTTCCCCTTTGTTTGTTGTTAACAAAGATTTTGCAGTCTTAAGAAAGACTTTGCAGTCTTAAAAGCGTCATCTGAGCAGTTAGGACTTGCATTAATGACTTACGATAAACCATTGATTTTAAATGGTTGATAATGAAAACAACACATTTTTTATGATTTCTCTCATACAATTCTAAGTAAAAGCTAAACTTGTATTAATATAAGATGTTAGCTTTGAAAGGTGATATCAGAAGCACCAGGAAATATATATATTGATGGTGGCATGCCAACATCTTCTCTGTGGAGCACTTGAAGGGTTTTGCTACAAATGATTTTTGCTGACTATATTAAACACAGTTGGAAGCTACGTGTTTCAAAAGAAAAACACCAATTGCTTGGGCTCGTCCGGGATTTGAACCCGGGACCTCTCGCACCCAAAGCGAGAATCATACCCCTAGACCAACGAGCCATTACATTAGTTGGGTTTTAGGAAAAAAATTACCAGACTAACGCGCCAGACAGCGTTTGTGTTCTCAAAATAGAAACAAAGTTTTCGTTTTGAAGTGAGGATTTTAAATTTCCTCAATAGGATCTGTTTTTCCAATATCATTTTCATTGTATGGGTAAATTAACAGTTGAGGTTTATGTACGATGGTGATAAATCATATTGACAGTTGTCAAAGTTGAGTCTGTTTCTGGTCAAATTGCTGGGGAAGACTTAAAATGTCCATTCATTTCTTAATTGTTTATGAGGGCTTTGTTGGTTTAGGAGAAATTTGTGGTTCAAATATATGTTGGAAAAGCACATGAAGGATTCAACTTTCTTTCTCATATTCTGCATGCTATCACCATGTTGAAAATAAAGTAAAGATGTGCATAGGAGAAATTAATTATAAATAGTCTTGTGCAAAATAATGTTTGGGGAGGATGGCCTGGTTCCATAACTTGAATCCACAGCCGAACGTAACGACTGCCTTAAATTTACCTTCACAGTTTTATTCATCGATACATTCAGGCGTGTACTGGAAGGAATTTGATTCAAACCTACCCTCTCCAACACATATTTGCACATGTCTAAGTATGAATAAAAATAGAATTCTGTATGTCAAAACATATATTTTTTTCCCCTTTGTTTGTTGTTAACAAAGATTTTGCAGTCTTAAGAAAGACTTTGCAGTCTTAAAAGCGTCATCTGAGCAGTTAGGACTTGCATTAATGACTTACGATAAACCATTGATTTTAAATGGTTGATAATGAAAACAACACATTTTTTATGATTTCTCTCATACAATTCTAAGTAAAAGCTAAACTTGTATTAATATAAGATGTTAGCTTTGAAAGGTGATATCAGAAGCACCAGGAAATATATATATTGATGGTGGCATGCCAACATCTTCTCTGTGGAGCACTTGAAGGGTTTTGCTACAAATGATTTTTGCTGACTATATTAAACACAGTTGGAAGCTACGTGTTTCAAAACAAAAACACCAATTGCTTGAGCTCGTCCGGGATTTGAACCCGGGACCTCTCGCACCCAAAGCGAGAATCATACCCCTAGACCAACGAGCCATTACATTAGTTGGGTTTTAGGAAAAAAATTACCAGACTAACGCGCCAGACAGCGTTTGTGTTCTCAAAATAGAAACAAAGTTTTCGTTTTGAAGTGAGGATTTTAAATTTCCTCAATAGGATCTGTTTTTCCAATATCATTTTCATTGTATGGGTAAATTAACAGTTGAGGTTTATGTACGATGGTGATAAATCATATTGACAGTTGTCAAAGTTGAGTCTGTTTCTGGTCAAATTGCTGGGGAAGACTTAAAATGTCCATTCATTTCTTAATTGTTTATGAGGGCTTTGTTGGTTTAGGAGAAATTTGTGGTTCAAATATATGTTGGAAAAGCACATGAAGGATTCAACTTTCTTTCTCATATTCTGCATGCTATCACCATGTTGAAAATAAAGTAAAGATGTGCATAGGAGAAATTAATTATAAATAGTCTTGTGCAAAATAATGTTTGGGGAGGATGGCCTGGTTCCATAACTTGAATCCACAGCCGAACGTAACGACTGCCTTGAATTTACCTTTACAGTTTTATTCATCGATACATTCAGGCGTGTACTGGAAGGAATTTGATTCAAACCTACCCTCTCCAACACATATTTGCACATGTCTAAGTATGAATAAAAATAGAATTCCGTATGTCAAAACATATATTTTTTTCCCCTTTGTTTGTTGTTAACAAAGATTTTGCAGTCTTAAGAAAGACTTTGCAGTCTTAAAAGCGTCATCTGAGCAGTTAGGACTTGCATTAATGACTTACGATAAACCATTGATTTTAAATGGTTGATAATGAAAACAACACATTTTTTATGATTTCTCTCATACAATTCTAAGTAAAAGCTAAACTTGTATTAATATAAGATGTTAGCTTTGAAAGGTGATATCAGAAGCACCAGGAAATATATATATTGATGGTGGCATGCCAACATCTTCTCTGTGGAGCACTTGAAGGGTTTTGCTACAAATGATTTTTGCTGACTATATTAAACACAGTTGGAAGCTACGTGTTTCAAAAGAAAAACACCAATTGCTTGGGCTCGTCCGGGATTTGAACCCGGGACCTCTCGCACCCAAAGCGAGAATCATACCCCTAGACCAACAAGCCATTACGTTAGTTGGGTTTTAGGAAAAAAATTACCAGACTAACGCGCCAGACAGCGTTTGTGTTCTCAAAATAGAAACAAAGTTTTCGTTTTGAAGTGAGGATTTTAAATTTCCTCAATAGGATCTGTTTTTCCAATATCATTTTCATTGTATGGATAAATTAACAGTTGAGGTTTTTGTACGATGGTGATAAATCATATTGACAGTTGTCAAAGTTGAGTCTGTTTCTGGTCAAATTGCTGGGGAAGACTTAAAATGTCCATTCATTTCTTAATTGTTTATGAGGGCTTTGTTGGTTTAGGAGAAATTTGTGGTTCAAATATATGTTGGAAAAGCACATGAAGGATTCAACTTTCTTTCTCATATTCTGCATGCTATCACCATGTTGAAAATAAAGTAAAGATGTGCAGAGGAGAAATTAATTATAAATAGTCTTGTGCAAAATAATGTTTGGGGAGGTTGGCCTGGTTCCATAACTTGAATCCACAGCCGAACGTAACGACTGCCTTAAATTTACCTTCACAGTTTTATTCATCGATACATTCAGGCGTGTACTGGAAGGAATTTGATTCAAACCTACCCTCTCCAACACATATTTGCACATGTCTAAGTATGAATAAAAATAGAATTCCGTATGTCAAAACATATATTTTTTTCCCCTTTGTTTGTTGTTAACAAAGATTTTGCAGTCTTAAGAAAGACTTTGCATTCTTAAAAGCGTCATCTGAGCAGTTAGGACTTGCATTAATGACTTACGATAAACCATTGATTTTAAATGGTTGATAATGAAAACAACACATTTTTTATCATTTCTCTCATACAATTCTAAGTAAAAGCTAAACTTGTATTAATATAAGATGTTAGCTTTGAAAGGTGATATCAGAAGCACCAGGAAATATATATATTGATGGTGGCATGCCAACATCTTCTCTGTGGAGCACTTGAAGGGTTTTTCTACAAATGATTTTTGCTGACTATATTAAACACAGTTGGAAGCTACGTGTTTCAAAAGAAAAACACCAATTGCTTGGGCTCGTCCGGGATTTGAACCCAGGACCTCTCGCACCCAAAGCGAGAATCATACCCCTAGACCAACGAGCCATTACATTAGTTGGGTTTTAGGAAAAAAATTGCCAGACTAACGCGCCAGACAGCGTTTGTGTTCTCAAAATAGAAACAAAGTTTTCGTTTTGAAGTGAGGATTTTAAATTTCCTCAATAGGATCTGTTTTTCCAATATCATTTTCATTGTATGGGTAAATTAACAGTTGAGGTTTATGTACGATGGTGATAAATCATATTGACAGTTGTCAAAGTTGAGTCTGTTTCTGGTCAAATTGCTGGGGAAGACTTAAAATGTCCATTCATTTCTTAATTGTTTATGAGGGCTTTGTTGGTTTAGGAGAAATTTGTGGTTCAAATATATGTTGGAAAAGCACATGAAGGATTCAACTTTCTTTCTCATATTCTGCATGCTATCACCATGTTGAAAATAAAGTAAAGATGTGCAGAGGAGAAATTAATTATAAATAGTCTTGTGCAAAATAATGTTTGGGGAGGTTGGCCTGGTTCCATAACTTGAATCCACAGCCGAACGTAACGACTGCCTTAAATTTACCTTCACAGTTTTATTCATCGATACATTCAGGCGTGTACTGGAAGGAATTTGATTCAAACCTACCCTCTCCAACACATATTTGCACATGTCTAAGTATGAATAAAAATAGAATTCCGTATGTCAAAACATATATTTTTTTCCCCTTTGTTTGTTGTTAACAAAGATTTTGCAGTCTTAAGAAAGACTTTGCAGTCTTAAAAGCGTCATCTGAGCAGTTAGGACTTGCATTAATGACTTACGATAAACCATTGATTTTAAATGGTTGATAATGAAAACAACACATTTTTTATGATTTCTCTCATACAATTCTAAGTAAAAGCTAAACTTGTATTAATATAAGATGTTAGCTTTGAAAGGTGATATCAGAAGCACCAGGAAATATATATATTGATGGTGGCATGCCAACATCTTCTCTGTGGAGCACTTGAAGGGTTTTGCTACAAATGATTTTTGCTGACTATATTAAACACAGTTGGAAGCTACGTGTTTCAAAAGAAAAACACCAATTGCTTGGGCTCGTCCGGGATTTGAACCCGGGACCTCTCGCACCCAAAGCGAGAATCATACCCCTAGACCAACAAGCCATTACGTTAGTTGGGTTTTAGGAAAAAAATTACCAGACTAACGCGCCAGACAGCGTTTGTGTTCTCAAAATAGAAACAAAGTTTTCGTTTTGAAGTGAGGATTTTAAATTTCCTCAATAGGATCTGTTTTTCCAATATCATTTTCATTGTATGGATAAATTAACAGTTGAGGTTTTTGTACGATGGTGATAAATCATATTGACAGTTGTCAAAGTTGAGTCTGTTTCTGGTCAAATTGCTGGGGAAGACTTAAAATGTCCATTCATTTCTTAATTGTTTATGAGGGCTTTGTTGGTTTAGGAGAAATTTGTGGTTCAAATATATGTTGGAAAAGCACATGAAGGATTCAACTTTCTTTCTCATATTCTGCATGCTATCACCATGTTGAAAATAAAGTAAAGATGTGCAGAGGAGAAATTAATTATAAATAGTCTTGTGCAAAATAATGTTTGGGGAGGTTGGCCTGGTTCCATAACTTGAATCCACAGCCGAACGTAACGACTGCCTTAAATTTACCTTCACAGTTTTATTCATCGATACATTCAGGCGTGTACTGGAAGGAATTTGATTCAAACCTACCCTCTCCAACACATATTTGCACATGTCTAAGTATGAATAAAAATAGAATTCCGTATGTCAAAACATATATTTTTTTCCCCTTTGTTTGTTGTTAACAAAGATTTTGCAGTCTTAAGAAAGACTTTGCAGTCTTAAAAGCGTCATCTGAGCAGTTAGGACTTGCATTAATGACTTACGATAAACCATTGATTTTAAATGGTTGATAATGAAAACAACACATTTTTTATGATTTCTCTCATACAATTCTAAGTAAAAGCTAAACTTGTATTAATATAAGATGTTAGCTTTGAAAGGTGATATCAGAAGCACCAGGAAATATATATATTGATGGTGGCATGCCAACATCTTCTCTGTGGAGCACTTGAAGGGTTTTGCTACAAATGATTTTTGCTGACTATATTAAACACAGTTGGAAGCTACGTGTTTCAAAAGAAAAACACCAATTGCTTGGGCTCGTCCGGGATTTGAACCCGGGACCTCTTGCACCCAAAGCGAGAATCATACCCCTAGACCAACGAGCCATTACATTAGTTGGGTTTTAGGAAAAAAATTACCAGACTAACGCGCCAGACAGCGTTTGTGTTCTCAAAATAGAAACAAAGTTTTCGTTTTGAAGTGAGGATTTTAAATTTCCTCAATAGGATCTGTTTTTCCAATATCATTTTCATTGTATGGGTAAATTAACAGTTGAGGTTTATGTACGATGGTGATAAATCATATTGACAGTTGTCAAAGTTGAGTCTGTTTCTGGTCAAATTGCTGGGGAAGACTTAAAATGTCCATTCATTTCTTAATTGTTTATGAGGGCTTTGTTGGTTTAGGAGAAATTTGTGGTTCAAATATAAGTTGGAAAAGCACATGAAGGATTTAACTTTCTTTCTCATATTCTGCATGCTATCACCATGTTGAAAATAAAGTAAAGATGTGCAGAGGAGAAATTAATTATAAATAGTCTTGTGCAAAATAATGTTTGGGGAGGTTGGCCTGGTTCCATAACTTGAATCCACAGCCGAACGTAACGACTGCCTTGAATTTACCTTCACAGTTTTATTCATCGATACATTCAGGCGTGTACTGGAAGGAATTTGATTCAAACCTACCCTCTCCAACACATATTTGCACATGTCTAAGTATGAATAAAAATAGAATTCCGTATGTCAAAACATATATTTTTTTCCCCTTTGTTTGTTGTTAACAAAGATTTTGCAGTCTTAAGAAAGACTTTGCAGTCTTAAAAGCGTCATCTGAGCAGTTAGGACTTGCATTAATGACTTACGATAAACCATTGATTTTAAATGGTTGATAATGAAAACAACACATTTTTTATGATTTCTCTCATACATTTCTAAGTAAAAGCTAAACTTGTATTAATATAAGATGTTAGCTTTGAAAGGTGATATCAGAAGCACCAGGAAATATATATATATTGATGGTGGCATGCCAACATCTTCTCTGTGGAGCACTTGAAGGGTTTTGCTACAAATGATTTTTGCTGACTATATTAAACACAGTTGGAAGCTACGTGTTTCAAAAGAAAAACACCAATTGCTTGGGCTCGTCCGGGATTTGAACCCGGGACCTCTCGCACCCAAAGCGAGAATCATACCCCTAGACCAACGAGCCATTACATTAGTTAGGTTTTAGGAAAAAAATTGCCAGACTAACGCGCCAGACAGCGTTTGTGTTCTCAAAATAGAAACAAAGTTTTCGTTTTGAAGTGAGGATTTTAAATTTCCTCAATAGGATCTGTTTTTCCAATATCATTTTCATTGTATGGGTAAATTAACAGTTGAGGTTTATGTACGATGGTGATAAATCATATTGACAGTTGTCAAAGTTGAGTCTGTTTCTGGTCAAATTGCTGGGGAAGACTTAAAATTTCCATTCATTTCTTAATTGTTTATGAGGGCTTTGTTGGTTTAGGAGAAATTTGTGGTTCAAATATATGTTGGAAAAGCACATGAAGGATTCAACTTTCTTTCTCATATTCTGCATGCTATCACCATGTTGAAAATAAAGTAAAGATGTGCAGAGGAGAAATTAATTATAAATAGTCTTGTGCAAAATAATGTTTGGGGAGGTTGGCCTGGTTCCATAACTTGAATCCACAGCCGAACGTAACGACTGCCTTGAATTTACCTTTACAGTTTTATTCATCGATACATTCAGGCGTGTACTGGAAGGAATTTGATTCAAACCTACCCTCTCCAACACATATTTGCACATGTCTAAGTATGAATAAAAATAGAATTCCGTATGTCAAAACATATATTTTTTTCCCCTTTGTTTGTTGTTAACAAAGATTTTGCAGTCTTAAGAAAGACTTTGCAGTCTTAAAAGCGTCATCTGAGCAGTTAGGACTTGCATTAATGACTTACGATAAACCATTGATTTTAAATGGTTGATAATGAAAACAACACATTTTTTATGATTTCTCTCATACAATTCTAAGTAAAAGCTAAACTTGTATTAATATAAGATGTTAGCTTTGAAAGGTGATATCAGAAGCACCAGGAAATATATATATTGATGGTGGCATGCCAACATCTTCTCTGTGGAGCACTTGAAGGGTTTTGCTACAAATGATTTTTGCTGACTATATTAAACACAGTTGGAAGCTACGTGTTTCAAAAGAAAAACACCAATTGCTTGGGCTTGTCCGGGATTTAAACCCGGGACCTCTCGCACCCAAAGCGAGAATCATACCCCTAGACCAACGAGCCATTACATTAGTTGGGTTTTAGGAAAAAAATTGCCAGACTAACGCGCCAGACAGCGTTTGTGTTCTCAAAATAGAAACAAAGTTTTCGTTTTGAAGTGAGGATTTTAAATTTCCTCAATAGGATCTGTTTTTCCAATATCATTTTCATTGTATGGGTAAATTAACAGTTGAGGTTTATGTACGATGGTGATAAATCATATTGACAGTTGTCAAAGTTGAGTCTGTTTCTGGTCAAATTGCTGGGGAAGACTTAAAATGTCCATTCATTTCTTAATTGTTCATGAGGGCTTTGTTGGTTTAGGAGAAATTTGTGGTTCAAATATATGTTGGAAAAGCACATGAAGGATTCAACTTTCTTTCTCATATTCTGCATGCTATCACCATGTTGAAAATAAAGTAAAGATGTGCAGAGGAGAAATTAATTATAAATAGTCTTGTGCAAAATAATGTTTGGGGAGGTTGGCCTGGTTCCATAACTTGAATCCACAGCCGAACGTAACGACTGCCTTGAATTTACCTTCACAGTTTTATTCATCGATACATTCAGGCGTGTACTGGAAGGAATTTGATTCAAACCTACCCTCTCCAACACATATTTGCACATGTCTAAGTATGAATAAAAATAGAATTCCGTATGTCAAAACATATATTTTTTTCCCCTTTGTTTGTTGTTAACAAAGATTTTGCAGTCTTAAGAAAGACTTTGCAGTCTTAAAAGCGTCATCTGAGCAGTTAGGACTTGCATTAATGACTTACGATAAACCATTGATTTTAAATGGTTGATAATGAAAACAACACATTTTTTATGATTTCTCTCATACAATTCTAAGTAAAAGCTAAACTTGTATTAATATAAGATGTTAGCTTTGAAAGGTGATATCAGAAGCACCAGGAAATATATATATTGATGGTGGCATGCCAACATCTTCTCTGTGGAGCACTTGAAGGGTTTTGCTACAAATGATTTTTGCTGACTATATTAAACACAGTTGGAAGCTACGTGTTTCAAAAGAAAAACACCAATTGCTTGGGCTTGTCCGGGATTTAAACCCGGGACCTCTCGCACCCAAAGCGAGAATCATACCCCTAGACCAACGAGCCATTACATTAGTTGGGTTTTAGGAAAAAAATTGCCAGACTAACGCGCCAGACAGCGTTTGTGTTCTCAAAATAGAAACAAAGTTTTCGTTTTGAAGTGAGGATTTTAAATTTCCTCAATAGGATCTGTTTTTCCAATATCATTTTCATTGTATGGGTAAATTAACAGTTGAGGTTTATGTACGATGGTGATAAATCATATTGACAGTTGTCAAAGTTGAGTCTGTTTCTGGTCAAATTGCTGGGGAAGACTTAAAATGTCCATTCATTTCTTAATTGTTTATGAGGGCTTTGTTGGTTTAGGAGAAATTTGTGGTTCAAATATATGTTGGAAAAGCACATGAAGGATTTAACTTTCTTTCTCATATTCTGCATGCTATCACCATGTTGAAAATAAAGTAAAGATGTGCAGAGGAGAAATTAATTATAAATAGTCTTGTGCAAAATAATGTTTGGGGAGGTTGGCCTGGTTCCATAACTTGAATCCACAGCCGAACGTAACGACTGCCTTGAATTTACCTTTACAGTTTTATTCATCGATACATTCAGGCGTGTACTGGAAGGAATTTGATTCAAACCTACCCTCTCCAACACATATTTGCACATGTCTAAGTATGAATAAAAATAGAATTCCGTATGTCAAAACATATATTTTTTCCCCTTTGTTTGTTGTTAACAAAGATTTTGCAGTCTTAAGAAAGACTTTGCAGTCTTAAAAGCGTCATCTGAGCAGTTAGGACTTGCATTAATGACTTACGATAAACCATTGATTTTAAATGGTTGATAATGAAAACAACACATTTTTTATGATTTCTCTCATACAATTCTAAGTAAAAGCTAAACTTGTATTAATATAAGATGTTAGCTTTGAAAGGTGATATCAGAAGCACCAGGAAATATATATATTGATGGTGGCATGCCAACATCTTCTCTGTGGAGCACTTGAAGGGTTTTGCTACAAATGATTTTTGCTGACTATATTAAACACAGTTGGAAGCTACGTGTTTCAAAAGAAAAACACCAATTGCTTGGGCTCGTCCGGGATTTAAACCCGGGACCTCTCGCACCCAAAGCGAGAATCACACCCCTAGACCAACGAGCCATTACATTAGTTGGGTTTTAGGAAAAAAATTGCCAGACTAACGCGCCAGACAGCGTTTGTGTTCTCAAAATAGAAACAAAGTTTTCGTTTTGAAGTGAGGATTTTAAATTTCCTCAATAGGATCTGTTTTTCCAATATCATTTTCATTGTATGGGTAAATTAACAGTTGAGGTTTATGTACGATGGTGATAAATCATATTGACAGTTGTCAAAGTTGAGTCTGTTTCTGGTCAAATTGCTGGGGAAGACTTAAAATTTCCATTCATTTCTTAATTGTTTATGAGGGCTTTGTTGGTTTAGGAGAAATTTGTGGTTCAAATATATGTTGGAAAAGCACATGAAGGATTCAACTTTCTTTCTCATATTCTGCATGCTATCACCATGTTGAAAATAAAGTAAAGATGTGCAGAGGAGAAATTAATTATAAATAGTCTTGTGCAAAATAATGTTTGGGGAGGTTGGCCTGGTTCCATAACTTGAATCCACAGCCGAACGTAACGACTGCCTTGAATTTACCTTTACAGTTTTATTCATCGATACATTCAGGCGTGTACTGGAAGGAATTTGATTCAAACCTACCCTCTCCAACACATATTTGCACATGTCTAAGTATGAATAAAAATAGAATTCTGTATGTCAAAACATATATTTTTTTCCCCTTTGTTTGTTGTTAACAAAGATTTTGCAGTCTTAAGAAAGACTTTGCAGTCTTAAAAGCGTCATCTGAGCAGTTAGGACTTGCATTAATGACTTACGATAAACCATTGATTTTAAATGGTTGATAATGAAAACAACACATTTTTTATGATTTCTCTCATACAATTCTAAGTAAAAGCTAAACTTGTATTAATATAAGATGTTAGCTTTGAAAGGTGATATCAGAAGCACCAGGAAATATATATATTGATGGTGGCATGCCAACATCTTCTCTGTGGAGCACTTGAAGGGTTTTGCTACAAATGATTTTTGCTGACTATATTAAACACAGTTGGAAGCTACGTGTTTCAAAAGAAAAACACCAATTGCTTGGGCTTGTCCGGGATTTAAACCCGGGACCTCTCGCACCCAAAGCGAGAATCATACCCCTAGACCAACGAGCCATTACATTAGTTGGGTTTTAGGAAAAAAATTGCCAGACTAACGCGCCAGACAGCGTTTGTGTTCTCAAAATAGAAACAAAGTTTTCGTTTTGAAGTGAGGATTTTAAATTTCCTCAATAGGATCTGTTTTTCCAATATCATTTTCATTGTATGGGTAAATTAACAGTTGAGGTTTATGTACGATGGTGATAAATCATATTGACAGTTGTCAAAGTTGAGTCTGTTTCTGGTCAAATTGCTGGGGAAGACTTAAAATGTCCATTCATTTCTTAATTGTTCATGAGGGCTTTGTTGGTTTAGGAGAAATTTGTGGTTCAAATATATGTTGGAAAAGCACATGAAGGATTCAACTTTCTTTCTCATATTCTGCATGCTATCACCATGTTGAAAATAAAGTAAAGATGTGCAGAGGAGAAATTAATTATAAATAGTCTTGTGCAAAATAATGTTTGGGGAGGTTGGCCTGGTTCCATAACTTGAATCCACAGCCGAACGTAACGACTGCCTTGAATTTACCTTCACAGTTTTATTCATCGATACATTCAGGCGTGTACTGGAAGGAATTTGATTCAAACCTACCCTCTCCAACACATATTTGCACATGTCTAAGTATGAATAAAAATAGAATTCCGTATGTCAAAACATATATTTTTTTCCCCTTTGTTTGTTGTTAACAAAGATTTTGCAGTCTTAAGAAAGACTTTGCAGTCTTAAAAGCGTCATCTGAGCAGTTAGGACTTGCATTAATGACTTACGATAAACCATTGATTTTAAATGGTTGATAATGAAAACAACACATTTTTTATGATTTCTCTCATACAATTCTAAGTAAAAGCTAAACTTGTATTAATATAAGATGTTAGCTTTGAAAGGTGATATCAGAAGCACCAGGAAATATATATATTGATGGTGGCATGCCAACATCTTCTCTGTGGAGCACTTGAAGGGTTTTGCTACAAATGATTTTTGCTGACTATATTAAACACAGTTGGAAGCTACGTGTTTCAAAAGAAAAACACCAATTGCTTGGGCTCGTCCGGGATTTGAACCCGGGACCTCTTGCACCCAAAGCGAGAATCATACCCCTAGACCAACGAGCCATTACATTAGTTGGGTTTTAGGAAAAAAATTGCCAGACTAACGCGCCAGACAGCGTTTGTGTTCTCAAAATAGAAACAAAGTTTTCGTTTTGAAGTGAGGATTTTAAATTTCCTCAATAGGATCTGTTTTTCCAATATCATTTTCATTGTATGGGTAAATTAACAGTTGAGGTTTATGTACGATGGTGATAAATCATATTGACAGTTGTCAAAGTTGAGTCTGTTTCTGGTCAAATTGCTGGGGAAGACTTAAAATGTCCATTCATTTCTTAATTGTTTATGAGGGCTTTGTTGGTTTAGGAGAAATTTGTGGTTCAAATATATGTTGGAAAAGCACATGAAGGATTTAACTTTCTTTCTCATATTCTGCATGCTATCACCATGTTGAAAATAAAGTAAAGATGTGCAGAGGAGAAATTAATTATAAATAGTCTTGTGCAAAATAATGTTTGGGGAGGTTGGCCTGGTTCCATAACTTGAATCCACAGCCGAACGTAACGACTGCCTTGAATTTACCTTTACAGTTTTATTCATCGATACATTCAGGCGTGTACTGGAAGGAATTTGATTCAAACCTACCCTCTCCAACACATATTTGCACATGTCTAAGTATGAATAAAAATAGAATTCCGTATGTCAAAACATATATTTTTTTCCCCTTTGTTTGTTGTTAACAAAGATTTTGCAGTCTTAAGAAAGACTTTGCAGTCTTAAAAGCGTCATCTGAGCAGTTAGGACTTGCATTAATGACTTACGATAAACCATTGATTTTAAATGGTTGATAATGAAAACAACACATTTTTTATGATTTCTCTCATACAATTCTAAGTAAAAGCTAAACTTGTATTAATATAAGATGTTAGCTTTGAAAGGTGATATCAGAAGCACCAGGAAATATATATATTGATGGTGGCATGCCAACATCTTCTCTGTGGAGCACTTGAAGGGTTTTGCTACAAATGATTTTTGCTGACTATATTAAACACAGTTGGAAGCTACGTGTTTCAAAAGAAAAACACCAATTGCTTGGGCTTGTCCGGGATTTAAACCCGGGACCTCTCGCACCCAAAGCGAGAATCATACCCCTAGACCAACGAGCCATTACATTAGTTGGGTTTTAGGAAAAAAATTGCCAGACTAACGCGCCAGACAGCGTTTGTGTTCTCAAAATAGAAACAAAGTTTTCGTTTTGAAGTGAGGATTTTAAATTTCCTCAATAGGATCTGTTTTTCCAATATCATTTTCATTGTATGGGTAAATTAACAGTTGAGGTTTATGTACGATGGTGATAAATCATATTGACAGTTGTCAAAGTTGAGTCTGTTTCTGGTCAAATTGCTGGGGAAGACTTAAAATGTCCATTCATTTCTTAATTGTTCATGAGGGCTTTGTTGGTTTAGGAGAAATTTGTGGTTCAAATATATGTTGGAAAAGCACATGAAGGATTTAACTTTCTTTCTCATATTCTGCATGCTATCACCATGTTGAAAATAAAGTAAAGATGTGCAGAGGAGAAATTAATTATAAATAGTCTTGTGCAAAATAATGTTTGGGGAGGTTGGCCTGGTTCCATAACTTGAATCCACAGCCGAACGTAACGACTGCCTTGAATTTACCTTTACAGTTTTATTCATCGATACATTCAGGCGTGTACTGGAAGGAATTTGATTCAAACCTACCCTCTCCAACACATATTTGCACATGTCTAAGTATGAATAAAAATAGAATTCCGTATGTCAAAACATATATTTTTTTCCCCTTTGTTTGTTGTTAACAAAGATTTTGCAGTCTTAAGAAAGACTTTGCAGTCTTAAAAGCGTCATCTGAGCAGTTAGGACTTGCATTAAT
The DNA here is from genome assembly GCF_036172605.1 of Pelobates fuscus. Taxonomy (NCBI): domain Eukaryota; kingdom Metazoa; phylum Chordata; class Amphibia; order Anura; family Pelobatidae; genus Pelobates; species Pelobates fuscus. The sequence continues at coordinate 8,159,332 of NC_086322.1, read as the reverse complement.
GACTTACGATAAACCATTGATTTTAAATGGTTGATAATGAAAACAACACATTTTTTATGATTTCTCTCATACAATTCTAAGTAAAAGCTAAACTTGTATTAATATAAGATGTTAGCTTTGAAAGGTGATATCAGAAGCACCAGGAAATATATATATTGATGGTGGCATGCCAACATCTTCTCTGTGGAGCACTTGAAGGGTTTTGCTACAAATGATTTTTGCTGACTATATTAAACACAGTTGGAAGCTACGTGTTTCAAAAGAAAAACACCAATTGCTTGGGCTTGTCCGGGATTTAAACCCGGGACCTCTCGCACCCAAAGCGAGAATCATACCCCTAGACCAACGAGCCATTACATTAGTTGGGTTTTAGGAAAAAAATTGCCAGACTAACGCGCCAGACAGCGTTTGTGTTCTCAAAATAGAAACAAAGTTTTCGTTTTGAAGTGAGGATTTTAAATTTCCTCAATAGGATCTGTTTTTCCAATATCATTTTCATTGTATGGGTAAATTAACAGTTGAGGTTTATGTACGATGGTGATAAATCATATTGACAGTTGTCAAAGTTGAGTCTGTTTCTGGTCAAATTGCTGGGGAAGACTTAAAATGTCCATTCATTTCTTAATTGTTCATGAGGGCTTTGTTGGTTTAGGAGAAATTTGTGGTTCAAATATATGTTGGAAAAGCACATGAAGGATTCAACTTTCTTTCTCATATTCTGCATGCTATCACCATGTTGAAAATAAAGTAAAGATGTGCAGAGGAGAAATTAATTATAAATAGTCTTGTGCAAAATAATGTTTGGGGAGGTTGGCCTGGTTCCATAACTTGAATCCACAGCCGAACGTAACGACTGCCTTGAATTTACCTTCACAGTTTTATTCATCGATACATTCAGGCGTGTACTGGAAGGAATTTGATTCAAACCTACCCTCTCCAACACATATTTGCACATGTCTAAGTATGAATAAAAATAGAATTCCGTATGTCAAAACATATATTTTTTTCCCCTTTGTTTGTTGTTAACAAAGATTTTGCAGTCTTAAGAAAGACTTTGCAGTCTTAAAAGCGTCATCTGAGCAGTTAGGACTTGCATTAATGACTTACGATAAACCATTGATTTTAAATGGTTGATAATGAAAACAACACATTTTTTATGATTTCTCTCATACAATTCTAAGTAAAAGCTAAACTTGTATTAATATAAGATGTTAGCTTTGAAAGGTGATATCAGAAGCACCAGGAAATATATATATTGATGGTGGCATGCCAACATCTTCTCTGTGGAGCACTTGAAGGGTTTTGCTACAAATGATTTTTGCTGACTATATTAAACACAGTTGGAAGCTACGTGTTTCAAAAGAAAAACACCAATTGCTTGGGCTTGTCCGGGATTTAAACCCGGGACCTCTCGCACCCAAAGCGAGAATCATACCCCTAGACCAACGAGCCATTACATTAGTTGGGTTTTAGGAAAAAAATTGCCAGACTAACGCGCCAGACAGCGTTTGTGTTCTCAAAATAGAAACAAAGTTTTCGTTTTGAAGTGAGGATTTTAAATTTCCTCAATAGGATCTGTTTTTCCAATATCATTTTCATTGTATGGGTAAATTAACAGTTGAGGTTTATGTACGATGGTGATAAATCATATTGACAGTTGTCAAAGTTGAGTCTGTTTCTGGTCAAATTGCTGGGGAAGACTTAAAATGTCCATTCATTTATTAATTGTTCATGAGGGCTTTGTTGGTTTAGGAGAAATTTGTGGTTCAAATATATGTTGGAAAAGCACATGAAGGATTCAACTTTCTTTCTCATATTCTGCATGCTATCACCATGTTGAAAATAAAGTAAAGATGTGCAGAGGAGAAATTAATTATAAATAGTCTTGTGCAAAATAATGTTTGGGGAGGTTGGCCTGGTTCCATAACTTGAATCCACAGCCGAACGTAACGACTGCCTTGAATTTACCTTCACAGTTTTATTCATCGATACATTCAGGCGTGTACTGGAAGGAATTTGATTCAAACCTACCCTCTCCAACACATATTTGCACATGTCTAAGTATGAATAAAAATAGAATTCCGTATGTCAAAACATATATTTTTTTCCCCTTTGTTTGTTGTTAACAAAGATTTTGCAGTCTTAAGAAAGACTTTGCAGTCTTAAAAGCGTCATCTGAGCAGTTAGGACTTGCATTAATGACTTACGATAAACCATTGATTTTAAATGGTTGATAATGAAAACAACACATTTTTTATGATTTCTCTCATACAATTCTAAGTAAAAGCTAAACTTGTATTAATATAAGATGTTAGCTTTGAAAGGTGATATCAGAAGCACCAGGAAATATATATATTGATGGTGGCATGCCAACATCTTCTCTGTGGAGCACTTGAAGGGTTTTGCTACAAATGATTTTTGCTGACTATATTAAACACAGTTGGAAGCTACGTGTTTCAAAAGAAAAACACCAATTGCTTGGGCTCGTCCGGGATTTGAACCCGGGACCTCTTGCACCCAAAGCGAGAATCATACCCCTAGACCAACGAGCCATTACATTAGTTGGGTTTTAGGAAAAAAATTGCCAGACTAACGCGCCAGACAGCGTTTGTGTTCTCAAAATAGAAACAAAGTTTTCGTTTTGAAGTGAGGATTTTAAATTTCCTCAATAGGATCTGTTTTTCCAATATCATTTTCATTGTATGGGTAAATTAACAGTTGAGGTTTATGTACGATGGTGATAAATCATATTGACAGTTGTCAAAGTTGAGTCTGTTTCTGGTCAAATTGCTGGGGAAGACTTAAAATGTCCATTCATTTCTTAATTGTTTATGAGGGCTTTGTTGGTTTAGGAGAAATTTGTGGTTCAAATATATGTTGGAAAAGCACATGAAGGATTTAACTTTCTTTCTCATATTCTGCATGCTATCACCATGTTGAAAATAAAGTAAAGATGTGCAGAGGAGAAATTAATTATAAATAGTCTTGTGCAAAATAATGTTTGGGGAGGTTGGCCTGGTTCCATAACTTGAATCCACAGCCGAACGTAACGACTGCCTTGAATTTACCTTTACAGTTTTATTCATCGATACATTCAGGCGTGTACTGGAAGGAATTTGATTCAAACCTACCCTCTCCAACACATATTTGCACATGTCTAAGTATGAATAAAAATAGAATTCCGTATGTCAAAACATATATTTTTTTCCCCTTTGTTTGTTGTTAACAAAGATTTTGCAGTCTTAAGAAAGACTTTGCAGTCTTAAAAGCGTCATCTGAGCAGTTAGGACTTGCATTAATGACTTACGATAAACCATTGATTTTAAATGGTTGATAATGAAAACAACACATTTTTTATGATTTCTCTCATACAATTCTAAGTAAAAGCTAAACTTGTATTAATATAAGATGTTAGCTTTGAAAGGTGATATCAGAAGCACCAGGAAATATATATATTGATGGTGGCATGCCAACATCTTCTCTGTGGAGCACTTGAAGGGTTTTGCTACAAATGATTTTTGCTGACTATATTAAACACAGTTGGAAGCTACGTGTTTCAAAAGAAAAACACCAATTGCTTGGGCTTGTCCGGGATTTAAACCCGGGACCTCTCGCACCCAAAGCGAGAATCATACCCCTAGACCAACGAGCCATTACATTAGTTGGGTTTTAGGAAAAAAATTGCCAGACTAACGCGCCAGACAGCGTTTGTGTTCTCAAAATAGAAACAAAGTTTTCGTTTTGAAGTGAGGATTTTAAATTTCCTCAATAGGATCTGTTTTTCCAATATCATTTTCATTGTATGGGTAAATTAACAGTTGAGGTTTATGTACGATGGTGATAAATCATATTGACAGTTGTCAAAGTTGAGTCTGTTTCTGGTCAAATTGCTGGGGAAGACTTAAAATGTCCATTCATTTCTTAATTGTTCATGAGGGCTTTGTTTGTTTAGGAGAAATTTGTGGTTCAAATATATGTTGGAAAAGCACATGAAGGATTTAACTTTCTTTCTCATATTCTGCATGCTATCACCATGTTGAAAATAAAGTAAAGATGTGCAGAGGAGAAATTAATTATAAATAGTCTTGTGCAAAATAATGTTTGGGGAGGTTGGCCTGGTTCCATAACTTGAATCCACAGCCGAACGTAACGACTGCCTTGAATTTACCTTTACAGTTTTATTCATCGATACATTCAGGCGTGTACTGGAAGGAATTTGATTCAAACCTACCCTCTCCAACACATATTTGCACATGTCTAAGTATGAATAAAAATAGAATTCCGTATGTCAAAACATATATTTTTTTCCCCTTTGTTTGTTGTTAACAAAGATTTTGCAGTCTTAAGAAAGACTTTGCAGTCTTAAAAGCGTCATCTGAGCAGTTAGGACTTGCATTAATGACTTACGATAAACCATTGATTTTAAATGGTTGATAATGAAAACAACACATTTTTTATGATTTCTCTCATACAATTCTAAGTAAAAGCTAAACTTGTATTAATATAAGATGTTAGCTTTGAAAGGTGATATCAGAAGCACCAGGAAATATATATATTGATGGTGGCATGCCAACATCTTCTCTGTGGAGCACTTGAAGGGTTTTGCTACAAATGATTTTTGCTGACTATATTAAACACAGTTGGAAGCTACGTGTTTCAAAAGAAAAACACCAATTGCTTGGGCTTGTCCGGGATTTAAACCCGGGACCTCTCGCACCCAAAGCGAGAATCATACCCCTAGACCAACGAGCCATTACATTAGTTGGGTTTTAGGAAAAAAATTGCCAGACTAACGCGCCAGACAGCGTTTGTGTTCTCAAAATAGAAACAAAGTTTTCGTTTTGAAGTGAGGATTTTAAATTTCCTCAATAGGATCTGTTTTTCCAATATCATTTTCATTGTATGGGTAAATTAACAGTTGAGGTTTATGTACGATGGTGATAAATCATATTGACAGTTGTCAAAGTTGAGTCTGTTTCTGGTCAAATTGCTGGGGAAGACTTAAAATGTCCATTCATTTCTTAATTGTTCATGAGGGCTTTGTTGGTTTAGGAGAAATTTGTGGTTCAAATATATGTTGGAAAAGCACATGAAGGATTCAACTTTCTTTCTCATATTCTGCATGCTATCACCATGTTGAAAATAAAGTAAAGATGTGCAGAGGAGAAATTAATTATAAATAGTCTTGTGCAAAATAATGTTTGGGGAGGTTGGCCTGGTTCCATAACTTGAATCCACAGCCGAACGTAACGACTGCCTTGAATTTACCTTCACAGTTTTATTCATCGATACATTCAGGCGTGTACTGGAAGGAATTTGATTCAAACCTACCCTCTCCAACACATATTTGCACATGTCTAAGTATGAATAAAAATAGAATTCCGTATGTCAAAACATATATTTTTTTCCCCTTTGTTTGTTGTTAACAAAGATTTTGCAGTCTTAAGAAAGACTTTGCAGTCTTAAAAGCGTCATCTGAGCAGTTAGGACTTGCATTAATGACTTACGATAAACCATTGATTTTAAATGGTTGATAATGAAAACAACACATTTTTTATGATTTCTCTCATACAATTCTAAGTAAAAGCTAAACTTGTATTAATATAAGATGTTAGCTTTGAAAGGTGATATCAGAAGCACCAGGAAATATATATATTGATGGTGGCATGCCAACATCTTCTCTGTGGAGCACTTGAAGGGTTTTGCTACAAATGATTTTTGCTGACTATATTAAACACAGTTGGAAGCTACGTGTTTCAAAAGAAAAACACCAATTGCTTGGGCTCGTCCGGGATTTGAACCCGGGACCTCTTGCACCCAAAGCGAGAATCATACCCCTAGACCAACGAGCCATTACATTAGTTGGGTTTTAGGAAAAAAATTGCCAGACTAACGCGCCAGACAGCGTTTGTGTTCTCAAAATAGAAACAAAGTTTTCGTTTTGAAGTGAGGATTTTAAATTTCCTCAATAGGATCTGTTTTTCCAATATCATTTTCATTGTATGGGTAAATTAACAGTTGAGGTTTATGTACGATGGTGATAAATCATATTGACAGTTGTCAAAGTTGAGTCTGTTTCTGGTCAAATTGCTGGGGAAGACTTAAAATGTCCATTCATTTCTTAATTGTTTATGAGGGCTTTGTTGGTTTAGGAGAAATTTGTGGTTCAAATATATGTTGGAAAAGCACATGAAGGATTTAACTTTCTTTCTCATATTCTGCATGCTATCACCATGTTGAAAATAAAGTAAAGATGTGCAGAGGAGAAATTAATTATAAATAGTCTTGTGCAAAATAATGTTTGGGGAGGTTGGCCTGGTTCCATAACTTGAATCCACAGCCGAACGTAACGACTGCCTTGAATTTACCTTTACAGTTTTATTCATCGATACATTCAGGCGTGTACTGGAAGGAATTTGATTCAAACCTACCCTCTCCAACACATATTTGCACATGTCTAAGTATGAATAAAAATAGAATTCCGTATGTCAAAACATATATTTTTTTCCCCTTTGTTTGTTGTTAACAAAGATTTTGCAGTCTTAAGAAAGACTTTGCAGTCTTAAAAGCGTCATCTGAGCAGTTAGGACTTGCATTAATGACTTACGATAAACCATTGATTTTAAATGGTTGATAATGAAAACAACACATTTTTTATGATTTCTCTCATACAATTCTAAGTAAAAGCTAAACTTGTATTAATATAAGATGTTAGCTTTGAAAGGTGATATCAGAAGCACCAGGAAATATATATATTGATGGTGGCATGCCAACATCTTCTCTGTGGAGCACTTGAAGGGTTTTGCTACAAATGATTTTTGCTGACTATATTAAACACAGTTGGAAGCTACGTGTTTCAAAAGAAAAACACCAATTGCTTGGGCTTGTCCGGGATTTAAACCCGGGACCTCTCGCACCCAAAGCGAGAATCATACCCCTAGACCAACGAGCCATTACATTAGTTGGGTTTTAGGAAAAAAATTGCCAGACTAACGCGCCAGACAGCGTTTGTGTTCTCAAAATAGAAACAAAGTTTTCGTTTTGAAGTGAGGATTTTAAATTTCCTCAATAGGATCTGTTTTTCCAATATCATTTTCATTGTATGGGTAAATTAACAGTTGAGGTTTATGTACGATGGTGATAAATCATATTGACAGTTGTCAAAGTTGAGTCTGTTTCTGGTCAAATTGCTGGGGAAGACTTAAAATGTCCATTCATTTCTTAATTGTTCATGAGGGCTTTGTTGGTTTAGGAGAAATTTGTGGTTCAAATATATGTTGGAAAAGCACATGAAGGATTCAACTTTCTTTCTCATATTCTGCATGCTATCACCATGTTGAAAATAAAGTAAAGATGTGCAGAGGAGAAATTAATTATAAATAGTCTTGTGCAAAATAATGTTTGGGGAGGTTGGCCTGGTTCCATAACTTGAATCCACAGCCGAACGTAACGACTGCCTTGAATTTACCTTCACAGTTTTATTCATCGATACATTCAGGCGTGTACTGGAAGGAATTTGATTCAAACCTACCCTCTCCAACACATATTTGCACATGTCTAAGTATGAATAAAAATAGAATTCCGTATGTCAAAACATATATTTTTTTCCCCTTTGTTTGTTGTTAACAAAGATTTTGCAGTCTTAAGAAAGACTTTGCAGTCTTAAAAGCGTCATCTGAGCAGTTAGGACTTGCATTAATGACTTACGATAAACCATTGATTTTAAATGGTTGATAATGAAAACAACACATTTTTTATGATTTCTCTCATACAATTCTAAGTAAAAGCTAAACTTGTATTAATATAAGATGTTAGCTTTGAAAGGTGATATCAGAAGCACCAGGAAATATATATATTGATGGTGGCATGCCAACATCTTCTCTGTGGAGCACTTGAAGGGTTTTGCTACAAATGATTTTTGCTGACTATATTAAACACAGTTGGAAGCTACGTGTTTCAAAAGAAAAACACCAATTGCTTGGGCTCGTCCGGGATTTGAACCCGGGACCTCTTGCACCCAAAGCGAGAATCATACCCCTAGACCAACGAGCCATTACATTAGTTGGGTTTTAGGAAAAAAATTGCCAGACTAACGCGCCAGACAGCGTTTGTGTTCTCAAAATAGAAACAAAGTTTTCGTTTTGAAGTGAGGATTTTAAATTTCCTCAATAGGATCTGTTTTTCCAATATCATTTTCATTGTATGGGTAAATTAACAGTTGAGGTTTATGTACGATGGTGATAAATCATATTGACAGTTGTCAAAGTTGAGTCTGTTTCTGGTCAAATTGCTGGGGAAGACTTAAAATGTCCATTCATTTCTTAATTGTTTATGAGGGCTTTGTTGGTTTAGGAGAAATTTGTGGTTCAAATATATGTTGGAAAAGCACATGAAGGATTTAACTTTCTTTCTCATATTCTGCATGCTATCACCATGTTGAAAATAAAGTAAAGATGTGCAGAGGAGAAATTAATTATAAATAGTCTTGTGCAAAATAATGTTTGGGGAGGTTGGCCTGGTTCCATAACTTGAATCCACAGCCGAACGTAACGACTGCCTTGAATTTACCTTTACAGTTTTATTCATCGATACATTCAGGCGTGTACTGGAAGGAATTTGATTCAAACCTACCCTCTCCAACACATATTTGCACATGTCTAAGTATGAATAAAAATAGAATTCCGTATGTCAAAACATATATTTTTTTCCCCTTTGTTTGTTGTTAACAAAGATTTTGCAGTCTTAAGAAAGACTTTGCAGTCTTAAAAGCGTCATCTGAGCAGTTAGGACTTGCATTAATGACTTACGATAAACCATTGATTTTAAATGGTTGATAATGAAAACAACACATTTTTTATGATTTCTCTCATACAATTCTAAGTAAAAGCTAAACTTGTATTAATATAAGATGTTAGCTTTGAAAGGTGATATCAGAAGCACCAGGAAATATATATATTGATGGTGGCATGCCAACATCTTCTCTGTGGAGCACTTGAAGGGTTTTGCTACAAATGATTTTTGCTGACTATATTAAACACAGTTGGAAGCTACGTGTTTCAAAAGAAAAACACCAATTGCTTGGGCTTGTCCGGGATTTAAAACCGGGACCTCTCGCACCCAAAGCGAGAATCATACCCCTAGACCAACGAGCCATTACATTAGTTGGGTTTTAGGAAAAAAATTGCCAGACTAACGCGCCAGACAGCGTTTGTGTTCTCAAAATAGAAACAAAGTTTTCGTTTTGAAGTGAGGATTTTAAATTTCCTCAATAGGATCTGTTTTTCCAATATCATTTTCATTGTATGGGTAAATTAACAGTTGAGGTTTATGTACGATGGTGATAAATCATATTGACAGTTGTCAAAGTTGAGTCTGTTTCTGGTCAAATTGCTGGGGAAGACTTAAAATGTCCATTCATTTCTTAATTGTTCATGAGGGCTTTGTTGGTTTAGGAGAAATTTGTGGTTCAAATATATGTTGGAAAAGCACATGAAGGATTCAACTTTCTTTCTCATATTCTGCATGCTATCACCATGTTGAAAATAAAGTAAAGATGTGCAGAGGAGAAATTAATTATAAATAGTCTTGTGCAAAATAATGTTTGGGGAGGTTGGCCTGGTTCCATAACTTGAATCCACAGCCGAACGTAACGACTGCCTTGAATTTACCTTCACAGTTTTATTCATCGATACATTCAGGCGTGTACTGGAAGGAATTTGATTCAAACCTACCCTCTCCAACACATATTTGCACATGTCTAAGTATGAATAAAAATAGAATTCCGTATGTCAAAACATATATTTTTTTCCCCTTTGTTTGTTGTTAACAAAGATTTTGCAGTCTTAAGAAAGACTTTGCAGTCTTAAAAGCGTCATCTGAGCAGTTAGGACTTGCATTAATGACTTACGATAAACCATTGATTTTAAATGGTTGATAATGAAAACAACACATTTTTTATGATTTCTCTCATACAATTCTAAGTAAAAGCTAAACTTGTATTAATATAAGATGTTAGCTTTGAAAGGTGATATCAGAAGCACCAGGAAATATATATATTGATGGTGGCATGCCAACATCTTCTCTGTGGAGCACTTGAAGGGTTTTGCTACAAATGATTTTTGCTGACTATATTAAACACAGTTGGAAGCTACGTGTTTCAAAAGAAAAACACCAATTGCTTGGGCTCGTCCGGGATTTGAACCCGGGACCTCTTGCACCCAAAGCGAGAATCATACCCCTAGACCAACGAGCCATTACATTAGTTGGGTTTTAGGAAAAAAATTGCCAGACTAACGCGCCAGACAGCGTTTGTGTTCTCAAAATAGAAACAAAGTTTTCGTTTTGAAGTGAGGATTTTAAATTTCCTCAATAGGATCTGTTTTTCCAATATCATTTTCATTGTATGGGTAAATTAACAGTTGAGGTTTATGTACGATGGTGATAAATCATATTGACAGTTGTCAAAGTTGAGTCTGTTTCTGGTCAAATTGCTGGGGAAGACTTAAAATGTCCATTCATTTCTTAATTGTTTATGAGGGCTTTGTTGGTTTAGGAGAAATTTGTGGTTCAAATATATGTTGGAAAAGCACATGAAGGATTTAACTTTCTTTCTCATATTCTGCATGCTATCACCATGTTGAAAATAAAGTAAAGATGTGCAGAGGAGAAATTAATTATAAATAGTCTTGTGCAAAATAATGTTTGGGGAGGTTGGCCTGGTTCCATAACTTGAATCCACAGCCGAACGTAACGACTGCCTTGAATTTACCTTTACAGTTTTATTCATCGATACATTCAGGCGTGTACTGGAAGGAATTTGATTCAAACCTACCCTCTCCAACACATATTTGCACATGTCTAAGTATGAATAAAAATAGAATTCCGTATGTCAAAACATATATTTTTTTCCCCTTTGTTTGTTGTTAACAAAGATTTTGCAGTCTTAAGAAAGACTTTGCAGTCTTAAAAGCGTCATCTGAGCAGTTAGGACTTGCATTAATGACTTACGATAAACCATTGATTTTAAATGGTTGATAATGAAAACAACACATTTTTTATGATTTCTCTCATACAATTCTAAGTAAAAGCTAAACTTGTATTAATATAAGATGTTAGCTTTGAAAGGTGATATCAGAAGCACCAGGAAATATATATATTGATGGTGGCATGCCAACATCTTCTCTGTGGAGCACTTGAAGGGTTTTGCTACAAATGATTTTTGCTGACTATATTAAACACAGTTGGAAGCTACGTGTTTCAAAAGAAAAACACCAATTGCTTGGGCTTGTCCGGGATTTAAACCCGGGACCTCTCGCACCCAAAGCGAGAATCATACCCCTAGACCAACGAGCCATTACATTAGTTGGGTTTTAGGAAAAAAATTGCCAGACTAACGCGCCAGACAGCGTTTGTGTTCTCAAAATAGAAACAAAGTTTTCGTTTTGAAGTGAGGATTTTAAATTTCCTCAATAGGATCTGTTTTTCCAATATAATTTTCATTGTATGGGTAAATTAACAGTTGAGATTTATGTACGATGGTGATAAATCATATTGACAGTTGTCAAAGTTGAGTCTGTTTCTGGTCAAATTGCTGGGGAATACTTAAAATGTCAATTCATTTCTTAATTGTTTATGAGGGCTTTGTTGGTTTAGGAGAACTTTGTGGTTCAAATATATGTTGGAAAAGCACATGAAGGATTCAACTTTCTTTCTCATATTCTGCATGCTATCACCATGTTGAAAATAAAGTAAAGATGTGCAGAGGAGAAATTAATTATAAATAGTCTTGTGCAAAATAATGTTTGGGGAGGTTGGCCTGGTTCCATAACTTGAATCCACAGCCGAACGTAACGACTGCCTTGAATTTACCTTTACAGTTTTATTCATCGATACATTCAGGCGTGTACTGGAAGGAATTTGATTCAAACCTACCCTCTCCAACACATATTTGCACATGTCTAAGTATGAATAAAAATAGAATTCCGTATGTCAAAACATATATTTTTTTCCCCTTTGTTTGTTGTTAACAAAGATTTTGCAGTCTTAAGAAAGACTTTGCAGTCTTAAAAGCGTCATCTGAGCAGTTAGGACTTGCATTAATGACTTACGATAAACCATTGATTTTAAATGGTTGATAATGAAAACAACACATTTTTTATGATTTCTCTCATACAATTCTAAGTAAAAGCTAAACTTGTATTAATATAAGATGTTAGCTTTGAAAGGTGATATCAGAAGCACCAGGAAATATATATATTGATGGTGGCATGCCAACATCTTCTCTGTGGAGCACTTGAAGGGTTTTGCTACAAATGATTTTTGCTGACTATATTAAACACAGTTGGAAGCTACGTGTTTCAAAAGAAAAACACCAATTGCTTGGGCTCGTCCGGGATTTGAACCCGGGACCTCTCGCACCCAAAGCGAGAATCATACCCCTAGACCAACGAGCCATTACATTAGTTGGGTTTTAGGAAAAAAATTGCCAGACTAACGCGCCAGACAGCGTTTGTGTTCTCAAAATAGAAACAAAGTTTTCGTTTTGAAGTGAGGATTTTAAATTTCCTCAATAGGATCTGTTTTTCCAATATCATTTTCATTGTATGGGTAAATTAACAGTTGAGGTTTATGTACGATGGTGATAAATCATATTGACAGTTGTCAAAGTTGAGTCTCTTTCTGGTCAAATTGCTGGGGAAGACTTAAAATGTCCATTCATTTTTTAATTGTTTATGAGGGCTTTGTTGGTTTAGGAGAAATTTGTGGTTCAAATATATGTTGGAAAAGCACATGAAGTGTAGGAAATTGGCATTCCGTGAAATCTTTGTTTGTCACATATCAGTTTTCATAACAATCGAATCAAATATCTTGCAGTTAACTTATGTTTATTCAAACATAACAATCCATCTGGTAATAACAAATGTCTTTAACATTCTTTGTCCAATACAGAGAGCAATTTTCCAGTTGTTATCCATTTTTGATGTTAAAGGTATTGGCCACGAATTCTAAACTACAATTAGTTTTATGGGTTTAAAATTCAGTTACAGAGGGGAGTATACATAAGATTGCCTTACTTTAAAATAAGTGGCTATCTTAGAAAAAGGGGAGTTACTTAGCATCATTTGAAATCTATGATTAAAGTCATACGTTATATTTGGCGGCAAGATATGTGAGACAAAGAACTTCTATATACATGATGTAATGAATAATTGCCTGTAGAAATGTGAGTCTTCAAAGGAATTCAGGCTTTCAAGGCTAGGTCAAAGGTTACTATAAACAAGCCCTTCAACATCACTCTTAAAGTGAACCAGATGTGGTCTCCATTCCTATACAATGAAAGTCTGTAATACTCTATAGGCCAAGGTATGGCTTCTCAATTTCAGTGTTCTTGAAGCAATCCGAATAAAACTTATAATATTTATATCAACACATTAAATACATTTAAAGTACATAATAATATTTTTCAAGCCCCTCTTTGATGCTTTATTTTAATGAATTTTAAAATATTGCATCATAATAACTTATACCAATTACTTATGGGATTTTAATGTTGTTCTCTGATATTGGTCTCTAAGTATCAGTTTACAAGGAAAGGCCTTTTAACACAGCCATTTCCAGTTGTCTGTATTGCTTTTTACACTCCAAGAGGGAGAAGCAAGTCATTTTAACCCTTTCATTTCTGAACTCCTAAGAACAAAATTCTTGTTACAATTACCTTTACATTTTTCACTAATTCATTAATTTACCTTGGGCATTGATTTTACCTAACATTAATAATAACGGTATCATAGTTATTATGCTGTGCAATTGTATACAGTTTACATTAACCAGAAAACACAATCGGTTTGATTTAGTCCATGAAATATTGTCCTCTCCAATCGAATCCACAAGCACAGTCTCTTTGAAAGTCCATAATGTCCTTTGAAAGTCCAAACAATTTGTCCTTTTATTTAAAATCATACAGGTTTTTGTCCATGTAAAACAGTATTGGTTCTGTAATGAAAAACAGATGGCAGTTTACTATTCTTATACATTAGTAAATGTCTTATACATTAGTAAATTTCTTATACCTTAGTACATTTCTTATACATTAGTACATTTCTTATACCTTAGTACATTTCTTTTACATTGATCACTAGACACAAGAATTGATTTATTACACTTTGTACCAATGTTTGCTTTTTAAACCTATAGCACAGTTTGTTCTAATTTTTATTCTTAGACTAACATAAGGACCATAAGGACCTTCCCAACTTGCTTTTCATAGACCTGGTGTTTTAAATGATTTACCATTGCCTTGTAACCTGGCTTAAACATATCTGCATAATTCCCCTGTGTTACTTCTTTATATTTATTTAATTTATTTATATAGCGCCATCAGATTCCGTAGCGCTGTACAACTTTAACACATAGTTTACCATAAGGGACGACATTTGAAGTAGCAAACTTCAATTCTAACAATAGATGTTCCTGTAATACTTTTAACTATTCAGCTTGTTCTGCTGTAACTTTGAATGTACTTGGAACAAAAGGTTTATTAGGGAAAGTGATTACATAGTTCTACATGTCACTAACTCATGAGGTGACACTTGAGTTTGGATTTGCAGGAATATACATTAATACTCCTGGTAAATAGGTTAACCAATTACTCTTATCTTAAATCATTTTTATTTCTATTTTATTTTATTCATTAATTTATAGAGTACCATGTGCTTTTTGCCAAAGGAACTCTCTGCAATTTTGGTTTCTTGTATTTAGGTCTTGGATTAAATTGAGCACATATGAGACACTTCTGCAATATATTTATACACTTTTTGTTTTAAATTAGGATGATACAATTTATTTTGCAGGACCTTAAATAGTTGTCCTGTACCCAAATGCCCTGTGTACGATGATTGAATACAATCAGCCCTTGTAATAAGCCACTAGGTACAAATGTTTGTGTTTCATTGTGTTTAACCCTGTACATGCCAGTTTCAGTATCTAGACCCATTCTTTCTATACTGAAAGCTACGTCCTTTCATTCTCTATCTGATCTTATAGGGTATTTGTTATTTGTCTTTTACTAACAGTTGCACTCATTACATTTTCAAGTATTACAACTCCTCAGACAAAGTTTCCTTTGATTCCTGATCTACAAGTCTATTTCACAACAACAAGTTAAACCTTTATTTTCTGCTTAATTAAACAGTTCTGCCAGAATACCTGCATGTTTTAAAGCTTTATCCTGAGAATCTACCATTCCTCGTTTCTCCATATTGGGAGGTGAAGTGTTAAAGCTTTAACTACATAACTGCTGTCACTTATTATATTCACTGGGTCATATACTGTTATTTCTAGAACTTTCTTTACAGACTCTAACTCCGCTTTCTGAGCTGACATATGGCCTGGCAGTCTATCTTTGCAATTCTTTTGTTTAATCGTCATATATGACATAACCTGTGTGATGTGATCCATCAACATAAAATCTCGTTCCTCCACATACAAACTAGAAATCCCTTGTATTATTTGCTTCTCAAAAGGAGATCTGGATTATATTTCCATTTCCTTCTGACATCAAATCAGGAATAACATAGCTTTTACTGGTTTCTACCCTGGGTGGTTTATTTTGTAACTGGCTATATACTCCTAACTCAGAACAATTTTGTAACAGTTTTAGATATTTGGGGGGTTTGTAAATTTATCTGTCCAAATCCTGCCATGTGTTGTGTTGCTTCTAACGCCCATCATACAGCCATGAGCTGTTTTACATAGGAAAACATTCCTCTTTCCACTGGATACATAATTTTTGAAAAATATCCCAGTATTCGTAAAGATTCATGCTACCTTTGCATTAAACTGCTATTAATGAAGAGACACCTGCGTAACATTGAACAATATATGGTACTGTTTCAATGGGAGCAGCTAGCACAGGCGCTTGTGTGAGAGCATCTTTTAACAGATTTAACTCTTTTCAACTTCCCCTGTCCAGATGATCTTATCTTTTATATTTTAGCATATTGCATAAGGGTTTGCTATCCCTGCCATATCATATATAAATTCTCTGCTAACATTTATCAAGCTTAAACATTTCTGTAGATGATACACTGTCATTGGCCTTGGCAATTGCTGCAATGCTTTAACCCTTGCTGTACATGGCGTTTTACATTCTGGATCTATATTAACTCCTAGGAAAGTAAATCTTTCCTTCAAGATCTGCACTTTGAATGTGTTCAGTTTTAACCCATTATCTGCCAGTGTTTGACAAATATCACACAGTATCTGCTCATGCTCTTCCCTTGTTACTGTTTGAACTTAACAGATAATCAATATATTGCAAAATCTTGTTCCCGTACCCCAGGGGTTCCAATACTTGAGCCATTGCTTTATGAAAGTAAGCTGGTGAGGATTGGAAGCCCTGTAGCAACACCTGGAACAGATATTGATGATTTTTAAAGGTAAAAGCCTAGCAATACTAGCTATCTGGATTGAATGGTATAGAAAAGAACACATTGACTATATCCAATACAGAAAGTACTTAACATTAGCATCTATTTGCGCCATGATATCTGATGAGATTTACTTATTCACCACATACGTGTCTACAATTAAACCATAAGTGCCATTGGCTTGATTATTAGCCAAATGGTGACTTACATTTGGAATTACCCACTCTCAACACTCCTTGAGATACCAATGCTTTTATCACCTGATTCACACCTTCTTCTTATTCTTTGGGATCTTATATTGTTTAACTGCAGGGGGTCTAGAACTACAATTACAACTTGCAAATTCACTATCCCACACTCTTGTTTAGACTTAGAGCACACTGTGGGGTATTTAGTTTTAAGATATGGTATAACCTCATCATCTTGTTGTATAGAAGGTGACACTTCACTCTGTTTTACAGTTATATCATGACTAAACTATCTTAAATTATTAGGTTTAACCACTCAACCTATTTTGCTCTCACCTAAAGCTTGCCATAAAACCAAATTTAATAAATCCACATACAACTTTTTTCATTGATAACATCCATTCCCATAATAGTATAGTGTGAGGAGAGGTCGACCCATAAGTCACAATTTATTTTACCTCCTTCAAACTCAACGTCATTATCATTGGATAGAATTGCAAGTGCATTTGTTCAATTAAAAACTTAGAAGGGATTTGTTGATATGCTTAAATTTTTAAAGGCAAGCGTGTTTTATTAGAGTCATTCCTGCTCCTGTTTCTAATAAAACTCTGTTATTTTTCCCTCTAGTCTTCCATAAATATATGGTCGCCCATCTTCACTTTGTTATCAGCAAGATAGATCTGATAATAGCTAGGGGTTTCACATCCCTATTTATTGGTGAGTTTAGGCAGATTTTACTTGTCGATTTGTGACACCTTTCTTTCAATGGCACTTAACATCAGTATACACTCTTCACATGAATTTGATATGTGAGGGGGGGTTGGTTGAAGATGTATGCTCTGTTTTTACAGCTGCCACTCTCTGTAGATTCTTATGGTCTGGGAAATTCAATTTTCTTTCCCTTTCACTGGGTAAGTTTTTTCTTCATATTTAGGACAATATCTCCTAACATGACCTTATTGGTTGCAATTATAGCATACCATAGAATTACTCTAATAAAACCCTATAATATCTATCTTGGGGTGTGGCCAAATAGTTTTTAGTACCCTGGTAATTTTGTTAATTTTGTGGTCTTTCCTTAAACCTCACTCTAAAATTACCATATTCAATTAATAACCTCATTTCTCCTTCTACCTTCTTCACTAGACACAATTTTAATAGGGGCCAGTCCTGCTGAAGTATCCCTAGACAAAAGTGTGTCTGTGCAACATTTTAGTTATTCCTGTGTTTTTCCTTTTTAACAATTGCAAGGATTTCATAATTTTCATAGCAGCAAAATCTCTTAATCTAGCTCATTTGGTTACCCTGATATTATAGAGACATATTCACTAACACTCTGCCTATGTTACTCTTTAGACATAGTAGACTGTTTTGTGTCAGTAATCAAATTCCATGCCTTATTCCTTAAATTAGCACAAACATGTATATCATAATTTTCTCCATTTAAATTAATCAAAAATAGAAAATTCTAAACTATTCAAACCAGTTTCACACTGTACAACCATTAGCAATATATTTGGAAACAATCCCTGCAACTAAACTCTGGGCTTTTCACATTCCTTATCCTCTAACACATCAATGAGTTAATTTTTAACCCCTTTACTTAATGAGGCTGGCAGCCAGATCAAACGACATCTGGTGGCTACCACATCACTAAATTTTTGTTTATTCATTTCACCTTCAAAAACACTCATATTGTAAAAAGGTCCTCTCTGCTCATCATATTTAGACACATTTTTAATCAATCTGGCTAATCTGAGAGTATCCATCTGACCCTTTTTCTTGCACAATTTCCCCATTTTCCTATATCTTTTCTTCTCTTCTGCCCTTTTCACACAACTTCTACTTTAATCCAAATCTTTCAGATTTTTCCACAAAATATCTGTAACATTCCCCAGACTAGCAATTTTTGCAAATTGTCAAGATTAGTAACAAAGTCTAATCTTGGACATGTGAGACATTGTTTTATGGGTTCTATTTAACAGATCAGTCTGATTCTTAAGCATTTCTTTCATTATATTAAAATCTTAATTTCCTTGACATTACTTAAACCTTTCAACAACTGCCGAGAGTCTGAGTTTTTGTTTCAACTAATGTTGCATCCAATGCACTCTCAAAAGAGAGCCATGGGGGGCGATTTCCTTCTTTTAACACTTTTAAGGAGATTTACAGTTTAGCTAGAGGCTAGGTAAATTACTAGACCTTGCAACAACACATATATTTTTCAATTGTTTTTAACAACACATTTCTTTTTTGTTTCGATGTATTACAAACATAACAATTACTGGTCTTTTTAAGTTGACACCATTCCTTTATAGAATCTTTAGTTTCCAGAAAGCCTTTTGCCAGTAATGCAACTTTTTCTTTCCCTTTTAACCACATTGCTTTGCTCAATACCAGTTAATCTGTCTAACCATTTCAATACACAATAGCGTTTTCAGGATTAACTCTTTTACAGACAGATCCTGTTACATTTGACAGCAGTCTTTTGCTGCCAATCCATAATTAACTAAACAGTTAATACAATTTGTTTCAATATACATATGAGCAACTTCTACAGACATGTTAAAGACACATACCCTTGAAGTATTTGATTTCCACAGGTGTGCGCATCATCTGATGGAAGAATACTTTTTGGAATATGTAGTTATTTCTTGAGAATCCTCCGAAATGCCATCTTCGATCTGCAATTCGTCATAACATTTATTTCTTCATAAATAAAGTATGGATAAAAGGATACAGATTGTCCTCTCAATTATTATCGTCATATTCTTCCGTCAGTACTGAGCATATTTTATTTCCACGTTCGAACGTTTTTTCCCCCTGCGCAACTCTATTTTCGCATAGTAAAACTGAATGTTTAAATAAAGGATTTTTGGGATGCCATCCTGCTGTATCAGTCAATTGTGTTTCTCCTGTTTCAAGCCGGGTACTAAAGCTTTTTTCTTCAGGGAACAATTTCAACTTTTCTTCAGTGATTTTCTTATCTTCTTCTAGTAATCTTCTTGTAGCTTGTAGCAGTCATAATTCAGGCTTAATTCAAAAGTTTGCTGTTGTTGGTGCCCGCATTCTCCACCATTAAATGTAGGAAATTGGCATTCCGTGAAATCTTTGTTTGTCACATATCAGTTTTCATAACAATCGAATCAAATATCTTGCAGTTAACTTATGTTTATTCAAACATAACAATCCATCTGGTAATAACAAATGTCTTTAACATTCTTTGTCCAATACAGAGAGCAATTTTCCAGTTGTTATCCATTTTTGATGTTAAAGGTATTGGCCACGAATTCTAAACTACAATTAGTTTTATGGGTTTAAAATTCAGTTACAGAGGGGAGTATACATAAGATTGCCTTACTTTAAAATAAGTGGCTATCTTAGAAAAAGGGGAGTTACTTAGCATCATTTGAAATCTATGATTAAAGTCATACGTTATATTTGGCGGCAAGATATGTGAGACAAAGAACTTCTATATACATGATGTAATGAATAATTGCCTGTAGAAATGTGAGTCTTCAAAGGAATTCAGGCTTTCAAGGCTAGGTCAAAGGTTACTATAAACAAGCCCTTCAACATCACTCTTAAAGTGAACCAGATGTGGTCTCCATTCCTATACAATGAAAGTCTGTAATACTCTATAGGCCAAGGTATGGCTTCTCAATTTCAGTGTTCTTGAAGCAATCCGAATAAAACTTATAATATTTATATCAACACATTAAATACATTTAAAGTACATAATAATATTTTTCATGAAGGATTTAACTTTCTTTCTCATATTCTGCATGCTATCACCATGTTGAAAATAAAGTAAAGATGTGCAGAGGAGAAATTAATTATAAATAGTCTTGTGCAAAATAATGTTTGGGGAGGTTGGCCTGGTTCCATAACTTGAATCCACAGCCGAACGTAACGACTGCCTTGAATTTACCTTTACAGTTTTATTCATCGATACATTCAGGCGTGTACTGGAAGGAATTTGATTCAAACCTACCCTCTCCAACACATATTTGCACATGTCTAAGTATGAATAAAAATAGAATTCCGTATGTCAAAACATATATTTTTTTCTCCTTTGTTTGTTGTTAACAAAGATTTTGCAGTCTTAAGAAAGACTTTGCAGTCTTAAAAGCGTCATCTGAGCAGTTAGGACTTGCATTAATGACTTACGATAAACCATTGATTTTAAATGGTTGATAATGAAAACAACACATTTTTTATGATTTCTCTCATACAATTCTAAGTAAAAGCTAAACTTGTATTAATATAAGATGTTAGCTTTGAAAGGTGATATCAGAAGCACCAGGAAATATATATATTGATGGTGGCATGCCAACATCTTCTCTGTGGAGCACTTGAAGGGTTTTGCTACAAATTATTTTTGCTGACTATATTAAACACAGTTGGAAGCTACGTGTTTCAAAAGGAAAACACCAATTGCTTGGGCTCGTCCGGGATTTGAACCCGGGACCTCTCGCACCCAAAGCGAGAATCATACCCCTAGACCAACGAGCCATTACATTAGTTGGGTTTTAGGAAAAAAATTGCCAGACTAACGCGCCAGACAGCGTTTGTGTTCTCAAAATAGAAACAAAGTTTTCGTTTTGAAGTGAGGATTTTAAATTTCCTCAATAGGATCTGTTTTTCCAATATCATTTTCATTGTATGGGTAAATTAACAGTTGAGGTTTATGTACGATGGTGATAAATCATATTGACAGTTGTCAAAGTTGAGTCTGTTTCTGGTCAAATTGCTGGGGAAGACTTAAAATGTCCATTCATTTCTTAATTGTTTATGAGGGCTTTGTTGGTTTAGGAGAAATTTGTGGTTCAAATATATGTTGGAAAAGCACATGAAGGATTTAACTTTCTTTCTCATTGTGGCGAAACCAACCTCGCCACTGGGCCCTGGAGAAGCCTGTTTGCTAGCCTCCTACCTACTGACTATGGCCCCTGGGTTATTTGGGGCATATTGTACTGTATATTGCTGCTACTGGCCCTTTTAACAGCATCTATGGACATATTGGGACTTTTGGGACTACTGTCCCTTTAAGACTGTGAAGCATATTCGAGTGTACTGCCTGTAATATTATATATGTATTTATAGATGTGTTAAGTGTATCCTGGGTGATTTGTATGCAACATTCATCTGATTGTTCGGTAGAATCACTCCATTCAGTATATTGAGTGAAACTACCGAACAACCAGACCACCCAGGAATGAGTGTGCCTCCAATTACCGTTTGCAACAATGTTGCAAACAGGTAATTGGCAATCAGTGCAGTGTGGTCTTTGTCCTCTGGGTGGCCGCCATTCGGGAAACAAACACGTGGCGGCGGCCATCTTAAACTACCGAACAGCGGTGTTTTGCCGTCGAGTGTCTGGAACTAAAATCGGACACTTGACTAGGCAAACACCGCTGAGACCTCCATACTTCCAGAAATTCGTATGGAAACTACCGAATGACCCGCCGTTCGGTAGAAAGAGCCCCATAAACAAGGGAATTCATTCAAACCCTCTCCAGGCTCTATAACACAGGCAATTCGCCTGTTTTCATTCCCTTGTTTGTGACCGACCGCAGGGCCAAAATGCATGGAACTGTTTTCGGATACTTTACCCATGCGGTCGGTCAAATCTTTGGAACCCCATATCTCACGAACCATTCATCCGAATTACTTGAATTTTGGATATGTTGTCCCCCTGAATAAGGGCTATCCAGCGATGCTGGATTTAAAGGTGTACCCCCGGGTTTTGGGGTACATCCAGAACTTGGCTGAAAAAGTGTACCGGATAATTGAGTTTAATGTTATCTGAGGGGAGGGGATGTGTGGGCTGAACCATGTATGTGATTGGTTATTTTATGCCTCCCCCTGGGTGTGGCCTGTATGTGGATTAGTGTAATAAAAGCCAGGCTGGATGAGCCAGTCCAGAGTTCCTGTTTTACCCTCAAAGTGATGTGTCGTCTCATTATTGGGGGGGGGGAAGGATTTATTGCATGCTGTTCCAGTTGACTGCTAGGAGTACAAGCCTATTCGTATGGTTCCTATTCAATGGTCTACAGCATTCATATGCTTGGGAGAATTTAAAAGGTTTTCTCGGATTCGGTGATTGTGGTGTCTGCCAGAGTGCTTGGAGTCCTCAGGAAGCACTAGGAGCATCCATTAACGGAGGTACCAAGTCGGGGTGCCAGGTGATCCGTTACATTGGTGGCAAGCGGTGGGATGGCGTCCTAGTGCGAGGTAAAGCAGCTCGGAGACACAGTACGTTTGGATTTACAAATTGAGGGCAACGCTAGCAGTCGTGCAGCGCCCCTGGGAGCAGACTAGTATGGAAGGTTCTGGCTCTGGAGATGATTGGCTGGCCGAGGTGAGGCAGCGAGTGGCCGAGTATGGGGATGATATACCCATGGAGACACGCCGGGTGATCTGGAACCAGGTCATGGCTGAGCGAAACACAAGGCTGGACCGAGAATTCCGGTTGGCGAAAGAGAGGAAGTATGCTCAGCAGCAGGAGCGTTACAGCAGCCGAGTAGAGGCTGCATCCGAGGAGGTTAGCCGTCTTTCCCTGAGGCGGCGGGAGGAACCCGAAGTGGGGGTCCTCATAGACTGGTCCTGTGAGGAACCACAACAGGCAGGTAGAGATGGGACCAAGGTCTCTCCACCGGGCCCACCGGGATGCTGGGCAGCCGGCCCAGATCCCCAGCAGCAGCCAGAGTTGCCAGGTGGGGAAGCAGGTGGCCCTTACTCACAAATGTTGAGGGGCCTCACGGATTGGTCCTGGGAAGACCCACAGATGGCAGGTGGAGATGGGACTGCGGTCTCTCTACCGGCCCTACAGGGATGCTGGGCAGTCGGCCCAGATCCCCAGCGGCAGTGTGCGTTACAGGGAGCTGAAAGTGCCGTTCTTGCTCCCCAGCGGCAGTCTACGGTGCAGGGAGAGGAGCCTGTTATCCCCTCTCCCCAGCGGTTGAAGGTGTGTAAGGGAGAGGAGTTTGTTACCCCCTCTCCCCACCGACAACCTAACCCACCAAGGGGAGACAGTAAACCCCTCACCAGCGCAGATGGGACCGTGGTCTCTGTGCCCAAGTTACAGGGAGCTGAAGGGGCCATCCTTGCTCCCCAGCGGCAGGTTACAGTTCAGAGAGAGGAGCTTGTTACACCCTCTCTCCAGCGGCAGCCTAACCCACCAAGGGGAGACCGTAAGCCCCACACCAGCGCAGATGGGACCGTGGTCTCTGCGCCCAAGTTACAGGGAGCTGAAGGGGCCGTCCTCCCTCCCCAGCGGCAGTGTGATTTGTTGGGAATTGGGAGCCCAGTCTCCATTCCCCAGCGGCAGTGTGAATTGCAGGGAATTGGGAGCCCAGTCTCCATTCCCCAGCGGCAGGCTGAGTTACAGGGGGCAGAGGTAGTTGGTCCTATCCCCCAGCAGCAGAGTGATATGCCGGGAATGCAGTGTGAAGTGCAGGGAGAGGAGAGCAGCGTCCTCCCTCCCCAGCGGAAGGCTGAGTTACAGGGGGCAGAGGTAGTTGGTCCTACCCCCCAGCAGCAGCGTGATTTTTTGGGAATAGAGAGCCCAGTCTCTATTCCCCAGCAGCAGGACACTGAATTGGGAGGAGAGACAGTCGGTCTCCCTCCACAAAGACTGAAAGTAGGCATGGGAGAGGAGATTGTTACCACCTCTCCCCAGCGGCGGATCATCAATGGGCAGAGTGTTCTAATGGGAGAGGAGCTGGTTACCACCTCTCCCCAGCGGCAGCTTAATGTACCAGGGGGAGACTGTAAGCCCCACACCTGTGCAGATGGGACCGTGGTCTCTGCACTTCCAGCACAGGGGGTAGGGACGGTCGGTCCTGCCCCCCCACAACAGGGCTGTTTAGCCAAAGGGGAGACAGTCTGTCTCCAGCAGCAGAGCTGTGTAACTAAAGGGGAGACAGTCGGTCTCCAGCAGCAGAGCTGCGCAGCTAAAGGGGAGACAGTCGGTCTCCAGCAACCAGGCTCCAACCAGACTACTCCTGTAGTAGTGCTGGCACCAGGGCAGAGTACCGCTGGTCTCTGCCCACTCAGCAACCCACCAAAACAGCCTACCAGTCTCCCACACAGCCGGGGTGAGGCACCTGGACCTGGACAAGTTTTTCCATTACTCAGGTGTAGTAACCATTTATTGTGGGTGGGCTGTACTGCTGTTTCTGTTTTGTGGGTGGGCTGCTGGACTAACAAGGGCACTGACCGGCAAGAGGTCAGGTACCCTGTTAGTCTGTTTGGAAAAGGGGAGAAATGTGGCGAAACCAACCTCGCCACTGGGCCCTGGAGAAGCCTGTTTGCTAGCCTCCTACCTACTGACTATGGCCCCTGGGTTATTTGGGGCATATTGTACTGTATATTGCTGCTACTGGCCCTTTTAACAGCATCTATGGACATATTGGGACTTTTGGGACTACTGTCCCTTTAAGACTGTGAAGCATATTCGAGTGTACTGCCTGTAATATTATATATGTATTTATAGATGTGTTAAGTGTATCCTGGGTGATTTGTATGCAACATTCATCTGATTGTTCGGTAGAATCACTCCATTCAGTATATTGAGTGAAACTACCGAACAACCAGACCACCCAGGAATGAGTGTGCCTCCAATTACCGTTTGCAACAATGTTGCAAACAGGTAATTGGCAATCAGTGCAGTGTGGTCTTTGTCCTCTGGGTGGCCGCCATTCGGGAAACAAACACGTGGCGGCGGCCATCTTAAACTACCGAACAGCGGTTCCAGAAATGAGACCTGAGACCTCCATACTTCCAGAAATTCGTATGGAAACTACCGAATGACCCGCCGTTCGGTAGAAAGAGCCCCATAAACAAGGGAATTCATTCAAACCCTCTCCAGGCTCTATAACACAGGCAATTCGCCTGTTTTCATTCCCTTGTTTGTGACCGACCGCAGGGCCAAAATGCATGGAACTGTTTTCGGATACTTTACCCATGCGGTCGGTCAAATCTTTGGAACCCCATATCTCACGAACCATTCATC
This sequence comes from Pelobates fuscus, assembly GCF_036172605.1. Taxonomy (NCBI): domain Eukaryota; kingdom Metazoa; phylum Chordata; class Amphibia; order Anura; family Pelobatidae; genus Pelobates; species Pelobates fuscus. The sequence continues at coordinate 8,133,698 of NC_086322.1, read as the reverse complement.
CGAATTACTTGAATTTTGGATATGTTGTCCCCCTGAATAAGGGCTATCCAGCGATGCTGGATTTAAAGGTGTACCCCCGGGTTTTGGGGTACATCCAGAACTTGGCTGAAAAAGTGTACCGGATAATTGAGTTTAATGTTATCTGAGGGGAGGGGATGTGTGGGCTGAACCATGTATGTGATTGGTTATTTTATGCCTCCCCCTGGGTGTGGCCTGTATGTGGATTAGTGTAATAAAAGCCAGGCTGGATGAGCCAGTCCAGAGTTCCTGTTTTACCCTCAAAGTGATGTGTCGTCTCATTATTGGGGGGGGGGAAGGATTTATTGCATGCTGTTCCAGTTGACTGCTAGGAGTACAAGCCTATTCGTATGGTTCCTATTCAATGGTCTACAGCATTCATATGCTTGGGAGAATTTAAAAGGTTTTCTCGGATTCGGTGATTGTGGTGTCTGCCAGAGTGCTTGGAGTCCTCAGGAAGCACTAGGAGCATCCATTAACGGAGGTACCAAGTCGGGGTGCCAGGTGATCCGTTACACTCATATTCTGCATGCTATCACCATGTTGAAAATAAAGTAAAGATGTGCAGAGGAGAAATTAATTATAAATAGTCTTGTGCAAAATAATGTTTGGGGAGGTTGGCCTGGTTCCATAACTTGAATCCACAGCCGAACGTAACGACTGCCTTGAATTTACCTTTACAGTTTTATTCATCGATACATTCAGGCGTGTACTGGAAGGAATTTGATTCAAACCTACCCTCTCCAACACATATTTGCACATGTCTAAGTATGAATAAAAATAGAATTCCGTATGTCAAAACATATATTTTTTCCCCTTTGTTTGTTGTTAACAAAGATTTTGCAGTCTTAAGAAAGACTTTGCAGTCTTAAAAGCGTCATCTGAGCAGTTAGGACTTGCATTAATGACTTACGATAAACCATTGATTTTAAATGGTTGATAATGAAAACAACACATTTTTTATGATTTCTCTCATACAATTCTAAGTAAAAGCTAAACTTGTATTAATGTAAGATGTTAGCTTTGAAAGGTGATATCAGAAGCACCAGGAAATATATATATTGATGGTGGCATGCCAACATCTTCTCTGTGGAGCACTTGAAGGGTTTTGCTACAAATGATTTTTGCTGACTATATTAAACACAGTTGGAAGCTACGTGTTTCAAAAGAAAAACACCAATTGCTTGGGCTCGTCCGGGATTTAAACCCGGGACCTCTCGCACCCAAAGCGAGAATCACACCCCTAGACCAACGAGCCATTACATTAGTTGGGTTTTAGGAAAAAAATTGCCAGACTAACGCGCCAGACAGCGTTTGTGTTCTCAAAATAGAAACAAAGTTTTCGTTTTGAAGTGAGGATTTTAAATTTCCTCAATAGGATCTGTTTTTCCAATATCATTTTCATTGTATGGGTAAATTAACAGTTGAGGTTTATGTACGATGGTGATAAATCATATTGACAGTTGTCAAAGTTGAGTCTGTTTCTGGTCAAATTGCTGGGGAAGACTTAAAATTTCCATTCATTTCTTAATTGTTTATGAGGGCTTTGTTGGTTTAGGAGAAATTTGTGGTTCAAATATATGTTGGAAAAGCACATGAAGGATTCAACTTTCTTTCTCATATTCTGCATGCTATCACCATGTTGAAAATAAAGTAAAGATGTGCAGAGGAGAAATTAATTATAAATAGTCTTGTGCAAAATAATGTTTGGGGAGGTTGGCCTGGTTCCATAACTTGAATCCACAGCCGAACGTAACGACTGCCTTGAATTTACCTTTACAGTTTTATTCATCGATACATTCAGGCGTGTACTGGAAGGAATTTGATTCAAACCTACCCTCTCCAACACATATTTGCACATGTCTAAGTATGAATAAAAATAGAATTCCGTATGTCAAAACATATATTTTTTTCCCCTTTGTTTGTTGTTAACAAAGATTTTGCAGTCTTAAGAAAGACTTTGCAGTCTTAAAAGCGTCATCTGAGCAGTTAGGACTTGCATTAATGACTTACGATAAACCATTGATTTTAAATGGTTGATAATGAAAACAACACATTTTTTATGATTTCTCTCATACAATTCTAAGTAAAAGCTAAACTTGTATTAATATAAGATGTTAGCTTTGAAAGGTGATATCAGAAGCACCAGGAAATATATATATTGATGGTGGCATGCCAACATCTTCTCTGTGGAGCACTTGAAGGGTTTTGCTACAAATGATTTTTGCTGACTATATTAAACACAGTTGGAAGCTACGTGTTTCAAAAGAAAAACACCAATTGCTTGGGCTTGTCCGGGATTTAAACCCGGGACCTCTCGCACCCAAAGCAAGAATCATACCCCTAGACCAACGAGCCATTACATTAGTTGGGTTTTAGGAAAAAAATTGCCAGACTAACGCGCCAGACAGCGTTTGTGTTCTCAAAATAGAAACAAAGTTTTCGTTTTGAAGTGAGGATTTTAAATTTCCTCAATAGGATCTGTTTTTCCAATATAATTTTCATTGTATGGGTAAATTAACAGTTGAGGTTTATGTACGATGGTGATAAATCATATTGACAGTTGTCAAAGTTGAGTCTGTTTCTGGTCAAATTGCTGGGGAATACTTAAAATGTCAATTCATTTCTTAATTGTTTATGAGGGCTTTGTTGGTTTAGGAGAACTTTGTGGTTCAAATATATGTTGGAAAAGCACATGAAGGATTCAACTTTCTTTCTCATATTCTGCATGCTATCACCATGTTGAAAATAAAGTAAAGATGTGCAGAGGAGAAATTAATTATAAATAGTCTTGTGCAAAATAATGTTTGGGGAGGTTGGCCTGGTTCCATAACTTGAATCCACAGCCGAACGTAACGACTGCCTTGAATTTACCTTTACAGTTTTATTCATCGATACATTCAGGCGTGTACTGGAAGGAATTTGATTCAAACCTACCCTCTCCAACACATATTTGCACATGTCTAAGTATGAATAAAAATAGAATTCCGTATGTCAAAACATATATTTTTTTCCCCTTTGTTTGTTGTTAACAAAGATTTTGCAGTCTTAAGAAAGACTTTGCAGTCTTAAAAGCGTCATCTGAGCAGTTAGGACTTGCATTAATGACTTACGATAAACCATTGATTTTAAATGGTTGATAATGAAAACAACACATTTTTTATGATTTCTCTCATACAATTCTAAGTAAAAGCTAAACTTGTATTAATATAAGATGTTAGCTTTGAAAGGTGATATCAGAAGCACCAGGAAATATATATATTGATGGTGGCATGCCAACATCTTCTCTGTGGAGCACTTGAAGGGTTTTGCTACAAATGATTTTTGCTGACTATATTAAACACAGTTGGAAGCTACGTGTTTCAAAAGAAAAACACCAATTGCTTGGGCTCGTCCGGGATTTGAACCCGGGACCTCTCGCACCCAAAGCGAGAATCATACCCCTAGACCAACGAGCCATTACATTAGTTGGGTTTTAGGAAAAAAATTGCCAGACTAACGCGCCAGACAGCGTTTGTGTTCTCAAAATAGAAACAAAGTTTTCGTTTTGAAGTGAGGATTTTAAATTTCCTCAATAGGATCTGTTTTTCCAATATCATTTTCATTGTATGGGTAAATTAACAGTTGAGGTTTATGTACGATGGTGATAAATCATATTGACAGTTGTCAAAGTTGAGTCTCTTTCTGGTCAAATTGCTGGGGAAGACTTAAAATGTCCATTCATTTCTTAATTGTTTATGAGGGCTTTGTTGGTTTAGGAGAAATTTGTGGTTCAAATATATGTTGGAAAAGCACATGAAGTGTAGGAAATTGGCATTCCGTGAAATCTTTGTTTGTCACATATCAGTTTTCATAACAATCGAATCAAATATCTTGCAGTTAACTTATGTTTATTCAAACATAACAATCCATCTGGTAATAACAAATGTCTTTAACATTCTTTGTCCAATACAGAGAGCAATTTTCCAGTTGTTATCCATTTTTGATGTTAAAGGTATTGGCCACGAATTCTAAACTACAATTAGTTTTATGGGTTTAAAATTCAGTTACAGAGGGGAGTATACATAAGATTGCCTTACTTTAAAATAAGTGGCTATCTTAGAAAAAGGGGAGTTACTTAGCATCATTTGAAATCTATGATTAAAGTCATACGTTATATTTGGCGGCAAGATATGTGAGACAAAGAACTTCTATATACATGATGTAATGAATAATTGCCTGTAGAAATGTGAGTCTTCAAAGGAATTCAGGCTTTCAAGGCTAGGTCAAAGGTTACTATAAACAAGCCCTTCAACATCACTCTTAAAGTGAACCAGATGTGGTCTCCATTCCTATACAATGAAAGTCTGTAATACTCTATAGGCCAAGGTATGGCTTCTCAATTTCAGTGTTCTTGAAGCAATCCGAATAAAACTTATAATATTTATATCAACACATTAAATACATTTAAAGTACATAATAATATTTTTCAAGCCCCTCTTTGATGCTTTATTTTAATGAATTTTAAAATATTGCATCATAATAACTTATACCAATTACTTATGGGATTTTAATGTTGTTCTCTGATATTGGTCTCTAAGTATCAGTTTACAAGGAAAGGCCTTTTAACACAGCCATTTCCAGTTGTCTGTATTGCTTTTTACACTCCAAGAGGGAGAAGCAAGTCATTTTAACCCTTTCATTTCTGAACTCCTAAGAACAAAATTCTTGTTACAATTACCTTTACATTTTTCACTAATTCATTAATTTACCTTGGGCATTGATTTTACCTAACATTAATAATAACGGTATCATAGTTATTATGCTGTGCAATTGTATACAGTTTGATTTAGTCCATGAAATATTGTCCTCTCCAATCGAATCCACAAGCACAGTCTCTTTGAAAGTCCATAATGTCCTTTGAAAGTCCAAACAATTTGTCCTTTTATTTAAAATCATACAGGTTTTTGTCCATGTAAAACAGTATTGGTTCTGTAATGAAAAACAGATGGCAGTTTACTATTCTTATACATTAGTAAATGTCTTATACATTAGTAAATTTCTTATACCTTAGTACATTTCTTATACATTAGTACATTTCTTATACCTTAGTACATTTCTTTTACATTGATCACTAGACACAAGAATTGATTTATTACACTTTGTACCAATGTTTGCTTTTTAAACCTATAGCACAGTTTGTTCTAATTTTTATTCTTAGACTAACATAAGGACCATAAGGACCTTCCCAACTTGCTTTTCATAGACCTGGTGTTTTAAATGATTTACCATTGCCTTGTAACCTGGCTTAAACATATCTGCATAATTCCCCTGTGTTACTTCTTTATATTTATTTAATTTATTTATATAGCGCCATCAGATTCCGTAGCGCTGTACAACTTTAACACATAGTTTACCATAAGGGACGACATTTGAAGTAGCAAACTTCAATTCTAACAATAGATGTTCCTGTAATACTTTTAACTATTCAGCTTGTTCTGCTTAACTTTGAATGTACTTGGAACAAAAGGTTTATTAGGGAAAGTGATTACATAGTTCTACATGTCACTAACTCATGAGGTGACACTTGAGTTTGGATTTGCAGGAATATACATTAATACTCCTGGTAAATAGGTTAACCAATTACTCTTATCTTAAATCATTTTTATTTCTATTTTATTTTATTCATTAATTTATAGAGTACCATGTGCTTTTTGCCAAAGGAACTCTCTGCAATTTTGGTTTCTTGTATTTAGGTCTTGGATTAAATTGAGCACATATGAGACACTTCTGCAATATATTTATACACTTTTTGTTTTAAATTAGGATGATACAATTTATTTTGCAGGACCTTAAATAGTTGTCCTGTACCCAAATGCCCTGTGTACGATGATTGAATACAATCAGCCCTTGTAATAAGCCACTAGGTACAAATGTTTGTGTTTCATTGTGTTTAACCCTGTACATGCCAGTTTCAGTATCTAGACCCATTCTTTCTATACTGAAAGCTACGTCCTTTCATTCTCTATCTGATCTTATAGGGTATTTGTTATTTGTCTTTTACTAACAGTTGCACTCATTACATTTTCAAGTATTACAACTCCTCAGACAAAGTTTCCTTTGATTCCTGATCTACAAGTCTATTTCACAACAACAAGTTAAACCTTTATTTTCTGCTTAATTAAACAGTTCTGCCAGAATACCTGCATGTTTTAAAGCTTTATCCTGAGAATCTACCATTCCTCGTTTCTCCATATTGGGAGGTGAAGTGTTAAAGCTTTAACTACATAACTGCTGTCACTTATTATATTCACTGGGTCATATACTGTTATTTCTAGAACTTTCTTTACAGACTCTAACTCCGCTTTCTGAGCTGACATATGGCCTGGCAGTCTATCTTTGCAATTCTTTTGTTTAATCGTCATATATGACATAACCTGTGTGATGTGATCCATCAACATAAAATCTCGTTCCTCCACATACAAACTAGAAATCCCTTGTATTATTTGCTTCTCAAAAGGAGATCTGGATTATATTTCCATTTCCTTCTGACATCAAATCAGGAATAACATAGCTTTTACTGGTTTCTACCCTGGGTGGTTTATTTTGTAACTGGCTATATACTCCTAACTCAGAACAATTTTGTAACAGTTTTAGATATTTGGGGGGTTTGTAAATTTATCTGTCCAAATCCTGCCATGTGTTGTGTTGCTTCTAACGCCCATCATACAGCCATGAGCTGTTTTACATAGGAAAACATTCCTCTTTCCACTGGATACATAATTTTAGAAAAATATCCCAGTATTCGTAAAGATTCATGCTACCTTTGCATTAAACTGCTATTAATGAAGAGACACCTGCGTAACATTGAACAATATATGGTACTGTTTCAATGGGAGCAGCTAGCACAGGCGCTTGTGTGAGAGCATCTTTTAACAGATTTAACTCTTTTCAACTTCCCCTGTCCAGATGATCTTATCTTTTATATTTTAGCATATTGCATAAGGGTTTGCTATCCCTGCCATATCATATATAAATTCTCTGCTAACATTTATCAAGCTTAAACATTTCTGTAGATGATACACTGTCATTGGCCTTGGCAATTGCTGCAATGCTTTAACCCTTGCTGTACATGGCGTTTTACATTCTGGATCTATATTAACTCCTAGGAAAGTAAATCTTTCCTTCAAGATCTGCACTTTGAATGTGTTCAGTTTTAACCCATTATCTGCCAGTGTTTGACAAATATCACACAGTATCTGCTCATGCTCTTCCCTTGTTACTGTTTGAACTTAACAGATAATCAATATATTGCAAAATCTTGTTCCCGTACCCCAGGGGTTCCAATACTTGAGCCATTGCTTTATGAAAGTAAGCTGGTGAGGATTGGAAGCCCTGTAGCAACACCTGGAACAGATATTGATGATTTTTAAAGGTAAAAGCCTAGCAATACTAGCTATCTGGATTGAATGGTATAGAAAAGAACACATTGACTATATCCAATACAGAAAGTACTTAACATTAGCATCTATTTGCGCCATGATATCTGATGAGATTTACTTATTCACCACATACGTGTCTACAATTAAACCATAAGTGCCATTGGCTTGATTATTAGCCAAATGGTGACTTACATTTGGAATTACCCACTCTCAACACTCCTTGAGATACCAATGCTTTTATCACCTGATTCACACCTTCTTCTTATTCTTTGGGATCTTATATTGTTTAACTGCAGGGGGTCTAGAACTACAATTACAACTTGCAAATTCACTATCCCACACTCTTGTTTAGACTTAGAGCACACTGTGGGGTATTTAGTTTTAAGATATGGTATAACCTCATCATCTTGTTGTATAGAAGGTGACACTTCACTCTGTTTTACAGTTATATCATGACTAAACTATCTTAAATTATTAGGTTTAACCACTCAACCTATTTTGCTCTCACCTAAAGCTTGCCATAAAACCAAATTTAATAAATCCACATACAACTTTTTTCATTGATAACATCCATTCCCATAATAGTATAGTGTGAGGAGAGGTCGACCCATAAGTCACAATTTATTTTACCTCCTTCAAACTCAACGTCATTATCATTGGATAGAATTGCAAGTGCATTTGTTCAATTAAAAACTTAGAAGGGATTTGTTGATATGCTTAAATTTTTAAAGGCAAGCGTGTTTTATTAGAGTCATTCCTGCTCCTGTTTCTAATAAAACTCTGTTATTTTTCCCTCTAGTCTTCCATAAATATATGGTCGCCCATCTTCACTTTGTTATCAGCAAGATAGATCTGATAATAGCTAGGGGTTTCACATCCCTATTTATTGGTGAGTTTAGGCAGATTTTACTTGTCGATTTGTGACACCTTTCTTTCAATGGCACTTAACATCAGTATACACTCTTCACATGAATTTGATATGTGAGGGGGGGTTGGTTGAAGATGTATGCTCTGTTTTTACAGCTGCCACTCTCTGTAGATTCTTATGGTCTGGGAAATTCAATTTTCTTTCCCTTTCACTGGGTAAGTTTTTTCTTCATATTTAGGACAATATCTCCTAACATGACCTTATTGGTTGCAATTATAGCATACCATAGAATTACTCTAATAAAACCCTATAATATCTATCTTGGGGTGTGGCCAAATAGTTTTTAGTACCCTGGTAATTTTGTTAATTTTGTGGTCTTTCCTTAAACCTCACTCTAAAATTACCATATTCAATTAATAACCTCATTTCTCCTTCTACCTTCTTCACTAGACACAATTTTAATAGGGGCCAGTCCTGCTGAAGTATCCCTAGACAAAAGTGTGTCTGTGCAACATTTTAGTTATTCCTGTGTTTTTCCTTTTTAACAATTGCAAGGATTTCATAATTTTCATAGCAGCAAAATCTCTTAATCTAGCTCATTTGGTTACCCTGATATTATAGAGACATATTCACTAACACTCTGCCTATGTTACTCTTTAGACATAGTAGACTGTTTTGTGTCAGTAATCAAATTCCATGCCTTATTCCTTAAATTAGCACAAACATGTATATCATAATTTTCTCCATTTAAATTAATCAAAAATAGAAAATTCTAAACTATTCAAACCAGTTTCACACTGTACAACCATTAGCAATATATTTGGAAACAATCCCTGCAACTAAACTCTGGGCTTTTCACATTCCTTATCCTCTAACACATCAATGAGTTAATTTTTAACCCCTTTACTTAATGAGGCTGGCAGCCAGATCAAACGACATCTGGTGGCTACCACATCACTAAATTTTTGTTTATTCATTTCACCTTCAAAAACACTCATATTGTAAAAAGGTCCTCTCTGCTCATCATATTTAGACACATTTTTAATCAATCTGGCTAATCTGAGAGTATCCATCTGACCCTTTTTCTTGCACAATTTCCCCATTTTCCTATATCTTTTCTTCTCTTCTGCCCTTTTCACACAACTTCTACTTTAATCCAAATCTTTCAGATTTTTCCACAAAATATCTGTAACATTCCCCAGACTAGCAATTTTTGCAAATTGTCAAGATTAGTAACAAAGTCTAATCTTGGACATGTGAGACATTGTTTTATGGGTTCTATTTAACAGATCAGTCTGATTCTTAAGCATTTCTTTCATTATATTAAAATCTTAATTTCCTTGACATTACTTAAACCTTTCAACAACTGCCGAGAGTCTGAGTTTTTGTTTCAACTAATGTTGCATCCAATGCACTCTCAAAAGAGAGCCATGGGGGGCGATTTCCTTCTTTTAACACTTTTAAGGAGATTTACAGTTTAGCTAGAGGCTAGGTAAATTACTAGACCTTGCAACAACACATATATTTTTCAATTGTTTTTAACAACACATTTCTTTTTTGTTTCGATGTATTACAAACATAACAATTACTGGTCTTTTTAAGTTGACACCATTCCTTTATAGAATCTTTAGTTTCCAGAAAGCCTTTTGCCAGTAATGCAACTTTTTCTTTCCCTTTTAACCACATTGCTTTGCTCAATACCAGTTAATCTGTCTAACCATTTCAATACACAATAGCGTTTTCAGGATTAACTCTTTTACAGACAGATCCTGTTACATTTGACAGCAGTCTTTTGCTGCCAATCCATAATTAACTAAACAGTTAATACAATTTGTTTCAATATACATATGAGCAACTTCTACAGACATGTTAAAGACACATACCCTTGAAGTATTTGATTTCCACAGGTGTGCGCATCATCTGATGGAAGAATACTTTTTGGAATATGTAGTTATTTCTTGAGAATCCTCCGAAATGCCATCTTCGATCTGCAATTCGTCATAACATTTATTTCTTCATAAATAAAGTATGGATAAAAGGATACAGATTGTCCTCTCAATTATTATCGTCATATTCTTCCGTCAGTACTGAGCATATTTTATTTCCACGTTCGAACGGTTTTTCCCCCTGCGCAACTCTATTTTCGCATAGTAAAACTGAATGTTTAAATAAAGGATTTTTGGGATGCCATCCTGCTGTATCAGTCAATTGTGTTTCTCCTGTTTCAAGCCGGGTACTAAAGCTTTTTTCTTCAGGGAACAATTTCAACTTTTCTTCAGTGATTTTCTTATCTTCTTCTAGTAATCTTCTTGTAGCTTGTAGCAGTCATAATTCAGGCTTAATTCAAAAGTTTGCTGTTGTTGGTGCCCGCATTCTCCACCATTAAATGTAGGAAATTGGCATTCCGTGAAATCTTTGTTTGTCACATATCAGTTTTCATAACAATCGAATCAAATATCTTGCAGTTAACTTATGTTTATTCAAACATAACAATCCATCTGGTAATAACAAATGTCTTTAACATTCTTTGTCCAATACAGAGAGCAATTTTCCAGTTGTTATCCATTTTTGATGTTAAAGGTATTGGCCACGAATTCTAAACTACAATTAGTTTTATGGGTTTAAAATTCAGTTACAGAGGGGAGTATACATAAGATTGCCTTACTTTAAAATAAGTGGCTATCTTAGAAAAAGGGGAGTTACTTAGCATCATTTGAAATCTATGATTAAAGTCATACGTTATATTTGGCGGCAAGATATGTGAGACAAAGAACTTCTATATACATGATGTAATGAATAATTGCCTGTAGAAATGTGAGTCTTCAAAGGAATTCAGGCTTTCAAGGCTAGGTCAAAGGTTACTATAAACAAGCCCTTCAACATCACTCTTAAAGTGAACCAGATGTGGTCTCCATTCCTATACAATGAAAGTCTGTAATACTCTATAGGCCAAGGTATGGCTTCTCAATTTCAGTGTTCTTGAAGCAATCCGAATAAAACTTATAATATTTATATCAACACATTAAATACATTTAAAGTACATAATAATATTTTTCATGAAGGATTTAACTTTCTTTCTCATATTCTGCATGCTATCACCATGTTGAAAATAAAGTAAAGATGTGCAGAGGAGAAATTAATTATAAATAGTCTTGTGCAAAATAATGTTTGGGGAGGTTGGCCTGGTTCCATAACTTGAATCCACAGCCGAACGTAACGACTGCCTTGAATTTACCTTTACAGTTTTATTCATCGATACATTCAGGCGTGTACTGGAAGGAATTTGATTCAAACCTACCCTCTCCAACACATATTTGCACATGTCTAAGTATGAATAAAAATAGAATTCCGTATGTCAAAACATATATTTTTTTCCCCTTTGTTTGTTGTTAACAAAGATTTTGCAGTCTTAAGAAAGACTTTGCAGTCTTAAAAGCGTCATCTGAGCAGTTAGGACTTGCATTAATGACTTACGATAAACCATTGATTTTAAATGGTTGATAATGAAAACAACACATTTTTTATGATTTCTCTCATACAATTCTAAGTAAAAGCTAAACTTGTATTAATATAAGATGTTAGCTTTGAAAGGTGATATCAGAAGCACCAGGAAATATATATATTGATGGTGGCATGCCAACATCTTCTCTGTGGAGCACTTGAAGGGTTTTGCTACAAATGATTTTTGCTGACTATATTAAACACAGTTGGAAGCTACGTGTTTCAAAAGGAAAACACCAATTGCTTGGGCTCGTCCGGGATTTGAACCCGGGACCTCTCGCACCCAAAGCGAGAATCATACCCCTAGACCAACGAGCCATTACATTAGTTGGGTTTTAGGAAAAAAATTGCCAGACTAACGCGCCAGACAGCGTTTGTGTTCTCAAAATAGAAACAAAGTTTTCGTTTTGAAGTGAGGATTTTAAATTTCCTCAATAGGATCTGTTTTTCCAATATCATTTTCATTGTATGGGTAAATTAACAGTTGAGGTTTATGTACGATGGTGATAAATCATATTGACAGTTGTCAAAGTTGAGTCTGTTTCTGGTCAAATTGCTGGGGAAGACTTAAAATGTCCATTCATTTCTTAATTGTTTATGAGGGCTTTGTTGGTTTAGGAGAAATTTGTGGTTCAAATATATGTTGGAAAAGCACATGAAGGATTTAACTTTCTTTCTCATATTCTGCATGCTATCACCATGTTGAAAATAAAGTAAAGATGTGCAGAGGAGAAATTAATTATAAATAGTCTTGTGCAAAATAATGTTTGGGGAGGTTGGCCTGGTTCCATAACTTGAATCCACAGCCGAACGTAACGACTGCCTTGAATTTACCTTTACAGTTTTATTCATCGATACATTCAGGCGTGTACTGGAAGGAATTTGATTCAAACCTACCCTCTCCAACACATATTTGCACATGTCTAAGTATGAATAAAAATAGAATTCCGTATGTCAAAACATATATTTTTTCCCCTTTGTTTGTTGTTAACAAAGATTTTGCAGTCTTAAGAAAGACTTTGCAGTCTTAAAAGCGTCATCTGAGCAGTTAGGACTTGCATTAATGACTTACGATAAACCATTGATTTTAAATGGTTGATAATGAAAACAACACATTTTTTATGATTTCTCTCATACAATTCTAAGTAAAAGCTAAACTTGTATTAATATAAGATGTTAGCTTTGAAAGGTGATATCAGAAGCACCAGGAAATATATATATTGATGGTGGCATGCCAACATCTTCTCTGTGGAGCACTTGAAGGGTTTTGCTACAAATGATTTTTGCTGACTATATTAAACACAGTTGGAAGCTACGTGTTTCAAAAGAAAAACACCAATTGCTTGGGCTCGTCCGGGATTTAAACCCGGGACCTCTCGCACCCAAAGCGAGAATCACACCCCTAGACCAACGAGCCATTACATTAGTTGGGTTTTAGGAAAAAAATTGCCAGACTAACGCGCCAGACAGCGTTTGTGTTCTCAAAATAGAAACAAAGTTTTCGTTTTGAAGTGAGGATTTTAAATTTCCTCAATAGGATCTGTTTTTCCAATATCATTTTCATTGTATGGGTAAATTAACAGTTGAGGTTTATGTACGATGGTGATAAATCATATTGACAGTTGTCAAAGTTGAGTCTGTTTCTGGTCAAATTGCTGGGGAAGACTTAAAATTTCCATTCATTTCTTAATTGTTTATGAGGGCTTTGTTGGTTTAGGAGAAATTTGTGGTTCAAATATATGTTGGAAAAGCACATGAAGGATTCAACTTTCTTTCTCATATTCTGCATGCTATCACCATGTTGAAAATAAAGTAAAGATGTGCAGAGGAGAAATTAATTATAAATAGTCTTGTGCAAAATAATGTTTGGGGAGGTTGGCCTGGTTCCATAACTTGAATCCACAGCCGAACGTAACGACTGCCTTGAATTTACCTTTACAGTTTTATTCATCGATACATTCAGGCGTGTACTGGAAGGAATTTGATTCAAACCTACCCTCTCCAACACATATTTGCACATGTCTAAGTATGAATAAAAATAGAATTCCGTATGTCAAAACATATATTTTTTTCCCCTTTGTTTGTTGTTAACAAAGATTTTGCAGTCTTAAGAAAGACTTTGCAGTCTTAAAAGCGTCATCTGAGCAGTTAGGACTTGCATTAATGACTTACGATAAACCATTGATTTTAAATGGTTGATAATGAAAACAACACATTTTTTATGATTTCTCTCATACAATTCTAAGTAAAAGCTAAACTTGTATTAATATAAGATGTTAGCTTTGAAAGGTGATATCAGAAGCACCAGGAAATATATATATTGATGGTGGCATGCCAACATCTTCTCTGTGGAGCACTTGAAGGGTTTTGCTACAAATGATTTTTGCTGACTATATTAAACACAGTTGGAAGCTACGTGTTTCAAAAGAAAAACACCAATTGCTTGGGCTTGTCCGGGATTTAAACCTGGGACCTCTCGCACCCAAAGCGAGAATCATACCCCTAGACCAACGAGCCATTACATTAGTTGGGTTTTAGGAAAAAAATTGCCAGACTAACGCGCCAGACAGCGTTTGTGTTCTCAAAATAGAAACAAAGTTTTCGTTTTGAAGTGAGGATTTTAAATTTCCTCAATAGGATCTGTTTTTCCAATATCATTTTCATTGTATGGGTAAATTAACAGTTGAGGTTTATGTACGATGGTGATAAATCATATTGACAGTTGTCAAAGTTGAGTCTGTTTCTGGTCAAATTGCTGGGGAAGACTTAAAATGTCCATTCATTTCTTAATTGTTCATGAGGGCTTTGTTGGTTTAGGAGAAATTTGTGGTTCAAATATATGTTGGAAAAGCACATGAAGGATTCAACTTTCTTTCTCATATTCTGCATGCTATCACCATGTTGAAAATAAAGTAAAGATGTGCAGAGGAGAAATTAATTATAAATAGTCTTGTGCAAAATAATGTTTGGGGAGGTTGGCCTGGTTCCATAACTTGAATCCACAGCCGAACGTAACGACTGCCTTGAATTTACCTTCACAGTTTTATTCATCGATACATTCAGGCGTGTACTGGAAGGAATTTGATTCAAACCTACCCTCTCCAACACATATTTGCACATGTCTAAGTATGAATAAAAATAGAATTCCGTATGTCAAAACATATATTTTTTTCCCCTTTGTTTGTTGTTAACAAAGATTTTGCAGTCTTAAGAAAGACTTTGCAGTCTTAAAAGCGTCATCTGAGCAGTTAGGACTTGCATTAATGACTTACGATAAACCATTGATTTTAAATGGTTGATAATGAAAACAACACATTTTTTATGATTTCTCTCATACAATTCTAAGTAAAAGCTAAACTTGTATTAATATAAGATGTTAGCTTTGAAAGGTGATATCAGAAGCACCAGGAAATATATATATTGATGGTGGCATGCCAACATCTTCTCTGTGGAGCACTTGAAGGGTTTTGCTACAAATTATTTTTGCTGACTATATTAAACACAGTTGGAAGCTACGTGTTTCAAAAGAAAAACACCAATTGCTTGGGCTCGTCCGGGATTTGAACCCGGGACCTCTTGCACCCAAAGCGAGAATCATACCCCTAGACCAACGAGCCATTACATTAGTTGGGTTTTAGGAAAAAAATTGCCAGACTAACGCGCCAGACAGCGTTTGTGTTCTCAAAATAGAAACAAAGTTTTCGTTTTGAAGTGAGGATTTTAAATTTCCTCAATAGGATCTGTTTTTCCAATATCATTTTCATTGTATGGGTAAATTAACAGTTGAGGTTTATGTACGATGGTGATAAATCATATTGACAGTTGTCAAAGTTGAGTCTGTTTCTGGTCAAATTGCTGGGGAAGACTTAAAATGTCCATTCATTTCTTAATTGTTTATGAGGGCTTTGTTGGTTTAGGAGAAATTTGTGGTTCAAATATATGTTGGAAAAGCACATGAAGGATTTAACTTTCTTTCTCATATTCTGCATGCTATCACCATGTTGAAAATAAAGTAAAGATGTGCAGAGGAGAAATTAATTATAAATAGTCTTGTGCAAAATAATGTTTGGGGAGGTTGGCCTGGTTCCATAACTTGAATCCACAGCCGAACGTAACGACTGCCTTGAATTTACCTTTACAGTTTTATTCATCGATACATTCAGGCGTGTACTGGAAGGAATTTGATTCAAACCTACCCTCTCCAACACATATTTGCACATGTCTAAGTATGAATAAAAATAGAATTCCGTATGTCAAAACATATATTTTTTTCCCCTTTGTTTGTTGTTAACAAAGATTTTGCAGTCTTAAGAAAGACTTTGCAGTCTTAAAAGCGTCATCTGAGCAGTTAGGACTTGCATTAATGACTTACGATAAACCATTGATTTTAAATGGTTGATAATGAAAACAACACATTTTTTATGATTTCTCTCATACAATTCTAAGTAAAAGCTAAACTTGTATTAATATAAGATGTTAGCTTTGAAAGGTGATATCAGAAGCACCAGGAAATATATATATTGATGGTGGCATGCCAACATCTTCTCTGTGGAGCACTTGAAGGGTTTTGCTACAAATGATTTTTGCTGACTATATTAAACACAGTTGGAAGCTACGTGTTTCAAAAGAAAAACACCAATTGCTTGGGCTCGTCCGGGATTTAAACCCGGGACCTCTCGCACCCAAAGCGAGAATCACACCCCTAGACCAACGAGCCATTACATTAGTTGGGTTTTAGGAAAAAAATTGCCAGACTAACGCGCCAGACAGCGTTTGTGTTCTCAAAATAGAAACAAAGTTTTCGTTTTGAAGTGAGGATTTTAAATTTCCTCAATAGGATCTGTTTTTCCAATATCATTTTCATTGTATGGGTAAATTAACAGTTGAGGTTTATGTACGATGGTGATAAATCATATTGACAGTTGTCAAAGTTGAGTCTGTTTCTGGTCAAATTGCTGGGGAAGACTTAAAATTTCCATTCATTTCTTAATTGTTTATGAGGGCTTTGTTGGTTTAGGAGAAATTTGTGGTTCAAATATATGTTGGAAAAGCACATGAAGGATTCAACTTTCTTTCTCATATTCTGCATGCTATCACCATGTTGAAAATAAAGTAAAGATGTGCAGAGGAGAAATTAATTATAAATAGTCTTGTGCAAAATAATGTTTGGGGAGGTTGGCCTGGTTCCATAACTTGAATCCACAGCCGAACGTAACGACTGCCTTGAATTTACCTTTACAGTTTTATTCATCGATACATTCAGGCGTGTACTGGAAGGAATTTGATTCAAACCTACCCTCTCCAACACATATTTGCACATGTCTAAGTATGAATAAAAATAGAATTCCGTATGTCAAAACATATATTTTTTCCCCTTTGTTTGTTGTTAACAAAGATTTTGAAGTCTTAAGAAAGACTTTGCAGTCTTAAAAGCGTCATCTGAGCAGTTAGGACTTGCATTAATGACTTACGATAAACCATTGATTTTAAATGGTTGATAATGAAAACAACACATTTTTTATGATTTCTCTCATACAATTCTAAGTAAAAGCTAAACTTGTATTAATATAAGATGTTAGCTTTGAAAGGTGATATCAGAAGCACCAGGAAATATATATATTGATGGTGGCATGCCAACATCTTCTCTGTGGAGCACTTGAAGGGTTTTGCTACAAATGATTTTTGCTGACTATATTAAACACAGTTGGAAGCTACGTGTTTCAAAAGAAAAACACCAATTGCTTGGGCTTGTCCGGGATTTAAACCCGGGACCTCTCGCACCCAAAGCGAGAATCATACCCCTAGACCAACGAGCCATTACATTAGTTGGGTTTTAGGAAAAAAATTGCCAGACTAACGCGCCAGACAGCGTTTGTGTTCTCAAAATAGAAACAAAGTTTTCGTTTTGAAGTGAGGATTTTAAATTTCCTCAATAGGATCTGTTTTTCCAATATCATTTTCATTGTATGGGTAAATTAACAGTTGAGGTTTATGTACGATGGTGATAAATCATATTGACAGTTGTCAAAGTTGAGTCTGTTTCTGGTCAAATTGCTGGGGAAGACTTAAAATGTCCATTCATTTCTTAATTGTTCATGAGGGCTTTGTTGGTTTAGGAGAAATTTGTGGTTCAAATATATGTTGGAAAAGCACATGAAGGATTCAACTTTCTTTCTCATATTCTGCATGCTATCACCATGTTGAAAATAAAGTAAAGATGTGCAGAGGAGAAATTAATTATAAATAGTCTTGTGCAAAATAATGTTTGGGGAGGTTGGCCTGGTTCCATAACTTGAATCCACAGCCGAACGTAACGACTGCCTTGAATTTACCTTCACAGTTTTATTCATCGATACATTCAGGCGTGTACTGGAAGGAATTTGATTCAAACCTACCCTCTCCAACACATATTTGCACATGTCTAAGTATGAATAAAAATAGAATTCCGTATGTCAAAACATATATTTTTTTCCCCTTTGTTTGTTGTTAACAAAGATTTTGCAGTCTTAAGAAAGACTTTGCAGTCTTAAAAGCGTCATCTGAGCAGTTAGGACTTGCATTAATGACTTACGATAAACCATTGATTTTAAATGGTTGATAATGAAAACAACACATTTTTTATGATTTCTCTCATACAATTCTAAGTAAAAGCTAAACTTGTATTAATATAAGATGTTAGCTTTGAAAGGTGATATCAGAAGCACCAGGAAATATATATATTGATGGTGGCATGCCAACATCTTCTCTGTGGAGCACTTGAAGGGTTTTGCTACAAATGATTTTTGCTGACTATATTAAACACAGTTGGAAGCTACGTGTTTCAAAAGAAAAACACCAATTGCTTGGGCTCGTCCGGGATTTGAACCCGGGACCTCTTGCACCCAAAGCGAGAATCATACCCCTAGACCAGGGGTAGGCAACCTTCGGCTCTACAGATGTTTTGGACTACATCTCCCATAATGCTTTTACAGCCATATTGCTGGCAAAGCATCAAGGGAGATGTAGTCCACAACATCTGTAGAGCCAAAGGTTGCCTACCCCTGCCCTAGACCAACGAGCCATTACATTAGTTGGGTTTTAGGAAAAAAATTGCCAGACTAACGCGCCAGACAGCGTTTGTGTTCTCAAAATAGAAACAAAGTTTTCGTTTTGAAGTGAGGATTTTAAATTTCCTCAATAGGATCTGTTTTTCCAATATCATTTTCATTGTATGGGTAAATTAACAGTTGAGGTTTATGTACGATGGTGATAAATCATATTGACAGTTGTCAAAGTTGAGTCTGTTTCTGGTCAAATTGCTGGGGAAGACTTAAAATGTCCATTCATTTCTTAATTGTTTATGAGGGCTTTGTTGGTTTAGGAGAAATTTGTGGTTCAAATATATGTTGGAAAAGCACATGAAGGATTTAACTTTCTTTCTCATATTCTGCATGCTATCACCATGTTGAAAATAAAGTAAAGATGTGCAGAGGAGAAATTAATTATAAATAGTCTTGTGAAAAATAATGTTTGGGGAGGTTGGCCTGGTTCCATAACTTGAATCCACAGCCGAACGTAACGACTGCCTTGAATTTACCTTTACAGTTTTATTCATCGATACATTCAGGCGTGTACTGGAAGGAATTTGATTCAAACCTACCCTCTCCAACACATATTTGCACATGTCTAAGTATGAATAAAAATAGAATTCCGTATGTCAAAACATATATTTTTTTCCCCTTTGTTTGTTGTTAACAAAGATTTTGCAGTCTTAAGAAAGACTTTGCAGTCTTAAAAGCGTCATCTGAGCAGTTAGGACTTGCATTAATGACTTACGATAAACCATTGATTTTAAATGGTTGATAATGAAAACAACACATTTTTTATGATTTCTCTCATACAATTCTAAGTAAAAGCTAAACTTGTATTAATATAAGATGTTAGCTTTGAAAGGTGATATCAGAAGCACCAGGAAATATATATATTGATGGTGGCATGCCAACATCTTCTCTGTGGAGCACTTGAAGGGTTTTGCTACAAATGATTTTTGCTGACTATATTAAACACAGTTGGAAGCTACGTGTTTCAAAAGAAAAACACCAATTGCTTGGGCTCGTCCGGGATTTAAACCCGGGACCTCTCGCACCCAAAGCGAGAATCACACCCTGTAATGGTAAATTAAGTAATTTCTTTATATTTATGAAGTTCTGAATTTCATAAATATGAAATAATACCACAAATAAAATAATAAAAGGTATACTGGTCAATCACATAAATATTAGTGAATATCTTGAATGAACAGACAAGAGGCAAAGTTTTGATGAAAGTATAAACAAAACTTTACTGGGAATACAATTATCAAGCACACAAAAAAAACAAATACTTTTAAAAAACACACACTGCTATAAACAATACATTCAGGTAAGAAATCTACTTAGCTCTATTCATGGAGATTCAGCAGCTTACACAGGATAATTGAATCAGCATAACACACAGAACAATGAGGTGAGTTCCTTGCCACATGTTAAATGGATTTACATGGGCACCTCTAAAGACACCTGGCTTCTTCCGACCCAGTCATGAAACTGCTCTCAGGTTTCTGGTAACCCCTTGAATAACCTCCCATCTAGTATCCGCCCACAGAGGTAACATAACCAATACCTAATGGTCATCTCTAGGAGGCGGATACTACATGTGGTCATTTGTGAAAGGAAGTGACTTAAGAATTCTCAATACCTTCCTAAAGCACATGTCTCATTGACTATGCGGCAGCCATCTTTATTCACTCGACGTCATAGTGCTCACTAGGCCACCTATAGGTCACTTCCTCCCTAAAGCACATGTCTCATTGACTATGCGGCAGCCATCTTTATTCACTCGACGTCACAGTGCTCACTACACCCCCTATAGGTATCATAAGTTATTGCACATGAATGGGAACACAATAATAGAACATTTATCATTGCCCATAACCAATACAATCCACCTGTTGATCCCATTACATGAGTAATAACTATAACTCATATATTTCCCGGATAGGTCTTACTTTCTTCATAGCTTGCTTTCCCACACATATAATCAAATTTACAAAAAAATACAATATTATACATAAAACAACACCCACTACTACCCATTGCATTACTTTAAACCCTAAATTACCCAAGAACCCAAAAGGTCCACTATCCGGTGGATTCTGGAGCTTCTTCCTGGTATCATTTATCTTTGAAATATCATGTGTTATTGCGCCAGAGTTATTGACAATATATGAGCAGCACTCTGTCCCTACCAACGCACAAACGCCTCCTTTGGCGGCCAAGACATAATCTAATGCCAGTCTATTTTGCAACACCACTGCTCTCATTTGTACCTGCTCTTGGGATAGTTTGTTAATAGCATCCACGGTTGCATCTAAAGCTTCATCCACTAGCTTTTTTAAAGCTTCTATTCGAGTTAATGACCAATATACTCCCCAGCCGGGAAATACAATTCCAGAATTAGCTTCATGTTCTCCGATAAATGAACTCCACCGTTTATTTCTAATCATGCCTTCTGGAAAGCTATTTCTATGCCTTATGGCGGGGATGATTGATCCAATGTAACATTCTCCTTCCCATTGACTAGGTAACCATCTATAGGCCCAATTACCACACAGACAATACACACCTCTGGGAAGGACACTGTAACTATTATCTGGGGCCCCACTAAAACAAGTGTCCAGGAGTATAGAAATAAAGGGAAAGCTCAGTCTTTTTATTGCACCATGAGAGGTCATACTTATTACTCTCACCACTGGGCTGGAGTCTTTGACAGTCATTGCCCAATGTTGTTCATTACCATAGCCCTTTACCCAGGCAGATGTACAGTTAGAATATCCCATTTTAGTGGCATTGCCTCCGTTGTTATGTGAACTGATACAAATAGCACCTTCCTGGGGGCGGTTTCTAATATGCAATCTGTCCAATGATTGTGGCTTTCCTTCTTCTCGGTACCAGCCGAATCCTGTATTATTATATTGTTTTAACTCCTCCAATGTCCATGGAACACCAACATATGGGTAACTGCTCTCCTCGCTGAATGATATGGCCCCACAAATCCAGCAATCCGTGCTGTTTGACACTCTCGAATAACTTGCTAATAGATTCAGGTATGAGTTGGAGGACCAGGGATCCGACTTGTCTATATAGGCACCAATCTGTTGGAAGGAAAGGAAATAGGGTGAGTACCTCCACTTAGTAATACAACTTTAGTGTCACCAGGTCCATTGGACAGTATTTCTCCCTTCTGTTTGACCTGTTCACCTGCTCGTGGTAGCACCCATACTTTGGAACCTGTCTGTAAGGTATTGCTTTCCTCCCATGTCACTAATACTTTCCGTGGGATCCAAATGGATACCACGCCTAATACAGTGTGTGAGAAAATCTGGCCTGGACACCCCCTGGTCAATGGGATTTCCCACAAATCTGATAACACATTTACCATCCCTGTGGTCAACCATTTATCATCTCTTAGCTCCTCTGTTAGGGCGAAGGTCACTTCAGTCCCTTCTGGTAATATCCCACCCATGGGAAGGATGTATGTCATCCATTCATCACCCTGTACAATCTCAACTAGGTTCTGGCTGACCACTTTAAATTTGTTCTTCCCCACCTGTTGGGGGAAAGATCCCTTGAACCTTAATCGAACTGACACAGTTGGTGTCCCTACCTGTCCAGTCAATCTTTCATATGGTGAAAACTGTCCTATTGGTCTACTATTTAGTATCATAACTGCCTGCGTGATCACCCGGTCCCACCCCCTCAATGTCCTACTTGGGGATAGCTTCCGAATCTGTTCTTTTAAAAGCCCATTGCACCTTTCAATCAACCCCGAAGCTTGAGGATGATAGGGGATGTGGAAGATCCACTTAATCCCTGAGTCATTTGCCCACTGCTGTACGAGCTGTCCAGTGAAGTGGGTTCCATTGTCTGTCTGAATCTCAGATGGCAGTCCATAAGCAATCACAAGAGTCTGTAGCATCTGAAGTGTTGAGGCCTGGTTTGCATGTTTGCAGGGTAATACTTTCAGAATTCCGGAAAAGGTGTCTACAGCAGTACAACAATACATCAGCCCCCCTCTTCCTTTAGGCATGGGGCCAAT